>NW_025952960.1:1402385-2103578 GCF_022264815.1 Rhodofomes roseus | reverse complement strand
CATCGATCTACGGTTAGAGTCGGGTTCGTGTTTAGTGGCATCCTCAACTATTGTTGTAACGCTCTATTCACTAAAGTCGTAACCGACTTACTTTGCTCAACCAAGTTTCTTAGCTTCATTAAGAACGTAGGCACTACTGTGCCACTCCGGACTTAGTGCGTGAACTTGTTGAGCGAAATCGATTCTCGATCGACTAAACCTCATAAGTCGATCACTCAAATCGTTGTGTTAATCCTCTTCACAACGAGATAATCCTCAATTCATTTCTTAACTAAGGCGACTACGATTACGTAACTACCGACGGTTGTTACTAAGTAAGTACTCGGTAAGTTAGCAATCCCAGTCCATAACAGCACCAATACGAGTCTCCCCTTGGAGATACGCCCGAGCTTTCCACGTTTCTTTGCGGTCATACTGCATGGGAGAGCTCAGGCTGACGCACCTGGCAGGCAGCGGATATTAGAACCAAATATGGGGTTCGACTGAATCTTATTGGGAACTTACCTCAGAGGACGTGCTTAAGCGCTGTTCGCGGGGTGATAGCGTTTCTCCACGAAGCCTCACTGCCGTATGGAGTACTTGTGGATCAGTGTTCCGTGGCTGTTACGAACAGCTGTCAACGGACTTGCGTTATCTATGTAGCCCGGAGCATCTGTATCATGAAAACCTAATGGAGAGGCTAATCAGCGACAGTTGCTCCGACATGGACCACATTCACAGAGCGTGTTCACCGCCATATGGAGACTGAGCAGGCCGAGATTCCTGACTCGAAAACGTGATCCACGAGCCGCGAGCGCACCGACACCGTGACAGCCGCTAGCTATATCTATGCAGATCGCGGCGAAAAAGTCGTACCATGGTACTCAGTTGACTATCATGATCAGTCGAGAGCTGTCGAGAGGTCAACGGGACAAGAGATGGGTTGGAAGAGACAGGATGCTGACCAAGTAGCCTGGGATCCCAATCCAGCAAATCACAACGTAGCATCAGATCTGAGATTGGTGGCTGGAAAGTTGAACAACCGCAACGAACGCCACCGTGGCACTTTCCCACTATGCGCTCGCTAGACACAGTCAAATCGTTGGCACGTTGCTATTCTCGCCGCTTGGCAGTGATACACATCACTTCAACGGGCACGGAGGACCCTCTTCTGCCTTGATCCAGACCTTTGACCTGCTACTTCTGACTCGAGTTAACGCTGTAACTCTCAGGCTGTGTCTCGTACGCCCCAACCTCAAGCTCGGTGGTGGTTGGCTACCCCACGCGTGGCTTCTGTAGCACTTGCTGTTAATGCAACTATGTCCTGATTAGCTACTGGCCATTCACGATGCGAATCTTCTTGCCACGTCCTTGCAGTGTCCGACCTAGAAGTCACCACTCCCGGGCCTGGACCGACGACTAGGTTCATCAACGCAAGGCTACCTCCCAACACCTACACTCAGTACAATTGTTGTATCAGGAACTGCCTATTCCTCATATACTCCCCCAGGGGGGCTCGACACTGTCGAGTCCTGCGCAGACCTCCTCGTGGTCCTGGGGGGTTAGTAGTCCTACGGACGAAGCTAACATGCGCTACAATACGGATCCTCCGCGTCACAACCGGAATCCAAAGGGCACAGAGACTCACCATCTCCCCCTTAAAAATCCCGCAAGGGAAGGAGGCGACTCCTCGTTCGAATTACAATCTATAGTTAAAGCAACCCCCTGTCATACCCCCACAAGAACGCGGCCCCCGCAATACACCCCCCTTGACCACCCCGCCTCACACGGCGACCGAGCCCTCAGCTAGCCCCAATACGTGGACAGACATAAGCGCCCGTTTTTAAGGTTCAAGCCACCAACCCATCCATAAATAAGAAATAAACAGTGCCGATTATCAGAAGCCAAGCCACAGGATCCCAACTAGCATAGCACATCGCAACCGCCGGCAAACGCCGAAACAGCCCGACCATCACAGCCCACCACAATCGCCGGCCATCACGGCCCACCACAATCGCCGGCAATCCCCGAAAGAATTAATTTAAAAACACGAATATCCCATCCATCAGGCCGCTTTGGCCGCTCCCCACACCAAGCTCTATTCCCTCCTCCTGCTGCAACAGGAGGGCCAGGTTGCCGGCAACCGAACGAACGGAAGAGAATAGAACTACTAAAAGAGCGCCACAAGCGTTTAAACAGACAGAAACCATGCTAAAAAGACGCCCGGTCAGCGCAACCGCATATAACGAATAATGCACCGCACCAAGGGAAGCGAACGCCCCTCCGACGCCCCTACGTGAGCCATAAATCAGCATGAAATCCCAACAGACACCCGATCCCACCCAGAATAAAACACTTACCCCAAAACGAAAGCACCGCAAACGTCGAGACCCAGACACCTGGATACCCCCCAAACCAACCCTCCCATCCTTCTCCCCCCTATACAATGGACAAAACGAACTAATAATCGAGGTCATCATCCTACCCTACCCAGCCGCATACGGAATTACCGACACAAGACGCACCTGGACCGCGGACGTCGAACCGCCAGCTCCCCTCAAGAAAGGGAGCCTCATCACTCTGATCACTGACTCAGGATCCTCCGGGACAGGACTCCTCTCGGCAATCTGCGAACTTAGACGCCACTGGGTCACGTTCTCCATCTCCGGCGCCACTCCGCCATGCAACCTACGTGTACCTGTCCCGTGGACGCGTCTCGACGGACTCGAAGGCTTCACGCACCAGAACCACTACCAATCCCTTAGCGACTTCCCTCCCCCCCACCACGCTCTACGGCATGCCCACCCTAAGGTCGGTCCACACGAATACCCCTACGCCCGCAATGCGAACGAAGACGAGATCGACGAGTTCAAGAACCGGCTGGCACGGATCACAAACTCGCACTTAGCCAACCCGGAACCGAAAACGAAACACACAACGAGGATCCCTCCCCCGGCTGAAGCCAAGACGGTTCCTAAGCCCGCCCCCCAGCGGAGGCGAAAAGAGGCAACGATACACCCAGCCAATGGCAGCAACGCCCAACACACCGACCCAATCACAGCCCACGACGCCACTAAGAGAGATGCCGAGCTCGCGCGATCGGCACCCAGCCTCAACCCACCGACCGAAAATGAGGTAGACGAGGAGGAACACCAATCACCCCCACCGCAACAGAAGGGCCAACCCGATACCCGCAAGTAAGACCTCCATAGAGCACTCACCCCACATGAACCATTCTAACAAAGTCGGGCAGCCCCAACGAGAACTATGAGGTGATCGCCCCCGGGGCCACTCGCAGACAGACGAACGAAGTACCAACACCCCTCCTCGCCAGAGAGGCGAACCTCCATCAGGGAAGCATGCTAGGACCCGAGGGAGGCGTAACCCAGACGCGCGCCCCGCATCCCTTAAACCAACGAACAAGCCCTGGCCTGCCCTCCAACCCCCCGAGGTCCAAGCTACGCCGTCTCCTTCCAGCAGACACGCAACCCCAGGTCGCTCTCGTCCCCACAAGCCACCCCCAGATGTCCGCGAACTCCACGAACCCAGCTCAGCCGCCGGCCCAGACACCGGGCCTAACCCGCCAGCCGTCCATCAGCAACCAGAACTCGCAAACCCGCGTCCCAAACAACCCCTGGAACAGCGGGAGACGCTCTCCGGGCCAACCAGGCTCCCCGTCCTTCGCGGCCGTGGCTGCGAACAAGGACTCGACGCGTATGCGAGACATCAGAAATGGTAAAGCACCAACCCACTGTAAGATACGACGACCATCACTCACCTAAACACGTCAGCTCTGGCGCCCTCCAACGCCCAGACAAATGTCGCGACCCCCACGCCCACGATGCCCGACCCGACGAACGTCGCCAGCGCCCTGGCAAGCAACCAGACCACCACGGCGAAGGTGCTGGACACCCAGCCCGGGGCCGCGGCCGAGACCGTGCGGACGCCCACCCCAGCCAATACGCAACCCGAGCAGCCTAAGAAGAAAAAGGCCAAAAAGACGGTGATCGCCGCCGTGGGTCTCGGACTCCCGATAATCCCAGCCGACCCAGTGCGGCTCGCGACCCCCCACGACGCCCAGGCGCGGCCCACCGACGGCAAACGAAAACGCCAACGTATCGAGGACTACTCCGACGATAGTGACGAGGCCTCGCGCCCCCAGCCAGTCACCAGAGTCCAGAACCAGCCAAGGCAGCTCCCCGACACTACCGAGTCCCCCAAGAACGACCTCCTACTCACGCCGGGCTACAACTCAGACCGAGAGCCAACCGTCGGAGACATCGATGCGTACAACGGCTTCGACCCATCGAATATCAACCCGGCCCACCGCCCCCCTCCCTTCCCACAAAGGCCAGACCAATGGACCCCCGGGAACGACCCCAGCTGGGCCCCCCCGTCGATCCAGGAGGACATCTTCTGGAGTGGAGGACACGCAAACCACGCAGCGGGCCCCCCAAACCAGGCGCCGGCCACACAAGGCGACTTCGAGGACACGGAGATGGACGAGATGATCAGGAACTTCGGATTCCCGAACCCCACCGGCCCCCCGCCAAGACAGCCCCCTCGCGTATCCCAAACCTACGAGCGCCAACACAGGCCTCATCCACCGAGCCACCCCCCCTCGTACGGCCCGAACGCCCCCCGCGGAACAGACCCTCCTACCTACGCACAAGGGAACCCACTGCCACCCGCGCTGTGGAACCCCCCCCAACCATCGCAATGGAACATCTTCCCTCCTGCCCAGTGGAACGCGCCCCCAGTCGCCCCGACATACCAGACGCAACCCCGAGACACGCCAGCCCCCCCACAGTCGCTAGGCCGAGCACCAACGCCAAGGCTACAAGCCGCCCCCCAGCCGCCGTACAACCCCCCAGGAGACGCGCCGGGCGAACCCCAGTTCGATGTTCCGGTAAGCCAATTAGACCACAAACAACCTAACCACGTCCTAACAATGACCCAGACCCCGCGCTGGCGTCCGGCGCAATCAACGAGACCCCCAGTCACGCCGCCACGGCGACCACCGGCACCTCGACTGAACCCGACGGGTGAGACAGCCGCGCAGTCGCGCCCCCAGTCCCGAGCCGCATCGATCATCTCATACGCATCGCACGCCGACGCCGCCCAACGTAACGCCCGAAGGGAAGACGACGACATGGCAGTTGACGAAGAGGCCTGGCAGATCCAAGGCGATTACCCACTCCCCCAGGAAGCCCCGCAGAACCCCTACGTCTTTGGCGAGGCCCGGCAACCCACACAATACAACGAACAATACCCCTTCAACCCCCTGACACAGACCTTCCCGCCGAGCAACGGCCCCGCGGACCCAGGCCCCAGCCGAGCGTCCTTCTTCGCACAGGCCTTCAAACCCACGACGGTAACCCCTAGGCCCGAGGGCGACTGGAGGGAAATCCAGGGTAGCTCGTTCTACTCAAAGCACGATGGACAATGCCGCGACCAGGCGTCGAGATGGCAGGGCTCCGACAGGCCCGGCGTCCTTTTTTTCTTCGCGGCCCACGGCGCCAGGGACGGAGATGCGGACCAATGGCACCGCATGAACCTCCTCGAGAACTCGCTAAAGCAGACCTTCCACATCCCCGCTCCGGAGATCTACATCCCCGACACCATCAACGGAGCCGTAGCGAAACACAACGACAACCCCTTCTGTATGCTCCTCCAAGGCATCACCGATGCCCAGAAGAAGACCCTCATCGCCGAGAAATGGCACGTCAAGAAAGGCCTCGCCGTACGCTTCCTCGACCCCACCCTCGCCCCGTCGACATGGATGGGCGCCTGGGAGAAGAACCAAGCCTTCGGGACGATGAAGACCGAACAAATCCTACCGTTCTTCCAAGCCGCTTTCCGCCGCGACCCCCTACGAGCCCGTACCTTCGAAACGATTGAACGGGACAAGAAGCTAGGCCCTCTGAGTAAGTGGGGAGCGACCCCCCCGGAAGTCGCCTTCGCGCACATCGTCAGATCAGTCCGCATTCGCAGCATGCCGAGACAAACCGCAGGAGGAGCGATCAACCCACTAATCCAGCTGTACTGCGAATCCCCGACCGCTCACCCGCAGGACTGGCACATCTGGCGGGAAACCGTCAGGCAGCAGCCCTACAGCACGGACAATGGCGCCAAAGCCGTCCTGATCACGGAAGAATTCCTCTGTAAACTCTGCCACTCCATCGACCACCCCCTCGGTCTTTGCGATCTCCCCTCCGTCCCCGGATGGCTCGGCCCCTCCCGCGAAGAAGTACAAGCGGCCGCCAACGCAGACCACCGACGCGGCCCACCCCCCAATAACGCTACGAGAGGACACGGAGGCGCCCGCGGAGGACACCGCGGCGGACACCACGGAGGTAGCTTCGGAGGCCATAATGGCGGAAACTACGGAAGTAACAGAGGTGGTAACCGAGGCGGATACGGAGCGAGAGGACAGACGAGATCGCGCACAGACACGACGACCCACGCAGACCTCCTCCAGGAGGCAAACGTCGACTGGTGGCACTCACGATAAATACATAAGCCCCCGCATACTACATGAACCCCCCACGCCGCTTAACCCACGCCCCCATCCTGAATGTACGATAGCATCTTGAATGTACGAACCCTGTCCTAAGCAATGACCACTTCAATGACGATGGGCCACGCTCATACACCTAAGACCCGCAAATGCCCCCCGGCCGAAACGAGACCTAACCCTGCCCACTAACACTAATAAAACAGAACAACGAGACACAAACACATCAACTAACCGGCCTCTGACGGTGACGGCGCCCACATATACTGACCGAAAACGGGACAGGAAAGCCCGCCCCGCCAGATAAGCCCTCTCTCACCCTAGCGTAGGGCACTTCTAGACTTGCCCGCCTTAGTATGGTAAAGCGCGCACGTTCCGACGTCGCCGCATGTCACCTGAGGGGCCCAGGAGCGGTCCCCCTCCTCCCGCATATCGTTGTAGCGAGAGTGCAGTACAGCAACGACGAACACAATTAACACAACAACACAACACACGGATGCTTCCCAGACAATCGGCTCTCCTCCCTGTCGACGAAGAGGAGACACCATGCCCCCTGTCCATGGAGAAACTAGCGACTCGTCGGCAGGATACGGCGGCAGGGCGACCGCCAGGACCGGTAGCAGCCCCCTACCGCCTCCCGGCGGCCGGACACCTCAACCCGCCCCGTCACCCCAAGCTGACCAAGTGACGGGAGACGGGGCAAACTCTCCGCACAGATCTGAACGAACGCGCAACAGAGGAAGGAAGACGAAAGCCTCAATGAACGTCGCCTCCCTAAACATATGCGGTCGAGGAAACATCTCCAGTCTGAACGGTGGCAAATGGAATGCCCTCAACCAGCTCCTGCGCGAGAAAAAGATTGGCGTCATCGGCCTACAAGAAACGCACCTAAATCCTGAACACATTGACGAGATCCATAGACTCTACGGAAGACGCATACGTATATATAACAGTGCCGCAGAGAACGCGACTGCGGCCCAAGGGGTGGCCTTTGTACTAAACAGAGAAATAGCAAACGTAGACGACGTCTCCGTTAAAGAGATAATACCAGGACGAGCTATTCTGATGAAGATGAAATGGCACGCCGAGGCCAAACTAACAATACTCAATATATACGCACCCAACGGAACGGCCGAGAACGCAACTTTCTGGCTAAGCCTGGACAACCTAGTAAGAGACGGAACAATCCCCCGAGTAGACATCCTACTCGGGGACTTCAACATAGTAGAGGACGCCATAGACAGACTCCCCGCGAAAGCCGACCCCACAGCAGCAACCCAAGCACTCCGAGACCTGTTAAGCAGACTACATGTACACGACGGATGGAGAAACGCGGAGCCCAAAACAAAAGACTTCTCGTTCCCCCAACGAGGAGGAACCTCTCGCTCAAGACTAGACCGGATCTATGTGTCGAGCGACATACTCTCACACGCACTAACGTGGGACATCCAATACACGGGAGTCCCGACTGACCACCGCCTCGTCTCCACACTAATCACAACCGCGTCAGCCCCCTACATAGGGAAAGGACGCTGGGCACTACCAGCACATCTGCTAGAGGACGACCCTCTCATCCAGAATATCATCGCAGAGGGCGAGAAAGCATGGAAAGCGGCGCAGAGATCCGCGGGCCCAGAGAGAACAGAGAAGGACAACCCCCAAACTCACTTCAAGCACCTAAAAGACGCCATAAAGCGCCTGGCGAGAGAACGTCAACGAACAAAGGTCCCTAAGCTGGAGGCAGCAATGAACAACCTGAAGAAAGAGATCTCTAAGACCAGCGCCGCACGCGACTTTCAAACGGATGAACGTAAGCAACGAGAGGTAGATGTCATGAGGGACCGACTCCTCAGCCTTGAGAAAAAGCGACACGGTGGCATACAAGCAGCCACCTCAGTCCGATATATCCTGAATGCCGAATCCCCAGGAGCATACTGGTCAGCAGTTAACAAAGAACGAAGACCCAGAGACCTCTTCTTCGCCCTAAAAACCCCCGGCTCCAACCCAGCCACCTTCGAGTCGCGGTCCGACAAAATGGCGGAACTAGCAAGGAACTACCACGAGACACTACAAGAAGACGAGATCGAACAACCAAATGACCAGGAAGCAATGAGGAAACGCGAGGCAGCACTGACCGAGTCCCTCACATCGATACAAGCAACCCTACCCCAGGAAGGCTCCGAGGAAATCCTCATGGGGATATCAAGGACGGAAATCCTCGAAGCCCTGAAGAAACCAGGACCAGGAAAGGCCGCTGGCCTAGACGGGCTACCCTATGAAACATGGCTGAAACTACATAAGAAATGGGAACAGAGCTCACCGAGATCCACGCACCGTTTCGACTGTCTCGACCTGCTCAGCATCCTGTATAGAGACATCGACCAACACGGCATCTGCCCTGGTACCGGATTCACCGACGGCTGGATGTGCCCGATCTATAAAAAGAAGGATCGAAGAGACATCGCCAACTACAGGCCGATCACCCTGCTAAACGCAGACTATAAGGTCTATACGAGAATCCTGGCAACTCGCCTAGCCCGCTGGGCAACCACAATCATACACCCCGACCAAGCGGGCTTCATACCAGGACGCCAGATCAGCGACCAAACCCAGCTATGCAAGACAATCATCGACTACGCCGAAGCTGAAGAAGAAAACGGAGCAATCATCGCGTTAGACCAAGAAAAAGCATACGACAAAATCCGCCACGACTACCTGTGGCGTGTCCTAGAACACTTCGGCCTACCATCAAAGTTCATAGATAGAATAAAAAGCCTCTATGAGCAAGCCTCAACATTGGTCATGATAAACGGCGAACCGAGCTCACCCTTCCCCATCACCCGAGGAGTGCGCCAGGGCGACCCCCTCTCCTGCCTACTGTTCGACCTAGCAATCGAGCCGCTCGCGGCCGCACTACGCCAATCACAAATCCACGGCTTCAGCATCCCCGGAATGGCCGAACGCCTCATAGCAACCCTGTTCGCTGACGACACCTCCACTTTCTTGGCCGAGACAGACTCTTGGCAAGGCCTCTGGACCATCCTAAAGCAATGGTGCCTGGCGTCAGGTGCACGCTTCAACGACGACAAGACAGAAGTCATACCAGTAGGGAGTGAAGACTACCGGAAGAAAGTGATCGAAACGCGACAAATAAACCCAATGAGGGCGGACGACCTAATCCCACAAAACGTTCACATAGCCCAGGACGGGGAGCCTGTTAGGATCCTCGGCGCATGGATAGGGAATAAGCTAGACGAGATAGCAATCTGGACCCCGACCCTACAGAAAATAGACCAGTTCCTAACCCGCTGGGGCAAATGCCACCCATCCCTAATGGGGAAGAAACACATCGTTCAGATGGGTCCTGGGGGAATGACACAGTACCTTACCACTGTTCAGGGGATGCCAAAGGAGATCGAGGACGCCGTCGTGAAGCGCATCAGATCCTTCATCTGGGACGGCAACCGCCCCCGAGTCGCCATGAACGTTCTATCCAAGCCAACCGGAGAAGGGGGGATTGGACTCCTAGGCATACATGCAAGAAACGAGGCCATAGACCTAATCTGGATAAAGAGATACCTCAACCTGAGCAACAACCGCCCCAGATGGGCGTACGTGGTTGACATCCTGATAAGTCGAAACGCATCAGCAGACGCGGGCGCAATCAAAGAGAAAGCCCAAATCAACACCTTTCTACAATCATGGAGGCCAGCAACGCACGGCAGATCAAGCCTGCCCCAGTACCTGCGCCGGATACTAAACACCGCGAAGAAATACAACGTCAGCTTTGCGGCCATTAAACTCGACAGGAGAGTGAAGTTGGCCCTACCAATATGGTACCACCTTGGGGCCACGAAACACCTACGCCGACTAAATAACAACCCGTCAGGGGCCTGCCTACGAGACACACACGGAGTCACCTACGTGGCAGACCTGCTCAAACTAACCAGGAGGCCATGCCTCCTAGCAGCACTGACAATGTCGAACGATTTCGTCCCACGAGACTGCACCTGCCAAGCCTGCGAAGACGACAGGGCCGCAGGATGCCGAGCCCCGACACGATGCTGCAAAGCGGCCGTAACCCTCCTAGACCAAGTGCGCCCCAAGTGGAACCCCGAACTGGACCGAACACCGGACGGCCTAACCCTCACGAAGAGACGTATGTCGGCCAACAAGAGAGCGCGACAGGAGAAAGGCCCCACCACCTTCAACCCATCAATCACGGAACGAGGAGAGGTCGACGAAGCTTTCAGAGTCTTCGTAGATCCAAGAACACACGAGCAACCCCCAGCCATAAGACCCCGTAACGGGAGAATAATACAGAACGATGTTGAACTAGGAAGGCGCCTACCGGGCTGCCGGGTTCAATCACAGGCCGGACCGGTTCTATGGGAAGCTCCGGGTCCGTGATTTCATCTATGATGTCATCTGTGTGTTATCACATGGCTACGCCACTTACCTTGTATGTCGTGGGAACGTACTATACAGTAGCTTAGATAAGCGGTCTCCTCATGTATATAAGGACCCCAGTAGCGTAGCTCAATCCCCAGTACCTTCAGTCGAAGTACTTGCGTGTGCATCAAGCATCAGCAACCTTTCAGGTAAGTTGTGAGGGCGCACCACTGCGTGGAGCTGCCTGCTCAACAGGTTATGAGCCCTGGTCACTGCCTGAGTACTGCGCCTCACTGGCTGCGTCTCAGTGTGCGCACCAGCTTACCTGTGGCTTCGCCTTAGTGGCTTGAAGCCAGGGGGGACTATGCGCGTACATCGCTGCAGGTCTTAGCGCAACTCTGTTGCTGCTATCCCCAGCACATGCACCATAGCGGTGGTTGCGCCTCTAAGGCTGCACTCGTCATTGAGTAGAGGGCTGACGACATTGTTGTCAGTATTCCCCATTTACAGAGTTTATCACTTCAAACCCTCTACCAATGGCCTCCAACACCCTCTTCACCGCTGTCCCCATCCTCGATGGCTCCAACTACCGCGCCTGGGCTGAATCCATGTCAGCCTTCCTCATGGCGCAGGAGGTCTGGATCATTGTCAATTCGACCTGGCCCCAGCCTACTCTGGACACAGAGAATCCCTCAGTCTACTACGAGTGGCTGCAGCGCGATCAGAAGGCACAGGGGTCGATCCGCCTTCGCCTGACGTCGTCCGTCAAGGCGGCCGTCAAGAACAAGACGACCAGCAAGGCCCTCTGGGACGAGCTGAAGGCGCTCTATGACAAGCAGACCCCCGCCGGTGTTTACAAGGAGTTTAGGACAGCGATCAATGCTCGGATCCCTCCGAACGAGCACCCGAACCCGACGTTCGCTAACATCGCAGCTGCGTTTGACAAGCTTGCGGGCGAAGGGATCGACATCCCCGCTCCACTGCGGGCGATGATAGCGCTAAATGCGCTGCCCTCCCGGTACGACACCGTCGTCACCACGATCCTCCAAGCCAAAGAGCTTACAGAGATGAAGATCGACTACGTCCGGGAGTCTGTCGTCATTGCCTACGAGCAAGGCGGCAAGCAGGCGTCATCTTCGCAGAGCGCGAAGAAGATCTCCGCCGTTAAGCGTAAGCACGGCGAACCAAACTTCAACCAGCAGCAGCAGCGCCAGGATGGCAGCAGCAGCAGCGGTGCGAAGGAAGGTCAAGGCAAGGGCAAAGGCAAGCAGCGCGGTAAACGCAGCGGCAAGCAAGTTAAGTCCCGCGCCAACCAGGGAGATCATATGGACCATGCGCATCTCGCCTCGCAGGCTTCGATAGCGGGTCCTACCACCTCCAAAGTCGTCGAGATAGCGCCTTCGGGCAGCAAGTCTCACACCGTCACCACCCGTCCCGCCAAAACCGGCCACAGCAAGAATGCTCACCGGTGGCTCAAGAGTGCCCTCGAGCTCGCCAAAGACATTGACGTCTCTGGCACCTCACAGCGTCTCACAACGTTGTCTGAGGTCGTTGACAATTCCGCTCGGATTGAGGAGTACCTCTCCGACTCGGAGTCAGAATCTCGGGCGTCCAAACGCTCTCGTCATGGTTCTGAAGTAGGCCATGCGATCGACGCGATCATGGACGGGACGTACAACTCGTACGACGAAGACGAAGGTCCTACGACTCAGGATCCACTTGATTGGGGATCAGACGGTCAGTACGACATCGACGACGAACTGGCTAACGCCGCCGGCTTAGGAGAGGACTTTGATGCTGGGTCAGTCCCTTCAGCTTCTATTCCCAAGCGACCTACTAACCCTGCGCTTCATACAGCCGCATGTAGTAGTAGACGCACTAGGTCTACTTTAAAGAGACGTAGTATTCGCAGTCGTAGTCGCAGTGTAACGAATGAATATATCAGTAGTTCGTTGCACAAATCAGTTGGTTGTCGGCATTCGCGCGATTTCGCTGCGTGCACCAAATGTAAGGGAAAAGCTAAGGCTTGGCATGAACCAGAGCCGGTTGAGTCGTCAGACTCCTGGATGTTGGACTCTGGAGCATCATTACATTTTTCCAACAATTTAGATGATTTTGCTGAGATTGAGGACCTCAGTGAGCCAATCGTCTTGTCGACCGCAAACGGCTCTGCCGTATGCACAAAGCGTGGGACAGTCTTCTTGAACTTTGAGAATGACGATGGTAGTCATACGACAACCAGATTATTTCCCGTTTATTACTTCCAAGGTCTTCATCAACGTCTCCTATCCATGGGAACGTTCCTCCGTGAAGGAATGACAGTGCGCGGTGGTGCGCAGCACGTCGACCTCTATGAACAAGGAGCGCGTGAACCACTATATGTGTTCACGCCGCGGCACCCTAGTTCAACGATATTCGAAATACAGTCCTTGCCTTCACAGGACGCAATGAGTATCCATCAGACAGTTTATTCTGTCGATTACCACACTATGCATCGCCGCCTAGGACATCCTTCTAAGGACGTACTACGGCAAGCACAGAAACACACCGAGGGTTTCCCACCTTCGATAGAGTTCCCTAGGGAGGATCCTATATGCCCAGGATGCGCGGAAGGGAAAATGCATAACAAAGCATTCCCGCCATCTACGTTGAGAGCGACAGAGCCCTTCGAGCTCATTCACTCTGATGTGAAGTCGTTTCCCATCGACTCCTACCATAAGTATAGGTACTACATCCTGTACTATGACGACTACACTTCCAATGCGTGGACAGTGAATCTGCGCAACAAGAGTGCTGCGATCACGGCCACGCGCCAATTCTTAGCCATGGCCAAAAACCAGTACGGCAAGAAGGTTAAGAAGTGGATGTCAGATGCTGGGGGAGAATACAAGTCCGAAGCGTTCGACAAAATGCTGAAAGACGAGGGTATCCAGATCCTGCAAAGTTCGCCGCACACTCCTCAGGAGAATGGCAGAGCGGAGCGATTCAACAGGACGATAATGGACAAAGCTGAGGCCATGCGCCATGAAGCGTGTCTACCTGAATCCTGGTGGGAATTTGCGGTTGAGCACGCTGTTCATCTCTACAACAGGACACCTGTCCGACGTCTCAAATGGCGTACCCCCTATGAGATGTTGAATGGCGAGGCTCCCAGCATCAAGCACCTAAGAATATTTGGGTGCGGCGCATATGTATTCATACCGAAAGACGTGCGTCAGAATACACTATCTCGGAAATCTGAGTTAATGGTGTACCTCGGAGTTGCCCCTGGAGGGCATGGGGCGCGATTCATGCGCAGCCCTAATAATGTGCTCTACACTTCATCGAACGCTCTGTTTGATGAACTCATGTTCCCAAAATGCCCGGACATGAAACGGCGAGGCAACACTAGGTTGCAATCTGCACCTAGACCTGACCAAGCGGGTCGCCAACCCACTTCTCAGGAGAATTATGATGACGATGACAACGATCATCCCTCTCATCACCTTCCAAAGGGAGCGGACAATGAGCGTGACGATGCTCAGGAGCAGCCTAGGGCGCCCAGTCCAGTTCCGCCGCCTCAACCTCCGGAAGAGCCAGCGCGCGATGATGCGCCGCGGCGCTCAGGGAGAGAGCGGAAGCCAGTAACCCGCCCAGGGAATGTCTATGGGGAGAAACGGACTCCCGTAGAAATATACAAAGAGATCGAAAAGAAGGGGCAATGGAAAAAGATTGTCGGAGAAGAGCCGGGTAGCTCCCGCTCTCAACCACAGTCAAGGCAGCAATCGGTTCCCGGACCTAGTTCTGCGCCTGATCCACAGCCAGACCAACCTTCTGGATCCTCCACGGGCTCTGACGACGACGAAGTCGAGGAGTTACTCATGGCACAACTATGCCGGGAAGGGGGAGTAGGATTGGTTAACATGCTGCTTGCAAAAGCGCTACCACTAGTTGACCAAGATTCTCCGAAGTCCAGCGTACGCGAATGGACATTCCGTGATATCTCGAAGCTACCTAAAGAGGAGCAAGAGAAGTGGAAAGCTGCGTGTCGCGAAGAGTTAGAGGCTCTGCGCAAGCGTGGTGTTTATGAGTTGGTTGACCGTCCTAAGGGACGTAGGGTTACCAAAAACCGCTGGGTCTTCGACGTCAAAACTGACGGTCGAAAGAAGGCTAGACTAGTCGCAAAAGGCTACTCCCAGATTGAAGGCCTCGATTACGATCAGGTTTTCTCTCCAGTTGTTCGCTTTGAGACCGTGCGCCTTATACTCGCGCTAGCTGCACTCGAGGGCATGCACATCTCCGGACTCGATGTCCGTAATGCGTACCTCTATGGTAAACTCGACGAGGAGATTTACATGGAGCAGCCTGAAGGCTTTAAAGTCAAAGGCCAAGAGCACAGAGTCCTCCGGCTATTGCGTGCTCTCTATGGACTCAAACAGGCAGGGTTAGCGTGGTGGCGCACCCTAAATGAGTCTCTCAAGGAACTCGGCTTTATACGCCTTGTATCCGACGCCGGAATTTTCATCTATAAGACGAAAGACGGACATTTCGTCCTAGTCATAGTCTATGTGGATGATGCCCTATTTTGTGGCAAAGACAAGGCCCTTGTAGCCAAACTCAAGAACCGCTTCATGAAGAAGTGGGAGTGTCGCGACCTAGGTGATGTCAAGGAGTTCTTGCGTATGCGCATTACTCGGAAAGGCGACAAGATTCATCTCGACCAAACTGCCTACCTTGAGACTGTGCTGCAGCGCTGTGGCATGCAGAACGCAAAATCTGCGCCTACTCCACTCCCTTCGGGTTACAAACCTGAGCCGCACACTGGCCCGGTTGATCCTGCGCTTCGAAGCCGGTATCAGACCGTCATCGGCTCCTTGCTATATATCATGCTCGGAACTCGACCTGACATCTGCTTTGCCGTGACTAAACTCGCACAACAAGCTGTGAATCCGTCACAGGACCACTTGGATAAAGCGCTATATATCTGCCGCTACCTCGTGGGTACCAAGTCCTATGCGCTTGTATACAGCGGCAAATCTGGACAAGGTGTCTCGGCATGCACAGACTCTGACTGGGCCAATGACCCAGAGATGAGACGGTCTCAGAGTGGCTACTTTATGAAGTTGGCGAACGGAGTGTTCAGTTGGCTGTCTCGACGGCAAAAGACGGTTGCACTGTCTTCAACTGAGGCTGAATACATGTCGCTCAGCGACTGTAGCCGCCAAGTCGTCTGGGTTAAGATGCTCCTCAAGGAGATCGGTTACCTACTTGGCGCACTCCCTATCTGCTCGGATAACCAAGGAGCGATATTCATCGGCTCCAACCCTGTAACTGAGAGGCGGTCGAAGCACATCGACATACGCTACCATTACATCAGGGAACTGATTGAGGAGAAGCAAGTCGAGCTTTTCTACATCAGTACCGATGAAAATCCAGCAGACCTGTTCACCAAGAACTTAGGCCGTGTCAAATTCCTTAAGTTTAGAGGAATGCTCGGACTCAGATTCTATGAATCGTCCTAGAGCACCATTGGCAGCGTTATGCGCCTAGTACGCTTATGTGAGTCTACGACGCACTAAGCGAGGGGGAGTGTTGAACTAGGAAGGCGCCTACCGGGCTGCCGGGTTCAATCACAGGCCGGACCGGTTCTATGGGAAGCTCCGGGTCCGTGATTTCATCTATGATGTCATCTGTGTGTTATCACATGGCTACGCCACTTACCTTGTATGTCGTGGGAACGTACTATACAGTAGCTTAGATAAGCGGTCTCCTCATGTATATAAGGACCCCAGTAGCATAGCTCAATCCCCAGTACCTTCAGTCGAAGTACTTGCATGTGCATCAAGCATCAGCAACCTTTCAGGTAAGTTGTGAGGGCGCACCACTGCGTGGAGCTGCCTGCTCAACAAATGAAGCAACAACCGTGTGCGTGATAGGGCGCCCGAAGAGCCTCAGACCCCCACCAGAGAACCCATACACCCACACACCCACTGGCCTCGCCCTATTCGCCGGGGATGTACCGCGGGCACTATGGGTCAAGCCAACCGCCGGGCCACACGACGACCACCACACCAACGGCGAGATCGTCGCGGCCCTAAAAGCGGTCCTGGACACACCCAAGGACGCCCCCTTACACATCCTCTGCTCGCCACAACTGATCAAGGCCCTCACAACTGACCTCCCAAGATGGGAAGACAAGGGATGGATAGAAGTCGCAAACGCGACGTACACCAGAGCATTAGTAAACCAACTCCGACAGAGATGTGCCCCCACAACCCTCAAGGAACCCTCAACGAACGAAGAACATAACCTGAGGACCCTAGCGCTCCAGAAATCCGCCGAGCAACATACCAACAGCACCCCAACAGAAGTCCCCCCTGCCATCGAACAAGCCTTCAACCTCTCCGGTGCAAAGCTATCGGCCCTATCACAAGCGACCGCGTATAGAGGAATCCGCGCGACCAGCACGGTCGCAACGCGCGCGAGCTCATGTAAGAATGAACAGCGAACACTGAACCGCCTCGCGGACCTCGGGCTTAAGAGCGCCCTTAGAGACACCGTGTGGAGAAGCATACGGAACAAAGAGATACACCGCAAGATAGTAGATTTCCTCTGGAAGGACATACACAACGTACACCATGTAGGAACGTACTGGACAAACATCCCGGGCCTAGAGGAGCGGGCAATATGCGAAACCTGCGGCACGACAGAAGACATGGAGCACATCCTCACACGATGCCGAGCGCCCGGGCAGAAGAGGATATGGAGACTCACCAAAGCTCTATGGACCAGGAAAGGGCAGCCATGGAGGGCCCCGACCGAGACAGACATCCTGACAGCCAGTGTCGGACTGTACCCGCGTCAGGACAACTCAAAAACAAAGAACTACCTCGCACGCCTCTGGGCGATCCTAATCCCAGAAGCAGCCTTCCTGATCTGGAAACTGAGATGTGAGCGAGTTATCGGACACGCCGACGAGGCAGACTGGAAACATACGGACCAGGAAATATCGCGACACTGGCTCGCGACAGTAAACAGGAGACTCCAGATAGACCTGACAGCGACCAGCAAACGATTCGGGCACCTCGCCAAAGACAATAGACTCGTCTGGGCCACCTGGACCGGCACAATAGGAGACGAGCAAGGCCTATACGAAGACTGGACGCGAGTCCCACGGGTTTTAGTGGGTATTGACCCCGGGATTTGCGCCACCACAGACCCCGGATAAGTCCGAGCCCCACACTGGCCTGATCAGCCGTGCGCAAAAGCATTTTTCCCTGGAAGCATAGGTAGGATAACCCTGCCCGCTGGCTGGGCCGTCGGGGCTGACCAATTGTCAGTTGCCAAGGCCCGCGATAAGCCATCCAAAAAAAAAAAAAAAATATTCCTCATATACTACCCCGTCTGTGACCCGATGATATGCCTACGATCACTAAAGGGCCGATGATTGCGGTGGAGGCGGTTGCAGCCTGAGGCTGCCTTATACGCAGAGGATACTAGTTGTGGAAGATTGAAGGACAGCAGTATTGATCCGCCGGTGAGCAGATCTATGACAGTCGTACATGTCACTGACACTCTTGGACTTGCTAGGACACAGCCTCTGTACCTGACGAGTTGGCTTCTGTACCTCCGCGCACAGAGGCTGGACTCCGCCATTAAACCTATACACGGAGAACATACGCCCTGTCTGTTCTCGTATTCCATTCCACCTGAAACGTCCCTGGATGAACGTGTCAGACGAACAGTGGGGGAATGTGTACTTCGGGTGTCACCCTCGTACACGCTCGCCCTCAAGCGTCGACTTTGTGGCGCAGACCGTTATGGCCACTACTCGTCCGACGCGACATACTCTCATCGTTGCCTCGGTCATTGAGTGTTCCGTTCCGGATACCTCTTATTCGCTGCTGGTCATGGGCTTCGAACAGCAGCTCAACAGCGCTCGGGGTCTTCTCACGATAGTAAGTAGCAGACCCGCGCCATTCGAAGCAGCAGAAGGCGCTCCGCTCAGCGCGCTGGGCCTCTTCCTGGTGTCCCCTGCTTCCCTTCCCATGCCACCGTGCTCTGTTTGGTTATGAGCATTCCGAGAAACGAGCTGCGCGCGGATGAGCGGCCGGGGGAAAGCGACACCAAGTGCCCCACAAGGTTTGTGCCTATCACCACTCTGACCTGTGACGTCCACATCTGTCGTTGTCTTCGCAGCAGAACGCATACTTATAACGCGCCCAGCGGTAGTCCCGTGTTCAGCACGCTGGAAACGCCTTCGTCTACGTCCAGAGCCCGAGCACCGCTGCGCCTGGCGGACCCCAGCCATGTCGGACTTCGGCATCGATGCAGCGCAGCTCGTCGCGCTCTTCATGGAGAGCTCGGCGTGGGGCATGCAGTTCGTGACTATGGTCATCTGTGTCTACACGCTTGTGAGCACGTCGCGGACTACGAGACGGCCGCTCAACATCCCCCTCCTCGCATACGCGATCGTGCTATTTGGGTTTGGGACGCTGGACATTGCGTTCGCGCTTCATCGCAATCTTCAAGCCTTTGTGTCCTACAAGGGAGTGGGTGGCCCGGATGCTGTTTTCAATCAGATCTCGGACTACGTCACCGTCTTGCGGGTGGGTTTCATTCCTGTGCCCGGAAATTGGTCGCTTTAATATATTATTGGACCACTAGAGCGTTTGGAACTTCTTGGCCGTCCTCGTCGCGGACTCTGCTCTGGTAAGCCATCTACGGACATCCGGTTCTGTAAAACTCATCGTGGACAGATCCATCGTTGCTGGGTCATCTATGGGCGGAAGTGGATATTCGTCATTCCTTCAATTATCATCTGGCTTGGCGGCTTTGCGTGCGCCTGCGCAGAGACATATTACACGTCGACACTTGGGAAGTCCACCAACTTGGCTGGGGCAACGAAGATCGAGCCCTTCCTCAACGCGTTCATCGTATGCGGTGTCACGCTGAACATCGTAACAACCAGTGAGTGCCGCGGAACGTCGATTGACACCATCGAATTCATCGTGGCTGGTAGCGTTGATCCTCTACCGCATAAACGCGATTCACCGCGCCTCTGCTCGCTACTTCTCGAAGAACTCGGGGGGCACGACTGTGAGCACCCGGCTGCAGTGGTCCGAGCTGAACAGGATCCTCGTCGAGTCCGCACTCGTCTACACTCTGTCGGGCATCGTCCTCCTCATCGTGAACTTCGCCGGCAGCAACGCCGTATACCCCACTTCCGACATCGTACGTCGACCTCGAATCACACTGTTCATCCACTGACACCGATCTCCGCAGAACTTACAAATCGCTGGCATCCAGTTCGACTTGATCCTCATCCGAGTAGGCCGGGGCATCTCCACGGAGCACGTCGAGGCACAGACGAGCATGCAGACGATGCATTTCAACCTCCGCGCGCTCGATCGCTCCAAGCAGCGTCCGGGCATGCAGATCTCTGTAACACAGGACACGAGCCTGTCCACGGAGCTCCGCTCGTTCTCCGACATCGAGAGCAAGAAGGGCAGCCCGCACGAGTTCGTGCAGACCGTCAGGGTCGCGGGCATCGATGACGACTACGTTTGAGTTCCTTGCGGATTGATATACACACTCTTTTCTTGGACAGTGGGGTAGATGGGACACTCTTGATGCCAATTGTACTGTTGTATATGTCTACTTTGTCGGCACGATACCTGATACCTGAGACTTGGCTTGTTCGATGTACCATCGCGTTGTAATGCTAGTCTTTGTGCGCTGACGCATTTCCAGAACGATCGATTGGGTTGTACCGACCGACTATTCATTATCGAAATGTAGCCTGTCGACACAAATGTAGAGTCCATTGGACCTACGGTTCGTAGTAAGTACGGTTTGGAGGCAGCTGGATTACACATGGAGCTCGAAGCTGCCACACAGCGGTCGCCGGACAAAGCCGAGAGCACCGCGGCAGCCTCCAGCCTCTTCAAGTTCCTGCCCTGCAGCAGCTCTAACCTCCAGAGTCCCACATACATGCTCGTAATCATGTCTTTTTCGCAGTGTCACAGTGAGCTTGGCCCGACAATTGAAATGGCGTTGCAGGCTGACAACCAGCACTGGTCGCGAAGAGTCGGAAGACGTCAATTCGCATGATTCAAACTTGAAGCGCTCTTCTTCAAGTCTCGTAAAGACCATACTACTTCCACTGTTCATCATTCATGTCACTGTCTACGTCGAGTGGCTGTCAATACGACTGCCAGTGCTACGATTTGTGGCATTGGGACGTCTGCAAAACTTCACAAATCGCGCCATTCATGA
This sequence comes from Rhodofomes roseus, assembly GCF_022264815.1. Classification (NCBI taxonomy): domain Eukaryota; kingdom Fungi; phylum Basidiomycota; class Agaricomycetes; order Polyporales; family Fomitopsidaceae; genus Rhodofomes; species Rhodofomes roseus. The sequence continues at coordinate 2,082,433 of NW_025952960.1, read as the reverse complement.
ATGCATGACAACCAGCCCGACACTGGAGTTCGTGGTCAAGGTATGCGTGGTAGTTGCGAACAAGTGGGCGTTTGAGGGCGAGACGTTCATGGTCGCACAGCAGACATGCGGTGGGAGTTCCTTCGGCCTGGTACCCAGCGATCCCCGACAGCACTCATCGAGGAGCTCCACCTACATACAGGGTCCTTGGTCAATTGCGGCGATGTATCTTGGCTTCTATCAGGTGCGCCAGTTTGTCAGCTAAGTTGGCGTATTCTTGAATGAACCTTCATTCATGAACTACTTTCGGAAATTCGAACGATGTCTCACCACTGGCACCGGCCTTTGCTGCTGGTATCAGGTATCACTTGGGTATCACTGCCCGTCGCCTGTCGACTGCGATACGGGTGCTAGGGACATCCAGAAAGTGAGCAGAATGGCAACGTCTAGGCAGGCATGAAGCGCGTTGCGCCGGACACTGACAGTCTTTCCCCGGAAGAAGTTCAGGGTGACGCTGGCATGCGTGCCTCATGCTCCTTCTGCCCTCACTTCGCAGTCACCTAACAGATGAGGTAAGGCCATATATACCTTCAATCATGGCGTCCCGAATCCCAGTGCACCGTCAGCCGTACCTCTCAGCGGTCGCCCACGATGCCCCCCTTCCCTATCAGCGAGGCCGAGCTGGTCGCTTTATTCATGGAGAGCGTCACTTGGGGCATCCAAATCGTCACGTTCACACAATGCGTATGGGCGCTGTTCGAGACAGCCAAGGGTGGTCCGCGGCGGGTCAATGTCACCCTCCTCACCTGGGCAATCGCACTGTTCGTCTGGGGAACGCTGGACATCTCGTTCAGCGTGTACCGCAACCTCACCGCGTTCATCTACTACACCGGTCCTGGTGGTTCCAACGAGATTTTCAACCAGATATCAGACTATGCGACCGTCCTGCGGGTGAGCCTTCCTTCGCCATGCGCCGAATGCTGTGCTAAAGAGATTTACAGAGCGTATGGAACTTCCTGGCAATCTTGACAGCGGACATGGCATTGGTACGCGGGTTTCACGCACACCACAGTTCTTACACTCATCGACCGACCTGTGCCCCTTCTGGACCAGATCCACCGGTGTTTCGTGATTTACAACCGGAACTGGCTGATCGTCGTATTTCCCTCGCTCATCTGGGCCGCCAGTCTGGCATCTGCAGCCGCGGAGATCTACTACAGCGCTACGTTTGACGCTTTGACGAACCTCGCGGGCGCGGCGAAGATTGAAGATTTCCTGAACGCGTTTATCGCGCTCGGCGTGTCTCTGAACATCATCACGACAGGCGAGTGTCCATCTGACTTTGTCAGCACGCGTTACTTACGGAGGCCAATAATAGCGATCATCCTCTATCGTGTTGGCCAACTCCAAAATGCATCTGCCAGGATGCTTGCTGCGAAGGCGGGGAAGCATGATCATATCCCCAGCAGTGACCGCATGAGATGGTCGCAGCTCAGCCAGATCCTGGTCGAGTCCGCGGTGATGTACACCCTCGCCGGTATCATTCTGCTCATCGTCAACTTCGCTGGGAGCAACGCGGTCTATCCCGTGTCCGACCTCGTGAGTCCCCCATTGGCAAACGTCGACACCTCACTCACCTCATAACTGACTCCGACTGCATCAGACCTTACAGCTTGCGGGCATCCAATACGACATGATCATCATCCGCGTCTGCCGTGGGGTTGCGGCGGAGCAAGTACACTCTACGGTACAATACCCTTTGCGGGATACGACCTACAGCATGCGTCCAGAGCTGCCTCCCATCGAAGGGCTCACCTCGGATATTGACACGAAGAGCGGGAGGGAGTCCGGGGTTGAAGCGAACGAGATGAACCTGCATGACTACGTTGCGACGCAGGTGTAGCGTCTGTCATGAATTTGACCGTTTGATGAATGCTTTCTGATCATGACTTGCACGGCTTGATGTGTAGTAGTGTACATAGAGCTCATATAATAGAAACTTCCTGTCCCATCCTGATAGGTGGGTGTTGAGGCTGCATATATCTAAGTTGAGATGGTCAACGTGGTTGGTATCCTGAGTTGACACTAAATCCCGAACTTGTCGGTGATCTCCTTGCATACAACCACCAAAGCCCTTCCCAGTCTCTCAAAATCCTCTATCTGCGTACAATTGTGAACATCGTACCATGAACGTGATACATGAGCTGGGAGGGACAAGTACCTCGTTGAACACATTCGCACTCGGCCTCGTCCACCACTTGTTGTTATGATAGAACTGTGTAGAGTAAGTATTGTGTTCGTTGATGAGCTTGTCCTGGAACGTATGCATGAGTTCCAGCGACATGTGTACCGTTGACGGTATGGGAAGTTCCACGTTGGCCTGTGCAGTCACATGAGCGACGACACCCACGTCACTTAGCAATACACCGGCTCATACGGACCATGTTGAGATTGTACCCTTCCTCGTCTTCGGCAGAGTACATCATGCTCGTTCCGAGGATTTCGGCCATACGTCTGCCTCCGGCGAGAGCGAGTTGATGACAGTATGCGTTGATCTTCTCTTCGCCTCCTAGGAATGCTCTAAATGACAGTGCTACCAACACAGGTGAGGCGATGTAGCGTTCAACGACGTCGCATACGTACCGGACTTGATAGTCAGCGGCGTGAGCATGTCCGAGGTCCCCGGCCCTATGCGAGACATCTAGTCAGCGATAGCATTGCGAAATACTATACAGCTCACACTTGAACGTCTCCACGAGGGTACTCCCAGAAGGCTTCATCAATTGGTAAAACAGACTTGTCGGCAGGGCAGTCTTGATTATGTGGTGGTTCCTAGATTGCATCCTATTGTCAAGACGTTCTCTAGCAACACGACCCACGCACCTCTTGGGTACATACAACACGGCGCAGGGACGTTTGGCGTACAACCACTTGCAGCAACTCTTGAGTGTTCATTTTAGCTTCATTGCCACGTTATTCGTACGGCTTGCTTACTGATATCCAGAAGTCCGGCGCTGCCTTCGTTACGTCGAGTCCTATCTCTTGTCCGATGGAGTGCGCAGCATCAACGAGGCTCCAAGCGCCTTCCTCCTTGCATATCTGGACCATCTCCTTCCAGGGCATGAGGACAGCCGGAGCACAAGGCACGCTGTCCATAATGACTACAATCTTCTTCGAGGCGTCGCCGTCACTCTGCGCTTGTTTAACTTTCAAAGACCTCAGATGATCCCGGAAGCGTGACGACATGGACGAATACGACTCCGGAAAGTGCAAAGGAAACTCCGAGACGGTCGGATGAGGTGGCATGTCGGAGATGTTGTGCGCAGCACCACTGATCGTGTCGAAGGAGCAGTTCGCTGCCACGCGCATTAGCATCTCAGCGAAGGTCCTACCCCCATGACCTACTGATCATTATGAAGTCTCCCTTGTTCCACGCGAAGTTCCTCAACACCGTGTTGACGCCATGCGAGACATTCGGCACGAAGACGCATTCATCCGGACTCGCGCCGATAAGCTTCGCCACGGATGCGCGGACCTCATCCAGCTTAGGCCAGTACTCGAACCACATGAAGCGGTCCGGGTTGGCCTCTACCTGCTCAGATAGTCTCTCGTACGCCCGGGCGACTGGGCGCGGGACGGATCCTAGAGCACCTGATTCATTGCACTGGTCAGTATGTGATATTCTGGGTTTAAGCCAAGGCGGTGGAGGTAGTTACCGTGGTTTAGGTTCGCGAATCCTGGGTCAAGCCCGAAGTAGGGGTGCATTGCCCGACCGAACTGGGGACACTGCTCTCCTTGGTAGTCCGACCCATCCATGGCGCGTGCGTTTCGACGGATAGGCGTACAGTAGATACAGTAGAGGAGGTGGAGGATGTCGAGATTGAGTCTGGTACATGTTAAGTAATAGGCCACTCTATGGTCCGCGCCTCGATCGGATCTGTCACATTCTGTTCCCCGGAGACCCAACGAGGCGATACGAGGCACATTAGAGGACTTCTGTGATACCTTGACTGGCCGAGTGACCCGGTGATGATCCAGGTGCTTCACAAACTGAGAAGCGCGGCGGTACGTATACAGGGCGGTGCCCTAAAATGCCTTTTGCGGACCGATGGCGGTTGTCTGAAGCTGCTCGTGAATGTCAGTAGTGCTTCTATTTTCTCATCCACGTACTTCGTGTTCTCAGTTCGTGCAAATTAACGTGCACGCATCTCAGTTAAATTACTTGCTGATGGGGAAGGTAGATGGTGAACATGACATGACGCGACGACCTCAATGGGCTCGTAAGTAGAAGGACAGACTCACATGCGATGTAAGCTCTTGCTGTACAGCAGCATACGTCCCTCATAATAAGGACACATCCCTCTGCGCGAAGGCACACTGGCAGGCCTACTGACGACATCTTGTGCGGATCCAAGCCTTGCGTCCTTTGTCCGACCATGCCGACTCGCCGAGGTGCGGCCTCTGACCAATGGAGTACTGGAGCTCGCCCTGGTCCGCCTGACAGTTAGTACGTCGCGGTATCTGCATAGCCTAGGGTTGGGTTTGACAAGTTCTGCAGTTGGTACTTAAGTACTAAGTAGTACTAGTATAGACTAGTATGATCAGTTAAGTAGCAGGATGATGATCGGGACCCGGAGTCGTGTTTGGCTGTGTTTGGTCCCTAAGACCGTGATTCCTCGATCGTGGGCTGTGGCACTCTGAGTCTATTCGCACCTTGAAGTCCGTGTATAACCACTACTACCACCACCACCACCACCACCAACCTGAATATCCAGTCTACTTGGCTTGATTACGCCCCGCATCTCTGGACCAGAACTCACAAGGTATGCTACCAAGTCGTCATTTTGCACTCGGGCTACCCAAATCTAACCCACATTGAAAGAGGCTCCCATCCGACTTCTAGCCGGTCATCAAGTACCGCGAGTATCTTCGGCAAATTCAAGACAGGACCGGAGTCTCCTACTGGGTTGGAGCAGGGCGAGTCTGCTCAGATTGTGAGTCTAACCATCTCAGGCGTAGTGCATGGCAGGAACTGAATGGGAATGACGCTCATGTGCCAGAATCAAGGATCAAGCTTAAACAGCGAGGCTTCGCGTGACGCAACTGGCTGGGCATGTGAACGTAAAAGCTCGTGGCGAGACTATTTGGACGCCCCGGCCGGTCTATTATTACGCGGAACTTACTTACATGCAAGGTACTTGTGCACTTTGCTCGTGCAACACTGTTTCCACACTGCTCCGTCTCGTACCCACATCGTCTTACTCTCTACCGCCATGATGCTCCCATCGCTATACTCCTCGTCGCGCATGCTCTGCTTGCCCGTCGAAATCGTCATCCCGATCCTCAGCTATCTTGACTACAAGGGCTTGCTAACCTGTAGAGCGGTGAGTGGTATGAGCATGCTACCCCTCAGCTATCCTGACGCTTTCGAAGGTCTGCAGGGCGTTCCATGACGTTGTGAAACGCTCCCTAGAACTTCAATACAAGATCGAACTGGCCGCCGACGGACTGGTAGACGGAGTAGGCGTGAATCTGACTACCGCGGAACGTCTCGCACTCCTCCTGGACCGGAGGAAGAGATGGCGGACGCTGGACTGGATGAGCCGCACTGCCGTGTCTGTCCCAGGGGCATGCCAGGCATACGAGCTCGTCGACGGAGTCTTTGCAAAGTCGATGATGAGCGGCGCCCCGCTGTATGGACCCGGCTCTCACCACCTCAATGCGACGTGGCTCCCTACACGCGCACACCCCCCACGGAGCTTAGTTCGGGAGGACATCGGAGTAGCGACGAGGGATTTTGCGATAGACCCCTCACAGGACCTCATAGCGTTCGTGGATGCGGATAACGGGTGAGTGTTTCAGTCATGCAACAAGGTTCCGGCACTTTGCCAGCCTTACTCGGCGGCGGCTCATGTGTCGCGCGCCCTCGGAGCTTGTGCACCGCATTCCAGAGCGGCCGGTGTCCGTGGCCGCCGACTCGCTCGGGCCTTATATGTAGCTGTCGCTGCCTGTTGCAGCCTTCGTGACGTGTCCATGATCCGCTGACACCTATCCTTCAGCGACAACTCTCAGACTCGGATTCAGATCTACCTCCGGACGATCAGTACGAATGCGCGACATCCGCACGCGGCGCTGCCGGAGCTCGTCGCGCCCATCCCGTTCGAACTGGGGAGTTCGTTCATCCAGATCGTCGACGATGTTGTCGGGATGTTCTTCTGGGTGCACGGGCCGGGGCTGATCATCTGGAACTGGCAGACGGCGGAGGTGGTTGTCGTACGTAGTATTCTCCTCCACGCTCGCACCGCATGGCCATCTCACGGTCCTCGCAGAAACGGACGAGTGACGGCATGCCCGCGAGCACCTGGGACTTCTCCTTCCTCTCGAGCCGCGCATACATGGTCACGGCGACATCCGGCGCGGGGTCCATCGAGCTCTACAGCTTCAGCGGACGACCGGGCACGGCAGTGCCGTCAGGGGACACGTCGTCGCACGTCGCGACGCTGCGACTGCCGCCGCTCGGGGTCGGGCACGAGCCGCACCACTTTGCGACGCACTCGGGCCCCTTTGTGCGGTACCAGACGCCGGGGCGTGCGTTCACGACCGCGCGCGAGAAGCGCGTACATCTCATGTCGCTGCACTACGGCGAGCGCGGGCCGCGGTTCCACATGTTCGTGCTGAACAAGTTCCTCATGTCGTTCCTCCCGCCGGAGGGGGAGGCGCGGCCGTGGGCTGCGCACAACTGGAAGGCGTGGGGCCCGGAGAACACGCGGTTCCTGGAGCATAACGTCAACTTTCAGTGGCTGAGGTGCGTGTGCGGCGTCTGGTTGTGATGGTGGCGGATGCTGATGCAGAGTGCTTGCAGATACGTACACGGGACCCGCGTCGTGCTGCCACCGTTCTTTACTACCTGGCCGGTGCTGGAGTCCACCGTTTGCGTGCTCGACTTCAATGTGCACCCGAAGAGGATCGAGCACACTGTCCTTCCGGAAGGGTCGTCGAACAGATACCAGCTCGTCACGGATCCCTCGCGCGTCCCGGCTGGTACTGTGTTCCAGGAAGACGTGATCACGTCCTTGCCTTACTCCGCGACGACACGGTCGGGCAAGTTCCAATATTCTGGGTTCATGATTGACGATGAGAGGATCATCGGGATGAAGGTATGTCGTGGTTTCAGTTGTCAATGCCTTTTTCCACGGTTGCTGATGGGCGTTGTTTGTTTAGTCGATGGCCTTCGCGGAGGGGGACATGAGCGACGTGGATGTGTACACATTTTAGGATGTTCGATAGGTATTCGTGTAAGTTATAACCAGCTGAACGGACGTAGCGACTCGGCATCAACTCATATAATCGCTGGTAATGTGACACTAGGCTTCACCATCATAAGTATTCATATGAGTCATGGTTTACGCACTGGGGAAATTCGGTCGCTTCGTTTGTTGCTTATTCTCGCCCGTAACTTCTCCACTCCTGAACTAGGGTTAGGATATTATGACGACGAAATCCTCTATTTAGGGTTACCCTCGTTATTCACAGCAAGTGGAGTACTCTGTTGCATCGCGTATGCCGCGTCCTCTTACCAGCCATCACACTCTGTTTGCTACCACCACCTTTCTATCGACGCCCAGCCATCGTCACCATACTACGCAAACCTATCTACAACCGGAATACGGCCGATATGTCCGGAGAAGCAACTAAGTCGCCAGAAGTCTTGCTGGCTATCCCGGACTGCGTCGCCGCCCACGTTCTTGGAGAGACAACCGCGGAACTGGGGCGCGGGGATCTCACGCTGGTCTTGACAACCAAGTCAGAGGTGTCTGCCCCAGCAGCGCCGTCGGCGACTGGAGCGAGTCAACACCCATTGCTGACGCTCGCCGTCGGGAGTGCGGCATTTCCTTTGTTCAAGACGACGACGTTCGGGACGATCAACGACGACGAGAGGGTCTATGTGTTCACGCCGGAGATTGGGGGTGAAGTGGGAGGGTGAGCTATCTAGCAGCACGTCGCGGGTCAGCTGAGTTCTACATTGGTGCGCAGCTACGTGAAGATCACCCTTCCGGAAGGCGTCACAGTGCAGGGATCTCCGTTTGAGAAGCTCCAAACACAGTTTGAGGAGATTCTGGTGCACCATGGACTACTTAAGGAGGGAATCGAGGCTGTGGCGGACGAGGTTGGGAAGAGCATGCGCGAGGGCTCTGCGAACGTCGCACAGACTGTCCGAAAGTCAACATCAGAGTGCGTCCCTCGACTTCTCGCCGTCCGTGCGCTCTGACATCCATGGCTAGTTATTCGGCGGAGAACCCACCGACCGACGCCCCCTTACCAGTTCCCGGCGTAGTGCACTCAGCGGCATCCACCAGCGCCTCTGGAACGGGCACGCTCACGTCCGCGGTCGGGAGCGTCACAGGGCTCGTGTCCTCCGCCGCAGGACAGGCTGGTGCATGGATCGCCGCGCACGTCGTACCGACCACCACGCCCGCAACGCAGACGCTATCCTCCGTGTCCAATGCTTGGGACACCACGTCCGATGGATACGTCGCGGGCACCACCGAGGTCAAGTCGGCCGTGGCAGACGCGGCGGGCGTGCGAGTAGAGAACGAGTTCGGGCAGGATACAAGGGCGGTGGCGGAGGATACAGGCACGAGCGTGCAGAACGTGAGCACTGTGGTCGGGGATGTGCTCGTGACGGCTAGCGGAACTGGCTTGGCGACGGCAGGACTTAAGGGTGCGGCAAGAACCCAGCTCAGGGAGCAAGAGGCGAAAGACCAGACGGAGGAAGAGGATGAGAAGGACAAGCATGACGAGGAGGAAGACGGTAAGCTGGAGGACATATCATTCTGAGATGGACCCGGGGGCTCAGCTGTTGTCAGACATCAAAGTGTATCAATAGTGCAGGACTCCATGTATCCGTAGTCTGATGTAACCGCAGCGCCTTGGGCTGCATGTTTCTTGCTACTCGTGACTATATTTGAGACGAGCTGATTTGCTGGCGACTCGTGTCACTGACAGTAACAGCAAAGATAGGTTTTATACTACATCCAGCAAGGTGAATGGTACAATCCACGCGAAACATACCCTCACTAACTCGAACCACATCCGAATAGACATCAGTGCCTGTCCTACTCCTGGGGTACATACGCTGGCGGTGCTTCGCCGCTCACACCCTGTTGCTCTGCTCTCAGTCGCTCGACCTCGAGCTTCAGCGCCTGGATCTTTGTCACGAACACTCAGCCTTCCCGGTTCTCCATGTTCGGGCTTTGCACAGATGCGGCACTCTGAAACGATTGGCGCCAACGCACGTCCGGTGAAGTACTGTACATACGAGCGTACTTGATCCTTGAAGAAACACATACATTGCGTCATACGCGGTGAGCACTCGTGAGGATCCGAGTCGGGAGATGCGACAGTACTAGTGTACTGCAACCTACTAAGTTACCCGCTGTATCACGCAATCCTCTCGAAAGCAGTCACATATTATTGAGACTTGCCTTCTTTGGTGGTATGCTTGCCGTTTCCGTCGCAAGCTCGTAGTCTTTCGGTATTCTTTAGTCATCTGCATTTCATTCATATACATCATCGACTTCAACATCGCGCACAGCTCCACCTCTGACCGCGCTGTGTGCATATATGATGGGACCCTGCGCCGCTTCGTGCATCCTCAAACCCCCTCGAAAGTCCCCTCCCACGGGACTGCCACGCAACTCGACATCCACCTCCGACAGCGGACTGGCAGTGAGAGAGCTGCTCGCGGCGAGCGACGAGGGGAGTTTGCCCCAATGAGATTGACAACGTCGGTACGTACAGTATCTACGTGACCGAGTCGTCTTACCCTCTGAAGCTGAACATCGCACAAGCGCTCGACTCGGAGGCCCCTCGAGCCTACTTCCCGCCCACAGTTACAACGCCAGGGCCTTGCCAGGGCCTCACGAATCGATTGCATACCTTCAACGGTCCATTGTGGGTTCATCCTGAATCGCTGCGATGTCCTCGGGCAATAATTCCTCGATCTCAAACACAACTGTGTGTCCGTGTCCGGTGTCTTCGAGTCAACAATCCTCCACGTACCCGCTCCCAAATGCGCGACCGAGCTTCATATTCCAGGATGCCACTAGACATCTCAAACGCCGGCAAACAGCATCACCCGCACGATACACCGGGCTGACGGATCACGTATCTGCTCGCTTCGCTGGTGATAAGGCACTCGCCGCCAGTGATTAGGACGGCGCCCCATGGGAGCCTTTGCCTGCGAGGTGGCTAGGGATAAAAACGAACAGGACAAGGTTCGGAAGCAAAGGGATCGTTTTCCGCTGCCCCAGGCAAACGAACGGAACAATTGGATCCTGATCGTCGCGGACTTGGTCGAACGAGCAGGCCGGCCGCGGCACGGAAGCGAATGAGGGGAACATTGAGCGCTTACACGATCGCGCTCCTCCTCCCAGGCGGCTATCTCGATTCCTACGGTAATTTGGTCGTCCGCGCTGCCTTATCTCTCGCCCAGTTCCACGGGCGCGATGGCCTTTCCCAACTCCAGGACTCGTCGGGGCGCCGCGCATCTTGGCTACGACGATGACGGACAGGATGAGCTCGAAAGACGTGCGGATCGCTACGGACACGGTCATGGACGGTGACATGGACGAGGCTGAGCTTGCAAGGATGGGCTACAAGCAGGAGTTGAAGTGAGTGCAAGCCAGTGTAGTCGTGGATTCCTGACTCATTTTCTGGCGCAGACGAGATCTTGGACTGCTCCAGGCGAGCTTCCTGCTGGCTTCGACTGTTTGCGTTTGACTGACGATTCACAGAACTTCGGCGTGTCCTTCTCGATCATCAGCGTCATCACCGGTGTTAGCTCTCTGTTCGCATATGGCCTTGTAAGCGCTTTCGCTTCTACAGACAGCTCAAAATCCGCTCATTGTAATAATAAAGAATACTGGAGGGCCGGCTGTGATGGTGTGGGGATGGATTGTCGTCGGTACGGTGCCGTTATATCACTTGAGGTCGCATTCACCTTACAAGAAACCTATAGCTTGCTTCACGATGTCCGTGGGCCTTGCCATGGCAGGTGTGTTGAGACGTTACTGTTAATACTTCTGGACTAACGCGTACTGCCCTAGAGATTTGCAGCGCACACCCGACCAGTGGTGGGCCTTATTTCTGGGCAGCCATGCTCTGCAAACCAGAGGATTCCGCTTTCGCATCTTGGATAACGGGCTGGTTCAACCTTCTCGGTCAAGTGGCGGTGACCACCGGCATCAGGTATGCTCCACTCTTTCCATGCTCGCACCCAGTCAGTCTCGTTTGACACGGCGCACATAGCTTCGCATGTGCGACCTTCATCTCTACGCTCGCGACATTCGACACAACGTTCGTCCCCACGGCAAAGACGACTATCGGCATATATGCAGCCGTACTCGTCGCCCAGGGTCTTATCAACACCTTCGGCGTTCACCTGCTCAGGTATCTCAATAACGTTTCCGTATGGTGGCATGCTATTGGGACCGTGGCCCTCATCATTGCCGTCCTCGCGGCAGCTCCGTCACACCAGTCTGCCCACTTCGTGTTCCAAACGTTCATCGACGGCACCGGCGTCGGCGGCGTCGGTTGGAGTCAGCGGGCGAGCCCAGCCTATGTCGTGATTGTCGGCATCCTAATGGCGCAGTACACGCTGACAGGTATGTCATTCTTTCATGTTGTTGAACGCCTGTACTAACGTCGCCAGGGTTCGACGCCAGTGCTCATGTGAGTCATTCGAAGCGCGTAGGTCGCTCAGCGCGCTGATGTACATATGTTTTTGCACAGATGACAGAAGAGACGCACAACGCCGCCATGTCTGGGCCTATCGGGATTGTCATGGCCATTGGTGTATCTGCGGTGCTCGGATGGTTCCTCATCCTCGGCCTGCTCTTCTCTATACAGGACCTCACAAACACTGTTGGGAGTGCGACGGGAGAGCCTGTCGCTCAAATCTTCCTTGACACGGTCGGAGAGAAGGGCGCCATCGTGCTTATGGTGAGTAAGCGGCTGTCATGATGCTCCGAAGACTGACTTAATGATGGTGCTGGACAGGTCATCGTCATCGGCTCGATGTTCTGGTGCGGGACGTTCTCGATCACGTCCAACAGCCGCATGATGTATGCCTTTGCGCGTGACGGCGGGATCCCAGGACACAGATTCTTCCAGCAAGTCGACGCCAAGCGGAAGTCGCCCATCCGGACAGGTACGCCCCGCTCCCTTCGCTCATGACTCTAGGCATTCCCTGATTTTCGTCCGAAGTCTGGCTCGCATGCACGCTCAGCTTCATCCTGGGCCTGCCTAGTCTCGGCAGCTCCGTCGCGTTCTCCGCGGCGACGAGTATCGCGACTATCGGCCTGTACATCTCCTACGGCATCCCGATCGCGCTGCGCGTCGTCTATGCGTCGCGCTTCGTCCGCGGGCCGTTCCACCTCGGCGCGTTCTCGTTCCCCATCGCGACCGCCGCGGTGCTCTGGATCTGCTTCATCACGATCGCGTTCATCCTCCCCGAGGAGAACCCCGTCAACTCGCAGACGCTCAACTACGCGGTCGTTGCAGTCGGCATCGTCGTCACGTATAGTCTTGGGTTCTGGGTCATCAGCGCGAGGAAGTGGTTCACTGGCCCCGTAAAGCAGATTGCTGGTGAGTACAAGTGAGGGGGTGCCGGTGCATCTGGGCTGATATTGTTTTGCAGCGGAAGCAGCCGGGGTCGATGTTATGGACCCCGGTGTAGCAGCTTCCGTGGTCGACTCGCCTGAGAAAGGTAGTGACGGAAGGAGTTCCATGTAACATGTATCTTGTGTAATATTCCCTTTGTTTGTTGTCGCGATTATACCTCTTCAGTAGACCTTACGGCATTGTGCTGCTTATTACTGAGAGCCCGATGTTTTCTGGCCGTCGCGGTCTTTGTCCCGTGATGAGTTTCTGCGAAGCCGTCTCACTCACACTCAAGTGTAGAACTCCTTTGGTCAATACACTATCCTAGGTAAGTTAGGTTGACGGGCGACCCGGATGGACACCGCTGTGGTGTCATAAGCTTCGTACAGACGCGATCAACCTGACTGCAGCTGTTCCGTCAGTCAAAGTCAACACTATGACAGTCTGGCCCGGCAGTATGGTGCATTTGTAACTTATGTCTGTGGGTCGAGTCATTCGTCAAGTGGATGGCAGCAGTTACATATCCGCGGTGACGCGTTCTCAACATGACACCACGTGATCGTGACGACGCGCGCTTCTGAACCTACGCGCGACCTCAGCATGTTTGACCTCCACCACGAACTCAACCTACGGGTGCCTGTATACACGTTTCTTGTTACATCAGCTTGATTGAGCTTCTTGCCTTGATTGCTAACAAAATTACGGCTGCTTGGAAGTGGACATATGGGAACGCATGCCACACCGCGCTACCGTCAAGGTCTTCAAAGTCCAGGTCCATGCTTGCCGTGTCTCCGAGCGATCTGGATTGTACATTGTATGCTCACTGAGCAACCGCACCTAGCCGCACCTATGGCGAAGATGTCAATTCGGCTCGTCTGCTCAATTTACCAGCAGAACCTTTTCGCTGTATACAACGAGACCTGGGTGCGTGGTCCCGTTTTTGTACTCGTCTATTTGACCTGTGCTTTTCTGGGGAAGGGATGCCGCGATGAGGACACGTCGCTGCGGATTTAACTGTTTGTCAGGAGCGACCTCCAATCGACCTTGCTGGGCAGCCGCGGCCTCCAGATTCCGCCCCGACGTCGCGCCTACTGCTGGTGATGAGTCGTCCCCTGGGACACACCTACGGTCTGGTCCGCGGCTTGATGTGTCTAGTCCGCTCTGTGAAGCCCGGCAACGTGCATCGTATGTCACTCTTGCGATGGCACATACGTGTAGGCTGCGCTTCCTCTGTCCACCCTGTCCACCCGGCAACGCACAAATTGTTCGCTGCGTTACTACGATGACGTTGTTCAAGAAGCTCTCGAGGGAACCCGCTCAGCGACTCCTTGCTCTCACGTCGTACTCCTAGCCCTACCCCGCTCGCTGTTCCAACATATAATGGTCCCATATTGCGTGCTGGTCTTCTGGAGTCTTCGGCGATATGTGGTGCAACCCTGCGACTTATTGACCTTCAGCTCGACATGTGCAACATCCAATGACCCTGCTGTGGCGAGAACTGCGGATTGCGATCTCAGCTACGTTGCTCATTCTCAGGCTTCTTCTTGAACTCCGGGCGGCATACCACCTCCATACGCAACGCCACCTGTATCTGGCCTATGGAAACCTGGTCTTCAACGTTTGAACGATGCGACCGCATACGAGATGGACCACAACGCAGCATACTCATGCAAGATCTCAGGGACTGGACCTCTCTTGGAATCGCATCCTAATCCTGGCCATACCTGTTTCAAGCATCCTTGCGGACAAGACTGGACCCTCCGAAAATACGCGTGTGTGTCTTTCCCGCACTGTCTCCATCAAAGTGGCTACAACTACAAAGCTATATTCTCGACTCTCATGCGCTCATCTTCGGCCTGCTGGTACTCTGCGCGTCTAGCTGGTTCACTTGCGGCGCAGTGGGGTCAGGGCGCCGTCGATGTAGCATTCCGAGCTGTCCGTGACCATTACTGCTGTGGCTTGCTGGGGGCGCGCGATGGCGAATGCACGTATTCTTAGCATCCGATGGACCGGGCATCGCAAGACATAGCCTGCGGCCTCTCCCACACAATTCAAATCGGTCTCTCGAGGAAGATCTTGGATCCTGCGATCGTCCAGTGCGGAGCGAACGTATCTCCCTTATTGGTCGACTATCTTAGAAGACACTCCTGGAAGCAATCGCGACTCCTCAAGGAAGAGTGTGAAGTCGATGCCATATCTAATCCTTCCACACTCGCTTCAAAGCCATATGTCCATCAGTGTCTAACGGCTCTAGGATCAGAGCTACGAAGCATGGACTCGAAGTGGTAGATCAAGCCGCACATTCTCCTCGAGGATACAGGGCACCCTATTCTGAATGTGCTCAGCGAATGCGTCAAGGGCCTGTGTCGTTCCTGGCAAGTTCTCGCCGTCTGGACCGCGCAGTCGCGGTGCGCAACATACCTCACCGGACGGCTATGTCTCTACTGCACAGGCGCAGTCGGGCGTAAATAATCATAATGGGACAACCTGAGAAGTCACGTGTGTATACGGAGGAGCTAAGATTAGCACCGCTTCTGCCACGCTTCCCGAGGACGGTCGAGAAGGAAGCGCGGGACTTTCATCTCGCCTGAAATAACGCTCAATATGGCTGCAGATGGCTGCGACCCCGCGCCGCGTTTTCTCCCAGGTTCCAGCGGCCGCACCGGCGTGGAAGACCGTCCAACTCAAAGACCACGCTCGTTACTCGTATACGCCCGGAGACCCCCTGCATTCCCTCGCCCCCCTGCCATCAATTGCCATCAGCGGTCTAGCGTCAAGCGCGCTGCCACCAGTGCTGATGTCGCGACACCCGCACCGCCTCCCCCTTCTGGGCAGCAGCAGTGCGCCCGTGTCCGATGACCCCAACACCCCAGCGCCCGCTGATGCTTGCTTTGCTGCCTCCACCACCCACCGGTACACTCCCTCTCGTTCCCTTTTAATGGCTTTGTTTTCCATTTTTCGTCGGCAACAGGACGTCGATGGCGACGCAACGGAGTTGCTGCCAACGCCAGACAAGATACCCGCTGATTACTCTGCAGGCAGACACGAGAGGCAGCCCAGCGGGTCGACATCTTACTCGACACCAGAGTCCACACTCGCCCCAGGAGATGAGGGCTTTGACTTTGAGTCCAGTCTACGGGACGTAGTAGAGAAGTGAGCACCACCGCTGACACTCTGCGAACCCTACTCCAACTGTTGTTTCCTCCGCTCTGCAGGATGGACCGCTCGGACGTCAAGCGCAGGGAGCTTGGTGTCCTGTTCGAGAACTTGCGGGTAGTTGGCCTTGGCGAGTCGGCCGCGATTCAGCCGACCTTCGGTTCGACCCTCAATCCCCTCAACTGGATACGAGGTATCCAGCGCATGCGCCATCCTGCAACGCGAGATATTCTCAGCGGTTTCGAAGGTGTCGTGCGGCCTGGCGAGACGCTTCGTGAGTTGACCATACTTCTCCCGCGGTCTGCGTTTTCTGAGGCCCG
Organism: Rhodofomes roseus; assembly: GCF_022264815.1. Lineage (NCBI taxonomy): Eukaryota > Fungi > Basidiomycota > Agaricomycetes > Polyporales > Fomitopsidaceae > Rhodofomes > Rhodofomes roseus. The sequence goes on along the minus strand of NW_025952960.1, from coordinate 2,066,315 downwards.
TTCAGTTGTCCTGGGAAGACCAGGAGCAGGTTGCACAACGCTGCTGCGCACTCTCGCCAACCAACGAGGTGACTACCATGCCGTGGAAGGGAACGTGTTCTACGACTCGATGTCGCACCGAGACATTGAGAAGTATTGCCGTGGCGACGTTCAATATTGCCCGGAGGACGACCTGCATTTCCCGACATTGACGGTGGAGCAGACGCTCCAGTTTGCTTCCGTCGCCCGCACGCCCTACGGGCAGCTCGACGCTAAGACACGAAACCGGCACGTTGATGTTATGACTGATGTCCTCAAGTCCGTGTTCGGGCTCCGGCATGTCAAGGATACCCTTGTCGGGGACGCCTCTATCCGAGGAGTCTCCGGTGGTGAGAAGAAGCGGGTCTCGATCAGCGAGACCCTTGCGACGCGCAGCCTCCTGACGTGCTGGGATAAGTGCGTCAATCTTCATTTTCGCTGGCTTATTCTTAGATGCTCATTTCCGCTCTGCAGCTCAACACGAGGCCTTGAGTGAGCAATTATATTCTCCCTTCCATTGCACAGAACAACCGTTGACGATAAACATAGCTCATCGACTGCGCTCGAGTTCGTCCGAGCTCTCCGGACAATCACGGATGTCACGCGAATATCGACCATCGTCTCGATCTACCAGGCCGGAGAGCAGCTGTACGAGCACTTCGACAAGGTCTGCGTGATCTACGAGGGGCGCGTGGCATACTTCGGCCCGGCGAACAGGGCACGGCAGTACTTCATCGACATGGGGTATGAGCCCGCCAATCGCCAGACAACGGCCGACTTCCTTGTTGCCGGTCAGTCATCTCATGTTGCCCATTTCGCCCTGATGTTGACACTGTATTACAGTGACTGATCCCAATGGTCGGACTCCTCACCCCGGTCGGACTCTGCTGGTCCCGCGGACAGCTGTCGAGTTCGCCGATTACTTCAAGAACTCGGAGATCTCGCACATGAACCGGGCAGACATGGAGCAGTACCGCAAGCTCTATGTGGCCAAGCCTGAGCTGCGGCGGGCATACCTTGAGAGTGTCCGCTCCGAGCGGTCACCTCACACAACCAAGGACAGCCCCTACATGCTCTCGATCCCGGGCCAAGTCCGTACGCTCATGATCCGGAGGGTGCAGATCATGCGGGGAGCGATGACCGCTCTGCTCATCGAGCTCGCGTACGTTCCGATCTGTCTCAGATTGACGTGCGCGGTCTCACACATGCACCCACAGCTCGTTCATCGTCCTGGCCTTGATCGTTGGTACGATCTATCTTCGGATGAAGCCCAACACGTCGACCTTCTTCTCGCGGGCCAGTGTCATCTTCTTGTATGGCTGGATTTTCCTTCAAGATTCATGGTTGCTGATGATTCGATTCACAGTGCGTATGTCTGGTCAGGTCTCTCGACCATGGCAGAAATCCCAACACTGTTTGCGCAACGTCCCATCATCTTACGGCAATCAAGGGCATCCATGTATCACCCGTTTGTTGACGCCCTCGCACTGACTCTTGTCGACATTCCTATTACGCTTATGACCATGATCATCTTCTCAATAATCTTGTACCTCCTCGCGGGGCTGCAGGATTCGGCCGGACAATTTTTGTGCGTAGCCCAAGTATCCTTCTGACTGGTGTGCATACTGACGGCACCTGTACCAGTATTTTCATGCTTTTCGTTTGTATCATGACTATCACGTTGAAGGCGTTCTTCCGGAGCATCACAGCCGCATTCACGGATCCCGCATCTGCGACCGCCGCGGCGGGCGTCCTGATGCTTTTCCTGGTCTTGTACACCGGCTACCCCATCCCCGTACCCTCGATGATCCATGCTCTGTCATGGATCACGTACATCAACGTAAGTGGCGGCGCCGCTGCTGTTTCGTACTCGAGTCCTGATGCGCTATCGTTGACAGCCTCTCAAATACGGGTTCGAGGCACTCATGGTTAACGAGTTCTCGACCTTGACCGCCAAGTGCGAGACCTTGATACCCACTGGCCCGGGCTACGAGAACATTACCCTGGCTAATCAAGGATGCGCCGTCGAAGGCTCCCAGCCCGGAGAGGCTACTGTCAATGGCCTGGCATACCTGAAGGACACGTACGGTTTCGCCGCCGGCGACTTGTGGCGAGTAAGTCTATCCTTACATGTACCCTGATGCGGACTTGACTGTGTGGGACAGAACTTCGGCATTCTATGCGCGTTCGGGATTTTTTTCGTCGGACTCCTCGTCGTCCTGACCGAGTTCAATAACGGCTCCTCTGGCGAGTCCGCCTCCGTCCTGTTCAAGGAAGGCTCGAAGGTGGAGGACCTGACTGCTAAAGGCGGCGATTTGGAGAAGGGTGCGGTCGGGCCTGCTCACACGTCGGTCCGGATGTCCTTCGCGAATGGCGGCGAGAAGACTCCCACATACGTGAAGAAGACTCCGATCAAGGGAAATGTGTTCTCTTGGCAGCGGTTGTGCTACACTGTCCCGGTATCTGGAGGCAACTACAGGAGGCTTTTGGACGACGTCTCAGGTTACGTTGCCCCGGGTAAGCTCACTGCCCTCATGGGTGAGTCGGGCGCCGGCAAGGTTGGTCATTCTCGCGCTACGGACATGAGGCGTTTCAACTGATGAGTGCTGACAGACAACGCTACTCAATGTTCTCGCGGACCGTGCTGGTGAAGGCTACGTGACTGGGCAACGCTACATCAACGGGTTGCCTTTGCCCCGCGACTTCCAGGCTCAGACGTATGTATCGGGGTAGTTGGTGGGTGTGTGATAGCTGGCTTACACTCCGTTCCAGAGGGTACTGTCAGCAGACCGATACGCATGTCAAGTCTGCGACCGTGCGCGAAGCTCTTCTATTTTCAGCCAAGCTGCGCCAACCGGCATCTGTACCATTGGCAGAAAAGGAAGCATAGTACGTGAGAGCTCGGCGTTGTAGGTCCGATGACTGATCTGTTCGTTCGTCAGCGTCGAGGAGTGCATCAGGATGTGTGGTCTCGAAGCCTATGCTGACGCTATTGTGGGCACCCTTGGATGCGAGCAGCTCAAGCGCACCACCGTTGGTGTTGAGCTCGTCGCTAAGGTAGTATCCAGAATTTCACGTCTACACCTGAACTAATATATTCTGCCTCAGCCGTCGCTGATCTTCTTGGACGAACCCACGTCAGGCCTTGACTCGCAAAGTGCATGGGCCATCGTCAGCTTCTTGCGCAAGCTCGCCGACAGTGGCCAATCAATCGTGTGCACGTGAGTGTCTTGGCCTTCTCATCTTGTCTGGTGTTCACGCTTGCCACAGTATCCACCAGCCGTCTGCGGAGCTTTTTGAGGTATAGGTTTCGTGATATATTCCTGTGTCCTGCGCTGAAGTTATTCTGCAAGGTCTTCGACAAGCTCTTGCTGCTCCGCAAGGGCGGGCAGACCGTGTACTTCGGTGATCTTGGCCATGGGGCGAGCACTGTTCTCAAGTACTTCGAGAGCAATGGTGCGCGGACTTGTGACGCCCTCGAGAACCCGTATGTGATGGCAACAGTAACCGTTGAAACATTCCTAACATCGGCTTCAGCGCGGAATACATCCTCGACGTGGTCGGCGCGGGCGCTACTGCGTCGTCGAAGACGGACTGGCACACAATATGGAAGACGTCGCCAAAGTCGCAGGACTTGCTTCAGGATCTCGACATGATCCGCATGTCTAATGTTGACCGCCCTGCGAGCGGCGAGGCTGAGCCTCCCAAGTATGCTAGTTCTTGGACGTACCAGCTCGCGACGCTGCTGCAGAGGGACGCCCGTACATTGTGGAGAGATCCGACATACCTGATCGCGAAGATGGCCGTCAATGTTTTCTGCGCTCTGGTCATTGGCTTCACGTACTGGAAGTCGGCCAGCACGATTCAGGGCACGCAAAACAAGCTCTTCGTAAGCATATCTTGATGTCACCTGGAATCGGAGTACCACGCTGATCACTACACCTATACTATAGTCAATCTATATCTCCACGTTCCTCGCTGCACCGCTCGTCGAACAGCTCCAGGTTCCCTTCCTTGAGATGCGGAGCATCTTCGAGATTCGCGAGCAGCACAGTCGCATGTACAAGTGGTCTGCTTTGATCACTTCTCAATTACTCGTCGAAGTCCCGTGGAACATCTTGGGGTCCTCTCTGTTCTTCGTCTGCTGGTACTGGACTGCTGGCTTCCCCACCGATCGCGCGGCGTATACCTACCTGCTCTTCGGAGTCATCTACCCGTTGTACTACACATCGTTCGGCCAGGTTTGTGCATCCGCGTTGTCAACGCGATCTTGACATTGACATCGGGACGGTTCTCAGGCTACAGCAGCAATGGCTCCAAACGCTGAGATCGCCGCGCTGATCTTCAACGCGCTGTTCGCTATCATGATTGTCTTGTAAGTCTCTGTGATGACTATATGCAGGCTGCCTCCTGACGCAAACTTTACAGCGACGGTGTGCTTCAGCCCTACCGTGAACTCGGCAAGTGGGTATGGATGAACAAGATCTCGCCATCGACTTACTTCGTGGATGGTTTCCTCGGCCAAGGTATATTTGGTCATTCGATTTTACCTTCATGCATATGACTGATGGGGACTCACAGCCGTTGGAAGGACCCAGATCTCCTGTTCTTCCGTGGAGTTCATCAAGGTCAACCCTCCGTCCGGGCAAACATGCGTGCAGTACCTGAACAAGTTCATCGACATGAACGGCGGTTATCTTACGAATCCGAACGCCACGAACCAATGCAACTTCTGCCAATACAGGACAACAGATCAGTTCCTGGACAGCCGGAATGTCTCCTACGACAACCGGTGGCGGAGCCTCGGCATCTTTATCGGATTCACAGTCTTCAACGTGCGTACTACGTTCATACCTCTCCTTCGGGCCTTACTCCGGGCCTTACTCACAGTTTACATGCAGGTGGTTGCCATTTATATAATAACATATATATTCCGAGTACGGACTGGTTCGCTTCTCGACTGGGTACGATCACTATCCATCACCCCTCGGCGGAAGACCCAAAAGCCCTCTCGGACGTAACTTATTTAGGAACGTAGGGACACAGCAGCACCTATGAACTGTACTAACATAATACCCGTCACATATTAGTCTACGCTCACGTCGATTTAGTATCCATGTCTGGCCATTTACATGTTTGAAGTGAGGAGTGCATGTCCGGCGTAAGGTTGAATGCTCTCGTGTGTCAGCGAAGCGTCTCGTCTTGTGGCGTATGTACTACGTGCTCATAACATCGTTTGTGGAGCATTTTACAGTGACATACCAATACGCATTGCTGACATACAGATACAACGACTGATACAGCTCATTCGGTAATACAGCAATTCCTTCACATTCTTCACCACTTCTCGTGCGCTGGGCGAACTGATATCCGAGTATCATCAGAAAGCGGTCAAGACGATAAAGCGTTCAACAACTCACGGTCGAGCTCCCAAGTCCAGGCAGAACGGTCTTGGTTCGCCAGGTACAGGTAACTCTGTCGATCGCATTCAACACAGACCCTCACGCAAGATGCTTGAACTAATGGCCTACCTTAGCGATGCTCTCTGCGTCGAGGCGAATGTCTGCGTTTTCGGCAAACTGCTTGTGGTCCTCTGGATTGGAGTGGCGGGAGAGGGATCGGTCGGTGAGGATGCCTGTCAGTCATGTCAGTGATCCAGAAGCTCTAGCGATCTTTCCGCGAGACTGACCTCCGTCAATGATAGCCTTCCGAATCGTGGCGATGTCAGTCAGCAAATTGGTGCACGAATTGAAGACTCAAACAATCACTTACATGAGCAACCTACATCAAACGCGTCAATAGGCTTGTGGGAGGAGAGCATACAGCCACTTACGTGGATGTTCTGCTTCCCGAACTCCTTGCTCAAGCTCTGGCTCAGAGCGCGCCCTGCGAACTTTCCGGCAGCGAACACACTCGTCGACACATTTCCCCTCCAACTAGCGGTGGCACCAGTGAAGAGCAGGGTCCCCCTCTTTCCGAGCTCGCTCAGCTCGTTCTCCTGGAACGCCAGGATGATCTGGCGCGAAAACGCAAAGGGGGCGACAAAGTTGGCCTCGACTGAGTCGTGGACTTCCTGCTCAGTAACGTCCAAGAAGGGCTTCCACGCCCCGAACGCCGCATTCCACAGGGCGACGCGAATCTCGGCTTTCTCGGGTGTCTGCCATTGGTACTTGCGGATGCCCTCGACGACCGAGGTGACCGCGCCGTACGAGTAGTCCTTGACGGGGAACGCGGCCGCCTGAATCAGCAGCAAAGCGCATACCAGTCAGCAACGATCGTCGGGGGAGTCAGTACTAGGTACTAACCTCCCCGCCCGTTTCCTTCAATTCTGAGGTGAACTTGTTGAGGTGGTCTGCGTTCCGAGCAATCAATGCTACTCTATATCCTTGCTTTGAGAAGACGCGACTGCAGTGATAACAATGAGGTTCAGGGACCAGATATTGACGCCAATACGCACGCTGTGGCGGCACCGGTACCTTAGGAGGCCGCGATGCTAGGTGAGACCCGAGACCAGAAGACCACTGACGGAAAAGGACGCACCTGTACCGTTACCGATACCAGCAATAACAATCACAGGTCGAACGGACATGTTGTGGGCTTGTGATGCGATTTAGTACGAGGCTCCGGTGGGTGTGGGGAAACTGAAAGTGCTGGAGGCTCGCTCAAGTGACGATGCTTATATAGGTCCTGACCAGTAAACAGAGAAGGCAAGGCCGGGAATTGCGTCGGCATATACGCACGAAGACGCAATTGCCAGCACCATCTCCGGTGACGTTACTAAGCATCTTGCTAATACCGAGGGTTCTCAATCAGCTGGTCCCCATGACCGAGGGAGCGCCCTACTAGGTGGTGAATCCTATCGCAATGGATTGTGCAAACGGCCACCAGGAATGCGATGGGGCGCGCACAAATTGGTATGGCAGAGGTATATGGGCGTCAAAGAATGAGTCCATGCGATGTCGATGCTTGAGTACTCGTACAAATGCAGGTGGTACAACGAACGCGGACAATGACGATACATGGACAGGCATTCCCGGGCATATGAGTGGATGCAGAGTAGCAACTAAATGGTAGTGGCGGGGCAGACGTGAGTATGGCGAAGAGCACGCCAGTAGAAGACACTCACGTTACATACAAGGAGGGTTAATTACAAGACCGATGGAAGGTCTAGATGACTATGGGGAACTCTGGTATCATCAAGCGGTCGAGACCACTTGTCTATGAAGCGAAGACGTGAGTAGAGAGATCAGCAGATCGGACCTAAGCGCACCTGGGCAAGCCAGAAAATACTCGTCCATGGCATTAACGAAGCGCTCTTGATATTCGTGTGGAGGAACAACGGTAACCTCCTTTCCGGCGTTGAGATTCTGCTTCGCTTTGTACTCCAGGGTCTTCGCGAAAGTGTAGCTCCCTGCATAGCCGTATGAGTCTACCGTAGCTGACCACAGGCAAGCTAAGCGCACCTATGGTATCTACCAGACCACATGCGATCCGTTTGCGCTCCTCGTCAATACCGAGAAGTAACCTGATGGTCGGTGAGTATGGCATAGGACATACAAAATGCGAGCACATACGAATAGTCCATGATATTGGTTCTTGCCAGGAAGTCGCAATCGGCCTTGACAGCCTCCTGGAAGAGGACCTTGGAATGTGGGTGGACCAAAGTCAATGTTCTACGTTGATCTACAAGGGTTGTGTTTATTTCAACCTCACGCACACGTCGTGTAGCTTGAAACTTACCCTCTATCCACTCGCCATCGAACAGCGTCTTTGACGCCGTATTCGACGCCTTGACCTTACGCCCTTGAATACCCTTAAGATCGAACGTCTTGCTGATCTTCTGGGCATAGAAAAGGTTCTCCATAACCAGCAAATCAGCCCTTGCTTGTACTGTCCCGGTTTCGAGGTTCCGGATCTCAATTGTGTAGAATCCAAGCAACTTCGCCAGAACTGATGGCTTGGTAGCCGTTGAGTCCATGTATCGGAAGTACGATGGTCCCAGATCTATCAGGACTTGGCTAGAGGGCATATGATCAATCAATCGCGCTGCCCGATCTAGTATGACTTACAGATCCGCGACATTCCAGGCGTTGACAAGCGTCTTGATAATGAACTGGTCGTCCGAGGTCTTCCAGAAATTGGACTTGCTCTTGCCGCCATCTGCAGCCCAATTCGCGCTGCGCATCAGGCTCTTCAAGAACGTGTCCTCTATACCGCATCGTCGTCTGAGCGAGTCAAACTGACGTGCGTAATACACCGTGCAGCTGAACTTGAGGCGCTTTCCGATCGTCCAGTCATACTTGATGTGGGGCCGCTCGTCGATCGCAGGAGAATCGGTTGATAGCAACCCATGATGCGGCGCCGCAGGGGCAGACCGATGAGCGTCCCCAGTGTTGAGCATATACTTCATGGCACTCGTCAGCGTGTTGGTGATTGAAGGGATGAAAGATGAAGGAGTGGATCCAGGCGTTGATGGTTCACCCTGCGTTCTAAACCTCGCCAGTGAATCAGTAGACATAGAGGCGTCTTTCGGGGGCAAGAGAGGTGGAGACAGGCTCCGTCCAGCACCGCCGCTTTCCGTAGATGTGGTAGTGGCATCGCTACTCGTCGATATGATGGAATCCGATTTACCCCTCCGGATGTTCGTTTCAACGAAGCCCGAGGCTGATGAGTCGCTGGACCCGGAGGTCCTCCAGGTTTGCACAACACTGGTATTCGCATCCAAATCATGAAGCAGCTTGCCCACATCTTCATTGATCCCGCTGACATGGCCATCGGCAGCCTGCATAGAGAGTTCGACAGCGGGCTTTGCACGTGCCGCCGCTGGGCTCTTCGTTCCCGAAGACGAGCTAGCTCGAGGCGACGATGAGCCTGGATTTTCCATACCAGGTTTGTGTCGTAGAACATCTCGGATGGAGAGCAATGCTGTCGGGTCCTTGGGGTGTTCTTTGCGACAGATCACGGCCGAATACGTTTCCGGTTCATGCCATCCAGCGTCGTCCAGGTCGGGGTCTGGCAGCGATGTGGTGCTGGCAAGGAATCGTTTCAAGGAGGAGCCAGGTGCAAAGAAGGATGATCGAGTTTCCAATGGGGTGGGTGGAGGAGCCGTGGGCAGCGCAGGGCGTGGGGTGACCGTAGACATACTTGCAAGTTCCCGCTGATAATCCGCGGAGCTGCATATGAAGGCTCCTGTCAACGGTACACATCGCAGATGTCATGACCAAGGCACTTGCCTGAGCGTAAACGCTATGATACTTCCCCAGTCGTCCTCCTTCACGATCACATTCCCGCCAGGAACAGCGTGGTAACCACTCTGCCACCACTCTGGTTCCACCATAGACGGCAAGCCCAGTCTCCTCCTCATTTGCTTCGGAATACTGGGGGAGTGTTTGGCCTCCCACGCCGATAGCCTTCGCGATGCTCCTCTGGAGGCAGCTAGGAACGACCGACGTACATTATTCAAGGAGGTTGTCGGTGTCCTGGACAGCTCCGCATATAGGTTCTGCTCCTGCCGTTGGAATGAATGACGGAGACCAGTGAGAAGTTGCATCTCATCGCCTTCCGACCGGACTGACTGTGACTTGCTCGACGTCGTGATAACTGAGTCTGAGGACGCTGCCGAAGGTTGCGCAGGAGTGATGGTCTTAGTCGACATCGTGCTGTCCGTGGAAGTGCTGCTATCTTCTCGGGCGACGGCGACAGTGGGTGTGGAGGCGGAAGACGGCAGTCGGGACAACGAAGCCTTGGGTGTCGCTTGGCCAGCCTCGTCCATCACGTCGTACGCATCGTCATCTGAGGGTAATCTCGGAAGTGCCTTCACGCGCACGGTATCGCCCTCGCCTATGAAGTTCTCTTCCTAAGATGATATGAGCAGTAGCTGAAGACGTACAAGGCTGCTACTCACCAGCTTGTCGATATGCTCGGCCAGTCCTTGCCACCAACGCATGATCTCCTTCCTCAAGATATGCCTGTCGTCATCGCTAGAGGTGACCTTGCTAGGCGAAGCCGGTGCGCTTGCCGTATCCTTGTCGGCGCCCTTCTCACTCTGGCGTCGCCGTATAATTTGCAATCGGGGCACCTTCAGCTCGAAGATATCCTCGACAGTGGTCAGGGAGAACGTCACCGTCCGCGACCTGCACGAGAACTTGCGGAGGATGTTGAGACGGGTGCTCGGGAGCGGCGCATCCTTCGATTTGGGTGGCAGAGCGGTGTGCGCACAAAGTCGCGGTGTCACGCCGCACAAGGCGGGGGAGTAGATGAGCAGCTCAAGGTACTTGCCGAAGGAGAACAGGCTACCTCGTCGGCGCGGCGGAGGTCAGCATACGACGACCAGGATAAACACGGGGATAGGGGACAGACACCCACTATGTACCATCGTGCATCTGCTGTCTCGCCGTCTCCTCTCCGCAAACCGCACAAGCCTGCCAGATAGAGATGGCATCCTCCTTGGGCTTGTCATCGGCATTTGCTGGGAGGCCTATGGTGGCAACAATCCGCACGCCGGCGTGGATCCATTGTAAGTCATGGTCGCCACGGAGAAACTGACAGCCAGGTTCAGTGCACTGCTCCTCCGCCATCGAGCAGAGACGGGCTATCGTCTCGCCCAGGGTCTCGTCCGGTCTGTCGCCACGCTCGTAGTACCGGTACGTCGTCCACTTCCTGCGATTCCCGCACGATGTAAACCGATGGGGTACTGTGATGACCGATGACGTTGGTACTGATCCTGACGGAGTAGGCGGTTGGCTTGACGAGACCAAGGGCAGAGGCACATGAGCGGAGTACAGCAGCGAGATGCCCTGTTGTCGCACAAACCCCGCCGTACCCACCATGCCGCGACCGAGCGCGTCTTTGCCTTCCCATCCGAGGAGGCTAGTCAGTGCTGCCCGTTCCTCGCCGTTGAGCCTCCGCAGTGGATCCTCCTTCTCCTTGTCGGCGAGGCTGACCAGAACACTTGGTGCCTGAAAGACGAGATCGGGGGATGTCGACAGCAGACCCTTACGTGCCTCCACATTCCGAAGAGTGTCCAAGAATGGCTGCTGCCGTGTCCTATCAGCATCGCTGCGCAGTGCCCCACTGGAGGACGTCGATATGAATGAGAAGCGGCGCGGTCGCGGGGAGGTGCCGTCGAAGGAGCCGCGGGTAGATAACGAGCGAGTTAGAGGAAGCTCAAGCGAGCCGCGACGTACGACGGACGGTCCGACTGAGGCGACACGGTGGACGAGGTTCTCCGTCTTCTTCGAGAAGAATGACCAAATGCCACCTGCTACGGCGAGCGTGCTCTCCCGCTTTGGCCGTATTCGGTCTTCCGTCGGCGTCGATGGCTCGCCTTCCGTACCTATCACGGTCGTAGGGAGTAAGGATTTGTGGGAGTGTAGCTCGACATGTGAGTTCGACAGCAAGTGTTGTTCGAGCAGCAGCGACAGATAGAGGAAGATAGAAAGTCTGAGCACCTTGACGAGCGAGGCGTGTTGCTGCGCATTTGTCACGCCCTTGAACGTGAACGTACCGCCGACGATCTGGATGCAGTCCTTGTCCGCCGCATCATACAACTCGACTGTGACAAAGCAATGAGCAAATCCCGATGGTCGTCGCAGGTCGCAATCTTACCATCCCATTCAGCTAACCCATACAGTATGTGCTCGTGGCCGTCGACGTCGTCCGGAAGTGCGTAGGTATTGGCGAGAAATATACAGCCTACACCATAGGGTATTATGTCGTACTCCAAATCCTCCGACGTCCGCTTCGGGGGAGCGCCGAAGGCTTCCACAGTGAGCAGAAGATGCTTCGTGGAGGGTCGTGGCCGAGGAGGCATGGTGTGGGTCGCGACCAATTCTTGCAGCTGCTGCAGGGCTACAGAACGAGCATGTCGAGACGAACCTGGGTCCGAAGCCGATTGATCCTGCTCCTCTCTCGCCTTAGGTGTCTTCGGAAGGGTCTTATTCCTGGCTTCCCTCTCCTCCTGCTCCCTTGCCCTGTCGCGCTCGACCTTCTCGCGCTGCAGCCGGGCCTCCTCCTCCTTTCTCCGCTGCGAGGCCTTCCGCCTCATCCGCTTGAAGCCGGCCAGCCAGCCACCTCGAGAGATGTTCAGGCCTAGCTGCAGAGCTACGCCCCGCAGTGCATTCGCCCAGTTCTCGCGGTCCGTAGCGACGTTCTCTTCCTCGAGAGCATGCAGGATGAAGCGTTGCAAGTGAGCGCGCGCATCAGTGGTCAGAGTGCTCGAGATCGCTGTGCTGCGTGTCGGAACGGCTGGGAGAGGTTTCTCTACCTGGTTCATCGCGACAGGCTCCAGTCGGCATTGAGGAGAAGGTGAGGCTGAAACTGTAGCAGCGGGTAGCGGAAGGTAAGCGCACGCGCAGCGGTCAGAGCGATGTCATGCTTCCCTAAAGCAGTCAGTCACGGGCTTGCTCTTCCCGCCAGATCTAGATCTCCTATTTGTACGTTTGTTTGCTCACTTTGACATGGGGAGTCTGGAGCGTTCAGCGGCGATGTATTGAAACAGCGCATAGCCTAAGATGTATCTACTACTCACTTTTGGGATCCAAAGCTTGTTTAGACTCGAGGTGCGCCGCTGTGAGCTTCATGATGGTGCAACGTTCCGAATGGTGGACCATGCAGGTTTGCAGTGCAGTACGTAGCGCGGCCGACGTATCGAGACTTGCTAAGTACGAGTCCGCTCAATATCCGTTCGTTGAGTATTGAGTCGTGCTCTTCGCCTGCGGACTCCTCGCTGCTCGTCCGTCGCGGGTCGATGCGTCGAGTTGCTCGGGGGAAGAAGAAAGTTCAGGAGAGGGGGGTTGTTCGATTCAATCCAGACGACACAGACCCGCGTTATATATACAGAGACGAGACGCGGTCAAAAGTGGAGCATATTCGTCAGAGCGGATGCATTTTTGAATGGAATCGATGAGGGACGGTGCAACCGAGTGACGACAGAAACGCACTTCGAACGGAAAAGGCAGGCAAGTATATTTGAAAGGAAAGTAGCGTGAAGCTGGGTCCGGTGGACACACGCTCGGGTCCGGTGGGGCGAAGTCAACGACTGCGGGCTCGGCGCGGTGAGAGCTCAAAATTCAATACACGCGCGATATGCCGCCCTGAGGCGTGTTTCTCGAGCCCCGTACCTTGCTCGTACCGGAGTGAGTCGATTGTCCAAGCTCATCACACGACGCGTACGATGGTACTTTGAAAGAGTGTGACTGTGACCAAACAGCCAAGGGTATAGAAGAGAAGTCGGAACAAGAAGGACTGAGAACTGACCTAGGTCTCTCACGCGAACTTGCTCTCAGAGCATCCAGAGTCCGACACAAGCCCCAAGAGCACTCGCGCTTCATGCGAACGGCTTGTGAGCCAAGAGAGTAGACAGGTCAATTACTTACTACTACAAGACTGTACATGCATCAGCCCCGGGGGCAATACTGGGTTTCCGTGACTTTACGTCTTTTGGACGACGTCATTGTGATCTCAGAGTACGAATCAGCAAGGGGTTCACATCTCTCCACACTCTGCGGACATCGTCAGAATCAGTATGGCGACTACACGACGATTGAATTTACGTACCGATTATTTTCACCGCTAGCTTCGGCCTGTTGTTTGGTCCTGTCGGGACGTTCTCGATTTTCCGCAGCGTCAGCATGCCGTCGATGACCTTGCCGAATACGACGTGCTTTCCGTCCAGGAAGTCGCACTTGGCGGTTGTGATGAAGAACTGGATACATCCGAACAGAGGTTGAGCGCCACGTTGCTGGAGCTGTTAGAGCCTCGATGGGTCCTCACCTGACAACCGTTGGTGTTTGGGCCTGAGTTCGCCTGAACGTAGAGTTCGTATGAGTGCCCCAGTTACACATGATGACAGCAGTACATACCATAGACAGCAAGCCAGGTACGGTATGCTTCTCTTGGAAGTTCTCATCCTAAAAACACGAACACTCAGTCGATCTACTGGGTCGGTATGCGATCGGAGACGTACTGGGAACTTGTCTCCGTAGATCGAAAACGAGCCGGTACCGTCACCCTTCATGAAGTCTCCACCTATAGTGAGGTCGTAACGTCAGGGAATTCTTCGCAGAAAAAAATGATTGTGGTACCTTGGCACATGAAGTTCGGTACACTGAATGGTCAGGCCAGCGTCAGGATGAGCGAAGAAGTGTGATCACAGCGCATACACTCACACTCTATAGCAAGGATCTTGTCAGCAGGCATTTGCAAAGACTCGGACTAGATACGCTGAGCTGCTCACCTGTGGAAAGTTGCCCCCTTGTAGCCTTGTGGTCGGGAGTTCACACTAGTTGTGAGTTAGTCCGACAATTCAATTCGCTGATGTCCTATCACATTACTTACCGGTACTCTCCTGTACAAAGCTGCCTGAAGTTTTCAGCAGTTCTATGAAAGCATACATTAGCGTCGGTTACCTCTCACAGTCTCTGCTGCTACCTACTTAGGCACAATATCGCTGAACAGTTCCATCTTCAGGCGACCCGCAGGGGTCTCTCCAATGTTGATGTCCATGAATACAATCGGGCGCGTGGAAGCCATTTTTATGTATACCCTCGAAGATGAATGCGGACTTTGTAGTGTCGAGCGTCGCGGGATTCAGTGGCAAGTGCGCTTCAAATGCGGAGTGGCTGAAATCTCGTCGCAGGATGAGTACTCCGGAAAAGGCAAGTACATTCCAGACTTTGACAAACACGGGCAAACACAGGGCCTTCACCGCTGTGGCTGCAGGAGGTCGCTCGACTTGGACTCGTATACACTCTCGTCTCCTGCTCTTTCCGCCGCTAGATAGCTCGCCATGTCCTATTTCCTTCCTCACCTTCCGTCTGGATGGCACGTTGACGAGGCGATCAAGTCTGAGGAAGATCGCGTGGTCGTTCTTCGCTTCGGCCACGACTGGGACAGTCAGTGCATGACGATGGACGAGACCCTCTACTCGGTCGCGGAGAAAGTGCAGAACTTCGCTGTGATCTACCTCGTTGACATCACGGAGGTGCCTGACTTCAACAAGGTATGTGAACGACCAGGGATGTCTTTCATGAGGCTCACGAGTGGCGGTGCGTCCGGGGATAGATGTACGAGTTGTACGATCCTTGTACCGTCATGTTCTTCTATCGGTAAGTGCTCACACCGCGAACGTCCATTGATTGTAATCTGACTCCTCATACACTAGGAACAAGCATATCATGATCGATCTGGGGACTGGTAACAATAACAAGATGTATGTCTTGCCTTCTTCGCATCTTATCCCTGACTCACAATACTGCCTTGGACGTCCAGTAATTGGCCAATGGATAATAAACAGGAGGTCCGTACTCTTATGCGCGGGCGCAACCTGTTTTGCTGACGTCTAATCCACTAGTTAATTGACATTATCGAGACAGTCTATCGCGGCGCGTCCAAAGGACGAGGTCTTGTCGTTTCTCCCAAAGGCATGTCCCTTCACCTACCAGTATTATGTCAATGTACTCATGCCTCCTTCAGACTACTCCACACGATATAGATACTAATCGAGCAGCCTGCTCGCTGTGTGCCCTTTGTACCCTCGCTTTCCCTATCAACTCCGGTGTGTTCCAGGACCTGTAACTTTATATGATCCTGTTTTCTGTTTATGGCAATGATGGACTATATATTTGCAGAACGCGCAGATCCCCAACTATCCATTTGGTCGTACTGTAGGGCCGTTTACTTATATTGGGACATCTGAGGCTTGTCTCAATCGGGCCGTTCATCGAGCCGCGGGGGCGCGAACGGCCAGATATCGACATCCACATGCTGGTCAAGATAGGGTCCGCCGATCATCAAGAGTCACCTTGGGCTTGTTTCTCGGTGCGATAGCCTCATAAGCGTAGCTGTTGCATTTGCGTCGCCACCTATCTGAAACGACACTCGGTACAGACGTCCTGTCTGTATATTCCCGGGCCTCGGGGTTGCATGGGACGACGGGTACTATGTACTCTTGTTGCTCTTTCCTGTCCATGTACACCCTTCGTAGGCTGAGCGCAGCGCTTCATTCGAAGCGCCAGCTATGACATCTCAGAGCCGTGATCCTTAGACGAGCCTTGATTTTGGTTCCCTTGCTCGCGGAGATCGTCCAGAAGCCCCTTGGGGCCATCTCCAGAGCTTGTGACAGAAATTCACCTTTCCGTCATGAACTCCACGCCTATCATGGAGGTACCGCGTCGACAGCGTATACAGCACGCTTTGCATATGGATGGCAGCCCAGAGAACAATATCATACGCGAGCCACTACCAGACCTTGAGTCGGTCAGGAGGGATTCTGCGAAAGGTACGAGGTGCTATTATGCACTCGTTCTGACGTAGGCCGACTATGTTTTTGAACTAGCACATTCCCTGTGGCAGATCACGAACGTACTGCCCGAAGATGTTAACATCCGGCTGCAGAACGTCAACACCGGCGAATTGATCCGGCAGCTGCACAGAAGAAGGAAGACTGGAACGCTTGGCGAGAAGTAGTGGATGTTTGGCCGTACGTCAGTGCGCTGCGTTTGCACGAGGACCCAAGTCGGGCACTCACGCACCTCATCGTTGAGGAGACTGTGTATACTCTCAATGCAGGTACGCGTGCGAGGGACCAGTTCAAGATCACCCGATGCGCGGTGATTCGCATGTCTGAGTTCATGAACGTAATGGCGGATGCCATAGGGATCGATGCTAGCCAGACAGACCATTGGCGGCCAGTACACTGGGAGGGAGCGTTCAGATTTGTCATATTCAGGAGTGGGCCAGGAATGAATGAGATGGACGAAGGTCTTCCCATATCTAATCAACAACGCAGGACCCGTGCTCAATGATTCTATTTCAGGCATGGTGCTGAACACCAAACTCAGACAGAGTCACAGACGTCGTATCGCCGGAGCTGGCGCAGGGACATTAATAGGCATCTTCCCCCAACGGTGCCGGTGCTAGGCAGGGGCTTTTGGGATGTTGAGTTCGATTGAGACTGTTAGATATGTGAAGGGGTGTTGTAAGCATTGTCGGTCCATCCACGGTCCATCGCATACATGAATAACGTACTTCTCATAGTGAGCAATCTTCTTGGACCGCATGTGTCGTACATTCTTGTCGCTCTACATGGCCTCGTCGAATTGAGTGCAACAATCATGCAGAACGTGCAACTAGATCGCGTCCCAGAGCGCGTAGCCCACACCTTAAGTAGATCCAATGGCTATTCTTTCATCATATGTACCGAGGAAAAGCGACACAAATTTTCAATTGATTGACGACAACGCAAAGACGAATTGAGACTTGGAAGAGTTGCATGCCATTGCATCAGACGGGACTCTCATAGTGACACTGGGACGGCGATACAGAACACATTCGCATTGTCATTGAACTTGCAGGTTGTGAGAGCTGAACATGGTTGACATTCATAGTCTCCTGTGAGGCGGCTGACGCGCACTTCAAACTCCCTGCTCGTGCTCTCGAGGCGAAGATGGTCGTCCCGTTCGCATCAAGACCCAAGCCGTGCGAGAAGAAATACGGTCACACCGGTAGTGAGACTTTACAGTGCCAGTGCGCTCTGGAGACTCGATGCCGCAAACCGGTTCATTGCTGGGGTGTAGCGTTATTACATAGGACACAACACCAGCATAACCTTGAATACGCACGTGGTCAGGAGCTTCAGCGGTGGCCTATGAGCACACGGACTGTCATCCATCATAGAGATTACACCAGCACAATATCGGAATGTCGTGGCGCTCTTTCACGAGCTTTCTTCACTGGACGCCCGACTGGATGTGCATCTCCGGAGCCGGTCACATAGTCACGCTTGACGTCCCATTTGCCCCGTAGTACGTCCCGTAGAGCACAGAGTGCCGCACGTACAGGCAATTCGGATGTACTGTTGAATACAGAGCTCAGCGAAGTGATGACCGGTCAAGAAGAGAAGTCATACCTGTCGTGCAGCACGTCGAAGACTCCATTAACGCTGGCCAGATAGTCACCGCCGAACGCAGACTTTGCCAAAGCCTCGACGTTAAGTGTGTAAGATCGAACATCACTCAAAGCGATTTCCTTCAAGCAGCGTTGCACGTCGCTTGCCAAACCCCAACCTTTGGTCTTCGTTTCGCCATCTCTGTTGTGTTTCCGACCAGCTACAGCTAGCTTGTCGTCCTCGCCCGATGCTGCTGTGGATCCGAGAAGCGCCTTGAAGTGAGCTAGTTGCTCATTTTTCCCATTTCGCGGCCTATCGACGGCGTCGGCGGGCAACGCCTCTTCAGCCAGCTGGCCGTCACATACGGCCCCGTCTAACCAGTCCCACGCGTCGTCCCATCCAGGGTATGCACGAGCAACTTGCATCCAGCACTGCTTCAGAACACCCGTTAGGGTTTTCCGCATGAGGGGCACCGTGATATAAGTTTTGCCATTCGCGCAGGAACGCACGAATAAGGCGATTGAAGCGTCTAAAATGTTCCCTTCCAGAGGTAAACCCTCTAAGGTTGCCGCGAGATCGGCTTGGTCCGTGTCTGTCCCCCACGTGCAGTAGATCGCAGCAGCCGCGTCCCACTGAATTCGGATTACCAGGCTCTGCGCGTTGCCCCGGACTCGCTCGCGTGCCACACGCATCAAGTCATCTTTCAGGCTAGGTAGGCGGCTAACGACGGAGTCGAAGCTGGAGGATGTGGGGGATGCTCTGAATGCTTGGATCTCCGGTGCGAGAAATAGCGCGCGCAGATCCAGCAGTTTTCGCCGCTTTTGTTGTGACCAATGCGACATATCGTATATAATGAGAATGCCATCCATTTGAATGTCGATGTATCCTGTTATGTAGACAATTCACTTCAGACCAGGATCTGAGTTATTGCAGATGGAGACATACTGTTCAACCTGACGCATCCTCCAAGATATGATTGTACCACGCAAGATATGCTCGACTGCTGCAAATACGTGACAGCATTCTTGACGAATAGTAACTCGGAGTGTGAGTCCGAAAGCAACGCCTCAGCGAGTAGTTCCATCCACACCCACGCAAGTGCGTGCCCCGGGAGACAATCGGTCTCATAGAACACAGCTCGCGATTTACTATCGTCGATGTAGATGTCGAGACGAAGCGCATGCCTATGCAGCGGTTCTCAGCGAGCGGCTTCAGAAGCAAAGAAAGATTACTAACCACTCATCTGCTACGTCGGGCGGTGGTACCGTACGAAGAATGACCTCCTCGCAGAATACGAGGCACTCCCGCACAAGCGGGTGTTCACACCTCTTCTCAACCCCAAGCCGCCACAGTGTCGCTAGCCAGCCGCACATTGCATCTAGCGACTTCTCCTCGGTTGCTTTCCAGACGGTGAGATCCCGCGAGCCCTCTGCGGCCTTCAGATCCGTCTTGAAAATCTGCTTTCGCCCTTCGAGATTAACCTCAGCCACGAGACTCCGTATATAACGAAGATCGGTATCCGTTGCCTGAAGAGCGGTAGCCAGGGCCTGTGAGGACAGAGGGGATAAGCTGCCGAGGACAGGGTATAGATGAGTCGAAAGTGCGGAGCGAAGGTGAGCATCATCAGAGACACTCGACATCAATGACTCGAAGTTGGACCTTGGCGTCGACATTGTGCGAAGTGTGTGCCGTAGGGGGGTGACGGCAGTGATCGCTACGTAGTATAGTAGGTTGCGACTCGATGTGGGCGGTCGCAAGTACTCTGGTAGACACTAATAGTCAGTGGTTACGACGCGTTGGATGTCGGCCAGCAGTTGGCCAGCGTCTCGATCACGTGATCGTGACGAACGCGAGACGCGTCTGTGGCTTCGCGTCGAGACTCGAGACGTGTATGCAATGCGCCGTCATGAACTAAGTTGGGTCTACCATCGTTCCAACTACTGTTATCGGCACGGCATTTGCCGTTACTAGTAGCTCAAGCATTCGGTTTGATACACTCTACATAGAGTCTACGGTATGGATGTGCACCGTGGATCCGGTCAATGTAATCTTTGAACAAAACAAAGTCCAGGACATGGTCCGAGTCGGCGCTACATAGACTGCAACTACTACTGTATACTTAGTGCACTTCAGTTGATCAACTAATACGCTTTGAGCTCTCGTCACAGTGTGACGCGTTCCCAAAGGCCGTTCCGCAGAGCGTTCCCGCGCGTTCCGGGAACACAAGTATCTCCTTCGCTGCCATATGCAGCGTTCTGTCGCTGCATGCGTGCTGCGTTGAGTATTAAGTAAAAGAGATCATGCTGATACAACGTTAAAG
Source organism: Rhodofomes roseus (assembly GCF_022264815.1). Classification (NCBI taxonomy): domain Eukaryota; kingdom Fungi; phylum Basidiomycota; class Agaricomycetes; order Polyporales; family Fomitopsidaceae; genus Rhodofomes; species Rhodofomes roseus. The sequence goes on along the minus strand of NW_025952960.1, from coordinate 2,046,090 downwards.
GACAAAGGGAAGAACGTCGAGATGTTGTATCTATCAAGCATAACTTAGCTTTCGATCGTCGGCTTGGGCGCTCCTCTGCGCGACTCGCGAACTTTCTTCGCCGGACGTCCGACTGGACATGCATCTCCGGAGCCAGTTGCATAGTCACGCTTGACATCCCATTGACCCCATAAAACGTCCCACAGGGCATACAATGCTGTACGAACAGATAGGTCGGAGGTACTGGTGAACGCAGGGCTCAGTGGAATAGTGACTTGTTCAGGAGAGGAGTGCATACCTGTCGTGTAGAACATCAAACACCCCGTCAGCGCTAGCCAAATATTGATTCCCAAGCGCAGACTTCGCCAGAGCCTCGACACCAACGTCGTCTCGAGTTCCAGACGACGCGACCTTCTTCAAACAACGTTGTACGTCGCATGCTACCCCCCAACCCTGGGCCTTCGTTTCTCCGTCTCTGTCGTGTTTCTGTCCAACGAGCGACACAGCTGGTTTCTCGTCCTCGTTCGATGCCGCCATTGAGACGAGGAGAGCCTTGAAGTGAGCCAGTTGCTCGTTCCTCTGCGTTCGCTGCCTATCGGTCGCGTCCGCAGGCAATGTCAATGCCTGTGCAGCCAATCGTCCATCAGACACCGCCTCGTCCAACCAGTCCCACGCATCGTCCCATCCGGGATATGCTTGGGCGACCCGGATCCAGCACCGCTTCAGGACGTATTGCAGGATCTTCTGCATCATGCATACCGCTGTCCCACGGCTGCTGAGCCTGAGTGTGCAGAACCGTGTGAACAAGGCGAGCCGGGCATCCAGAACGTTCCCTTCCACAGGTAAGCCCTCCATGGCCGTGGCAAGATCCAAACAATCCATGGATGTCCCCCACTTGCTGTAGATCGCTGCAGCTGCATCCCACTGAATTCGGAGGACCCGGCTCCGCGCGTTGTCACAAACTCTCTTGCGAGTCACGTGCAGGAGGTTATCTTTCAAGCTAGGCAGGCGGCCAACGAGGGAGTCGAAGCTGGGGTAATCAGGGGAGGCTTTGAATGTTTGAATCTCCGGAGCGAAGAAGAGCGCGCGCACTTCAGGTAGCTTTTGTGTCTTGCACTTCGACCAATGCAAGATACTGAATTCAATCGCGTTATTGTCGATCTCTATGTCGATGTATTCTGTTATTGATGCAAGTCACTTCAGAACAGTATCTGAGTCGATGTGGGCATGGACGTACCGTTGAACGTGATGCATACTCCAAGAAATGCCTGCACTATGCGGGATATGCTCGACCACTGCAAATATGCGACAGCATCCCGGACAAAAGGGAGCTCGGAGTCCCCCGAGACCAATGCCTCAGCGAGTAGCTCCATCCACAGCCACGCCAGACCGTGAGCCAGGGGACAATCGTAATGCAGGAACACCGCATAGTTCGTGCTGTCCTTGATGCATATATCGAGACGATGTACATTCCTGCGTCGCAGTCTTCAGCGGAGAACTTCAGATGCGGGATCATGCATTCTGACCACTCATCTGCTATGTCGGGCGGCGGTACCAGGCGACGTATTACCTCCTCGCAGAATACGAGACACTCCCGCACGAGCGGCCGCTCACACCCCTTCTCAACCCCAAGCTGCCACAACGCCACAAGCCAGCCGCCCACTGCAGTCGCCCACTTCTTTTCGGTGGCCGTCCAGACGGCGAGATCCTGGGAAGCCTCTGCAGCTTCTATATCTGTTTCGAACATTCGCTTTCGTCCTTCGAGGTCGACTTCAGCCACAAGACCCCGTATAAGCTGGTATTCTTTCTCCGTCGACTGGAGTGCGGCAGTTATGGACCGTGAGCACTTGGCGGGTAGTGTGTCAAATATTGGATAAAAATACTTCGAAAGCGCGGCGTGAAGGTGAGCATCGTCAGCGATACTAGTAGTCGATATCAACGATTCGAAGCTGGACTTTGGCGTCGACATTGTGCAAGACTTGTACCCCAGGGGTGTGATGACAGTGTTCGCTAGCCTCGATACGGGCGGTCGCACACTGGCAGAGGTACCATATGTGGACCAGCCCGCGACGCGTCTTGTCACGTAGTATCACGTGCTTGTGACCGAGCGTGTCTGAGTCTGCGCGTTTCTAAGTATGACATTGACAGTACATAAGTAGTCTCGCCACCTGAAAGACCCTCCTCGTGTGCGAGGGGTTTGTGTCGAACCTATATTTGACACTGACAGTCCTACTGTTCCGTCTGTGTCGTTGACGCATCTAGCGAACTCTGACAGGGCTGCCGCAGTAATGACATTTCTCCTCGGTGATATCGATCTCTCCAGGAAGTACATACGTCGGGTAATCAATGGATGCTTGAAGAAACACGATGCGTTTTTGTATTTTGTGTAATGTGACAGTTCGAAGGTATCGCGTGAATATCATGCGGAGGGCGGTCGTGAAGGGGGTAAGGCGGATGGGGGAAGGCGGTAACGAAGACGTGCGCAATAATCTAGGATCTGCAAGTGCAATAGTAGGTATAAACACAAGAATAACTGATTAGATTTTCATGGTTCATCCAGAGGTCCGTCCCAAGAAAGGTCCACGCATAGCACGCGCGATTTCAGGCAGGCCGCCACGTTTCATCAGGATAGCGCGCGACTTCACCCCAGCTTGAAGGGGTTTGCACGGAAGTCGTCGTCGAGCCCAGAACCGTTGCCGGCGCGGTCACATATGACTGGTCAGCCGTGCTGATGTCGGGCTGACTGTCGTCGGCAGTAGGTCGTCGACCGACGATGGGAATCCCCAGGCGCTCAGTATGGGAGCTCCATTCCGACGTCTGTTCCGAGGGCGCATGGGCAGAGGGTGCGTTGGTGGATAGATTGGAGCGAGCTTCCCGAAGCTCGTGCGGATGCTCGTCACCTTCAGAATGATGGTCTGAACCAGACTCAGACGATGGTAGAGCAATTTCCGGAACCTCAGGAACCTCGGGAACGTCACCCTGTCCTGCTTCCTCTGCGCGCCATTGCTCTCTGAGAGGATGGCCGAACGTGTAGTTCTCCGGGCTGCTCAGAACCGCATCCGAAGCTGACGACTCGAACGGCGAGTCCGACAGTCGAACCATAGAATTCGCACGGGACCGAGCGAGGTCCAGCGATGACCGTGAGGCAGCTGTCAGAGAATGGATCAACGACTGCGCCCTCGACCTTGCGGACTCCGAGCGTGAGGTTGCCGAGTCCGTGCGCGAACGAGACTGCGATCTTGAACCTGAGCCTGAGCCGGAGCCTGAACCCCTACCGGAGCGGGAACGCGACCCATTATTCCGCCGATGCGAGAGGTTACTAGCCCGATGACGGAGGCTCACTCGGGACGCACGGGGGCTCGGGCCCTGCGACAGCAAGCCCACGCTATCCTCCTGTTCCGCTTCCTCGATCGAACCCTCTGCCTCGGGAACGTCCATGAGTGACGAATCCTCGTGAGGGTCAAGATCCGAATCAAAAACAGGCGCAGGGAGCTGGCCAAACGTCATCGACGTATCCGTCACCACGCTTTCGGTGCGTGTTCGCGCACGCGGCCGTCCCGCGGGATATACAGCAGGCGTGGGGGACGCGGGCAGTGCAGGAACTGTGCCCGCTCTTGCTCTCCTCTGTACCTGCGGATGCCTCGGAGGCATTGGGATGACGCTGCCGCTGAAGCTGGACGACATCGAGGTGTTATGCGCGTTCGAGCTTGCGCCAGGTGAGTCCGACGACTCGCGGTTGCCCGTCGACTGCGTAGAGTGTGAGGGACGCGTCGAGGGTGTTGAGTGGGTGTGCGTAGATCGCGACGGCGTCGAAGTAGAATGAGGGCTAGAACGTGACATGGGCGACCGGTGCGACGCGGAGGAAGCACTAGCCCGTGTTGGCGCACGGAACTGGAAGGGATATCTTGAGACTACGGGTCGTCCGAGACTGGACATTGAGCCGGAAGTCCGTCTGTCTGAAGGTTCCTCACTCTCCTCTGCTTCTTCTTCCTCCTCCTCTTCCTCTTCTTCGCCCTCCTCTCCTTCCTCTTCACCTGGCTCGGTTGGCGGCTCCCTCTCCTCATCAGGTTCAGGCGACGGCGGGAAAGGCACGCTCTCCTCCGAAGACACCTGCGCAGGATACGCTGCAAACGGATACGCCGATGGCGGCGCAGCAGGTTGCTTGCCCTTCGGCCTCGCCGTCGGCGGAGGGTACGCGACATCCGACAGCTCTGGTGCGGACTTGCTCATTCGGCGCTTCTCATCATCCCCAGGGACCTCCTCGCCCACTCTCGGCTCCGGACTCTCGAACAGCTCCCCGGAGAGCACACCCCGCCGCGCGGGATGGTGTGCCGACGGCAGGCCCACCGCCGCGAAGATGCGCTCCATGCCCTCGATCGGGATGGAGGGCTCGCGCGACTCGCGGCCCGCGCCGCGCGGCTGCTTCGTCGTCAGACAGAAATCGTGCGCGTCCTTGATGCGCAGGAGGGTACACTCCTTCCACGACCACGGGAGTGCGTCTTGCTCGGACAGCGTGTCGTTAACAAGCGTTGCAGTCTTCTCGGCGTCGTCTTCCTCCCAGCGATAGCGAGGCCCGCAGAGGCCGGCACAGCCCTGCCCACTGACAATCCAGAGGCCAATACTAAAGTACGAGGTCAGCTCCCGTACTCTTGACATCACGCCACGAGAGACACGTACAAGCTCGCGAAGAGGACAAGGATTCGCCACGCCGTCCAAGCAGCGTTGGCGATGAGTACGCCGCGGGCGTAGTCAGTGAGGGTGCCATCCGCACGGAAGAACGTCCCGTCTCGCGGGCTAACCCCAGCGTCGCCTTGTGCGATCGCGCCGGGCTGCGGAGACCAGAACGCCAGCAGAACCGCGAGTGAAAGCGCCGCGCGCGGCATGAGCAGGATGACTGTCGACCAGTTCTGCGCGTAGAAGTTCGCCGTCTCGGCGAGTCCGTCGCGCAGGGAGGCGTACTCCCCAGAGAACGCGGACATGCGAATATGATACATGAAGCAGAAGTTGGTGTACGACGTCATAGAGGCAAGGCTGAATGCGGGCGAGGACATGTACAGGGGGAACATTAGCGGTCGTTCTGGTAGCAGGGTGAGCACAATTGCGACGAGACAATTGGGAGACGCGGGCACTCACTGACTCTCCAGCGGCGGTAGAAGGAATAGAGGAGCTCATATACAATAAAGATTACAAAGATCCAGGTGAACCAGCAAGCAATGTAGGCGGCTGCAGCAAGCGCCCAATCCCGCCCTGAGCCCGGCACACCAGGCGCAGAAGGGTTCGGGTACTTGGCGATCCTGCAGATCATGAGCACCAAAATGAGCGCCAGAACAAACGTCACTCACAGAATCAAGATGAATACAGCATTGAAATCGAAGAACGTCTGCAGGGGAATGTGCCCAAAGACGAAAAGAGGGAAGAGGAAGAAAAGGCAACGCATCCTCCATGAAGGGTGTCGCAGCAGCTCCAGATGGAGCCCAATCGAGCGGAACCGCGGCCGCGGAAACTGAGGCGAGCCCGCTGAGAAGAGCGTCGGCGTGAGGCCTGCGCTCGTCGCGCGGGACCATACACGTGTGTGTGCAGGCCCAGAGAACGCGCGCGACTGGTCTGTGGGCTCGCGACGTGCCTTTGACTCCTTCTCCGCTTGGGGGTCAGACCCCTGCAGGCTGACAATGCGCACTGAGCGAGGCGTCGGCTTCCGCCCTACGAAAGGCTCAGTGCTTGGACCGGGCTCGGCGCCAGCGGTGTACATGCCAGCGACAGAGGACTGCAAAGTGGAGCGCGGCGCGGGTGGCGGAGGACGCTTGGGAAGCCAGGACGGGTAGCCCTCCGAGCTGGACGACTTTCCCGGTGGGGATTGCGGGGGCGAAGAAGGCTGCTCTTCGGTGCTGGGGCGTTCCAGGTCGCCTGTGCTGTCTGGGGGCGAGCCAGAGCTGGACGGCGGGTGCGAAGATTTTGACGAAGGGTCCTCGGACGACGGCGTACTCGAGTCGTACTGTCGTGACATATTCGTAGATTAGGCACTAAAGGCATGCAACGCGAGCGTAGAGTAAGCAAGAGTAGGGTGGCAGAGCGCGAGTCGGCGGGACGATTAGATGGGTTTCCGACGTGCACGCGGGCGCAGCACGGCTGACGGAGGCTCGGAGGCAAGCTCGCTGTTCAGGGGCCTTGAACGCGAGAGCCTCGTGTAGATTGACAACGGGCAGCCTCGTGGGGGCGAGCAGGGCGAAGAAAACGCGCTCGACGATCCAAATCAACACTCACCCAATATAGCAGGCCTGTTAGCCGGTGGCGTCACCCGGCAACCTCCGCAATGGTTCCGCGAGCCTCGTGTTTCAGGGAACGGAAGTGAATAGAGAACTTGTCTGAACACGCGAAAGAGTGACTGCAAGGAGTGTGGACTGCGTGCTAACGAGCTTCGCAGAGATGGGGGCGTAGGGAGCGACTTCGAGTGGTGGTATGGGAGAGCAAAGCAAGATCTGACGCCTCCTTGTCCTCCCCCCGCATCTGCGCGCCGTCTGGGTTGCTATGTCGACATCCCTTCCCAAGAGCCTCCTACGTGCAGGCCAGTCTCGATCTTCGCTTATGTGCTGATTGACTTTTTGCAATGCTCGCAACACAGGCTCTCGGTGCGCGTAGCGCGTCCGAGGACTCGATCGCCCCGTTCCTGATCGACAGCGTTGTATGAATGAAAGCCTATGAAAGCACTGCAGTGCGGATTGGCGGTACCCCGTGCCAGGCCTATCTCAGCTGCATGGTGCCCTCCACGAGGTGAGCATGTGTACATTCTTCCGTTGCCTAGAAAACCTGCCGTGAGCAAGGATCTCCAGCTGTTGTCTTCGTCGATGGCGCGGAACAATGAACATACCTGGAAACGCATGCGCAGGCATTGTACCGGGTTCCTCTCTTGTTGGCCTCGTATCATGCATATGGATCTCGTCTCCTTGGTGCTCTTTGTCCCTGCATCCTCAAGGCGCTGGTCCGGGCCTTGGGAACAGCTGAGGTTGCTGCAAGCTACACGTCCTAACAGTACCAGCGTACCTTGGGCTACGAAGGCACCAGACGCCTCTTGGTCGACAGCTTCCTGTCGGCCATCACCTACGCTCTCGCAGGAGTCTCGATCCACCACCAAGGTGAGAACCCCTGTCGGCTGAGGTCGAGATCCGCACCTACTATCTTTGCAGCAGTGACCGACTTTTGCCCTGGATTAGTGCAAATATTCATTCTGTACTCATATACCTGACTGGGAGTCGATTCCTCCCAAGCTTGTTCTGAACGAGAGTGAGTGGCTAGTATGGGGGAGAGGAGGTAGTGCGGACGGATGGCGGCGCGCCGTCTTTATATACTCGTGAGCAGGTAGCAAGCCAGCTGTCGTCATTGACCCATCTCTGATATACCCTACGTCATGTCAGGACTTACATCTCAGAGAACTGCAAGTGACGGCGTTAGATCGCGAGCCGTCAGGTTCTCCCGCCACAATCCTGCCGAAAACGGTAAGTCGCTTGCCACTTTTGGCATGTATCGACAATACACAGTGGCATACGGTGCGCCCCTTGCAATTGAAATTTAAATATTCATACCGACTCATACAGTCGTGTTTCAGTGAGCAAATTATCACCGTTGCATGGATACCAACCTGCTTGCGGTGTTCATTCCGAGAAGTCTAGCAAGTGCGGCGATAATTATCACGGTTCGAGTCATAATCATCCTCTCAGACTTCCATAAAACTCGTTCAGGATTACAGTCGTCGCGTCTCAAATACTCAGACAAATTATATGATCTACTTATATGCCGGTTGGCGTCACCACACTGGCGCTGACAATACGGTACTCAATACGATCGACAGTGCCGGCGAAGTCTGAGGCGCACAAGCTTCAGCGGCTGCGTTCCTGAGGACGAAATAACGGCGAAGCCATAGATTATCCTCTGAGCTTTCCACTGATGCGATTTCATAAGGTTAGTTCCCTCCTTCAACATCGGAAGTTGCTCTAACCTACGGTCGGCTGAGACTAGAGCGCTATAGCGCTATATATAATGGGAGGCCCCGCAGCGTGGCTGTAGTGAGGCTCATATGGTCAGATCTAGACGTAACAAGAGGATAAACATACCCTGGCTGCGCACCAGTCGATCCTGTGCGGTCGCCAGTTATCCCGTCGGCAGAATACAACTTACAAACTGAGTGTACTTACTGTCCAGTGAGGCCTCGGAGCTCTGTGAGAGCCGCGCTCGTCGACCCTGAGAGTGACATGCTGTTCGACTAAGTCATATATTGTAGCCTTGCAGTGGGCGATGTTACTTACCTGGTAAGCCTATTGAGATTACGTGAATCGAGTGGATCCGAGCAGTGATGCTAGCCTCATTTCAGCGACTCGGAGCCTGAGGAAGAGTGGATGACTTACCATTCCACATCACAACGTACAACCGAAGCGAGATATGCTTCCTACGCCAACGGGTCATTATTTTGCGCGCATTACAAGCGTGTTCAAAGGTTATCGAAGTTGCATAGATGTCCTGGGTGTAGTTCAGACTGCCTTTGACACCTACTTACATAAGTAGAGCCTGAGGCTGACTCCCTGCCGGCGGACACCGTTACTATGTATGTGATTACGACTAGGATCATAGCGTAAGTACAGCTTTACCAATCAATCTGAGTCGTGGCGGGTCAATTACGCCTGCTGTAGCCATGGCCGAGGCGCACAAGATCTATTAGAACAAGTCCGACATCGTCGATACATTGTACAAACAGACTGAGAGTGGGCCCTGGGACTTGGTATGTAGCTTACGTAAGTTAGTTCAGTATGCACGGTACCAGAATAGGCGCCTGTAGACGGCGAGGTCTTACGTAATTGGGCGACCGGTCTCAGCTGCAACTCTGTGAGCGTCCCGGTCCTTCTAAGTCCTCCTGCTCCTCATATATCCTCCTGCTCCCCCTGCTCCTGCTCCTGCTTCTCCTGCCCCACCGTCTCAGTAAGGAGATAACCGCATGGTTCATCGTCCAGCGGACTCGCGCCTGCTCGCCAATCTCCTCTCTCACGAAAAGGACTACTCTAAACACCTGGCAACTCTACTTGAGCACTCCCAGCTGTCGCTAGCGTCGTTCTCTGCCTATGCCTCTGCCTCGTCACCGCCGCTCGCGCAGGCTATCATTACCGTAGCTGGCGCGCTTTCTGGCGCAGATGACGCGTTACGCAAATATGCAATGTCTGTCGAGAGCTGGCAGGCCCAGCTGAACGCGCTCAAGGGCCTCGAAGATGAGGTCGGGAATATCATGCGGGACCGGGAGATTCTGTGAGTTGTCTTCTCGGCAGTCTGCTTTCAATTCCCTCTTGCGACGTTCTGTATGGGATGATCTCGTTCGTCCTATGGCTATAGTCTCCATTCGCTTGTCCTTGCGCTCAGCTCGCCGTGCCGTGGACTGACCACTCTCCGCTTAGCGTAACACGTCTTATCAAGGCGTCCAAGTCTCAGAAGCCCAACCGCGACTCTGTCATCGGATCCACGCCCTCCCCATCTTCTTCCTCCTTGACCATCCGCCTCGAGGTTCCAGTGGGAGCCAAGCTCGGCGCAGCCCAAACGGAACTGCAAGCATGCGAAGCGCACTTAGCCAAAAAGGAGCGGGAGCTAGAGGAGATGCGCGTGAGGGCCATCACAGTCGGACTGCAGGCGCGCTGTAAAGCGATGGTAGAGTGCGGCTGGGTATGGGGCGAGATGGGCAAGGAGGGACTGCGCGCCCTCGACAGCGGAGACATGGCGGCCGCGAACGGAAACGGTATTGGTGAGTGCTCGCGCTCTTGGAGGAGGGTTTCGCACTTCCTTCTTCCTCCGTGAGCAGCCTCATGGGCGTGCTTGCTGCGTTAAAGTTATCTGTACAATGCATGTGTCTTACCGTCATCGCAGGAAGCTACCCATACCCGCGACCCTCCTCCAACTCCGATTCCGGCCACGCAGCATCTGACTTGTCCTCCCTAGCACCCTCCCAATCCGCATCGCAACTTCATAACGACGGGCCTTACCGAAGCCCATCTCCCCCTCCCAAACCGCTCCCGCACGTCCAGGCATACCGCCTGCAGATAGCGCCCGCACACTCGATCGACGAACACGCTGTACCGGATGGGCGACCGAAGGGCGCGCCCCGCGCGAGCTGGCGCATCTCCGAGGTCCCCGAGCCAGAGGAGGAGGAGGGTGGGGGGAGCAGTGCGGACGAGGAGGAGGCAGGCCTTGAGGTGCACGAGAACGAGCGATTTGCGAGAAGGAAGTCGAAAGGAAAAGACAAGGAACTCGAAGACAAACCGTTCTCAATCCGCCCGCCCGCTGCTGGGAACGCGAGCCTCCCGCCACCGAGCCCGTCCACTGAATCGGGGTCTATACTGGGCAAGAAGGAGCGCCATCGGAGCGGCTCTGGGGGTCTCTTCGGGCGGGCGTTCGACGCGCTGTTCCACAGGGATAACAAAGAGAAGGAGAGGGGCAGCTCGTTGAGCCCGAGCAAAACGAGCCCGAGCAAGACCGGCGGGTGGCGCACGCGTACGGACAGCAACCTCACGAAGGTACGGCGTGGCGGCAAGGGCGGGGACGAGAGCTCGGACGACGAAGAGCAGACGAGGCAGTTGTATTCAACGTGGTCTCCCAGCTCCGCGTCCGTACCGAAGACGGCGCCCGTGCTTGGCGCGTCGGCCTCCACGAGTACGGTGAATACGACAGCTACTAGCAAGGGATCTCCGGTGAACCAGAGGCTCAAGAAGGCGAAGCGGAGCTCAGTGCAGGCGCCGCCGCGTACGAAGGATAAGGAGGCTACGGAGAAAGGCTGGGTCAGCGACACGGCGGGCAGGAAGTCCAGCGTTAGCCGGGCAAGCTCGGTGAACAAGACGCCTCCACCGAAGGGCAAGGGCAAGGCGAATGGGGATGCCACTCCGGGGAGCGGTGCACGGCCGCACAGGGTTCCGGCCATTGCTGCGTTGGGGATGAACGGAGGATCAGTCTCAAGGAACTCGTCCTTGTCGAGGCAGTCGATCACGAGTGTGGCATCCGCCCCTGCAAGAATGCCTGTACGGAGTACGACCATACCTGTCGTCCCGCACTCGGCGTCTGCGACCTCTGCGCGATCGCGTGCGATGTCGTTACAACCTGCCGAACCTCAGTCTCCTGCACCCGCATCTACCTCGCAAGCTAGCGCGTCTTCAGCGGGGTATGTGAACGGCCATCGGAGGACGGCCTCGACGTCCTCTGCTATGCCCAACCACTCGGGACTAACAAGGAGCAATGACGGCCCGAGTCTGATGAGCATCGTTGAGGGCGTGGCAAGACATAATAAGGAAGCATGGTCTGCGCAAGATCCTAACAGGAAGCTGATCGACGTGAGGGCGCCGCCGCCGGTGAATGTTGACGCTGCGTTGGAGGAGGCGTCGAAGTCCGCCGACAAGTACCCTCAAGCAGGTTCATCAAACAGTGCGAGTTCGGGAGGACCTCTCAAAGACGTGCCGGCGAGGCAGTCCTCGCCCCTTTTGCACCACACGAAGATGCCTGCGTCGGCTTCCGCCCCGACCCTGCCCGTGTCCAGCTCCAGGCCTCTGATGAAGGTACCACTTCGCTCTGCTCTGCGCCATAGCAGTCGGACTCCTTCCCCGAATCCGCCCCCCGCTGTACGTGGTCCAGCGAGTGATAGCAGTCGAGATGTGTCTCCGTCGCGACCGATGGCAGTTACCCATGCCCCGGCCACCCCATCGAAACTGGCGGCGGTGGACAAGGATGACGACGAAACCTCGCTCTCGTCATACGCGACTGGGCGTGAGGACTTCGACGAAGACAGCACACCCGTGGCCGAACATAGCCCGGAGCTGTCTCTGTCACCCCCGCCCCCGCCTCCGCACGACTCAATAGGGAGCGACCTGTCAGGGAGCTCTACTACGACGGAGGGTGCCCCCGTCCGACGCAAGAGCGTACGGATGTCCCTTCCGCCAACATTCTCGGCGACGCCTCCTGCGGTAGACGATGACAGCGATGAGGAGGCGCGGAGTCGCCATGCCCCATGGGGACCATCGAGTCAGTGGTCTACGCGGATACAGCCTGGACACGATCGCGACGTGTGGCAGGACTCGAGCGAGGAAGATGAGGACTACAGCAGAGCGAGAAGGCTGCTGAGCCGAATGTCTAGGGGACGGACTTGATTATTGGGTGAAGATTCTGAGATTTGTACACATGGTCATGCTGGCTGCTCACTCGTGTCTTATTGCTACTCAACTATACTATACCTAATCGTTGGTACCTCCGGCCTTCTATCATTATTTACACATCTTCCCATACATCGGACACACGCTTGTTATCCTGTATGTTTTTCTTGACATGATATGTTACGTAATAAACGAGCGCTTCGCAGGCTAAGAACGCGACTGCAGTTGAGTGGCCGTCCAGCCACAATACTCTTCTTCCCGTACCACCATCACCGCTGCTCGCAGAACCAGCACCATGTCTGACGTAGAGCAGCCCACGAATCAGGAGGATATTCAGCCCAAGGCTGAGGACGCGAACGCGCCGATTAACATCAAGGTCAGCCCATGTTGCCCCGGACGCTGTTCCGCGGGTAGGGAACGATCAAGGGGCTTATTGTGGATCACTGTAGGTCACAACGCAGACGGGGGAGGAGGTGTTCTTCAAGATCAAACGGAACACGAAATTGAGCAAGCTCCAGGGCGCGTACGCCTCGAAAGTGGGCAAGGATGTCGGCAGCATTCGGTGAGTGGCACTGCTCCTTCCAGCCGCCTCTTGCCTTGTATGAGGAGCCGGTATTTCTGGAACAGCAATGCACGGTTCTATCATGATGGTTTGGGTCGAAGTTTCGGAGCCACAGAGCTGTTCGGAGTTAGAGCAGATAGGCTAATCGACTCTCAGATTTCTGTACGACGGCAACAGAATAAACGACGACGACACGCCGTCATCGCTGGACATGGAAGACAACGGTACGTGCCACGCATTCCCGGTCATCGCCCTCGTCTGACAGACCCTCCCCAGACACAATCGATGTAATGGTAGAACGTGAGTCCCGCCTCTGCGCCATGTCAGCCACACAGGCTATTCGAATGTCGACCGCTAACCCTTGGGTTCCGCATCTGTTGCAGAGGTCGGCGGCTCGGCGTGACATCGGGGTCGCCGTGGATCTGTTTGTTAATATGCTGTCTGTTCTGTAGTACCATACGTGTCCGGTCATCGCTCGTCTCTCGATTTGTGCATAACATTGTCAACTGTAGCCTTTTTCTTCTGCCCCTGTATGCTTGCTTGCCCGCAGCCCCACGTGTGACACGCCGCCGATGGCACTGATCAGTGCTCGAAGCAGCGAAGCGACTGCCAAAACTGCACTGAATCATAGGTGCGTCCAGTGGCTCTGCCTCCATGACAGTACCGCTCAAAATTGCTCATAGGTCAGGCACCAGTCTTGTCTGCGTGATGCTTGAGGCGATCCTAAGGCTGTCTGTTCGTCAATTCGCGATCGCGAACGTGAAGTTGGCTGCTCCCCGAGACGATAGTCTGGCAGCAACTCTACTATGTTCTGTACTGTGCGCAAGCCCGCGTATGCCGACACGCCCAACGACTTGCCGTCCGGTTTTGAACGGGTCCGGAGGTGCCGTCCCTCCTGTGTCAAGGTATCAATGCGGTAGCATGCAAGCAATTATAGACGTAGCAAGGAGGCCGCGACTCGAGGGCCAATGCCAACCTTGCAGAGCACACGACGCACTATTGAAAAGGCACCGATACGATCCTTCAGCAACGTATCTTACATTTCGTCTATCTTCACGTAGTCTGCCAGCTCAGGATGCAATACTGAGCTGAATACAGGTCACTCTGTCTTCCTCGGTAGCGCCTCCCAATCCCTCCTCAGCCCCATGCGCTCGATGATCTTCGCAGGCATGCAGTAGACAGGGTCGAGATCTGCCAGGCCGGGGTAGCCTAGCAGCGACAGACCTAGCGCGGATGAGATCAGGACAACGCAGACGGTATAGTGTTGGCGTGCACACACCTGCTACACCGAAGTGCGTGTGGAAAACGTCGGGCTGGTCGCCTGGCCTGTCGGCGATGCCACCGTGCTCAGTTTCCTGCAAGAGCGACGTTAGTTGTCTGAGTTGTGGGAGGATGGTCAGGGAGACATGCCTGCGCTGAAAGGATGAAGCCTATGAGCTTGTCTGCATCGACCCATCTAATCTTCTTAAGGATCGACATCGACGAGAGGACCCAGAAGCTGTAGCAGACCTGCGGGACACAATGAACTCAGGGTATAGGCACAAGAGATAGGAGACTGACGTCCTCGAGCTTCTCTGGCCGCCCGTTCAGCCCACCATTAGGCAGCTGTCGCTCCGCGAGCCACCAGCCGAGCGTCTCCTGGTCGATCTCGTCGAGCCTGTCAAGGATCGCCAGCGCCGCCGTGCACACGAACACTACCACACCTCGTTATCCTCTGTCTCCCCGCAACCGAGGCAACGACGTACCCATCGCTGCATGGCTCTCTGCGCCTGCGACGGCCCCGAACCCGCCGTCGAAGTTCCTGCACTGGCGGAGGTACCCAACGGTCTTCTCGACGTCGAGCTCGTGCAGCCGGCCGAGGAGCGAGAGCGCGTTGACGGCGCAGTAGAGGAAGCGCGTGTCGACCTCGCCCCACTGGTCACCCGCGAACACGCCAGAGGGCTGCTGGAGCGAGAGTATGACTTTGGTTCGGGGAGGTCGTCAGCGGGACGTCCACGGTCTCACACCAAGGCGGCGCACGCACACTTGACTACGCGGTCGACGTCCACCCTGTCCAGCGCATCCTGCATGATGAGGATCTGGATCGCGCTGAGCGTCGCGTGCAGGTGCGCGTCGTGGTCCGGGTGCGCGCCGAACGCGCCTGCGGGGGCGGGGCGGGTCAGCCAGGACGGGCGGCGCGCGGCGGGAGACCTGACCTGCCTCGTCGTCCCAGCAGCTCACGACGAAGTCGATCATCTCGGTGCGGCTGAGCGCGTCCTTGTGCTGCATGATGTTGAGCGCGGTGAGCCCCCAGTAGATGGCGTTCATCCGCAGGTGCGCGGTGAGGTGGTAGAGCAGGTCATCTTTACTCTGTGCGAGGGTTAAGATGGTGTGCGTGGAGGGCGTGGAGAGGGAGCATACCTCACCGAGGGACTGTATGTACTGTACATGGAGGGGGATGAGCAGCTTGGAGGTTGAGCTGGACATCGCGTTGGCTGCCAATTACCGCAGGCGATGTACAGGTTGTGTACAGTCCTTCCCAGTCTGATCTCGAGATTCGGGGCGAGAGTGCGTTGTGGGCTGTACAGGACAGCTGGCAGCTGCAATGTAGCTTAGACTAGTACGTTCAAGGTGTGGTGCCAAATGGGAGACGCAGAACAAGCAGAGGAGGCACATTCAAATATTCAAGGCGCGCCGAGTGCGCCTCCATGAGAGTCATGCGCCGCAGTCCCCCTCCATGCAATATGTCTAAGGGGTGTGCATCGAAGGCTGCAGACATGCAGAACCTTCAGACTTCAAAGGTGTACATGTACGATGGACCCAGTAGAACTACATAATGACGATGGTCATTCTTGGTAGGATAAACTAATAGCTACAGCAAGATCGAATGCGGGTGAAATCCTCCGGAGCATACAGCATTACGTCCAACATATAGGTGTTTAGAATCACCGTCCGCGAGCAGTCGTGACGGCTGGCGAATGTTGCGCGAGCTGCCTATGCCGCGGCAGCGATCGCACGGGGCTGCTCATCGGCGATGGTAAGACGGTCGAGAGCATCCTCGAACTCATCATCATCGCTTTCCTCATCCTCCTCCCCAGAAGACTCCTCAGCCGCGCCCTCGTCGGAGTCGTCAGGCTCATCCTCGTAATCGAGCTGGGTCAATCGGTCAGTCTCCAAAAACATGGTACTAGCGGAAAGCGTACGCACGGGATCGTATATGACTCGTATCACCAAGCTGCAGCTCGGACATGTCGCGATGTCCTCGTAGTTAGCCAGCTGCTTGCGGGAGATCTCGAAGCGATCGCCGCAGGGACAAGGATAGTGGTATACCCGCTTCTCCTCGTCCCATACCATGTCCTCAATCTCCACCTCGTCGTAGTATGCACCCATCGTAAGGACTGTAGGAGCCCGGAGGCGCTGAGGGCTGACGAGGCGTAGAACCGCAGAGGGTGGACGGTGGAGATGAAAGTCGACGACCAAGTCAGAGTCAGACTTCGGAACATCGCAAATGGTCGAATCATGTGCCCGAGCGATCGAGCTCCCGGAAAGGCAATTGATTTGTTTGGCAAAGCCCTCCGATCCAAACAACCACCCGGCTTCAGCCACTTCCAGACCCAGTGGGCTTCCATCTCCAAGCCAGCGCATACAGGGGCAGCTTCTACGCTCTGCAGCAACTATCACTTGGTCGCACCTTCTACAGAACTCGCGTCAGACTTTCCTGGATGCGCAGTGCCTACAGGAGCCTGGTGCGAAGAAGTAACTTCAGCACAAGACACTTTGCTTCACTTGCCGAAGGACAGTCGGCGTACGATGGTGAGAGCAATCCTGATACTCGCGGACAACGTGCTGACACATATCCTTAGTCTGTGTCATAGGCGGAGGACATGCGGGTTGCGAGGCCGCAGCCGGCGCAGCGCGGGCAGGCGCACGAACGGTGCTCTTAACCCAGAAATTGGACAACATCGGCGAGCTCTCGTGCAACCCGTCTTTCGGAGGGGTTGGGAAGGGAACCTTGGTCAGGGAGGTGGATGCGCTTGATGGAGTCTGTGCGCGCGTTGCGGGTGAGTTGTGCTAGGTCACTGCGGCGGACCGGGCTCATGGATGTCGACCAGACAAGGCTGGCGTTAACTTCCGCATCCTGAACCGCTCGAAGGGGCCTGCCGCATGGGTACGCGAGGTTTAATTTCCGTATGCTTATATGTTGACGAAGCTGTCACTCAGGGACCCCGAACCCAGCTCGACCGGAAGCTGTACAAGAAACACATGCAGGAAGCCTTGCATGGGTACCGCAACCTCGACATCCGCGCGGCGAGCGTCTTCGACCTTGTCATCAACCAGTCGCCGGAGGGCCCCTCTGGGAGCTGGGGCAAGATAGAAGGCGTCAAACTAGGTGCGCATGCTCTCCATCTCGAGCGTACACTCGTACTTACGTCTCGCGCAGACTCCGGGGAGATCATCAAGTGCTCGCAAGTCGTTATATGCACCGGGACGTTCCTTTCCGGAGAGATACACATAGGTACGTGTTCCACTGCGTTACCTGTGCATGCATTTGACAGCACGCCAGGCTTGAAGCGTTTCCCTGCGGGCCGCATCAACGAGGCGCCCTCCGTTGGGCTCTCCGGCTCCCTAAGGAGCGCAGGTTTCGAGCTGGGCCGGCTGCAGACTGGCACCCCTGCACGGTTGCTTAAAGACAGCATTGACTACTCAGAGATGGAGGTCCAAAAAGGCGACGCCGTCCCACACCCGTTTAGCTTCATGAACGCTACCGTGGACCATGCTGTGAGTATCTGATGTGCGGAGCATGCGGCTGGTTGCTCATGGATGATTTGTGTGAGTAGAACGACCAGATAGATTGCTATCTGACATGGACCTGCGCTGCGACGCACCAGGTCGTTCGGGATAACGCGCATCTCAGTTGCCATATCCAGGAGACCAAGAAAGGTTTGCGCTTTGACTAGCATCTTCTACTTCGCGCTGACAGATTGGTCGTAGGTCCACGTTATTGCCCTTCGTTGGAGGCCAAGGTCCTGCGCTTCCCTGAAAAGCAGGGCCATCGAGTCTGGCTCGAACCAGAGGGGTACGATTCAGGTGCGCTAAATCGTGTACATGCGAAGACTATTACTCATCTTCCACTCAATCGCAGAGCTCGTCTACCCTAGCGGACTTTCGTGTAGTTTGCCAGAGGACGTCCAGGAGGTTCTCTATCGCACAATGCCTGGCCTCGAGAACGCCAAGATTGTGCGGCCTGCGTATGGCGTTGAGTACGACTACGTTGACCCGAGGGAGCTCAGATGTAGGTATCGTCTCACCCTCTTTCAGATCACTCCTGATTCAATGATGTATGTAGCTACACTGGAGACAAAGCGAATCAAGGTTTGACTGGACTCGTACTTTAGCTCTTCCCGCTAACCGTACTGCAGGGCCTGTTCCTTGCCGGTCAGATCAACGGTTCGTCGAACACTCCACCTCGCCTCACTGCTTCGCTGACGCCGAGTTTAGGGACCACAGGGTACGAAGAAGCCGCAGCCCAAGGTGTGCTAGCTGGCATCAACGCAGGACTTGCCGCCGTCAATCGCGCACCACTCATCCTGTCCCGCGCCGATAGTTACATCGGCGTCATGGTCGACGACCTCATCGTCAAGGGCGCAGAAGAGCCCTGTGAGCCGCCATCCGCATCTCTATTGCATGCTGCAACTGACATGCATACTTGAGATCGCATGTTCACATCGAGGTCGGAGTACCGCATGACGATCAGGAGTGACAACGCAGATTTGCGTCTGACCGGAAAGGGTATGCGCGCTCTTCGCTTCTCTGTGCATATGTTCACAGGTGCATGCGATAGGTCGCGAGGCAGGCGTCGTCTCGGACGAGCGCTGGCTGCGTTTTGGACAGACCAACGCTGAAGTCGAGCGTGTCACCAAGCTGCTGCAATCATTCTCGCTCACCCCGCACGTAAGCCCGTCTTTCCCTCCATCCGGTCTTGTGTCTTAAAGAGTTTCCAGAAATGGCAGGAATCGGGGATCAGGGTGAGGCAGGACGGTCATTGGAGGAGGTCCGTGTGCTCCCCTGTAGACCCTCGACTCACCCTCATCCTGCCTGACCTATAGCGCCTCTGACCTGCTCAACTACCCGGGCTTCAACATCAGAGAGCTTTTCCCGGTAATCCCAGAACTTGCGTCCGTCGAGCTGCAAGTCCTCGAGCAGATCAATAACGAGGGTGAGTAAGCGTGATTGACATTGGTGCCTAAGGCTCATGCCGGCTCTGTAGCGGCATATAGGTCCTTCATACTAAGACAAGAGGCCGACGTGCGCGCGTTCATGGAAGACGAGTCGCTGGTGTTCGATCCTGACCTTGACTATTCGGCAATGAAGGGGCTGAGCCTCGAAGTGAAGGAGCGCTTGTGTCGCGTCAAGCCGACAAGCCTCGTAAGTGATCCGCATTCGCGTTCACAAGCTGTCTTGGTGCTCATGCTGTGATCTTTGCGCTACGCGCTAGGGTGTTGCCAAGCGTATGGAGGGAATGACGCCGGCTGCCCTGGTTTTACTGTTAGGGTACGCGAAGCGTATCCAAGGCCGGGCGCGCAATGCAGCTGAGCTGGGTTCTGTGGCAGAGGTATAATCACCCAGAGCTTCAAAGTTACATGTACTCATGCGCGTATATATTGTGATCTAATCTGATGATACTCGAGGATGTGCTAATGGTCGTCATGCAGTGCAGTCTGCTCCGCACGAATACTCTGTACTACGACAGATCTGTATTGGCTGTCAGAGTTCAAACATGCCAAAGAACCCGAAAATTCCAAACCGGAGCCATACAGGCAATTCGTGCTTGCATTAGTTGTCGATTGCGACGTACATATGTACAGTAGCGACTATACATGAGCATCTACTCCTACAGCTGCGTGTCACATCTAGTATGTTTAGGCGAACCTTGCGCCATGTTGTCGTTACATGTAGTAGTACAGACCTTGCTTCGCCTTGGAGCGGCTTACCGTACGGAAACCCCTTTGTACAATGCAGTTCAGAAAGCCAGGCGACTGTTGAGTCGAAGCACCAGCGAGGCGATTTTGCGCTGTGAAGAGTCTGGGCTGAACTCAATCGAACTCCGCATCCTTGATGTCCTTGCCCAGCACTAGTGTCGTCGGGGGGCTCTCCTTGTTAATTTCCTCTCTCCAGTTCCGGTTGTACGGTGTCTGTTCGAATCGCAGGGCCATAATCGTGTCTGCAATGTGCTGCGTGAGTACATGCATCTAACGGAGGTGTCAAAGTGAATCGAATGCAGACCACGATCGAGCCACGCAGTGACACCTTCACCGAACCGCAGGATGACGAAGGAGACCAAGGGAATCCCGACCTGAGGCTGGTCCCGCAGCAGGCCCTCACAGTACTCGCGGCCCTCGCCGCGGTTAAGCTGCAGGGTACGCTCGATCTCGGAGTACGCGTCCGCCATGCGGACTACGGCGCACTTGACGATCTTGAACTTGTCCTTCGCGAGCGGCCCCGCGTTGGGTGCGTACACGGACTGCTCGACGATGAGGTGCGTGCGCGCGCGGTCGGGGTTCTCGTGCAGCCGCAGCGCGTTGACGTACGGCCATTGGTCGACAGCGTCTCGCCAGGCGTTCCAGTCTTTCTCTCGTTGGGCGGCGGATGAGTTCGTCAGGGAGAGGAGCTCGATTTTCTTGTTCAGGTCCGCGATATCTCTGGTGAAGGGCCCTCAGTTGCGTTCGAGGGCTAAGCTACTTTGTCCTCACTTGCAAGCATCTCTGTTGGTCGATGAGATGACGTTGAGAGACTATGTGCATCATCTAAGCAGGATACTTACTTGTGCAACGGCCAGTCCTTCTTCTGGCACTCTCGAGAGCTAGAACGTGTTCAGCTTCCGATCAGGTCATATATGCAGTCAATGATCGCACCAATAGTAGATCTTCTTGCACTTTGAGCATACGAAGAGCTTCACCATCGGTTCCCGAGAGAAGCACTGCCTACATTGCATAACGAGGCGGTGGTCGGTTTTGTCTGTGTGCTCACGGCCTTCCAGCCAAGAGGGTCCGCCGAGGGCCTCCAGGATCGGGCTGACGGGCTCGTCAACAGGCATTAGGAGCTCCCGAAGGATCGTCTCAGGCAAGAGGTGCGGGTTCTTCTTGAACCACTTGACGAGCCACTTCTCCCTGCGCGACTTGTGAGGCCTACACTACGGAACTAATGACTTCCGAGGACTCACTGTTTCTTCGCGGCACCCGGCTTTCCGCGTCGTCGTTGAACGCGAGACAAGAAGATCTTTGCTTTCACAAGTCCGAGCAACCCGTCGGCATTGGACGCAGGCGAGTCGGCGAGCCGCTCGAGCAGTGTCTCTGCCGTCACATCATCCTCGCCGCCGCGTGCCAGAGCTTCTGCGAAGACTAACAAGAGATCGCTGATCCATGCGCATGTCGGCATCTCCAATCAGGTTTGGAGGGAGCTCGATGCTTACCGCTGTGTCCTGAGGATTTGACCGCCCGAATTATTCGAGCAAACATATTCGATGATCTCTTGGATAAATTTGGCGGCGTCCCCGGGTCGGTTGAGTTCCGGTTTCCTGCGCAGGGCATGTCAAAAGCTAAGCCAATCAATAGGAGGAGTGGCTCACAGTAGAAGCATCGTGAGTTTGGCTTTCGCTTGTAGACGCTGAGGCACATGAATATTGATGCTGAGCGAGGCTTTCAGGCAGAATCGGTAGACACACCATAAACAGTCTCCCATTGTTTGTCAACCGGCTTTGTGTGACAGCCCGCCCGCCATTGCTGTTGGACGAACTGTCCTCTGCTCGGACTATATGCCCGAATGCGACGAGCTGCGCGTCCGTGCATTCAGTCAGAACGTCGACAAATTGCTCTAACGCCCAGACAACTGATTCGAGGATGTCGTTGGGAACTAATGGGCAAATTCGTCGGAATTGGTGCTATACTAAGGAAGCGATTGAATCATACCGTCATCAAGGTGGATGAGGAAGCTGTATTTGAAAAGCTTGTGTAGCTCGGCGTTGAACACGAGCGATCGCGGAATCGGGTCGCGTACAATCTCCCCAGTCCGCGAATTTTGCAGGAAAATGACGTCGTCCGCGGGTGTCATTGACACGCTCTCTTCGAGACCGGGCACTTGTGTGTCGTGTTGTCACAACGCGTAAAACATACGCAACACGATCATGCTGCTTACCTCTCGCGATGTCCTCTCTGACCAGGGCTAGGTCCGGCAACTGACCGCGCGTAACGCGCGACTCTTGATTGTCTGTCAATCCCAGAATGAACTGGATCCGCTGCTGGCGCGGAGTGGATGAGGAGCTCATTTTCGGAATAAGAATGCGCTTGGTTGCAAGGGATATCAGGGCAGGGGTCGTAGACACAGGCAAGAGCGGCGGCCGAAGCGCGCAGCAGTTTGCAACAAGCGCTCGATCACGGGACGTTCATGGCACTACAGAATTACCTTATCGGGCATGATGGTGGCTTCTTCCTCAGGTGTTCAGTATCGTTTCCCGGCTCAAAATGGTCAACCTGTACTTCTCGCTTCTTTTGCAGTCTTATGCATATGACACGGCTGTCTGTGGCGAGAGAATGTGGCCTGAGGTACAGATCAAGCACCATCACGGTAGGGGGACCCTTGGCGTAGTACTTAATCACTACACTGGCATGCAGATGCGACTCTCCTGACTCCGCGACGCGAAGGCCAACCTACATATAGCGGCTGTTGCTGGCAAGATAGTACCAGGTTAATACTGGTTGGATTTTCGATCATGCTTTTCTCGCAATTACAGGAAATGAAAGGGACCTGGACTACACGCGTCAGTACTACTTACACATCATACGACACATCCACGATTGACCTTCTACGCTGTGGAGAACACTAATCCAAAGGTCAACTATCCAGCGGTACTCCAAGATAGGTAGATCCGCGCGACGCCTTGTTAGGCTTGCACCTCCCCTTGTGGTGTCTCCAATCATCCATCTGACACTTCCTCGGGGGCGCACAGTACGTCACGCACTTGCACCGCGAACACAAAAGCAGCGCCTTGCCCGAGCCTTCCTCCTTCACCCTGGCGCAAAACGCACAGGCCTTCATGCCCAGTGCCTTCCTCCGCTCGTCCTCCTGCAGCACGACGTCCCACATCGGCAACTGCGCAAGGGCACGCATCACCCCAGTCACTTGCACCATCTGCTGATGCGCGGTGGCCATGACCCAGCGCGCGGACACGCCGTCAGTGTTCATCACGTCCACGTTCCCGCCATGCGCGAAGAACCACGCGAGCGCGTCGCGCGCGCGCTGCTTCCCGTCCGCCCCGTAGTCGCGCAGCATCGCGATCTCCGCCGCGGTCGTGTCCCCATAGCGGTTGCGCGCGTTCACGTCGCCGCCCGCGTCGACGAGGATCTGCGCGTACTCGGGGTCGAACGCGGGCTTTGTCGAGATCGCGTGGTAGAGCCCCGTCGCGCCCGAGAGGTCGCGCCCGTCGACGGGCATCTTCATCTCGTTGATGAGGAACCGCGCGACCGCGAGCTGTTGCGGGCGCATCGCGGGCACGAGGAGCGTGCTCAGCAGGATGAGGTTGAAGATCGGGACCTGCGTCGGGCCCCAGCGCATCTCGTAGATATCGCGGACCACCGCGGCGCGCGGGTCGGGCGTGCTCCGCTGCGCGTGCTTGTGCATGCGCGCGAGGATGTCGGCTTGCACGACTTCGAGCCGGCCGAAGAGGACGGCGGAGCCGAAGTCATCCGTGAGGTCTCGTAGTGGGATCATTTTGTTGGAACTGAACCACCGCCGTAAACGGGCTGCTTCAACACCCTTGAGAGGGTCATCACTGTGTCGAAGCGATAACTCAGAATGTTCAGAAGTGATTTACAGCGAGGATGCGCACCTTTTGATCAATTCCTCTACGGTTCTGTTGCAGCGATCGAGCGAGACGTTAGGCACAACTTGCGCGACGTTAGACGGCGAGAAAGCGACGTACCTCCCTTCTCCAGCATTCAGCTGGCGCTCGATCTCGAGTGCTCTCGCTATACCCTGTGGATCCATAGTTCGCGCCCACCCCACAGCCTCACAACGACGAATGAAACTAAAGGTCGAACTGAGAACAGACGGGTCCTGATGACCTGGGATAATCCCGCTTCGGCTATCAGTGTTTCGTTGTCCTGCCAGTAACCACGAGGCTACCGACCGCTCGGCAGCGGTATGCCGAGGTGGGTAGCTTGGACAGTACTATGAACGAGAGCTCCAGAGGTCTATCAGAAGAACATCGCCCTAAGGCCTTACAACATGTCTGCTGCGTTCGGTCGAGACATTTGACAGTCGCAAAAGGCCTTCAACGAGGGTATGGCCTTACACACGTACACGTTGCACGCGAAGGCACGCATGACACGACAGAAGCAGCGTATTCGGTCCTACCTTGTCCGCTATGAGCGGCGCCCCTGGGTTATTCCTTCCGAAGCAATCCTCCCATACACAAGGAACTAGAATACACAAACAAAGGAAGCACACACATATCATCATTGCCCTTTCAACACACTCTCGATACGCGCAGCCTGTCTCTGGTGACGGAGCTCGTTGAGGACCGGGAGGCCCCAGATCAGTGTACCGAGCACGTAGCCCACCTAACGCTCATACATCAGCCCACACTTCACAGTAAAGGACAAGGCGAGCGACTCACCCCCGTTGTGAACGGCATGCGGTGTCTCCGCGCCATGTACAGCGCGTACAGGGCTTCAAGGGGGTGAACGATGACAACGATCCACCAAGACGCCGTGACTGCCCAGACGGGCAGGTTCGTACGGGCATAGTGCGCCGGGAGATAAGCAGGGGCGAAGTTGGGCGATTGAGGCTCTGGGGAGAAAGTCACGTAGAGGAGGAACGCGAGCAGGACATTCGTCGTCCAGATACCGAAGGGAAGACGGAAGGTGGTAATCTGCGGGGCGCGGGCCTGCCATGACAGTCGTATCAGGACGTGGTGTGAGGGGAACTTGCAGACGCACCATGCCCAGAGCCTCCTCCGCGTCGACCTTCATGCTGATGAGGCGAGGCTTGACTTCCTCGTAACCTAGCAAAGGCGGGTCGAACAGCACACGCACTTCCTTCTCCGGGCCTCCAGCCTTCGTCTTGTACGCTAGTGTCATCCCCTGCGGCCAGCGTGAATCAGTGTCTCACACCGGCTCTGAGCATAGGACACTCTCACACCTTGGTATCAATGGAGATCATCTTCGCACTCGAGACATCCTCCGCGACCTTGCCCCAGTGCTTGACATACCCGACGAGCGTGTCTGGGTGGTTCGACATGTACATGCACAAGAAGCCAGACTTCGAGGCGACCGGGTCAGCCATATTGTGACGATGTACAACAAACAAGGTAGGTTCAACAGGTATCTTTTGAGGCTGAGGTAGTGTTTGACGTGGAGGCCCAGCGCGAATCGACGAGTCGTTGGTTTATGAGCTGGAGTGTTGTTGCGACCGCCGACCGTTGCGACGATGGGCGCTTGCACTGTCCGACATTCTCGGCGTCGTTGACAGGCTTGGATGACACGCCTTGACACGCCCGGCCCAGCCGACTCTCGAGCCGCGGCGATCGGCGTATCACGCGCCGGCAACTTCCGAACTGTGGCTAAATGGATATCTCCTCCTCCCAAAGGCGACCGAATACAACTCGAGGTGCAGTACTTGTACAGTTCTGATCTACGACGTACACAAGCTGTATGCATGCCTCATACTCCACAGTTTCTTTTCGTACTCCCCTGGTAGCAACGTGGAGTCAATGCTTGCACACTGCCAGTGTGGCTGAAATGCGGATGTAAATTTGCCGATCCACTTCGGCGGGAGCGATCGGTGCCACCCAATCCGCCGTCGCAGCTCTCCTTTTTTGCTTGTTAACCACCACCCCTCCCCTCATCAAGTGCCGTATCTCTGTGGAACGACAACTGCGCAAGATGGCTGGGAACGTGCCCGCAAATGAATTTCAAGCAAGGCTGAATGCACTGTCCGGCCGAATGGCTGGTGCAGATGAAGGACGGACAGTGTGGTCGAATGCTAGAGACAACGAAGTGCTAATTCCCTTTCTACAGACCTTTGGAGGAACTCCTGCAAACGTAGGTCTACAATACATCATCTCTGTACCATTCCGTTCATCTGATTGATACTTGGCAGTGATGGTCCTCTTCGCGGCTTTGAGTCTCAGAGGCTGAGGTCCTACTTCACTTCACACGGTTTGGTCCCTGTCAGAGACCTGGACCTCTATGGCATGGCCGTCTTCAGCGGGAACCGCATAGACGTGAAGACCGATTTCGAAAACCGACTAGCTCGCTTCCGCGCTTCAGCACGCTCCGAAGAGGAAGCACGCAAGGCCGCCGCCCACGAGATCTACGAGCTCTCTTGGGGCCCGACGCGCGTTCCCGTGTACGATCTCATCTTCCTCGCGATCCTCGTAACCCCCGAGCAGCGCCAGGGACTGCTCGACGTCGCGCGCTACCTCATCGCCGAGGCGAAGGTGCCCGTCGACGGCGCCGACCTGTCGGGCGCGCAGGCCATCTACCACTGCGTCTCGACGAAGCCCGTGTTCGACCCGGAGCTCGCGCAGATCCTGTACGACGCGGGCGGGGACGTGAACGCGCGGAACCGCTATGGCGGCACGTCCGCGCACGAGATCGTGCTCGTGTACGACCTGCACAACCGCGAGACGATGCAGCGCTCTGCGGACGCGCTCAAGTGGTTCCTCGACCACGGCGGGAACCTGGACATCAAGGACAACGACGGCGCCACGGCGCGCAGCTGTATCGTGTCCATGCGCGAGAAGATGCGGACCGCGCGGAGGAGCCTCCGCCTCCCGATGTGGGACGTCCTCGACCGCGAGGACCAGCGGAGAGCCAGGTTGGCGGAGAGTATATGCAGTTTCTGTGGACGCGATGACGCGAAGCTTCTGAAATGTTCGCAGTGCATGAAGGCGCGGTATTGCACACCGCCGCGGACATGTCAGAAGTCAGACTGGCCAAAACACAAAACTCCTTGTAAAGCTGCATCCAGGACGCAGGCTCAACCGGCGACGCAGGCAACCTACCTCGGTGTGCCACTCTTTTAGAACGGAGTCGACCGGGTCCGCGTAGCAACATCACAACTATCTAATTCCATATCGTTCGAGTAATGCTACATCCTATCGTCTTACCAGTTACCAGCAATCGTTTGATAGCTACGTACGAACCGTTTGACTTAGAATACAGTTGTGGCAGTAGCACACGAGTAATATTGTCATAAGGCTGTTGAGAGTGCTATCCTTCCAATCACTCGAGGTGCGAGATGTGACTAAGACAAGCGAAAGAGACGGTACGGACCCTTCGAGGACGTGTTCCAGTCGCAAGCATAGCCTTCGACAGTGACTGGACCGTTCAGACAAACATCTTTTGACCCATGTCCCTGTCACGGCATTGTCCCGACGGCACATAAGCAAGATTAGTAACCAAAGCAATATATCCAAGCTAATCTCGTCAAAGCTTAAAGCTGAAGCAGAGAAACGCCGTTAAGTGTGGTCTCCTGCCGACTCGGAGGCCTGAAGCTGAAGATCTACTTTATTCCGGGCCAAGATCCCGGTCCCCTTAGCACTCGACGAGCTTTCCTCACTACACTCGAATGGCGCCGGCTGCGGGCCTTGCGGTGGCTTACGACTGGCGAAAGACTAGAGTTAGTATGTCATTCAGTCGTTTGCTATCAGGCTAGTCTCGATCCACCAGCCATCAGTTGGCGTCACTTGGGCTGCACAATACATTTAGTGTGGCATTCGGTCGACAGACACGGACGCAAAGCGCCTTACATACACGCAGACCCCCGATAGATTACAGCTTACGATTCCCGCCAACTACTACCTACAATGTGGCACCCAAAGACTACGATTACCCCTACTAGACAGGACTGACGGAAGTTAACATCAGTGGCACATTGTAATGCCCACTATTGTATGCACCGGCAGTCGCCACGTCTTAGCACATGTGTTTGCTTGTTGCGGTCTATAAATGCAGATTTCATCATCATCATCATCATCATCATAGAGGTGTGGCGTTCCTGACACGTCCGGTGGTTGACTGTCAATCCGTATGCGAACCTTGTGCGAACTTGATGCGAATCTCGCCTGTCGGGCGTCTCCTAACCTATACATAACACTGGTGCACCGTGTCCCAGCATGTCCCCAGTCGTCTCCCTTGCTGAAGCCCAAATGTCATCTCTCCTACGCGCTGCTCGCCGCCTCGTACAAAAGCCTCTACTTCCTCGATCATTCCCTACGAGCAGTTTCGAGGTTATTGCCAACTCTCGCTTGGTCGAAGAGGAGACCTGGGAATGGTATAGCCCTGACGAATTCTGTCCGGTGCGAATAGGTGAAGTCTTCAAGTCCCAATACCAGGTTGTCGGAAAATTAGGATATGGAGCATTCGCTACGGTATGGCTGTGCCGGGATCTCGTGTATGTCTCGGACCAGCAATGTTGATTCCTCACTCAACCTCGTCAGGGAGCACCGGCATGTAGCTCTCAAGATCGGCGCTTGCCATGCGCTTTCAGGCGAGCTGTCGGTCTCGAAATATCTGAAAACAATCAGAACAAGTCATGCAGGCTCCATTCTCGTTCGCCAGACGCTGGATGAGTTCGAAATCACTCGCCAAGCCCAGAAGTATCAAGCTATCGTCTACTCGCCACTGGCAATTACCTTACGTGGATTTCGGAAGATGTTCCGCGATCAAGCTCTTTCAGTTCAGCTTCTGAGGTTGGTTCTCAAACACATCTTCATCGCGCTCGACTTCCTGCATACTGAGGCTCGCGTGATACACACCGGTGAGCCGTCATTTCGCTTGATCCCTGGAATTTATTCACGCCAGGTGCATTTCCTGATTGGCGTAGATATACAGGAGAAGAACATCTTGCTCGGCTTGGATGACAACACAGCCGAAGATGACTTGAACAAGTTCGAGCAGCAAGAGTTCGAGTCCCCTAGTCCACGGAAGATAGACGGCGACCGCGTCATCTACACGTCCCGGCCACTCGTTCCTCGCATATACAATTATGGACGACCAGTACTCTGCGACCTCGGCGAGGCGCGCTTTGGAGAGTACAATCGGATGGCCGATATCCAGCCGTATCAGTATCGCGCCCCTGAAGTCATCCTCGACATACCTTGGGACCACAAAGCGGACATCTGGAACGTCGGAGTCTTGGTGAGCTATTCTCTTCGCAGGACCCGAGAGCGCTCGCTCACTGCCAGTGTGCCGCAGATCTGGGACTTGTTCCAGAACGGCAATCTGTTCAAGACAACGGGTGGGCCTGAGAACAAACAGGACAATATCTACCACCTCGCCCATATGATCGCGCTGCTTGGCCCCCCACCGAAAGACTTCCTCGAGCGGACTCAGACGGAACGTCCGTGGGGATGGTTTGACAAAGACGGTGTGTATCATTCGCACCTGCAATTCATACGTAGCTCAACACTTGCGCAGGCAACTGGAAGGCTGCCGCGGACATCCCGAACACGAATCTCGAGGATGCCGAGAAGAAGCTGACAGGGGAGGATAAGGTGCTGTTCCTCCGGTTTGTTCGGAAGATGCTGAAGTGGAAGCCTGAGGAGAGGGCGAGTGCGAAAGAACTGCTGGATGATCCGTGGCTTAACGCAGTACAAAGTACGTAGCAGCTTCAAGTGTTGTGGGTACAGTAGGATTGGCGAAAGCGAAAGGTCAAGCAGCGAAGCGAGAACGAGGGACGGCGAGTCTCAGTGAAGCAGAATGCAAACAGCAATACCGATGCGATGCGATGCGAGCCCATTCGTATATGACCCCGCTGTGGACAGTCAGACGTGAGGGGCACTGCTAACGCTATCTGCAGAGCCTCTACCACGCGCATTGGTCCCAGCCGCGCCAACTTCAGCATCCCCTTTACTCTCTGCTCGTTTGCGTTTATCCTTGTGAGCCGATGCCTCATTTCAGCGAGAAGTGACGACGTGGGCGTTGGTGGACACACATCTCCAGATACGGAAGGTTCCGTGGCTACTACCCAACGCGCCGGTTGTTTTTGCTGCAGTCACCGCATCGTGTCGCGTTGGTTTGCTGGGCAGAGAGATTAGAGTTCTTCTCTGAGATCGCAACAAGTGAACGAGAATGTAACTCGCCCGGGCGTTTCTCGATCAGTTACGTTTACGTTCAGCCTCGGTCAGGCGGCAGTGATGCCATGGCTATGCTCAGTGCTGCCACCGTCCGGGTGACGGTGGCGCGCACGCCGCCTCTTTGCTTCTCTGCTTCATGACGTTGACACACGATTTAAGATTGTATTCAGCAGCGTGTGGTACAAGCTTAGCCAGTTGAGTCTGAGGAGAGATGAGAGAGCTAAGGCTACTAAGTTAGGAGCGTGGCCTTCGTCCGAATTGGCGAGTCTGCTGGCTTCGCGTCGCTGACGTAATGATAAACTTGCGAATGCGTCGAACTCACCGGACGTAACTTACCACTGCTTTAAGTGCGTAAATCAACTCATTGCTCAGCGCGCAGCGCCCAGCGTTGAACGAATTCACTACATGCAAAGTTAAGTGCGAACGAGCCAAATCTGTTCAATGCTAACAATACGGCAGCAACTGGTATAGATAGGGTATAGGTGCCGGTCCGTGCACTTAGTGATACAGCTACGCCAGATGCACACGATGCCGAGTTACAAGTGTCGTACAGCATCCAACGTGGCGCGCGAACGCTGTGCTCACCAGATGACACTCTCCGTCCGAACAAGGTTGGATCGTCGTATCGGTCTCGGAGGAGGCGGAAGCGCGTCTGGCGCGGGGGTATCAAGAGGAGCCTGCGTTGGAATCGTCCCCGTCGAGTCTCCAGGCTCGCGCGTCGAACTGTGTTGTGAGCCTTCGTGGGTATATGAGGAAGGATGATTATGTTCCGAATACGTGGGGGAGATTTCGGCGGGTGTAGGCGACGAAGAGTCATGTTCAGCAACGCGTCGCTTCTTCGCTGCAGGGCGTTCTACGGACGTGTTGTCAAGGGTTCCAGATATCTCCTCTACTACAGGACCCATTGCTGCAGAGACAGCGTTTACGAATTCGGGTGGGAGGGTACGCATCGTGGCGTTAGCTCCAGGAACTTCGGACGTGCCATCGTCCATGTCATCAGTGTTTGGAGGCATATAAATGAGCTCTTCTGGGACGTCGTCTTTGGCAGCTCCATAAATCGCGCGACAGAGGCGCCTCCGATATTCGGCGGTCGGTTTCCGGACAGTGGGCATGGTGTACGGATATGGACCACGGGGGCGTGTCGCATAAGCCGTGCACGCCTCCCTATCCTCTTGTGTCCAGTTTAGAAGGGCTTCTTCTTGCGTGACCAGTCCGGAGTCTATCAGGCGCCACAGCAGCTTCCCGGGCAGCTTGAAGATACCCTTGTGCTTTGAGGCGCGGAGGTAGCGATCGTGTACAGCCAGTGTATGCAAAGGTTTGCGCCACGGTTCTGGTACTGGTGCAAGAGACGATGGCTCATATGCGAAGTCGCGGACCTTGACCCCCATGTCTTTGGCGGCCTCAATGTGCTCGGCCTGTGTCATGGTGTCGTCGATCTCGGTGGGGACAGGTGAAGGTGTCGCGCGAGTGGCACAATGGGTAGCATCGCTGGCATCGTCTACACGCAGCAGTCTAATGGTCATCTGGGATATACTTAGGTGGCGATGAATGCATGTTCGACGTACTGTCCATCTCGTCGCGTTTGCGCTTCAAGTTCGCGGGCCTGCCAGTGATCCCTGCTGTCGGGAGTGGCGTCCCCAGCGTAGCAGAAGCGCCAGAGGATAACGTAGCTGTGGTATGTATAGGTCGTAAGAAGACCTTGACAATCCCAGCGAAGAGCGGAGAAACGGTGATGGTGAAAAGGGCCTTCGACATCGTGGTTGTTATGAGGGTTGAAGGAGGAGGGGCGCTTGAGGCGCCCCATATATCAGTTTATGAAAGGCCAAAGCAAACATAAGTGACTCAAACACGCTTCAAAGGCGGTTACAACAAAAGGTCACGGTAACATCGCGGGTCCAAGCTGTGAACAAGGGACGGTCGTCAGCAATTCAAATTTGGATCGCCACAATGGCTTACGTCATCTTCTCGGGTGGCATTTTATTTCCATAAGCGGATATGTCGACCCTAAATCAGTCGGCAACTCGTCAATCACAGTTTGGCTACACCGTGTAGTTCGTGTCAACTCTTGACAAGTACTGCCACCACCAGTCCCCAAGTACACACCTCACTCTTCTCTGATGTTCTCTGACTGCAGTCATTGTCTACCTGCGGTTAAGCGAGGCTGTTTATTGCCGGAGGGTCTTTGAGCGTGAAGCCTGCGCGCCGAGGGGGTGCCCATCCTGGGAGGATTTATCTGCTAGGCCGAACAGCGTCCTTCATGCAGAGGTTATAGTCATACTAGGACAGCAGGCCGCTTGTCGGGATAATACGGCGTATTATGCGAGAGAATTATGTGCCCTCTTTCGCGGTTACGTTCGCGGGCGCTGCGTCAACGGTGGGATAATGCTTGCTAATCGCATTTTACTGGCCTTCCATTCCCGAGTCCGCCCAAGGCCCGTCCTCTGCCGCAGTGCGGTCACGGCTATCCTCATATGCGCTCCGTATACACCGTGCGTACCGACCATGGATATATTCTCCAGAATTATACGCGTCGTTGTCAAAGGTCGAGCACACTTGTAAGTAAGGAAAGTATCCTTCCGCTGTGAACGTCAACTAATCACAACATAGGCGAGTGACTCCGTGGATAGATAACGGGTGTCTGGAATAGCATCTTGGCGCCATACTCCGCGAGGCGACGTCAGCAGGGATTATCCTAAGCATCTGACGCTTGCTCATTTCGACACAAGCAACACCAAATGGAAAAGGGCCAATGACAAGAAACCGCGCGCGTCACTGTGCGGTAGGCAGCGCATAGTATCTCTCATCAAGCACTCGACTGCGACACCCAAGCCATCCGCGAAACGTCGTAATGTACATTATGCTAAGTATGCTACAGGAATACATGAAGCCCTCCCCAAAGATCTGCAGGGTATATACCGCAACGGTGAGCAGAGCGCAAACCAAACCAGAAGACTATACTAACAGCACGGATACATAATGGCGCACACTGAGGAGTATAACGAAGCAGAAGAACGATAGCAAGAGCACGATTACAATTCGAGACATTCCAGAACACTGCAGTAACACGAGCCACGAAGCCCTCAATTATCGCGCCTGCCACTCGCCTGCCGAGGGCCCTCCGTAAAGCGACGGGTCCTGGAAATAGCCATGGTCAGGGTTCCACTGCCCTCCGATTTCAGCGGGGGCAGTGGAGTAAGCAAACGAGTCATATGGGATGCCTGTCTGCTGGCCGGCGCCTTGTGTTCCTAGCTGCTGTCCGGCATACATAGGCGGCTGCATCTCTTGCGCCTGCGACATCACGTCGCCGGTCATCAGCACGGCCGGCGCGGAGAGGGTGCCAGACAGGTTGGCCGCCATGGACGCCTGCATTGCGCCTGACCGCACCGCTTCATCAAAGCGAGCGGCGACGAAGGCCTCGTACTCGGGAGTGACAATGAAGGGCTGATCTTCTACATTCTCGGCGGAACTCTCCGGTGCGGTAAGCGACGGCGAGGGGAGCGGTGATGACGCCTGGCTGGCGGAAGACATCATAGTGTAATACGACAGCTGATCGAGGCTGACGTTCCTGTCCAGCGTGGATGGCTGCTGGGACGAGTCAGCGACTGCCATTCCCTGAGCGTCAGCCGACGACAGGGCTTGCATATCTTGGATGCTCAAGTCCGCGGAAGTCGCATCGCGGTGGGCGAGCGCCCGCATGAGCTGTGTGCCGCGTCCGGTATCGCGCCCGGTGGGCGAGCGAGCACTAGCCAAAGGACCTTCGAGAGTGTGAAATTCGGAGAGGCGAGGTGCCATGGCCTCCAGGCTACGGAGAGCGGCGGCGGTGGAGTCAGATAGTGGGACTGGCCCAGAAGAGCCGGATGGCGGCGATAGTGGCTGCCACGAGCTCCTGCTGCGCGAAAGACGATCATCGACAGAGGGGCGGTCGGTAGTAGGGCTGGAGCGCTGGGACGACGGGGCAGACGCAAGGACATTATCGGCGGAGCGTACTTGAGGTCGAGGGTAGGGCGACGACAGGTCAAGGCGCGGCAGGATGGGGCGTCCAGGCACATGGCCCTCCGCGAGGGCAGTCGTACGCTTGCCCGGCTTTGCACCATAGCTCCGCTTCTTGGTCAACCCATGCATGCGCTGGAGATAGCCGACGAGCCCGAGGGTGTCAGTGGCTGCCCTGGTGTGCGGGGCGGGGCGCTCGTCCTGACGGGGCGACGAGGTCGCGGATACGGAGGAACGGCGGCTGGACGTCGGGCTAATATGGCGAACTGGCGAAGACAGAGGCGACGCATTTGTTGGCGAGAGCAGCATCTCCGGGCTTCTACGCTGGGTATCGAGGAGCGGGACGTTGGTCGAAGGAGACCGCGGGGTAGTGGCTGCTTGAAATACAAGCTGTCAAGGGAAGAATGCGTCCGGCAACAGCAGAGCAGCACAAACCTCCTTGCTGTGATTGCTGTAGTGCACGACCCGATATGAGGATGGAGAACCGTGTCGCATCGATCTCGAACCATGGCGGGATCTCGGACAAGGTCTGTGCAAAACGCTGCGAGAGGTTGGCCAGGATATCGCGAGATACTGAGGGGGGACGTACCGTGCGAGAGAACATTTCACGGAAAGACCTCGATTCATTGGCGGGACCGACGATTAAGTGGAGGTGTATTTCCTCCTGCGGCCGGGGCGGTCAGATGGGACACAACACCGACATGTTGGTAACTAACGGCACGGACCTGACAGAGCGCCAAGGCAGTGCCGACCCAGGGATCAATACCAGCCTGGACGGGGCCAGGTCCTTCGGATCCTGTCAGCAAAGGCGACGCCGCAATAATAATGAGGTGTTGATTAGTGCGACGCTGCTTGCCACTGGCCAGGTAAACCTATGAAGAACTTACGATGTCATCAAGTCATGACGGTGAGTGGCACAAAGACTCTTACGTTGACGCAGCGTCGGATGGTGCCCGTCGAGATCAATGTGTCTGTCTGGCGGCCGAGGTTGAGATTAGGGAGATTATTATAGTCGGCTAAGGTAGTGACGGTGGTTGTTAAGGGCGTAAACGTTGGCGAGCTTGTGAACCACCATATTCGAAATTGCTTCGGGCGGTGTGTGAGCGGGAAAGGCGCCGATGTCGAGGAGGGCTGCTCACCGGACTTGTCTTGTTGTCTGCACGGAGGCCGTGGAGGAGGGCGGGCAGGTATCTGTGTCGGACGTCGTCCCACTTGGCCAGCATTGTCTGCGAATCCTCCACCAAAATCAGAACGGAAACGGCATGTCCGGAGGCGTTAGTGGCGGCAGATGAGAACGAAGTGCTCTGGTCCATCGACGTGGAAGCCCCGCAGACGGGTTATGCTAGAGGGAGGCAGAAGGTGAACGTTATGGCTGGAGAGGCGGTAGTAGGCGCTGCATCCGGGAGTGCAAACGTCGATAAGGTGTGCGTATACCGAGATATGGGTCCCGGCGGCGGACCTCTAATATATACTCGGGGCGGTGAAACGCGGTGCGGAGACTTCCAGACGCAGCTCTCCGCAACCGAAGGCCGTCTACTGTCGGGCAAACAAAACGGTTAAAGCTTGATGTGAGCTACCGTGGGGATATCTTCGACCAATCCAACGGAACCTCATTTCGAGCGTGCCTCCGTCCTCGGCGTGTTGGCTCCACTCCCACTAAATTTGTCTGTGAATTCCTATCAGAGCGATCGCCCTAAACTCACAGCGACCTGCTTTGTCGCGTCGGCCCGCAGGCATGGACACATGTCGAGGCCGTACCGCAGCCATAAGTCCGAGGCGAGCAAACGCGATTTGCTTCCGCAGTGGATGGTCTCCGTGTAAGATTCGCCAAGACAGCGCATGGCGAACAACCTCATGATGATTACTCGGGCCTCTCGGAGTCGATTGCCAAATAACGATGGCATCCGGGCAGACGCAACGGTGCACGGACAATCGCGACTATCGGGACACGCGCGGATAGATACACGCGCCTGGCTCCGTGAGCGCGGAGCAGTCATTGAGTTCAGCAGTGGGCGAACGGCGGCTGCTCGAAGGACGAAGACATCGCCGGCGCGAACCTTGTTGCCAGGCGCACGGTATTTCAATTCCATTTCCTGGTTTCACTGCAATTAATTTAGGGCTTCCGAATGGGGAAGTCTCCACTGTGATCGTATTTGCATGTGTTTGGCGCGGCCCCGCGTCGCGCACGCCGGTGGCGAGCTGGGCAGCGCGTCGACCGTCGCCTCCATCGTCCTCACCGCCGTCTCGACCACCATCTGCGCCGTCGCCGCCATGGCCGCCGTCTCGCTCTCCAGCTCGCCCATCACGCAGGTGTCGCAGACACCTGTGCAGACGAACCTCCAACCCCACCTCTTAACGAGATTGCTCCTCGATCTGCGCGGCAAACGCTTTTCCGTGGACCGCGAGACTATCATGAACCTTCCCGAATCCGTCCTGCTCTGTTTGTTTCCAAACGGACTTGTACTAAGTCGTCAGAGCGCCGCGTTATCAGATGGAGGAGATAATGACGACTACGAGGAGCTTTACGCTGTGGACGTGCGTGTCTTGGTCATCTAGCCGCCAGGGCTGTGAACCTCTCCCTAACCCTTGGCTCCTCACATAGTTTGATCCGGACTGTTTCTCATACGTCCTCACCTTCTTCCGCAATGCGTCGGAGACATTCTATGGCACCGCGAATTCGCCCGGCTTATTCGCGGCTCAGCAGCAACTCGTGGATGGCGGTTCTCCGACGTCTGACTTTGGGCCGTCGCCGTCGCAGAACCCGCTCTTGACCAAACAGGCTATTATTGTTCTCAGGGAAGAGCTTGAGTACTTCTCCATCCCGCCGAAGAACAGCAACGCGTCGACGAACACCAATGGGATCGCCAATGATGCCCTCCTCGATGTGAAGCGGAAATGCGGGGAGTATCTTCTCCACAAGCGCAACATCTTTACCGCCCTGCAGCGCAACGTGAACAAGGAGAATAACGTTGCGGAGCAGCACCTAATTGACATGCTGTGCATGAGGTCAGTTTGCATTGTGCTTCCTTTGCTGCCTTCCTCAGTCTCTGTCCACAGTGGGTTCGACCGAGACGACGAATGGGGATACCGTGCCATGGAACCCTCACGCTGTTGTATCTCTTCAATAGCTCTTGTGCTTCTGAAGACAGGGATAGTGCATCACCCGCCTGGTCCTACTGGCGAGAAGCAGGTTACCATTGATTACAACCAGATGGCGACGGCGCAGAAGCTGCTTCTCTTCTGGCGGAAGCCTGCGGTGCGTACCCCTTCCACGCTCGCGGCAAGCCTCCTGATCATATTTTGCTCTTCAGCGGAAATGCTGGTGGGATGGTCTGGAGGTCAACCTCGCCGGCGCTGGCGAGACGGAGAATCCGATCAAGCTGTGGGCAAGACGGGTGTGGACGCTGGAGCTGAGCTTGGTGCGTGTCCGTTGTAACTACGCCAAGGTTCCGTGCCGAAACTGACGCAACGCATCACAGGTCTAGTATACACTTCGCTTCTTTCATTTGCTGTACACGCTACGCTATACCGTCGGTTTCTTGCATCGGACTACCGGAATACCCTATTTACCCGTGTGACGTACCCACTGTACCTCATCACTCCTCCACTGCGGTATCAGGCCATCTACATGGGAAGATGAGTCGGCAAACGTCGGTCAGTACATCGTCAATTAAACGGCCGGACATCGTAAGGATCTATCGCGGGCTATGTGCCGGTTCACTTGTATCTCTTGTGGCTGACTGGTGTTACTCATGCTGCGTCCACGCCCAACACGAATACTTCAGCGACTGCTGCATACTCCCCGCTGCCGACTAACAGTGATGGTGCAAGAACGACATAGAGATCTGCCACCACAGCCGCTATCCACTGATTGGTCGGTGTTATGGGGTTGTTATCCATCGATAAGTATAAGCCGACGTTAATCAATTTTTCTGCTAAGGTACAACAATCGGTATCCCGATCGCGTCGCGGCTTCTGCACCTTGTCTGCTTCCGCCACCATCTTAGGCTCAGCGAATTTGTTCACTGCCGACGCCCGAGTGAATAGTATACACGCTATCAGATTGGAACACTCGCTTTTGCACGTTCATAACAAGACGATCGTCGTACATAGCACGCCACACGGAAACATCATGGACTTCGACCTGGAAGAGCTTGTAAATGTGGAGCAGACGTGCGTAGTTCATGGCTATCGTGCATCATCTCTCCTGATGGTTGGAAACAAGGTTTTATGAAGAGGGTTACAAGGACGGGTTCGCACACGGCCGAATCCATGGTTCTATCGAGGGCAGAGCCCTAGGACGAGAGAAGGGCTTCGAAATGTGGGAGGAACTCGGCTTCTACGAAGGTTTTGCCATGCTGTGGCAAGTCATACTCTCCCAGAGAGGAACCGCAGACGAGTACGTCTTTCTTCCATTTCATTGTATTTCCCCGCGAGTGCTGACCGTGTCGCTCTCGTGCAGTCGGGCAGCACAGCATATTCGACAGCTCCTGGCACTTCTAGCTCAGTTCCCCCGCGTCAACCCGTCGGCTACGGATCCAACTGAGCTTGACATCCCGAAGCTCTTCCGACAAATCCGTTCTCGTTACAAAGCACTGTGTGCCGCGCTGGGCGTCCAGCCGACGTTGCGCGCGGGGGCCCCGTCCGCCACCGCGGAAGACAGCGATCCAGCTATAGACTTGGCTGATGCTCCATCGGGTGGATCAAAGAGTGTATGGCCTGTGCAGCCTGCAGCCAACGCGCGTGCCGGGGCGCAGCTCAGTTTCTGAAGACTATCCTAGCATCTATCTTAGTCTGTCGCGCTGCCACAACCGGGAAGTTCGGACATATCACTATCGCGCCACGGTCATAATCGGGCAGGTCAATCAATAGAGTTTCCGTCCGCTAGGATCCTTCTGACCAGGCACTCTCAGGCATTTCCCCGCTGTCGCCTTCGTCGACTATCGCTGTCCGATCGCCGTCGCAAGCCGTGCACTTTGCTAGCCATTTGTGACATAGTGCGGCGCCTCAATCGCCCATGACCCGTAAGTTTGGTTGCTTAGACCTGGAGATCTCCGTGCTTTCTCACTCATATGCAGGTCGTCCTATCGCACTTCTGTTCAAGACTCCATTCGGCTGAGTTTCTGTTCATGGTACGTTCCTGAGAAGAGCGCAAGAAGGGAATTCAATGCCTCAGGTATTGCAAGGGCGCTTCTTGCTCTAGATAAAGGACACCGGATCAGCGAATCCCATACCTTGTATTTGGTCAACTCACAATGAGCTCCAAATGAGCTCAGAAGCCCACTCGAGCTCGTGATTT
The DNA here is from genome assembly GCF_022264815.1 of Rhodofomes roseus. NCBI lineage: Eukaryota > Fungi > Basidiomycota > Agaricomycetes > Polyporales > Fomitopsidaceae > Rhodofomes > Rhodofomes roseus. The sequence continues at coordinate 2,006,983 of NW_025952960.1, read as the reverse complement.
CCCACCACACCCAGCGGTGCCTCAATAGCCTCAATACGACCCATACTGCTTCTTATTCCCGGCGATCAAACATGAGTCTACAGTAATTCCTCCGACGGCTTCGTCATTGTGCACCTACAGGATCATCCCTCCACGTCAATGCCACTCTGGTTCAACCGATGCACGCTGCACTCACCTTCCGTCTCATCCCGTTCGCTGGGGCACGCAATCGCATAGAACGTTGGCCCTGAGCAGCTCGTGGTAACGACGTGCCGCAGTAGAACCGATTGCAAGATCGCCGTGCTCCCATCGTGGCGAGATCACGGTCGTCATCTCGTGCTCCTGACCAACGGTGCGCCCGAATGCGCCATCGCTCTCCCTTTCTGCTGCTGCCTTCAGTCAGCTTACCCGCGGAACGCTTGGTAAGTGCGCGCCTGCTTCTGTTCCTTATCACAGAATCAGGCAGGTCAGTGGGCGCAGCACCCCGCGCGCGAGGCAGCGCACGCCCGGATGTGACATCACGGCGTTGGCTGCTGTCGTGCCTGTGGCTATATGGGTACGTTTTGTCACACAGGCGGGGGCGCGTCCGATCGTGTGTCTCCTCCGGGATGTCTCTTTGTCTGAAGCGGGGCGGTCAGCTGGCCCTGCGCTGCATCCGCGATCCCAGGTGGGCGTGCGGACAGGCGGCGTGTCTCCGGACTTAACCCGCGTACGCGCGTGCGTCGACGCTGGCGGTCCTCGACTCGGAGGCATCTGCGCGGATCGCGAATGGGCCAAACACCGACGCGGAGGCAGTCTGGGGGCGGTGCACGCGGAACGGAGGGCAGGGCGACGATCCGCCACTCGCCAGCAGGCACGTCGTTGGCGATGGTTGGTGCTTGCGCCCCTCCGTCTGCATGGTGTCGGACGGAACATACAGTATCTATGTCCGTCATCCATATCTGCCGGTCCTCACGGCATATGATCTGGTTAGCAGCCCTTCTCCGCTGCCTTGGCAGTCCTATAGCCGTCCGCAAGGGGACAAGACGCTTCGGGTGGGGAGCGTCCCCGCTGAAGCCGAGCAATGTGTTGGCGTACCAATCACGGGTGCCTGCTGTGGACACCTCGTGCTTGGCCGATAGCATCGCGGTGGTCCCGGTGGAGATTAGAGGATGGTCGAACGACGCAGGCGGGCGGGTGCGTGGGTTCTTGCTTTTCTGGGCTGACGGGTCAGCGCACAGTCATTGGTCTCCACTTGTCCTTGGGCTCTCATGGCGGCGGCGCAGATGGGCGAGATAACCTAAAGCGAGGCTGCGTTGACATGGCGGTCGCGCCAGGTGATCGCGCTTCTCGCGAAAACCGCTGCCATGGTGTATTGAGATTGCGCGCTGCAGGCCTCACTCGCCCGACGGTGTGCGGACGAGCTCTCTGGTGGAACGCATCGCTATGAATTGCGCACTTCGTAGGTTTTATCGATCATCAGGAGACGGACTTCGCTGGCGCGTGGCATCACCGATCACCTGTGCGGACACAATCGTGGCGACTCCGAGATGTTGGCTACGTCAAGGCAGCCGTCACCCGTATGGTGATGGGTAATGGTGATCAGTTGGGCAAAGTGAGGGGCCGTTCTCACCAACGCGTGTGTTTGCGTGCTAAACAATTATGTGCATGCAGCGGAGTATCCCCTCTGCCTGTAGCTGACTGCCTCTCGTGATGCATCGCTCTATCTTGTCAGTCGCATGACGGCGGAGTCTCCTGGCGGTTATGCCCGGAGGTCTATGCTATACATCAGACTGTCGGTGCGTACCTGCTTTCCCAGGTTGTTTCTTTGAACATGCCTTTGTAGCATTCCCGGAGAAATCCGGTCTGTTTAGGGCTACGTCCTCTTAATGTTTTACCTGGCTGTCCACCGATCAACGTCCCCGAGCATGCTGGTATTCGTGAGCTTGTGTCACATAACTTGACAATGCAACTGACCACACTAGAGTTGTTCCCCCCTGTAGGAGCGTGGACCGACAATAGCGGTTCAGGCACATTTTAAAAGCCTCAGACTCTCGAAATGCATCCAGAGTAGTATGTGCCACGGTTGGTGCACTAGCGGAACATGTGAAGCCCACGAGAACACCCACCAACAACTCGATTTCTGCTTTCCCGTGCATGAAACCACGTCACATGTGACATGTCCCTTACGCTCACCCATCCCCAAGGCCTAGAGGAGCCTGGGCCGCAGTGAAGCGACACAACACGCCCACAAACGCACACGACACAAGCCAACGGCACGCCGAACGCCCCTGAGGCCGCGATGACGACACATCCGAGATCGACAGCAAGACAACCGTCGAGGACGTCGTCCTCGGCCGATGCCGCGCGAGGCGGCGGGCGCCATGCACAGCACAGCGACGCACGACGTCGGATGGGTCTCGTCCGACTTGCCGTCTTCCCTCATCTCGTATTTTCGTACCACGAACTACATATTCGCAAGCGAAATGGCCGACAAGCTTCATGAGGGTCAAGACGTATCGTAAGTCGACGTTCGCTCACGAACCACTGCATCAAGTCACTGACCCAGGAACGTGGCATGCAGGTGGCGTTGGGGAGGCGGAAATGCGGAGGGGAAGGTCGCTGAGATTGTTACGGAAGGGAAAGCTGAGGTCACCAGCAACAAGGTATGTCAGAGTGAACGAGCTTGGCCTCCAGTATTTTCACCCCTATGATCCAGGGGAATACTGTCACCCGCAATGCGCGCGGCGAAGACGATCCGGCTGTAAAGATCGCTCGTAACGGGGTATGTCTTTCACACTGATACTAGTACGTGCTGATTCTGACGCTGCATTAGAATGACGTTGTAAAGCTTGCTCATGAGCTCAACGAGGTGAAGGAGGCCGAGTGAATGCACCGTCATGTGAAGAAAGGGTTCAATGTTCCGAGCAAATTGTAGGACAAGGTGCATGTACGTTTGTAGTTCGTTGGGTGGTAGTCACAACCAGGTTACGCTGTCACGCCTTGTCACGCTGCCGGCGGTCGCGCGACGGTCACCTGACCGCGTCTGGCACGTCAGCCTCGCGTCGCGGATTGCGCCATCGTGCGCACTTGAGTCTTGGTCGCTCACAGGAGTCACAGGCAGCCATGGCAGTACGCACAGACAACAGACGCCCTGCTGCTCTCCTGTACCAGCATCTGTCCCCCCTCGTTGCAACACTAGCAGGCAATAAATCATGGACACCCTCTCCGTCGAGCTGCACGCGCAGATATTCGAGTTTGCGTGTGTCGACGACGGCAGCACCGCCCGCGCGCTGTCCCTCGTCTCCCGCTACGTCCACGCGGTAGCGCAGCCCTTCCTCTACCGGTCCCTCGCCGTCGAGGGCCTCGAGCAAATACGCGCTCTCACCGCGCGGCTCGCCCCCAACCCGCACTATCTCCGTCGCGTCCGCCACCTCTACCTGGCCGATCGTAAAACGACGTCCGACAATCTCCGCGCGCCACACGCGCATCCCGCAAGCGACGCGGACCTGCTGCACTACGAGGAGACGCAAACCGCTGCGGCGCGCCTGCTCGTCCTCGCCGCGCCGACGCTCGAGACGCTTGCGCTCGCGGCGGACTGTCCATTCACGGGCACTGCACTCATCGCCCATCTCTTCGCGCTCGAGCTCCCGCACCTACGCGAGCTCGCCGTGCGCGGGTTCTACCCATACCCGGCGGGCCCGTACGCGGAGGAGCCGGTCATGCTCCGCCTGGAGCGACTGTACCTCGAGGGGAACAGGAACCCGCACGGGCTCCTGACTGTTAGCGGCCTGCGGGAGGCGTGCCCTGCGCTTGAGCAGCTCGTCATCTCGGGGGTCGTCGCTGCGCAGGGATTCGCGAACGAGGCGCAGACGGTGGTCGGTTATGCGGACGGGAGTGCGGACGCGGGTGCAGACACAGACGCACCATTACCGCGCGGCTTGCGCATTGTCGTACGCCCGGGGACCATAGCGAAGAACGCGGGTGGCAGGATGCTCCGGTACCACGCGAAGATGTTGGAAACTCTGAAGCGCGCGGCTGACAGCTCGGCGGGCAAGCTGGTCCTGCCACGCCGACCATATCCTGCCGACTCTAAGAAATCTGGGGCTGATCCAATGCGCGAGCTCTGGCGGGAGAGGGTCGCGGGTGGTAGAGGGTGGTGGGAATAGGCGTAGGACTCACCTTGTGATACTGGGTCTACTTGGCCAGTAAGACTCGCGGCGTTGCACGCATATATCGACGGGATATGGCTGTTGTTTGTTTGATTATCTGCGTCTTCGAAGACTTGGGATTTTCGGGCGCTGGGGGACTTAAAAACTCAGTCCCCGGATTCTCTGGACCTGTGGAAGCTGCGGCATCACAACTTGGATACTTAGTGGTTCCTCACAGCAACGGTGACCACTCACGTAGTAGTCATGCATCATGACTGACAACCCTACGTCTTCGAGGCACTAACTTCTGGTTTGGGCAATACCAGGTAGTGTGCCTTGTAGACAGCATGGGAGTTTGTGTCGACGTTGTAGTTCTCCTCAAGTTGAGGATGATCCCAGGTTGTGGCCACGGAGTGACGGAACCTTCCATATCTGGCAATGATTGCGTCGACACACCGTGACGCCTACGTCGTCTGTCACTTCCGCTTTCGTAGTGGCTGTGTCACGCTAGAAATGATGCGTTAATCTCTCATAGGGCATGCGTGGTTCAACTCAATCAGTAGTGAACGTACAATGTCTTGGCGGGTCAATTGGCCGTCCCGTAGGCGGCGCAGTACTTGTGAGCACTCGATGTTATGTAAGCACGTCAGGCTCCGAGACGTCCGAGTCGGCAGGAGCTCAGGCCAATTCAGCTGCAGGATTTGACATACCTCAGTGCTTGACATTGCAATCAACTTATCACAGACGCGTACTAGTTAGTATCATGAATTCTGACTTTCCTTGTTCATGATTCATTTTTCAGGTGCATGCCAGGCACCCGGGAAATAGAGAGTCGAACCCATGGACGGTGATCCGCTTCCGCGAAGTCGTGCAATTGCAAATGCCGAGAGGGCGTCTCGACACTCTCCAGGTCCTGGTCCAACCCGAAAAGTGGCAAGGCCTCTCTGGTCAGTGGCTCAGCGAATATCCTGGTGACACGTCGAAGACTCTAAATTGGTGCGAGCCCGATTGTCCTTAGCTGCTATCCAGCTGCTTATAGCAGCAATTACAGCTTCAGGCGCTTCATATCCCCTTATCGGCGGCCCCAGGGTGGCCTATATGTCATTTACGACACTTTTGGTGACACGTCTCCGTGCGCGAAGCTCTGAGCGAGCCCTGCTCGTCTTGGGAGGCAGCGCCTCCTGCGATACGGTCAGGTTCTGATGCGGCCATGCCTGCTTCGCTCCCACGACCACTGACAACAGTTGAAAGTGACTCAGCTCGAAGAGACACTTGATCTCCGGACAGTCTTGTTCTCGTACACCTAACTGGAACAGTACCCATCGTGTCCTCATAACCAGGGTCCAGGGATGAATGCCTTCTCTGCTTGCTCGCTCTATCATGAAGACCTGCGCGTGGCCATGTCCCGTCCACTCGAACAACGCGTGAAATTCTTCTTGGATACCACAGACGTCGAAGAATCGAGTGAGTTGGGTCAACTCCTGCCGAACCTGGATCTAGTCAGGCAAGACGTCGCGAGAGGTAGGTCGTGAGGCAAATACTAGTAGCGTGAATTGTGGTACTGATAGCAAGAAAATATAGTGTCGGCTGTCCAAGAAACCGTAGCTTCGATGCCTGAGCAACCTGTGATCGAACTGCAGGAACCATACACTGGAGAAGATATCCAGATACGCGCTTCGCACGCACTCGTGCTGAAGACTCAGTTACCTCGACTGTTCCTGTACAGCTTTCTCATCATGTTCAGTGATGGTGCGCCCACTTCTCCACCTAGTATGCAACAACGCTCATGATAGGCGATCACAGTGCCCAAAGACCTCGTTGAAGATGTCATCTGGGCGTTAGAGGTCTTTGTCGGCCTGCTCAGGGAGTGCTCGGACGAACAACTCGATGTGTTGTGTAGCGATGAACTAGATGCGGTTTATACCTATGAAGAACCGGCTTTCGAAGAAGATACTCCAATGGAGACCATTAGGTCCTTCATGGTCAGTGTGTTCTTCACTCACCGACACGCAATCTCATCTATCATACTGTAGAGACAACAATCGAAGGCGAAGGTCACAATCCTCCTCTTGTAAGCTAACTAGTAGCGTTGTCGGATGAGCTCCGCTCTGTGCTCACCCGCTTTTGTGTCGCCGCGATGTAGAAGACCGGAAGTTGACAGGCCGGGAGATGCCGTGAGATACTTCAAGGCAATCATTGATTATCGGCGTCTGGTTGTCCCACCTGAACAGTTTTTCGAGGGGGAGCGGTGGGTGGCGTTTATGTGCTGTTATATTGAACGAGCTCATGCGCGCTTGAGACAGTGATCTCCTCGAAGTCTATGGTGAGGCTCTGACACGAAGCGGCATCAATGATGAATTTGCAGAGACATTTCTGCGGAAATACGTCGATTCAAGCGCGGCTTCTGACAAAACCGGTCTTCGCAGGCTTATCGTGGCGAAGGTCTGGCTGTCGCGCGTTCTGCGGCGGCGAGGCAGCACGAGTGCTGCCAAATCAGAGTGAGTTTGGATTACTCTATACGGGGAACATAGGTGTCATTGCTGTTCTAGGGAAAAGTGGCTGGTGAGATGGTTCCGCAAGCACATTTGTTACCGAGCGCGGATTACCCCGAGCTCCTGATACCGAACGGAACCGTGAGCCCAATCTTGGCCCAACTGGGCGGCTCCTCTTGGTTAGAAGGGCGTAAAGACACAGACAAGACAATCCGCCGTGGTATAATGTTTTGTAGGCAATGTGGAGCTCATGAGCCGATGGTGAAGCTATCGCTGTGTACGAAGTGCAAGAAGTTTCATTATTGGTGCGACTCTCACTCCAATTTGGGCTGAAGGTTGATCTGCGGCTGATTGTTGACTAGCTCTAAAGAATGCCAGAGGAAAGACTGGCCGTCACACAAGTGAGTTTCTGGCTAGCTACGCCGCAGCGACGCTCGTACTCATCTTTGTACTTACATATAGGGTTGCCTGCAGGTAAGCGCACTGCAGCTAGCCTTCAGATTCGAACTGTGCTAACTCATGTTCATCAAGAGGATTCGCTAAGCAAATTGAGACTGTTGAAAGACTGTCTCTCCTGGATCCATTCGCGGGACAAAGACTCAAACACTTCACTGATTGGTGTTTCAATTCTGCGACGAACAAGTTACCTTACGTCAGTGCATTACGACTGTACGAAGACCCTGGGCGGGCGCACACCCATGTCATATTCGAGCAGTCGGTGTACACTCCCCGAGCGGGACCGCTCACGAAAGACAAGTTCAGGATCATCAGATGTGCGGTGTACCGCATGTCCGATGCTCTGCCTGAGATCGAGCGCGCTCTCAAGCTGAGTCCTGGCGAGGGCATCAGACTATGCAACGAGATGCTACACGAATCTCATCCCGTGGCGGAGGAGTTGGTTTTATTCCTCACTCTAAGATATGGCGAAGGAATGTCCCCGAAGCTCGGCCGAGGTCTACATTCCCTCCTCTATACGTCGAAAGCAATCCACTAACGTAAACTTGTAGATGCTGTGAATAAGTGTGACCTTCGCTACACGCTGTACAACCCGAAATGGCGAGAGGCGATCAATGCGAAGCGTCCTCTAGCACGGTTTTTGCCGCGCGACAGCCTCAGGGACGCAGAGTTCGACTAAGGGAGTGGCCTGCTGTGGAAATGATTGCTGGACGGGATTGTCCGCATGGTGCAGGGCAGGCTGGGTAAATGCCACTAGTGCCACTAGTGCGAAGCTGGTAGCTGACGTATAAGAACCGAACCCATCATGTAGATTCACAAATGCGAATGGCGCTAGACATTCTGTGCCAATGTACAATGCGTTTCCGTGGTTCGGAACGTGGTGTCGATGAGGGAATGACGAATGAAGGTGTGACTTCTGAGCTTCAGCTTCATTCTTCACCTGTGTAAGCTCTGGAACAACCTACTCTCAGAATCCATGGATAACTTTCTCTAGACAAAAGTAATCTCTTGGTGCTCAACCAAGGATCTGCATCAAGCTAGTCCAGGATGTGCAAGGCCTGCTTCAAAACCTCATCCCCGAACGAGCGTACATACGATTCGTTCCACTGATCATTCGTCTACACACCTCCATGGTCAGCATACCCCTTCGATATTGGGGCGTGATATGGCATCACTCACCGACACCTGCACATGCAGCTTTGAACGTATTGTCCACGTAGTACAAGACCTAACAACCATATCAGCGACCATGTTTCAATCATCCCTTGATGTACCAACGTACGGCACTCCGTTAGTCATCCTCTGACACATCGCGAATCCCATCACCTCAATGAGAAGACCCTCCCCTTTCTCAGCGCCGTCACGATACCACTCGTCCGGCAGCCAATCTTCGGTGATCCCTATGTTAGAGAGCACGCTGCAGTAAGGGTTACTCGACACAACGGGTTCGAGCGGCGGCGCGAGCACTGCAGCGGCAGCGCAGGCGTGCGGCAAGTGTGGGTTCCGCTGATACTCGTCATAGTGGGCCTTGAAGCCGCGCATGGCTGCAAGCAGATGACCCTTGGGCGTGTCCGGCTCGGCGGAGAGGATGTCCACAACGGGAATAGAGGCGGGGAGGTAGCAGATGGCGGAGACAAGCTTGCCTTTCCCGTCGTGAGGGGGCACTAGATAGCGCCGCTGAAGTGCCATGCTGTCCGAGGCAAGTCAGTTTCCAAGAAGTGGCAACAGAGCGGACTCGGAGACGAGACAACTTACGAGATCATCGGGTTCAAGAGGCGGGCATTCCACACCACAGGATCGCTTGTGTCATGGAAGGATAGGATGGCGAGTTTGTGGGCTGCTTCAAGAAGATGGGACATAGTAAACCCTGCTGCCTTTGTGGCTGCAACGACCCGCGCTGTCTGATCCTCGTCCAGCGCTGCGATCGTCTTGACAACCTGCCCGAGGGTCCCGAGTTTCGGCCGCTGAGGTGTGAGGGAGAGCGGACGCTGTACCATAGGAATTGGCGTCAGAACGCCATGAGCGGATCAATATGTATCATTAAGTGACATACCACTGGGCTTGCATGCTCTTGCATGATCTTCCCCATGAGGGCCATCCCCTCTGTTTCCCAGGTAGGACGTGGACCCCCTGTCGCCGTCACAGGGCCTACAGGTAAGTTTTCCGTCTCGGTTCCCCATGCAAGCGTCTCAAGAGGCTCGCGGGTAGGGTTCGACATCCACTCGAGCACAAGCGAAAACACGCTGAGCGTAGGCCGAGCGTCCATGATGCCATGGGTGCTGTGGAATAAGATAGAGACCTCGTCGTCCTTCATTGTTCCAGCGTCACCATTGATGGCGGTTGCAGGAGAACGGGCGAGGAAGCAGCGGAAGATGAGCTCGCGCCCGTTTGGGAGGACATAGGGCAGGCGCCCCTTCACGACCTTGGCGGTAAGGTCGTCTGCGTGAATGCGGTCGGAGAGCACGACGACTGCGTCTTCGGCCCAGTCTAACGCATCCTGTACGGATCTTGCAGGTGCGTAAACCCAGGACTGGAAGCGCGGATCGTGTATACCTTCCTCCAGGGCGGACGCAACAAGTGGGCTCGTGAACCTAGGGGCGACATGGAAGTGAGCGAGAATGATACGTAGCTATGAAGTACTGCGTACCGCAGATGCGCGATGGCATACCGGAGTCTTGACGCCACTTCGTCAAATGGCAGCGGCGAACGGAGCGTGAGGGCGAAGGAAATCTCGCCGATTCTGTAGGTTGAGGATAATACCATGAGAAGAGGAAGGCAGTTGCCCAAACATGGTGACAAACCCGTCGGTCCACCGACTGAATTGTTCGGATAGTAACTCAGACCCTAGAAGCGGTCTTCACGACGCTCATAATAAGCATGTTCGTTCATATGAAACAAGGCCTTCCTGTGGACACACCTGGTGTAAAGCGTGTTCTCGTTGCGGATGAAAGTGGTCCACGAGGGCTCATTATCGAGTGGATGCATCCTGTTGGTCGAATCGTCTCCGGTCGAATATACCTTAAGGACACGGGAGGATGAAAGAATAACGCGAGCAAGGCGGGCTATTTTTCAGGGAACAGGTAGCCGTCAGAGGAGAAATAAGTAGATGTGTTGGGAGAAAATCGAGACCATCTTCCATCTTTATAGAATTGAACAGCAACGCTAGACAGTGCCATGGGCCCGCGGCAGCCTATGTGCCCTCGAAGGGAAGACGTCCATCATTGCGGCCGGTATCGCCTCGGGTCTACTCAAGGTCTACTTGTCAAGGAGCGCCGCCACGCTAGCAGCGCTCCGAGTGGAGATATACCGAGGACAAGCTACTTCCTAATGATGCGCCCCAAGCGATGACGGCGCCGTTAGCGTTGCCACCCATCAGTCAGTGTACTGCATTTGATAGGTCAAATCGCTGTTGAGTAGTTTAGGAGCAGATGCTGTGATATGCCTCAAATAAGCCGAGCGCTCTGCGCCCATCGCGCCGATACTGATGTCCAATAACCTCGTCGCTTGCATCGCCGTGGTGTGACCGAAAGGCTGTCTCCTTCGTAATGGATATGGCTAGCTAAGTTCTGAGCGTCTTCGAGTGGCTTCAACGCAGGGCCGTCAGGCATGATTTAGACCGCGCATCCTCGGACATTGGGACGGCAGCTCTGAGACCGATGAATCATGTGGTGGCAGCTAGGTCGTTGCGGGTGAAAGGAGGTGCCGTCAAATCTTTTGGTACGAAGCTAGCGGCTTGCGCGAAAGCGACTCACCTCACTCGGCTGAAGGTGCAGCATCCAGTAAGATTGTCGAGGTCTGAGAAGCAACTTCTGCAGCATCTTCAACGCAACGCAATGACTTGTAAGTCTGAATGATATCGTTGCATATCAATCGTTAACTGACCTTGCAGCTCAACGCGCACAGCTTTTCAGAAAGACAGCGGAGAGCCGGGAGCACTTACAGCAGCAAGTCTATGTCCAGAAAGTTGATAGACTTGTAAATATATGCGCGACTTACAATCAAAGTCCATAGATTACCCTAGGCCCAGATACTGCGGCATGACTAGGGTGGAAATATCTAGTTGTGGCCCGTTATGTTGTCCGCGCATTTCGACTCATCTAGAATGTGCGCTGGTGGCAGTGGTGCGCCAATGGCCATGCTGATCCAAGATAGGTGAGCCGGCGTTGGGTAGTACAGAGTAACTGGGATGACCTACGACCATAGGTTTCAGAATGCGAGCATTCCGTACGGAAGGGTCGTCCTTGTCGTGGAAGGACAGTACAGGACAGCGAGTTGGTTGCAGCGTCGAGGCCGCGGAGACGCGACACGCGGTGGCACACACGTATAGCGCTGATGGACTGCTATTGCCATATTTAGGCAACTGATCGTCGTTGTGGCTGTGCAGCCTCTCCTCCTCCTCGGAGTCTCCTCCCGCTCATGCTGAGCGCTGACGGCCGCGTCCACAGACTCGCGGTAGCTCCGGCTGCTCCCAAGCTGCCAAGACAAACGTACCAACAGTACTTAGGCACAAACATAGAGACTTCTTCATCGCATTCGTCAAACGTCGGTACGTGAAGCCTGGTAGCAGTGCTGATCAACAACTGAAGATGAGTCAAAATACTAACTATCTGTATGTTGCTCCATTGTCGATTGCGTATCATGTCTCAATGATCACTTTCCGACAGGTCGTTGCTGGGCCATCCGATCGATCGGACCCGACACTCGTTCCCCAGAACAACGTGTCAGTACACGACCTCGCCGAGGAAGACCCAGTCGATCCTTCACCTTTCGAACACGGACCCACGCAGCGCTTTGCAGATCACCATAAGCTACAAGCTCGCCCTGACGTCGCCCTCAGGCGCTCTCCTGTCAGCTTATCGAGAGTAATGTCCAACATCACGCGCATGCTCGAACAAAGCCTCTTTACACTTATCTTCGCCGCCGACACATCCAGTGGCTCGCCGCCAAACGCGGACCACACAAACCGCCCAATGTGCACTACCGGTGGAACTGCTTCCTTGGGACGGGGGCCATCCGATCCGACTCGGGGAAGATGTATGCGTATGGCGTGCTGATTCTAGGGAGCCGGATGGTCTGGTGAAGGGCGCTGGCGCTGCTGCAGACTTGGAGGAGACACTTGTTCAAGGTTCTCCGAGTCTGTCCAACGCCCCATGCGGCGCTGCCGTTGCACGACGATGCTTCTGCAGCACTACCGTCGTTTCAGGAAGTTAGTCGAAAGGATCACTCTGGATTCACTGGTTCTGCGGTTATCTTCAACAGGACATCAGGTTCAGCGAGCTACAAGCGTGCCTCAGAGAGTAGATGTTAAGCACGGAGTCAACAGTCTGCAGTGCACATTTGAAGCTGGATGGGGAGTCAACAGACGTTTGGATCTATATAGTATACGGTACTACTTGCCTGTTACGGTACTAGTCCTTTCCGATCTGTCGGCGAACGCCAACTCTTCACTAGGTTCACTCATCATCCTTCTATACAAACTTACGTCTCATTATAAACGTTGCACCATGTCACTAAAAATCATTTTATGATCCGCTTGGTGTACCTATAAAGGGCTGCGTCGCCTACCCCAGTCGTCGATCCTCTCCCCCACTTTCCCTTGCGACCCTCAAGGTCCCTGCGACGACCGTCCTCCCCCTTAATCAAAGAGGTCTTCTTTGTCGCCTGCCTAGGGGAGACTACTCAAGGTCCAGCACGGACGAGCGACGGGACGGTTGCACGTACACGTCGAGTCGAGCGATTGAGTAGGGCTCAGCAGGTGAGCAATATGAGGCAAGATTCCTGTTATAGTCCGTCGGCCTGGTACCTTACTTTCCTCAGCCCGTATCGCCGTCCAACGTAACCCAGCACACTCGACTGGATTACTTTCCAGCGTTGGGCCTTGTTCTCCGAAGCGCGCGCGCATTCCCCCCGACGACATTGGGCGCAGGAGAACACCACTCCACGAACGTTTGTCTTGTTCTTGACTATTCTCAAATCATTGTGATATGTATTGCGCCTGCCGGGGCAGTTCAATCGCAAGTCATCGTTCCGAAGCGTTTCGGCGTCTAGGCAATCATCGTGACTTCCAGCGGCGTGTGTCCGTCGCCAGTCACCACTTGAAGCTTGAAGCTTGAGAGCCCAATAGAGCTGACACCGGAAACGAGGATTGCAATCAGGTCGCGATATGAAGCCAGGCGGTGCGGCGTTCAGAGGGTTTCGAGGGCAAGATCGCGGTCTTCCGATGGATCCGCCAGTGGGTTTGGGGAGGCCTAGATCGCATCGGACACAGGGGCTATATCTAAGCGACACTCCTTATCCAAAGGACGGTCTCACTTATCGCCACAGCCGTATGGTCAGAACCAGGCTCTATACTTCTTCTCTGGCGGCTTTGACAAGAAGCATGACTCGCGGACCGTAGTCTGCTATATAGAGGCGCCTTCGAAGGCTCGCACGCCCGAGCGAGCCTGAGCGCGTCCTGTACTGCACTGACCATCGCTCTCGCAAGCAGAATCCAGCAGAATCAGTATGTCTGTCGAGAACAAAGTCCCCGCCACCGCGACCTCCGTTCAGGAGACTACGCATGTGAAGATCCCTCCGTTCAAGCATCCCCTGGACCCCCTGACTCCCGATGAGGTGCGGTACACACACACACACGCTCTGTACCGCACTAGCTGAACAATCGCGCAGATCGTACAAGTCGGGCTGGCTGTGCGTCAGTACACGGCCGCGAAGACGGATATCAAGGCAATCAGGTTCATTACGAGCTACCTGTTGCCGCCGCCCAAGAAGGCGGTCCTGGCGTATCTGGGCATCCCTCTCGACCCCGGCGAGAAAGCAGAGAAAGTGCCGCAGATCGTACGCAAGGCAGAGGCAGATGTAAGTGCAGTGTTTGTCGCTTCTCCGCGTATAGCGTGTGGCTGACGATCGGCGATCAGTTCTGTGATGTGGTTACTGGGTGCGCGGGATACCTCAGCCAACCAGAGCTGAGAACGCTTATGCCTCCGCAGCGACTCGTACAACACAGTTCTCTCGCTGAAAGACGGAAAGTGGGAGGTGGACACCGTGGAGAAGCTTCCGGAAGGTGTGCAGCCGCAGATTAGCGTCGAGGAACTGCTCCTCTGCGAGAAGATCATCCGAGAGGACAAGAAAGTGCAGAAGCTCGCCGCCGACGTCGGTGAGTAGCCTAGTTCAGCCAGGTTGTGCAAGCTCGTGACATCGGAGGAGGCAGGCATAACCCCGGAGCAGCTCCACGCTGACGGTTGGGCCATCGGGTACGATGACCGCTTCCCGAAGAAGGCACGCATCCAGCAGGCCCTGCTGTTCGCCCGCTTCTCGAAACATGACAACCTCTACGCGCATCCAATGGTAGCCATTCTAGATCACAAGTAATGATCGTGCATACTAACCCCCTCCAGGACTTCATCCCCGTCGTCGACTCGCTCGCCCAGAAAGTCATCCACATCGACTTCCCTCCGCGCTACTACGCACAAGCCTCCCCGTCCAACTCGCTCTTCAAGGACTACGGCGTCGAGAGCGCTCTGTCCACCCCAACCACGGCCCCGCCCCCGCTCGACGCAGACGAACTCGAGGTAGCCCAGCGCGCGCGGCTCCCGCCCCCGCGCGAAGCATGGGACTTCCTTCCGGACCTGATGGCGCAGAAGCCGGGCGCGGACTTCAAGGTCCGGGACGACGTCAAGCCGCTGCACGTCGTCCAGCCGGAGGGCGTCAGCTTCAAGATGGACGGCCACGTGCTCGAGTGGCAGAAGTGGAAGATGCACATCGGTGCGTGTGTGCCGGGGATGTCTTGCGTGTAGTTCTGTGGTGTGCTGAATGGATGTGATGTGTGCAGCGTTCCATCATAGAGAGGGTATCGCGATCTCGACCATCACGTATAATGACGACGGCGAGGTTCGCCCGATTTTCTATAGGCTTTCGCTCGCGGAGATGGTGGTGCCCTACGGCGCACCGGAGCACCCTCATCCGCGAAAACATGCGTTTGATGCGTGAGTGGTGCAAATCGTGCTCCGAATGTTCTCTTGCTGACTAGATCCATGCAGCGGCGAGTACGGCATGGGCACAATGGCGAACGAGTTGTCTCTGGGTTGCGATTGCCTCGGACAGATCCACTATCTGGTGCGTCATGACAAATCTCTCGCCGCGTACGTTACTGACTGGACGGTCGAGTACAGCCTGGTGCCTACACTGCTCATGACGGAAGCGCTGTTGTGATCAAGAATGTCATCTGCATTCACGAGGAGGACGCAGGGCTGCTTTGGAAGCACACCGATTTCCGTGTGGGAGGCCGCTCACATGCAGTCCGTAGCCGCCGACTCGTCGTCAGCATGATCTGCACGCTGGCAAACTACGGTACGTTCACAGACTGCGCAAGTATGGGCGCGTCCACTCATGTCTATTCAGAATACATCTGGAACTGGTTCTTCTACCAGGACGGCAACATCGAGATGGAGGTTCGCCTCACCGGTATCCTCCAGGTGTACGTCAAGGCCGAGGACGAGCCGACTCCTTTCGGGACGACGCTCGCGCCCGGTATCAACGCGCACTATCATCAACACATCTTCTCTGTGCGTATCGACCCGATGATCGACGGGCTGCACAACAGCGTCGTCGAGACGGACGTCGTCTCGCTCCCGCAGGACGCGCGGTCGAACCACGCCGGCAACGCGTTCCTTACGCAGAGCACGACGATCAGCAAGGCGCGCGACGGCGGGCGCGACATCGGCTACGACGCCGACCGCCGCTGGGCTATCGTCAACCCGAAGCGGCGCCACCCGTACTCGGGCAAGCTCGCGGGGTACACGATCGCCGGCCTCCGCGGCGCGGCGGTGCCCTTGAAGACGCGCGACGAGGGTGTCGTCGCCACGCGCGCGCCGTTCGCGAAGAAGCCGCTCTGGGTTGTGAAAGACGTCGAGACGGAGAAGGGCGGGCGCATGTGGCCGAGCGGGAAGTACATGCCGCAGACGCGCGAGACCCCGAAGGACTCGATCGCGGGATGGGTGCAAGGCGACGACAGCCTCGAGGAGGAAGACATCTTGGTGTTCCTTACTACAGGTGGGTTGTTCTCCGATACGATGCTCAGCGGGTGTTGATCCGAGCGTGTTGTAGGTGTGACCCACATCCCTAGACCCGAGGACTGGCCGGTCATGCCTGCTGAGCACGTTCGTGTGCTCTTCAGGCCCACCAACTTCTTCACGTCAAATCCTAGCATGGATGTTCCTGGGGCGAGTGATTCCCGCAGCGTAGCGGCCTTCACGCAAGAAGGCGGTGCATGCTGCGCTCATTGAACTGCAGAAATGAAAGAATACATGAATGTAATTGTAGACCCCATCATTCGTTACCGTGTAATGAATTGCATCAGGCCCACGCGGGTGCAGCGATGTTCCGTCTTGGGTCGTCGCGATTTGTTTGGTATGTAGTCGCTCCCGGAAGCATAAGTGACATCCTTGCACGCGGATACGGACCACGCTGGCCCGAGCAGTGCGGGTCATTCATAGATACGCCAGCAGAACACTGCAGGAATTGTACACAATGCCAATATGTCAATACTGCTATCTAAATACCACAATATGCTCGAGTACCGTACTAGCATGCCCTGCGATCGCGATTCCAGCCCTTGGTATAGTTGACCGCAGACATGAAATGCTACATGTAATTTTGGTTGGCGGCACGTCGCCTGGAGGGACGCGCACGGGGGACCTACGAGGACCAAGAGTCAAGTGAAACCGAGCGGAGCGGAGCGCCACAGCAACAGACAAACATCGACGATGCGTCGAAAGCACAGCAGGAAACCAGAGTGTTCACGTAGGAGCGAGGAGCAGTAGGGTCGGTTAGACTAGCGACTTGATCATGAGGCCCTCCAGACGGCAGAACTCGGGCACGATCGCGGCGTAGGACATGAAGGCATCCACGTCTGGCTCGGCGACCTTCGCGAGGCCGAGTTGCAGTTCAGCGTCGGAGGTGGGCATGGCGGTAACAGGGACGAGGGAGGTAGGGGTGGATTGTGCAGCGGAGTCGGTGGCGGGTGTCTCAGCGGTAGGGGTGGTGCCTCCTAGATCGGGAGTGGTGAACGCAGTGGAGGGCCCATCGAGTGTACTGCCTGACATGGAGGTGCCCGCGGTCGAGCTCGTCACCGTCCGCATGCGGCCGAGGTCTGCTTCGTTGAACGCAGATGCTCCAAACGAGCTCTGCATCCCCCCGATCTTGTCCAGCTCCTCGCTCTCGTCTTCGTCCTCCTCCACGAGGATCGTCGCACCGAGCGTCGAGCGGGTCCCGTGGCCATACGGCGTGCTCGCGCCGCTCCCCGCAGCACTGGGAGCCTTGCTGTTCGCGCCCGGTGCGTTCACGTCCGTGCGGATCGGCGCGCCGCCCGACGCCGCCCAACGCTTCGCGAGCAGACGGCGGACTTCCTCCTCGAACCCGCCCCGGCCGGTGCCCGCAGGCGTGCCCTTCTCCTTGCCCCACACCCACCGGGCGACGTACGCGCCACCGAGAGCCGCACGCGCAGGGAATCCCTGTGGGGGCGCATTCCGATGCGGTACGACCTGTGCGCCGTCAATCTGCGTGGTGGGCACCAAGACGGGTGCATTGAAGATATCGCCGACAAGGTTGGCGATGGACGGGAAGTTTGCGGCGGCGCCCGTCGAGATGACGCGTGTAGGAAGGGGAGTATAGTCATACGGGTCGAACGGAAGACCCATGTAGTTTGCCGTGCCCGTCTGGTTGCGTTTTTGCTGGGACACGGGGCTTGGCGAGGCATTTGCGGCACGACCCCGACCAGCGTTGGGGCCGAGGACGCCGGTGGAGAGCATGCGGGACCAGCGAATGCGGAAGGAGAGGACTTGGCTCTCCAGGAGGCATCGCGGGTTCGCACGGAGGTCGCGGAACTCGTTGACCTTCACACCGGTCTCAAAGCGAAAGATGCCTTTGACGTGTGAGAAGGGGTAGGCATCCCCTTGCAAAAGCCAGTAACTGAAGAGCTTGTCGTCGAGTCTGTTCGCATCACCTCAGATGAGCGATCCGTGTTTCGAGCCAGAATCAAAACGTACCCTATTGAGCCTCCAGGCGGGACAATGGCTACCAGACGATCGAAAGCACTCCAGCTCTTCGTGTACATGTCGCGCACGAGCGCGCGAGGAACATCTGCGTTCCTGCTTGACAGCATGAGGACGTAGCGTCGCCGCTCGCTAGCGTCCTGCGCAGGATGTGGGAAGAGGGTGTACAGGCGGGTGGGTATGTAATTAGTGGCAGGCGCCAACAAGGCATCCATCGGGCCAAAGGAAAGCACAGCATCGGACGGTGAGGGGCACAGAGAGAGGTATGTTGAGAGATAGTCCGATGTGAAGGGCGTGACAATAGTTTCTATCCAGACAATATGAGGACGATCTCCGCACGACAGGAATGTACTACTCACCAGGATCAAAGCCATACCGATCGACCAAATATCGCGAGATACTGCCAATCCTCCGCCGCCCACCTGAGATGTCCACATCGCCCAGCCATCCCCAGATTCGCCTACCCTCGTCTCTACTCCCGCCAACGATCTCAAGAACACCCTCATCCCAATGACTCGGTGTCCCCGCAGGCTGTGGCCCAGAGTGCGCCCAAAGACCCGTGGCGCACGCCTCTGCCTCGCCCATACCGGCATACGCTCCACAGAAGAGACTTGCTATGAAGCTACTGGCGACCTGTACCTTGCCTGTGCGCGCCCACACCTCGGGCCAGGCCTCGCGCACTCGCAGGAGCTGCGCCGCGAGCAGCGACGCATGCGCGCATGTCCCTACGCGTGCCGCCATCAGGTCCGGTCCACCGAGCGCCGCCTCCAGCGCGAGCGCGTGCGTGTGCGCAGACGTGTCCTGAGCGACCGGCGTGTTCTGCAGCGTGAACGCGGTCATCGGGATCTGCGCATGGATTGGCAGGCGAGGATCCAGCGCCTGGAGCTGGGGCATTTGGCTGGCATGCCACCAGACGAGGGCATGCTAGACGCCGATGCGCAGATCGAGAATGAGCGCGCGCACGCGGCGATGAAGTGCAGCAACGTACCTGGGCAGCACCGCCGACGGCCTTGATCCTCGTCAAATCGTATCCCTTGCCAATCTTCTCCATGAGTATGTCTACGTTCACGGGGCAATATAGGATCGACGGATCAGGCAGGTGGGTCGCACGGTGACGAAATGAGTAACGCGTCGATAGACAAAAAGCAGATTTGCTTCCGTGAGGCACTCACCAAAGGCCTTGATCCACATCTCAACAGGCGTCGTGAACGCATCTCCTGGAGTCGTAAAGATGCCTCCGTGTGTCCTGTACGCCATGTCTGAGTGACGTCCGACTAGGCAGGGCAATGTAGCGGCCGAAACTTGACGACTCACTGGTACTCCGGCAGTCCCGTATCGAAGTCCACACACTCTACGCCCATCAACTCCAAATTTTCATCCACAATCGACGCACGCAGCTGGTCCGTCGCAAGCTCGACGCCCAGGAAGAGCGCAGACATGGTTTTCGGCGGCATGGTGATGGCGCAAGCAAAGGTTCCCGCGGGTCGCCTCAAATTTCTCAGAAAATCTTCCTATCGCGTGTATCGTCGTCGCCCGTGTCAGAGAGCTGGGGACGGTGGTCGTGAGCAAAGAGGAGAGGACGCCCGAAAGAAGAGAAGGCGTTCGTTCGCAGGCGGGTCCATCAGCATCAGGCATCCCAGCTTGGGCGTCTCCGCCTGCCTCATGCTGCAGTCTCCCACGGTGCAGTAGCCGGCATTCCCGGCATGGGGAACATCCCAACCCGCCTCGACCACCGTCAGCGTATGTTTTCCTTCCCGACATGCAGGAATTTGGCGACTCACCCATGGGGAGGACGCTCGGGAGCGCTATTTGTCGAACATGCTTTTGACATGGTCAGCAGTATGTTTAGGCGCTCATGTATCCCGCAAGGGCCGCAATGGCAGGGTCAGGAACCTGGACAGTGCGAACGGCGGGCACATCAAGACTGCAACGATTTCGACAGTAAAGGACAGCAACTGTATAACGAGGTTTGCTTTCCTTTTCAGTTCACTAGTAAGATGCCTACTGACCTCTTTTACATGCGTCCGCAGCTTCTTCGTTTCGACCGTCAATTCCCTGCAGGTACAGTCAGTCAATATTATCGCTACGAAGCCACCATTCAGAAACCTCGCTGGTACGCGTTTTACGACGTCCCTTGGTTTTCTGTCCATGCAGCCTCAGCCATGCATGCCGGAAGTCTCTACACCTGTGGTCCTTACTGGTAGTATCGACCCGGTCGACCCAGATGAACACATCGACCGTCTTGATGGTACCGGTATGCCAATGATGACCTCCGTCGAGGATCACTGGATTATATCTAGTGAGGCACATATGGATTCCAAGCAATGACATAGCCAAACGTTCTCGAAGGTCGGCATACCTCTTCTGACATCGCCGCCGGACATTGTGGCTCCTATACCCTTTCGCTGAGCCATTATAGGTCGATTAGAATCTGGCAATTGATAGCATCGTCTTCACGGCGCTTCCGGACGTGCTGCTTACCTGTATGTGTTCTTTGTTGATCACTTGCTCGATTTTACACGCAGCCTTGCAGAGCGATGTTTTCCCAATTGGATCTTGCCAACAATGGCTTCCCGAGGATCGCAAGCCATACCATGTGGTCGCTCTACGGGTACGAATTCTTTCTGTCTACTCAAAGACTGTGCGGGTGTACTCACCAGAGTTGTCAGCCTATTTGTTCATGTATCATGATGTATGCGGATCCGTCCATCGCAGACGCCCCTGAATGTCGACCACTACGCAGTCCGTCGCTGACCCGGCGAACAGTACTTATGTGCCCACAGAGACTCGGGGAAATAGGTGACTCCGAAGCGGGGAATTCTGCGTCTATTGCTACTACCGTCTTGAGACCCTTCGTAGAGCGGCTATGGCGCCAGCATATAGCATGCGGCGTAGCGTGGATTATCAGGGGCTGAGGTCGAGAAATTCTGGATGGGCGGTGAGTGTGAATGCGAGCAGTCATCGTACCGATTTCAGCGTTCTTTAGACACGCATACAACATGGTCCCAATATTAACCTTGCCATTGTCCGCCTCATTCTTACCGCGCTTCAAGTTGGGAACTCGGGACACTTGGGAAACTACGAAACTCACCAGTTGCACTGAGCCGAATGCTCTGCCCCGTCGAGTGTCACTCATCTTTCCACGCGGTATTGACCTATTTTTGTGAAGAGTCGACGAGGATACACATAGTGGAAGAAGACAAGGAGGATTGATCAC
This sequence comes from Rhodofomes roseus, assembly GCF_022264815.1. Taxonomy (NCBI): domain Eukaryota; kingdom Fungi; phylum Basidiomycota; class Agaricomycetes; order Polyporales; family Fomitopsidaceae; genus Rhodofomes; species Rhodofomes roseus. Next base: position 1,985,661 of record NW_025952960.1, on the reverse strand, counting down.
TGTATGCGCAAGATAGTTGGCGCTCCTCGACGCGTCACGGTCACGTGGTAAGCGTACGCGTCTCCCGAAACGGCACTCAACGCTCTTAATCACTACGATTTGCAGGGGACATGTCTTCTCGGAGTTGCTCGTCTACAAGGTGTTTTCAGTCGATATCCATTATTGTATGATCTTTATTGACGCCGTCGTTTACAAGGAAATGTGGAGGGCGAACTCGTGAGTCGTCCATCATGAAGCATGAGGATCCGCTCAGGAAGACGAGTTGCGCCGCCGCCACCTCGTTCAATTTTAGACTTAACATTAATTGTGCCATCTGACGATGAAAACGAAACTTCACTCTCCAGCCCCCGCGCAGAGCTCTCCCCGCTTGGCCCCTGCGCAGATTAGGTGGTGTCTACCTCCGGTGTCATGCGGCTCCGCGCGGCCTCGTACACCAATGCTACACTTACCCTAGGACGGCATCACGCTTCTTGGTTTCTCATGTCAACAGATTCTTCTTCTCTCCCAGCATGCCCGTTGATTTGCCTGAACTTCATCCCGCCGGACATCACGCCGTTGTCTCCGAGTATGAGGACGGCGCAGGTGGAACGCTTCCTGTATCACGGAGGTCCTGGAGGTCCTTCCCTCCTCCAGCTTTTGAGCCTTCAAGATGAGAGCGGGCGACCAATCTTGAAGCTCACTGGCGAGTCCGTTGGTTCAAAGCACATTGTCGAGGTCCTCGTGTCTGAGGCAGACATACTCCATGCTTGTGCCCACTGTGGGATGTGGGAGCCGCCAGAGGGAGATCGGTTCACCGCCTGCGATGCCTGCAAGGTAAGGTACTACTGTTCGGAGTTGGTAAGGTTTACTTGAATATATCAGCTCGTGATTGCTCTTTTGACCATTTCTTCTTGTTCGCAGTGTCAGAAAGAAGATTCGCGAGAAGACTTGCACGGCACAGACTGCCTGATGCTTCAGCAAGGCAGAGAGCTTGACGTAGAACGTCGCCGCAAGTTACACGACAACTTTTGGAATTTGAAGAACAGAAAGGGTACGTGTTTGTCAGGTGCCTAGAAATCCAGTCGAGCTGATCAACGAATACTACTACAGACCATTCAACCTTCGACCCAACACGAATCAAATTTGCGGGGCTTAGAAGCGACCGTGTCTCGTACGTAGCGTCTTCGTGCTCCGCCTGTACTCTGTGTGGTATTCTGACCGATGCGCATATCATCAGCACATCACCTCCCTTCTCACTACAGTATTGCAAATGCCATGTATCCGGTGCTGCATGAAATACGCGGACGTCGATCTTTCGCTGTTTCAGTTAGCGTGTTATGCTCAAATCTGCTACGCTCGGCGGTTTCGTATGCACTCGGCCCCTGAAACCACCTACAATACATCTATGTATCTTGATTAATTTCCTTCCTACAACCTGGGAGGCAGTCGGCGCCGACTAATTGAAGCGAATACATGTCCTGTTTGCTATGATATGTCGGGTTCTCTACCTTGGCGGTGTGGAGGAGAAATCCGGCCGAGGTCTAGATCGACGCGTAGCGTCACGGTTTTACTACTATTTTCTCTCTTGGCAGTGTTAGCTTATATCATTTCGCATGCAGACGTTACCTACGATACAAACATCAATCTACTGTACCATCGACTCTACCGGCGCGCTCGCGAGGAACCGGAAGGCGGAGGCGGAGGACCGACCATAGGGCGAAGGCGGGCGACGTCGAGCAGAGTGCCGCACCTGTCGGGGGCCCAGGTCGCGAAAGTCAATAGCACCGCTCCGCCGCTGTCAGCCCCGCGCCGAGACCATGGTCCGCCGTTCGAAGCCGGAAGGGGAACCGACGGACGTCGTCACCCGGGCGGGTGTCCCATACGGTACTTTCCTTATTCGGTAATATTCCTTCCCGATCTGTCAATGATCGTTTGCCTGTCACTCATCGCCTTTCCTTTCGAACTTACCTCATCTCCCCTTGCGTCATCCTTTGCTCCTTAGTTCCTTCTCGCTCTTGTCGCGCTGCGTGTACTTATAGAGGGCCGCGTCGCCCGTTCTCGCTATCGAATCTTACCCTCTCGCTTCTCCCCCACTCGCTTTGCGCTCTTCAAGGATCGGCACGGACGAGCGACGAGACGGTCGCGCGTGCACCTCGGGATCAGCAAGTCGAGTCGTTGAGTCGTCAAGTAGTTAAGTAATCGTTACATATCTTCGCGCGGCCCCAATACCCTACATATCGTATCACTCGTCGTCCTCTCTCTAGCCCGAACACCCACTTCGCTGACTCTCTAGAACACCTGCTCCCGGAAGTCGTTTGCTCGCGTGTCGATACCGCGCGCGTGCTTTCTCTTCCACAGCGGCACTCGTGCAAATGTGGCTGGAACTCAATTCGTTGCCGCTGGGACTCAAGTACTCAAGCTACAAGGTTTGGCCGGACGCTTGGGTTGCGTGATTCAGACCCATACAGTCTGTGCTAAGGCAACCTGATCAGAGAACGGGGGATAGCAGTTCGAACTTCGCGCACATTGGAACAAACAAACAACTGACCCATGAGCAGCGTCCTCAATTCACTGGCACGACTTGGATAAGATGCCGGACAAGCAGTTGAAATCACGTGCCGACGCGATGGATGATGATGATGGTGACTTCTGCATTTATTAACCGCCACAAGCTGCCGACGCGATGGACTAAACCGTAGGATCGCAGAAGGATCGACTGGTTAATATTGGTAGTTCATCAAGCGGCTACCCAAAGCACGAGTCGGGTTAATTCCGAGGAACACACTCCATATGAGTGTGGGCAAGGCCGACGAGGGCATCTGCATTAATGAAGGAAGGCCAAGAAGAGGGCCATCGCACGTCAGATCAGAGATGCCATGCATCAGTAGGAGGGTCTCACCTCCGAGTCTGCCAGTACCGTTCTCCCGTGAAGTCAGAAGACCAAGGCGAACATTGAATAAATTCAATAAGGTAGTTGTATCAGATCCAATATACGCACCGAGGTCCCGGGTATCCAAGACGGTGTAGAATTCTAGGGCGACTTGATGATAGGACTCCTGATGAACAGAATCCGAACATCAGCTAGTATCGTGAACCTAAGTCTGACAGCGAGGGGTATTAAAAGGACACCGTGGTGAGAGAAGCTGGCCTGCTGGCAGTTCGCTTCCCATGTACGCTAGGAAATAGAATGACCGGAGAGGCGAGGGTCGGACTTGAAGTTAGCAGCATCACAGCGCAAAACCGATGATCGTGACGTTTCCCCGCGAGGCCGTCACTACACCTACAGATGCCTACGATTGGGTTAGTATTTTCAGATGAAGAGCACGTCATAGTTGTTCTTTGCTAATAAGTCGTGGCGTGTAACGGGGGAGATGCAGACGCGATCTCGTATTGCGCCGTCGGATGTGTAGCGGACGTCTGATCTGCGTCATTGGCTCTCTAAATGAAGTGAGGAAATATAGCTGGTAGCGGGCAATCTGTGGGAGTACATCCATCATATCAGTGCGACATGACGGAACGAAGCGCCACCACTGCTCACCTCTACAAATGGAGTATTTCTGTGTTCCACGCTCTACCCTTCGACGGCGACGGCTGCTTGTCCCCAGACTCGGATGACAGCGTCGTCTTGGCCATAAGAGGTCTGTTTGTCTAACAATATCATGACCTATGGTATCAGTATCTCGTTGGGCCGTGTATTGCGTTCATACCGTGACACCCTGCAGTGACATCTGCACGCGAGTGTACGTCTTGAAGCTTGAAGACAATGTCCGCTCAGGACGAGTACTTGAAAACAGTCGTAAAGCAAGCAAGTAGCATAGTTCCACTCTTCCAAGATAAAGCAGATGCTTCTCCTGCATGAAGGAGTATTCGCAGCGGCACAGGACAACCGTCCGACTCGCCGGAGTCGGAGGAGCGGCTTGGTCACGGCGCGCGGCGGTGAAGCAACATAGGATCTCGGCCGTTGCCGGTGGCTTCAGCCACAAAGCTACCGGCGACTTATCGACGGTCACCAAGTCCACTTGTCTGCTTGCAGCCATGTCGACTTCAACACCGTGCCTTTCCGAGTTCTATTCACATTTTGCTGGTCAATTCCTGCTATCATTGCGATTGTGAGACTTAGACCGAGGCAACCAAGAGGAAACTGCGGTACGTTGCGAAACTCATGTCGGGCGCGGTGTCGCTTCTGTGGTAACAGGTCCAGGACGCCCGCATTGACCTGCGTAGGCGGCGATTAGTAAGTCCTCAGCGTTACTCAATTGGATTATCCTGGATCTCATGACAATTATTCGACTATTCTAGGAGTGAGGTATCTATCAATGCTGTACCCCTCCGGGCCTAGTCTCGCCACTGCGAGGGGTGTGTGACGAACCTACTTCCGGGCCACAGAGGCTCTATGGAGGCGAAGGTATCGTAAGCGGGAAGGGTTTCTCCGTCAGCTCTGATAGATGGGAGCTGTACAGGCGCGTATGGATGCAGCATAAGGACGAGACACAGTCATTTACGGTGTTTGAACCATGACTTACCCCCAGAATTTGCCCGGAACCTCCATACGGACAAGGGGGCACGACGTGACAGCCTGAGTACGATACAAGAAATTTCGGTAATCGACATCTCATTCGTGGCGTATTTCACTCAGCTGGACTGCATCACAGAGAACGATCCCTATGGAATGACTACAGCACGCATCATTGAAAAAACCCTCGATCTCCGAATTGGATGTGTCACATTACCACTCCTTGCCACGATGAGGGCTCCTTGATTGCGCGCAGCGATCATGATGGTTCTTGGTCCACAGTTCTGTTGGACATTGTCCGGTCGCCTCTCAGCAATCCCCATGCGGGCACCCGACCCAGCATGGCCCCGATTGGAGCTCGTGCATTAGGTGTGTCCACGCAAGTCATATGCGGATATGAGCGGCTCGATGACACAGGACCGGCTGTCTCTTTCGTCTTGCGGGTGCATAGGTTTCAGGCGAAGTGACGGCATCCGTCGGTCGGCCTTATGCAAGTTGCCTCATGGAAGCCCGCAGGCAGTCTGGCGCTGGCCGCCATGACAGAACCTCGCTTCCGTAATGCCCCGTTTTGGCCACCAACATATTTTGTGCCCCTCTTGTGGTAATAGGTCTACATGGCCAGACGAGCACGAAGACACTGGCGATTGACTGATGGTAAGTCGTACCTCCGTGTGCCAGAAATCGAATAAACGTCGAAGTGCTTATGTTCTCAGTACGGACGGCGCACTGCACTTGACCAATGAGGCCTCCCTTGTAGCCTCTAATCAGTGGAAACACCCGAATTTGGGTCTACGACCGTAGGCCACGGCGGTGAGGCGGTACAACTTCATGCCAGGCGCTGTCCGATTGCACCGGTCTTCTATGCGTGAGAGAAAACCTACCTAATAATACTTGCACATCGAATTTGAGTCTTGACATCGTGGCAGTCGGCCGACGCGAGACTCGGCGCAAGGCTCAGGGATTTTCGAGCAAGGTCGTCAGTAGGTGAGGCCGCTCTGGTCGTATCACTGCTGGTTCCGACTCACTTGTCTTTGCCTGAAGATCGCTCGCTATGATTTCAAGGTCCCATTGTTCTTCTCGTATCAATTGCCATCGTGGATCGCTCCTCAATCTTCAAAACCTTTTGGCACGACACCCGCGAAGTGAGTCAGGGAGCTGGACTTCAAACGAGCCGAGCGGATCGCTTCGGGGTTTCGTTCGGTGTTTAGCAGAGTCTGCGTCCGTCCGAGATCTTTCAGGACCCAACCGGAGTAGCAAGACCTGACACGTTCATCATTCTCTATGGAGCGACTCCCACACGGACGAGAACGGCTGCCAGCATACCTAGCATACCACCCCGTATGCGAGTGACTTCGCAGCTCGATCGCAGCTCGATCCGAATCTGGCGCATTTTACACGTCATGACATGCGAAAGTTCCATCTCTCAGCTCCGCTGTTGTCAGGGGGCGGCGAGATCTCCTGGACAACATCTGAACATCGCTTTGCAGCAGCCGACTCGGCGCGTAGTTGCGGGACCGGTCCTCTGGGTCAAAGAGGCCGCGTTAAGACGCCTGATCGTCTGCATCTTTTCTGGATCTCTCCCATACTCTTTCCAATAGGCTTGTCGGTGCTTCTGTGATACCAAACGGTCGTCGCTGCGCGCCCCACGTGCGGACAATGTCCCGAGTAACGCTGCTAGTGCGCGACACGCTGGCTTCCTCAGTCCATCGGCGACTACCCGCAAACTACCCGAGTTGGACGGAGCCGCGCTTGGCGATGAGGACAGCCGCGACCGTGCTTGCCATACGTAACCCACCGTGGGGGACCGTCCTGGCCGTTGACACACAAGGTACATGTGCGCGGTCAGTCCTGGTCAGTCATGCAAAATGATGTAGACTGATTTATCGGGGCCGCGCTGATGAAATGTGGCGGGTGGATCAGACCCGGTGCCTGTATCGCGCCAGAAGACATGGAGCTGTTTTGTCTCAGTTCAGACTGATCCATGAGCCAAGGGGTTGCGGCTGGTTGCGGTGTACCAACTTGGTACCAGCTGCGCGGTCCTCCTCGTATTCCGTTTCCGGACAGCCCCTGTCCGCAGCCCCAGCACCACAAATGAAACGGTCCGGCCTCTTGCGAGACCCATCACTGTCAGTTCGGCTTGTCTCGACGTGATGTGTGCTATAAGTACTCTAGTCTAGCATCGCTAGACCGGTTTCACCCTACTCGCATCCCCCGGTTCCCAGTTCGTCAGTGGGAGCCTTGTTTCTAGCCATGTACTTTCCTGTCAATGTTGTTCACTTCGTCCTTGCCGTTGCTTTGTTTGGGTTCGTGATGGCTCTGAGGTACAGACGTCCCCACTTGGCGCCGCCAGGTCCAGCAGGTTGGCCATTCATCGGTAACTTACTGGATCTGCCTACGTCCCAACCTTGGATCGCCTTCGCGCAATGGAGCACACGGTGGGGTGAGCATCATTCACTAGTAAAATCTTGTTCTCGCTCACGGAAGGGTCGTACTAGGTAACATCATGCAGCTCGACCTCTTGGGGCAGCCCTTGGTCATCGTGGGTTCGCACCAGACGGCAGTCGACATGCTTGGGCGGAAGACCTCAATGTACTCGGATAGACCTCGCTTGACCTTCTTGGGACGGCTGGTTGGGTGGGACCGCATGACGGCCTTACTTCCCTTTGGTCCTCGTTGGCGTGAGACCCGTCAACTCTTTGCCCCTGCTCTTGGCAGTCGCGCCAGCGTCGTCGCATTCGAGCCTATCATGAACGTTCAAATCACTCGCTTCTTGCCTCGTATCATGCAGAGCCCCAACAAGATCGTGGATCAGGTTGTAAGGTATGCGTGTAATCCCATTCGCTCGCATTGTCTGTGGCTCACGAAATCACAGGACTGTAGCTGCCACGACCTTGATGATACTTTATGGCTACGACCTTCGCGAAGACGACAATACCTTTGTGGACATCGCCCGCGTCGCAATGCCCGAATTCTCTTCTGGACTGTTGCCCGGCTCTTACCTGGTCGACCTCCTTCCTATCTGTATGTATCCCGTCGTCCTAGTCCTGCAGGCAACATATTGATCGTTTACATAGTGCAGTACGTTCCGTCATGGATACCGGGCTCAGGGTGGAAGAAGTCAGCGAAGACCTACAAACGCGATCTTAACACGTTGCTGGATACTCCATACGAATATGCGAAGCAAGAGATAGTGCGCTTATTCCGCTAAGCCTCATCCGCTAATTACTGAATGTTATCGCCACTAGGCGAAAGGCAGCACCTTCCCCTCGTTTGTATCCCTTTGCCTTGGCGAGTCTCCCGATGCCGATCGAGAGGAACTCGTCAAGACAGCGGCGTCGTCACTCTATGTTGGTGAGTAAACCGTCAGTCTTCCGACGAAATACGTAGTCTCACTGCTATGCATTCGAAAGGTGCTGTTGACTCGGTCAGTACCACGTTCATACACTTTGTTTCACTGGCGCTCATTAGCTTTGACCGTCGCGTATAGACTAGTTCCGCTGTGACGACTTTCTTCCACGCTATGGCAAAGTATCCCGAGATCCAGAAGAGAGCTCAGGAGGAGATCGAGCGCGCTGTCGGAAACGACAGACTGCCCTTATTGCAGGACCGGCCCAATCTTCCCTACATCGATGCCATTGTATCCGAAGTGCTCAGATGGAAGTCGGCGGTTCCTCTAGGTACTCGGTGATTTCGGTGTCTTCGTGTGCGAAGCTAATTTTGGGGACCTAGGCATGCCGCATCGCTTGCAGCAGGATGACGTACATGACGGCTTCTACCTCCGTGAAGGTACTATCGTGGTGGCGAACATTTGGTGAGCGTTTCAGTAGACGTACGAAGCTTCATGCTCATTGGTTTCAGGCAAATGCTGCATGATCCGGATACATATGCGCAGCCCGAGGTGTTCAACCCAGATCGGTTCATTGCCTCAGAGAAGAACGCTGCTGAGACGGACCCGCGCAAGATCATATGGGGTTTCGGTAGACGGTAAGCATTTGCATTGCACTAAAGTGACAATGGACTGAACGCCGACCCTGCATAGCTCGTGCCCCGGTACGCATACATAACCGGTCTATCAGCAACTTTGCGAAGGTACTCATCAGATCGAATATAGGCTTGTATCTCGCGGACACGTGCATATTTCTTGCCGTCGCACAGATCTTGGCGGCGTTCAATATCACGACACAAGAAGAGCGTGATATTCGAGATGATGACTACACTACCGGGATCATCAGGTATGTGCCCGCTAGCCAATGTGTCTGGGAAGTCGATACTGAGAGGTGTGTTTAGTCACCCTGGGCCCTTCGATTGCACCGCTACCCCACGTTCGGCGAAGGCCGAAGTGCTCATCCATTCTGTAGGCCTGAGCTAAATCAGCAGGAGACCTGCAAATACCTGGCAAACACGCCACTCACCATCATATAATGAACGATCCGTATGTTTTCTTGACGACCTTATGATGCGCATTTGTTGTAATGGGATCTCGCTCTCTGTTCCCTTTGTTCTACTCCTACTACGATCAGTGACAAATCCTGCCACGATCATATAACTTATTGCTTTCGTTGTACCACCCAACCCACCGAATTCTCTTGTTATCGTATTCACATAGATACCATAAAATACTTAGCAACTTCGTAGTCACCGATTCGACGCTCGCACAGCATCAGGCTTTTGCTTGTACCCACTCGCTCTGACATACGCACTCATACCCACTACTTCGATCTTTCGACGAATGTACCGATAATGCAGGATCAACCACTCTGGCGTAGTCTCAACCTACGCTCTCTGCGCCTTCATTAGCAACGTGTGATTTTGAGAGGTCGATCGTTAGCCAGGTGCAGTGTCGTGTTAGTTTTGAGGCCTGATGTCTCGTTGTCAGCAGTGCTCATTTGAGCTCTCAGTGCTCGGGGTAGCTCTTGCACGGTATGCTTCGCATCTCGAGACTCGATGTCATTATGACGAGTACGCATACATGCAGTACGAGCAAAGCCTCATAAGTGAATCTCGGGCCCAACTTCGTTCCAAAACAGGCATCGCTCTTCGTACTCTAGGGGGAACGCTTCCATGCGTGTCTCTCCTTCACCTTCCTGAATCACTAGCCGACCTGAGGTCGACGCCGGCCACAGAGGTGCGGGAGAGAGCGCTCCGGTGGATGCGTCGATGGCCACGTGCGCAGCAGGATTGAAGGACCGAGAGAACGACGTCCAATACCCTGTGGCCTCTGTCGAAAGTGCCTGCTCGGACGCGTTAAATGGAGCAAAACTCGAGGCAACGCCTGGATACGGTCCAGAGCTGCGACGAAACGATCAGCAGGGAAACCGAGTTAAACCGACTTGGTTGGGGCCACGCACTTTGTCCCATTGAACAGGAAGAACAAATCGGATGTGTGCATAACACCTTCCCATGTATTTTTGGCCAATTGCACAGGGTCCGGAGTATTCCAGCGGTAGTTGTACACTGCTGCGATGCCTTCACTCTGCAACTTCTTAGCAATGAACCAGTCTCTGATGAAGACGAATCAGATATGGGGGGATGGTATACTTCGTGATTCTGCATGGTACGTACTGGCATGTAATCACAGTATCGCCAAAGGCCGTCTTCGCTCGCTCGTATGTCGAGTTGAATTCGTCCGCGGGATATAGCTCCGCGACTCGAGCGGCAGTGAAGTTCGACTACCAAAGCATCAGCGACATTCTTATGAAGTCAATCCTTGCGCACCAGTGTCGTATATCGCCTTCGAAGAGCAGCGATGAAGCCGTCGGTAGTGTTCGTGATTCCACTCGGAGCGCCTACAAAGATGCTTCCGTCGTCCGTGCAATGTCCCCCAATGAATGGCATCTTGTGGAATTTGCCCTCTCGAATGAGAGTCGAGGGGTAGTCGGGGAGAAAATCTTCGTCGATGATCGGCAAATATTTGCATGCGCTCGGCTTGCCGTTCACAGCGGCAACGATCGCAGACAATGGTGCAGCACGGAGACAAGGCATCGTCTCCGTAGAGTTGTCAGGACAGCCAACAGTCGCGGCCACGTTCGCAAAGCAGTACTCGTATGTGGTGGAGTCAGGGATCGGGTCTGTGCCAATGCTCTGGGTGATCTGTAAGCAGAAGTCTTGAGTACTGCGTTTCGAAGTACAACGGTGGGGCTCACCGCGGCTTGGAATGGTGCCTCGCCTTGCCCTCCGTAAGCTATCATCTGATACACGATATCTGCTGCACCCTGACCACACGAAACATCAGCAATGACCCTACGAGAAAGTGTGAGGACATGACATACGGCACTTTCGCCGACGACGGTGACATGGTCAGGGTTGCCACCGAATGCAGCGATATGCCTATTCCAGTGCCAGCGTGTGAGCATTGCTCAACATAGTGGATCATACATCTGTGTACCGTTGCACCCATTGGATTGCTGCACGCTGGTCCAGTAGCCCAACGTTGGCCGTACCGTTCTCCATGAGCACGTCGGATGCGAGGAAGCCGAGTAGGCCGAGGCGGTATTGAATGTTGACCGCAACAATGTCCCCGCCACTTCCCTGGACCCAGGTCGCCATAGGAAACCCTTGCGCGCTCTATGGATAAGGTTTCTCATGAGGCGGACCTCTTGCGACACAGGTCGCTGACTTACCGCGTAATAATTTCCACCGCCATGTATGTACAGAGCCACGGGCAGATTGTCACCCGCGCGCGCATGTGCAGGCTTCCACACATTGAGTGTCAGACAGTCTGGTAGTCACAATCAGCACTAGTCTAGAGTTTTCGACGCGAACTCAGGACACATACCGTCGGATCCGAAGCCCAACTGGGCAGGCTGTTGCAGGCAAATGTCTCCGAACCACTGTGCGTCAGTGACGCTCTTGTCCGTCGTTGATGTCTCATTCAGCGCAGCGGGCGGACGCCAGCGTAGTTCGCCAAGAGGCGGTTGTGCGTAGCGTATCCCGCCGAAGAAGTGTACACCGGGCACAGATGCATTTCCTAGGAATGCGGCGTAGCCAACGTCGACCACAGGCCCCGTTCCATTTGTACTGACACCGTCTGCATAGTAGGCCGCTCCCTGAACAGACAATGCGCCGATGAACCATAGGGTTGCGACAGTGATGACCAGACCGATGAGGGGCATGATGTGCTGGATACGTCCAGTGGGCCCGACATCGCCTGGGAGTCACGGCTGTGGAGTTATAGGGGATTTTGTGTGAAGTCAAGTTCACAGGCGGCACCTGAAAAGATCAGACGGACACTCACGCGCCATAGGAGCAGTTACAACTGTGAGCAGTATGTAGCGAGTCGGAAGGGGTGACTTGTCCCTTAGCCTGATGTCGTTCTCAGACGGCCCGCCCCGGCCCGCCCTGTCAAGTTGACCATGACATTCATCGTCACGGTGTTGTCCGCAACCTGGACGCTTCGAGATAGGAGCCGGGAGGAGAGGCAGCACGGTTATTCGATTTGTAGTACATCCGTACTTTCGGCTCATCACGAATTCTAGATCACTGCGACGTGAGCACCACTATCCAATGCGGCGGCGTACCCTGTTCAACTTGGACGCACCACTGGCATGGAATTAGACATATATCGCTGCCGATGCAGCATGAAGACGGTCGTCGCCGATTACGCCCGGTGCTGCCATGGAATAACGCTCGCTGGGTGGTGTGGGCAAGCTCTCAGATCTCAAGCTTGATCAAGCGACGGTACCAACACGGTTGAACCTCCATCGCATGCAGAACTAGTAGCACGGTCAGCCGTTGCAGTCAATATTGCGCAATAGACAAGTACGGATGATTGACCGTAAGGCATGTACCTCCCAATGGTAGCACGTCTAACTCGGCGGCCGGAGAGCAGTCCGAGCCTGTGGGTGCACAGTTGTAGCCCGTTGGAGGATAAACACAGTGTACAGCCACACAGACGACCGGTTGCCCAAATATGGCAACAAATGTCGGCCGACTTTCGCCTGGAACTGTGTGAGTTATATCAGATGGACGGGGGACCGCCACTGATGCCTGGAGGTTTTTCAGTATTTTTCCTCCCTGGTTTTAACACGGAAATCCCGCCCAGCCATGTGTGGCTCGTGGGCCAAGGCGTGCTCTCGGACGGCCGCGTCGGAAGAGGTGGTCTCTAGGGGCCTGTCGAAGATGGTGATGATTGGATGATGTCTTGTACTGTTCATGGTAGTGTAGCCGGTAGTACTATGGGTCGTGGTGTTGTAAATAGTGAGCGCTGTCACCGTCAAGACGCTGAGGATCGCACGTGCGCCTACAGCCGGTGGCTAAATGGATTCCTCCTCCTCCTCCTCCTCCTCAGTCCATCAGTACCGCCGCGACGTGGCCATGTCGCCGTCAACTCTTGCCTTCATCCAGCGGCCAGCCGCAGCACCACCTGCTGTCATGCTGACCACGCATGCAGTGGAACACGCGTGCAATGACCCTCTCACTGAGTACGGCAAAGCTGCCACCGCCTCGCCCGTGCTAAGTGCAAGTCGCTAGCCAGACGTCTGGGAATGCGTGGGATAAGTCTTAAGTTGGTGCGTTCACGTATCTCCTCCCAGACTCCTTGAACATGCTTCGGAGCGACATGTCGATTTAATTTGTATTACTGAAGACAGACAGACACCTTCGCGGCGCCACAATGGCGACGCAGGCGATACGATAAACAAATGTGAGTGTCGGCGTCATGCGCGCCGCAGAGCGCTGGGCACGTCACAGCGTTTGTGCATGTGCATTGTACTGACTCATCGTAAGTAGACAACGCGGATTCCGACTCGATGTTTCACAGCACTGAATGGGGTTATAACCTTGATGACATATCACTTTAATGCGTACAGCATGTCATCGGCACAGCTACACTGCTAGCGCTTCAAGCGGAACTCTTTGCGTGACCCCATGACAGTTTGACCTGAAGCGATGCCATCCACAGCGGGAACACACGGGCTTGAGTCACCTTCAAGTTGGCGGCATGAAGTCGGCCACGGCACTATGTCGCGTGCAGCCTGCTATAAAGACAGGAATGGTACCGCAAACTTGCTCGGACTGCCCTTGGTCTCGACCGTGAAGCTCGCTACCCCCATTGAACGACAGCACTATCTAGCTGCACTACCAACTGAATTATCCTTGGGCCACTACTACTCTCTCAACTTGTGCGTCAGATCCTCGTAAAGACGGTACGAAGTGCAGAATGCATCCACTAGAGAACGAGCCGTCATGGACCACCATCACTCGTGACGGAAACACCCTTTACACCAGGTAGGCTCTCGAGATGTCATCGCTGCATGCAAAAGAAGAGACTGATGGTCGACGTTGTAGACCTCTGTTAGCGTCAGAGCTGGTGTCTGATCAATTCGGTCGGTGGGCAGACGGGTTCGTCATCAGATGCTCTTTATGCATCCTCACTTGCTCACCCCGACTCCACAGGATTGTTGACATGGCCTATGGTCTTAGGCTTCGTACCTCGCTTCCATTCGACGAAGTAGCGTCTAGACTCCGGTATGCAATTGCACACCTGAGGTAGGTCCTTCGTGAATTATACGCCCTCTACTACAATACTGACCAGTATTGTCGCTCAGATTCACAAGCCCGCTTATTGCATCTGCCCTAGAGGAAGGTATCCATGATCCGCGATTCCGCTCCTGGGTCTACGCGCCGGTACAATCCGCCCGGGACGCGCTAGATTGGGCCGAGGATGCCGTTGCCGTGCTACCCGACCGCATGAATGCAGATGACCTCGTTTCAAAGGTCGTGAAGACACGATTACCCTATGTCCTCCCAAGCGGGCGCGAACTCATCTTCCGCTGCTTCCTCGCCCGCTTTCCCGCCACTACGCCCGACGGCGTCGATGGGAAGCTGAAGGATGACGAAGTGTCCGTCGTGTTTCATAGCCCGCATAGCATCTCGGACGCTCGGTCTACGCTCAATGCGTTCTCGCTGGTGCTCGAATGGATGTCGAATCCTGCTCACGAGCCTCTCGAGACGCTCGTGTGGGGCACAGAGGCAGAAAACTTGCCCATAGGCCCTGTGACAGCGACAGGTGGGCCCCGCCCAAACTGGGACACGGAGGGCATAGCCCTCATGCAGAAGATCGCGAGAGAGCATGCGAACCCAGCGGTGCGTCACTCACTTCGCATACCAGTGAGCTTGAACGTAGCCTGATAGCGAACGCGATCACTAGCGCGTGCTCTCCCTCACGCCCCAGCGTATGGCACTCGGAACCCCCGCTGAAGTTGTGAAGGCCATCGTGGTGCTGGACGAGGACCAGACGGCGCGGGTCGTCAAGGCCACAAAGGCTGCCGGTTTTACTGTGACGCATCTCCTCGAAGCTGCGCATAAACTTGCTATTCTATCGTTCAACGACACAACCGACCCTTCAGTACGCGACGCCCGTGTCATGAACCCTATGATACCGTGAGCTCCTCCAACTCTTTCTGCAGTTTTTGTAAGCTTACCTATCTTGAATCAGCATGGCGCACCAGCGGCGCTACCAAGTACCCCCTCACGATGGCAAAGGCCACTTCGTTTCCGCCATCTCGTGGGTCCCGGCCTCTGTCCCCGTCGCGGACATCCTCTCCGCGGAGCCGGACTCGCCCAAGGGCCGCCTGCTCGCAACTATGCGCGGCTTCAAGGCTTACTACGACGAGTACCAGCGGAACCCGCATTTACCGCACGTCTGCGCGGCTTCTACCGTGCTCGCACCGCCTGTCGAGCCCGTCGTATCGAGCAACCCGTATTGCGCTGTCATCTCGAACATAGGGCTCATTGAAGACTGGGTGCTGGACGAGTGGTATCGAGACGATGCCGCGGAGGCGGAGGGTCCGGTTATCGAGGCCATGGGATTTGCGGTTGGCGAGAGGCTGACCGCCCCAGTCCCGTACGTGGGCGCACTTGCGCGACTCCTGCCTAGCGTGGTTGCTGACATCATGACTAGGTCTTGCCACGTGTGGACAATGCGCTCGAAGATACATGTGCAGCTCATGGTAAGCGGTCTCGTACGGCTGACGCGACTCGATGTGCTGACGACGGATGCGCATAGACGAATGATCAGTTCGACGAACAGTATGTGCGCTCGTTCAGAGACGAGATCTTAAAGCAAGTCCTGCATATCCTAGACTAGTCAATCATGATGTGCGAAGATTCTTCGAATGAACAGCATACTTCTACTGATGGGTTTAGGTTCCAGTCCGTCAGTAGTTCAGTAGAAGTCGTTCGTATGATTCGATGACAGCTCATGCATTACCTTGCGACTGCAAGGTCTTGTCGCCGTCAAGAAGTCGAGAGACGCGTGCGCTATCGGCCGGTGGCTCCTCCTCCCTGCTCCTGCGAGGGTCTGAATTCGTCTAGTCTCCGTTGCTGACCAAAAAGAGTTACTCAAGGCAACCCCACCGTCTGCATGCCTTTGCCACACATCTAATATGGGACAGAATGCTGAGCGAATGTCACTTTCTACTCGAGTACTCACTATAACTCCACGTCGTCAACCCTCGAGCCGACTATGGTCCTTCCCGTCACGGTGTGCAGTCGGCGCAAGCGAACCTCAGCAAGGAGGAAGACGTGTTGCGTATGTTCGATGCACTCAAGGGGTGCCCATTTGGTCCAGTGCAGGTGCAGATCGCGAATCATGGGTACTACCCGCCGGCAGATGTGCCTGTTGCGGAGACGTCGCTCGCGCAGTGGGAGTCGACTTTCGCGTCTAACATGACATCTACCTTCCTGGTCGTCAGGGAGTACCTCAAATAACTGGTAGGAGCGACATCCGAGCAGAAGGAGAAGGCAGTACTGCGGGCAAATATGGCGAGATTGGCCATGCCGACTACTCTGCGACCAAAAGTGGTCTGCACTGTTGGTGGATTCTTCTACTAGTGGTGCAGAGTGATGACTATGCCAACACAGGAATGATGTATGACTTTACAATGTCGCTGAAGAATGAGATCGTCAAAATCGCCCCACGCGGGCGAGTGAACTGCATCGTTCCCGGTGAGTAAAGGTTCTAGTGCCACCGTACCCGAGCAGCGTTCCTACGAGCCCTAGGGTGGGTCAAGACCCCCATGGCCGAACATGCCCTGAAGCAACCTGATATTAGTTACCACGCGCTGGCGACGTAAGCCGTCTATCAATTGTACTGCCGGTGATTACGTATCTAACCCACTTTCCCTAGCATGCCGCTCAAGAAAGTCGCTACGCCAGAGGACGTCGCGTCTCAGGTTGTCTTCGTGGCGTCGACCGCCGTGTTCGGACACGTCTCTCCGGCCAAGTTATCATGGTGGAAGGCGGTACGGAGGGTAGGCTGCTGAACAAGCGCGAGGACATCATCGCCTACTAAGCTTCGATCTCACATGTTCTATGCAAAGACAGCCTCAAAGTAGCTACTACTTGACGATCGTGCGTTATGTATTGGACGACGACTCGCCCGTAAGTGTTCTGTGTCTCAATGAAACATGTGCATGTGACCCCTGTTGGTGTGAACTACATGTTCCGGTGAGTAGCGCTGTATGCGATGCTTCTACATGTTCCGGTGAGCGCTACTCACCACGATATCTACCATCATCTCACCTGCTACCCTCTACTACTAGATCCGCCCAATCCCCCAACTCGCCGCTACTTTCTAGTGTAACAAAAATTTACCACGAACGTTACCGGTGCGGCGACTTCGTACCGCTGTGGATGTTTCAGTAGTGCTGAGATGATCTACCTCCCAGAACGTGCTGGCAGCCTCGCCAGACATCAGAGGTCACCATTGCCTCGCGCTGCTGACGAGTTGCAAGACGGCTCGTGTCGTTGGCGTCAAACCACCGGGCTTACAGTCGATCAGGTATGCTTGAACCACTTGCGTTTTAACGGACGTGGTCTCAGGATCAGCTGTTGGTAGGGCTCCTCCACGCCCGTGGGCTCCTCTTTGCGCGGCAAACTGGTTGTCCTTTCACGGAGGTCTACGGACGAAGTTGCACTGACGGATCGGGTGTATCATCAACTGCACTGAAATGAAAGAAGGTGTCTCGACGTGAGTGTCAAGTTGAGGCGATGCACGAGACATACTGATACGCGACTAGTGGGACGGCCGCCTTCGGAGGATCACCTCAGGATGCTCCAGCTCCGCGGTTGCCCACCGAGATCTGCGGACGCATCATCGACCATGTAGCTGCGGGCCTGGATATCGTCTATTCAGTTCTGGATGGCAATCCGCACCTATTGGCTCTTCAATCGTGCGCACTGGTGTGCAGGGACTGGTACTATCACACGTGGTACCATCTCCGTCAGCGCGTTCACCTCCGTGACCGGGACGACATCCGTTTACTTTCCAGGACACTCCGCGACAGACCACGCCTCCGCGGTGTCGTCCAACAGGTCGTTATCTCGGGTCATGCACAGCAATCAGTGGTTCAGCACCTCGAATTGTTTACCGCCATGCTTGCCGGGAAGCTCCCGGCGTTGTCGAGGATCGCAATCGAAGATGTAGAGTGGACCGTTGGCTCGATGAGGATGGAAGGATTTGGATATCTCGCCACATTCAACCTCGTCCACACCTTAGAGATCACCGATGTCACCGTGCCGAGCATCGCCCAGCTGGCCCGCCTCATCTCAGCACTCCATGGACTGAGCTTTCTACGGTTCTTCGGTGTTGACTGCTCACAGAATCCCCCAGCTTCTCTTGTCTCTCTCCCGCTGAACTCTGCAAATCTAGAGAGCCTCGAAGTACGATGGGCTGCACCCGCAGTTGAAGACTTCCTCGTGCGAATCATCCAGGAGGCTTCCCGAGTGCACTATCTCGCATTCGGGGTGGACGGCAATGTGGATATATTCTCGATGGGCAGCAGAAGTCAGACTTTGCTGGATGCAAGTGCCGCTTCGGTAGAAGCCCTCAAACTGATCATACCTAACATTCTCGTGAGTGACGGTACTGTTGACGCCATTGTAGGCGAGTCATACATGTTTACTCTTGGGTTGCCTGACTGCTCATGAATGTCAGTAGAACGACACTATAACCTGTCACGCCTTGAAAGTTTGTGGCATTTGGAAATCACCCTGCCATACTACCCCTTCGTTGCGTGGTCCTGGATTCCTCATATCATCTCTCGGGTCACTTCGAAGCATCTCATGGCCATGTCTATTGTGTTTACCATCCGTGCAAATCACGCAGCTGATGACGTGGATGGGGCACTGACAATGATGGAAGAAGACAATATCTTGGTACGATTGGACGACATGCTGCAGACAGAGTGCTTTGCCAATATCGCACCGGGTGGTGTATGCCTAGGCTTTGATCACATTCGCTGGCTTTCATATGGGAAGCTATCCGGTACAGAATCATCATTCCGGGAGCGGTGCAATCAGTGGGACGAGCTCATGATGCGGAAGCTAGTGGTGTGCAATGGACGGGGCATATTGACGTACGTAGTACAACGGTTTGTTGCGAAGCAGAGATTAGCTGAGTCCACCCTTAGCACAGCACACGGTAAAAAAGAGCTATTGGACTGGCGGGTCACCATGAACAGTATGCATACAAAGACACAACACCGGAAAACGAAGACTGGAGGAGGCGCACAGGGAGAGGATCAGCCTGAACATACGCCGGACACGCCAGGATGACTGTCTCAGTCGTTTACCGTCGCCTGTATCAATATTTATGGAGTCTTGTGTCTTGTGAGTGCACGTCGGATCTGCTATACATACTGCTGCTCACCCCATTTCTGCAGCCTTGCCTTACGCGGCGCACGTCAGGAGAGACAGACTTATAGAAGGACTGTACAAGTGATGAATCGATGACAGCCTAGTACGAGACATGCATGGTTGGCGGACTTCGTGACTCGGCTACCCGACAATTAGGAAGAACGGGCTGAACTGATGGATAGATCTTGACAAGCCCACGTAATTCATCGTATGAGTCCCGACTACACTTGTATCATACAGTACTCCATATCTGCCAGATCGCTTGACAGAATCTCTCAATATCAAGGTATTCGCACTGACTACTACCACTCCTCGTTGGGTCAGCACTACGCCACACGTCGCTTCATGAACAACACCTGAGCGTCCCGCGCAGGGTAGCATACATACACGAACCACTCGTTCTCCGGCCTCTTGCCCTCTTCCCTGAACTTCACGTCAAACCGCATCACGACGCACGCAAGCATGATCTTCAGCTCGTCCGCTGCGAAGAAGCGTCCCAGGCTACGCACCCTCGTTATTATGTCTCCGCGGATACACTGGGCGAATCAGGCGAAGAACCACGCACCACGCATGTCTTCCATGGCCGAATCCGATGTCCGTTGGGGACGTGCCCACGAAGTGTCGCCTGTTCTTGCTGCCCTCTCCGCTCATACTCGAGAAGCGCGCAGGATCGAACGTCGCGGCGTCCGGGAAGTTTGCTTCGTCAAGATGGGTGGACCTCATCACGCCAGTCACGAGCGTACCTGCCGCGAGCAGTGTTCCGTTCGAAAGCAGCACATCTTGTAGGGTGAATCGAAGGATGGCCACTAATAATGAGTATGAGCTCAGCGCCGAGTGCGGGACAGAAGGGGGAATGGAAGTGGCTGGACACAGAAGGGGGGACGGAGGTACTTCTGGACACAACTCACTGCGGGACACCCCATTCATTCGTTGTGACTCCTTGAGGAAGCTTTCCAGCCTCCACATCCGTCCCAGGGCCGCCCTTGTCCACCCATCCTCATCCTCACTCACGACGCGTTTAATCTCTTCGCGCAGCAGACCTGTGTACGCTGGTTTTGCAGCGAGGTGGTACAGGGCGTGCGTAAATGTCTAAATCAGGATGCGAGTCAGCAATTCTGAATAGAAGGAGGTGAGTCGCGCACAACGCTTGAGGCGTGGATCGCGGCAAAGTTGGCTGCGAGCACAGCTTGGGCGGTGTGCCTCCATCGAACGACATCTGGTCATCCTCAGGCCCAGCAGCTCGTCGTTCATCTTCGCGCCGCTGACCACGACGACCCACCGATTATGCATCGCAAGCCTGAAAACTAGGTACTAGGGTACCATTTGAGCAGAGCCCTACACGGTCTGTAATGTATGTCGCGCACGTTATCGTGCCCTTCCTGGAGCATTTCCTTAGCATGGAAGATGAACCTGAGCGTGCTTAGGTACGAGAGCACGGGCAGGGAGGGCCCTATGCTTGAGATACGCCTCAGCTGTACAAAGTTGGTCGTCAGGGTCAACTACGATACATCTCGTCATTGGTATTCATGGCTCACCGGGTCAAGCCGCCAACGTTGGAGCAACACGGCGCATATCACACCGGCCAACGTGTAGAGCATGCTTCCACTATCGCGTATACCGACAAGTAGATGGTTCAGAGGGGGCACGAACGAGTCTAGTGACTGTACCTTATTGTAGCCGTTACTAGGGCGCTGGTCAACATAGGGGAAACCGAATAGGATATCGCCTCATGCATATGTCCTTCGGGCTCACCGCCCGGGAATCTATTTTGTAGCAACGGTATCTGGGACATCTAAGCAGGCAACAACCCTATTCGAGGTTCAGCACGCGATACAGGTATTGATGTAGCTATAGCAGCTCACCGAAGAGCAGAGGCATGTGCTCTGGCATGTCCTTTTACGCAGGATCCACAATCTCAAGCGCGAGGTGTATGCGGTCTCGAACGAAACGCTGTACACACTGGTCGGTCCGCGTGTTCATCGCTGGACTCGTGAACCGATGCGGCACGTATCTGTATGCGGATCATAAATAGGTAAGTAATACGGGAGACGATGGCATCTTCTGAGCAACTCGGAATCGTCAGAGATCTGACACGCCGGTACATACCTGCATACAGACAGTGGGCACCAAGGATGCTCAGCGTACAAAGGAATGCGCATGACAAGATATATTACCGCATACAGAGACATTTGCATGTAACACGGGGCCCGAAAGACTCGCCAATGCCAGAGAAGCACTGAACGAACTTGGAAATAAGCCAACTGTGCATCGATAACGCAGTCCAACTCTAACCTCGGTTCTCCACATTTGTCCGACTCACCACAAGGCACTTACCCCGCCGAGCCTAAAATGACAGTAATTATGGAAGCGTGAGATGCGACGATATCAATGAGACCTACATACGCGACAACAAAGGTCAGTTTGGACAGTGCTTCAATAATGCGAGACAGTCATAGAACCAAACTTTCTTGATTATGAGCGGACATCAGATCTGGCAACCCATGTCATCATCTCACAGACCGGTGTAACCAGATAGAGGACCCACCTCATCGCCGGCTCGTTGACAAAGCTCCGCTGGCGCATACACGGACTTCTGTCTGAAGAACACTAGTAATAGTAGCTCACGAAGAGCAAAGAGGGGAAAAATAAGCTTTGACCCGACAGCGCAAGAGTAGTCTGAATCGAGTTTTCGCGAGGATCGAGCCTCGCGCGCCGCGAAGTGAACTGATGGGCAGACATCCACGCAAAGTGGCCATAAACAACTCTCGTCATCCAATGCAGTTGATGCCTTCGAGGACACCGACACCCCGCCACATCCGTCTGCGCACTCAAGCCGAAGCCGAGCACTGCGACGACGAGAAGAAGCCAGGACGTACGAGCAAGATGACCGCTCTGTCCCCGCGACGTGTCCCAAAGCTACACCCCATCCCTCCGGTTCATATGTCACGACCGACACGCCATGTTTGGACCCCACCCACAGGCAGCAGCTCAGCACTACCGCCGAAGTCTTATTGTTACCATATCGGTGTGCGCACATTACTCCTTCTTCGGGCTCGAGGGATGCAGCGGTATTTCTGATACGTCGCGCTAGCCTGTGAGGCCAGGGCCCTGCTAGGGCCGGTCGAGGGGGACTGGGATACTCAGACCTTAGCCCGCTCACGAAGGCGGACGCGCAACACGTCCTGTACGATGTGAGCCTCGCGGCTTTTGCGCTGTCGAGGGGAGAACGGGCACCCATTGTGGGCGGACGGGAGGAGCCGTCCTGGAGAGTGAGTTGACAGTGGGCGACTCGGATATATAGCGGAGTGTGTATCTGAGATCCACATGGTGGCTGACAAGGTTTCCCGTCGATGAGACTCAGAGTAGCTGCGACCTCCGAGTCCTCCTCATGGTACTAACTTACGACGGAAGTTCTACGACCGTCTGAGCAATCCATACATTGCTGAAACTCACACAAGATTGTGATAGCAAAGCAGGAAGAGACACATATACACGGACATGTCTGACTGCTAGCCTATAGTAACTACAACATCAATTTTGACGTCCCTTGTCCCTCTCAGAACCCAGCCTGCGCCGCCTCCCTCTCCGCCAAACTACCCCTCGGTGACCACGCCTTGACATGGCTATGGTCCGCATCGGGGCCCTCGCCCTCCTGGCGCACCTTGTTCCACCTCGCTTGGATAAACTGATTGCTTATGTGCGCACTGCGGCATCTGCTCAGCATAAATTAAGATCCTACTAAGTAAACCAAATGATAGGAGTCACGAGCGTGAATTGGCGTTGAAGGAGATATCCAGCAAAGGCTAAGGCAATAAGATAGAATATGATCATGCAAAGCATAAAGCCTGTCGTATACTCGCTCAAACGAAACACTCGCCACCCTCGAACTGAGGCGTCTTCTTGGACAACGAGGTGCAAGTCATGCCGCCCTGCGCCGTCTCGCAAAAGTAGGCATGTCCGCCGCAATTATGCGAGCTGGCGAAATTCACCTTCCCACCGGCAGTGCATCTGGCGAGCCCCATCAGTTCCTCTCTGCAATCGCGGGGAGGGGGTGGTCGACGCCGATACGTACCCATTCTTCTCGAACTTCTTCAAACCTGCTGCGGCGGCCTCGTACTTCTTCAGCGCGGCCTTGTACTCCTTCTCCTTCGCCGTCGCCTCCTTGTTCTTTTTCTCCTTGCGTAGCGCGTTCCACTCTGTCATAAGCGTGTTCGCCGCCTTATGCAGTGTGTCCGCCTGTGTGACGAAGGGGTAATCCTTGAAGTGCTTGTTTTGGCCCTTGTTGATGCAGAAGACTGATCCCTTGTCGCGCGGAAGAAGCATGTCGACCTATTCACGAGGTGAGCGGATACAGCACATGTCGGGATTGTGGGAGGGAGAGATACGCACGAGGTCGCTGCTGCGTTTGTACGCTCGCGCGATGGACAGAAGGTCGTCGCGAGTAAAGTAGTCTCTCAACGCGAGCGTCGAGGCGACAAAAGCGAGCAGGACGGTGATGACTGCAGGGAAGACACGCATCGTGGCGAGGATACGATACACAGATTGAACGGTAGTGCGTATTCTCAAGAAAAAGTAAGGCGTGGGTGGGAACCACTCAACGAGCCGCGGATGAATATTGTCAGCTCTGCCTTACAACATTTATACGCACCCCCACCTTCCTCGGGTGGGCGTCCGAGCAGCATGGAAATGGAAAGGCCTCACGGAGGGGTCCTCAGACAAAGCATTGCAATGATGCGAAACAGCCGCCTGCGTAGGGGTGATGGCTGATCCTCGTAGGGAACGAACGATCAGGAGATAACAACGGGCACAGGCGGAGTATAGGTACTTACCACAGGTCAGGGTTGCGAGTGGGCCCCAGTCTTGAGACATCGGCTACGGAGTGGGAATATTCAGCATGCGCATACACGGTTGGGAACTTGAAGAACCTCTACGTACGATGTGCATACATTGTACAACCGGTCAGAGCAGGCCTTGGTCGTGTAGATCTTCATCGGGAGGCGATGGGTGGCTATAGCTGTCCGAGCACGGAGGGTGGATCCTCCGGTGTATAGGAACCAGTCTTCTCTGAAGAGCACAGATTCTGGCGCCGGCCTTCCAGAACAACGGCAATCAAACGCCACAAGTACGCCGCGCTACTCGTGGATTGACCTACTAGCCATCATCCAGGGGACGTGAAGGAGCAGCGCGCGCAATGATGCACGTCCTGAAAAAACCGGAGTGAAACACATAATAGTAGCGCTGCATTGTACTCGCACATGTCTAGCCCACCAAGTAGCGTGCCGCGAATGAGAGCATCCAAGAGCGAGTTGAGCACACGAACTCCGAGTGGAGGGGTAGATGGTCCAACGTTCTACGAGCACCAGAGCGATCCCGTTGACGAACCTTTGTCGAGACGGAATTGCTAGGGAATTGCCACCCAGAATCACTTGGGGGCCGCACGATGTCCGACATGAGAGCGTATCCCATTGCAGACGATCAGAGCGCGCGTCGCTTCTGCACAGCCACGCCGCCGAACTGGTACAGACCCGTCAGACCTCACTTCATTCCCAGCCTCCTTGCCTTGTCCTGTGCTCAAGCGCTAGTCGCACGGTTCGAACTGCATGTCCTGAAGTAGTCTCGCAACCCCAGCGTCGAGACGGCGAAAGCGAGCAGGACAGTGATGACTGCAGGGAAGACACGCATCGTGGCGAGGACACCACAAACAGGTTGAACGATAGTGCGTAGTCTTCTCAAGGGAGAAAGGAGTGTTTGGGAACCACTGAGCAAGTCGCGGATGAAAATTGTCAGCTCTTCCATACGATATTTATACTTGCGCCCAGCACCGAGCTCGGTCGCCTTCCTCATCCGAGCAACATGGGAACGAAAGGCGGCCGTCGGATAAGGTACCACAACGACACGAAACCGCCGCCTGTGTAGGAGTGATCGCGACGGCTGATCATCGTAGGCAACGGATGATCAGGAGGCTACAACGAGCACAGGCGGACCATGGGTAGTCGGGAACTGCGATTGGGCTTCACATCGGCTACAAAGTGCGAGCATTCAGCATACGCAAACAGGGAAGAACCTCTACCATGTGCGACCAACCGTCGGACCAAAATTTGACTATGCAGATCTTCGTCTTCGTCTGGAGTGGTTGGGCGGGCGAGGCTGTCCGACTGATGTAGGCCCTCCAATTGCCCCTCAACAGGCAGAAAAACTTTCAAACTAGTCTGCAAGTTTGCAACGGACAAATTCTGGCGCCGGCCTTCCAGAACAACGGCGATCAGATACCACATTGCACCACGAACACAGCTTGTGGTTCGATCTAGCAATCATCCAAGAGGTGTGGATGAGCAGCACACTGCCGCGCCTCCTGGAAGTGTAGACTGTTCAATGTTCAACGAGAAGTAGAGGTATCCACTTGGTAAACCGTTACCGGGTTTCAAACGGGATTGCCCCAGAACCATTGAAGTTGGAGACTGCACGGTCGCCGACACGGTATTATCGCACTGAAAACGATCAGATATATCAGAGGGCGGGTCGCTTCTCCACGACCACCGAACCACAGGATCGTCAGACTCACTTTGCTCGTCGCTTTATTCCCGACTACTGCAGTTCGTCCGGTTCCGGTGCGGATCACCCCTAATGTGGCCTAACCACCCCGTTGATCGGTGCTGAATGTGGTCCGAAACGTCCTCCGCGAAGCCCGGGCCCAGAAGAGACCTAGAGTGTACTACTAAGAGGTTACCGAACCTCGTCTTGAAGGCGCTTCTCCTGAAAGTCAGAGATAAAATGTTGTCCGGATATCGTGACGAGTCCCCAACTGCAATGAACGGAATATAATCGTGCAATATGGACAGCTAAAGCTACACATCGCACGCGTGGATGCCTGTAGACGAACGGGAACGAGCGTCGAGCACCAGGGTTGGGTTACGTGACTTACGTCAGCTTGTGCGCGACGCGTCGCAGCGCGCTACACGTGACCAGCAGATCGACCTCGGGCGCCCGCCGCGCGAGCCCGGGTCGTCCGCTGTCGACGCCGACCGCGAAACCAGACCGCGAACATGTCGAACACCGACTTCGAGACGGCCGTCACGCAGGAGGAGGCGTACCTCCGCAAGGTGCACCCAACGGCGGACGACATCCCGGGCTGCATGACGCTCTTTGACGACTTTCTCTCCTGCAACAGTGCGTCCCCTCCCTCTCCCTCAGCTCCTCTCTATCCTCATTTCGGATACTCACGCTGACTCGCCTGCGCAGTCGTGGGCAAGCAGCTCACCTCGCTCTACCGCTACGGCCACATGTCCGTGTGCGGCCCGAAGCTCGCCGAGTTCAAGTTCTGCATGTCGCTCAAGGGCCTGCACCCCGAGGAGCGCCGCGACGCGTGGATCCGGCGCCGCGCGGAGTGGTGGGCGCGTCGGCGGCTGGAGAAGAGTAGTGAGGATGTGTGGGACGTACGGGCGTGCGTGCGTTCTCTTTCCGTGTGTGGTGAGGTGCGCTGATGCTGGATGTACAGGGAGCCGCTGAAGGACTTCCCGCCTGAGAGGACGTACATACCCTCTGGGACGGGCTCTACGCTTGAGTGATTGGTGGCACTCGCGCCGTCCCGTCCTCGAACCGCCCTCACCTCTTTCAATCCTCACAAGACCACGCCAATCGTATACCACTGGCACATAGGTCATGGTAGAGTCGCGTGCCTCACGCAGCGCCGGGCTGCACTCCAGGATGGCTGCTGCGCATTGCACGGAATAAGAGAGCGTCCGGCTGCAATCACCTCGCCTCGCTGCAGGGGTTTATTGGCGCCGTAGTGGTACTCGTGCGCAGCCCCTCGTGTATGGCTTGCGAGAACAACGATATTCGGTGTGTTGCAATACAATAAATCATGAGGCGGTTGACTGTCGCAGGTGCGGACTAGAATCAATTAGATTAATATACTTTCCCGTTTCTTTGTGACTGATTTTTTTGGAGGATATGGGAATCTGTACGCGGGAGAATATCCTGACGGAGGCTGCGGCGGCGATCTCCAGGCACCGCAGCCGCATTACATTCGCGTGAAGACGGCTCGTACAGTATGTATACTGACAATGAGTTGCGCTCAGACTCCTGTAAAGCATGTTCTGCTCGACCGGGTGAATCAAAAAGTCCTGAGATGGTGCGCTTCCCCAGACATACTGGACGTTGTGCATGGTGATTATCACGCTACTCGTCGCCTTTGTTGTTCTGCGACGGAGAGTAATGTCCAGTATATGCACGTGAGTACGCGAGTCCTTCGGTGGCCCGAGCGTACGTTTGTATGCGTCGCTATTGTCGACGCCGCCGAGGAGTAAGAAAGCGCGGCTTGCCGTATGGAGGACAACTGCTTGCAGTCAGTTATGCCATTCCCTGGTCACGTCAGCGGTCGCTCTGGACCCTCTCGACTGCATCCCTTGGCCAAATGCGGACGCTCCTCACCGAGGGCATCCTAAGAGAGTACGATGACCTCATTCGCTGCCATCTTCACTTGTCGTACCGATGCGATCTCAAGACGCGATGACGCAGTACAACCAGATCGAGCTGGATTTTGACATGTTCTGTGCTAAGCTCGAAGATACTCTCCTCTCTCATTCACATCACAGTCACACTGGGCCCGTATAAAAAGGTTCGACGACAGGTGGAAGGCCGCGCCCCGTTTCTCCCTCGAACCCTCAAGGCCTCAGTACATATGCCCCTCTCTCACGCGAAGGCGGTCGCGTTGCCCGAGCACACGGCATTTCTCCGCATCCTCGTGCCTGCGTATCACCGTGCTAAGCTTGGTATCTAAGGTTGACTTTGGGTTGAATTGGGAGAGGCGAACGCTATATGCGCATTTAACGACTGAATCGGTGTGTCTGCCTACAGATAAACGAATGGTCAGCGTGCTTACAGACTCGTCGCTACTGTCATGGCGCAGACGGACGTCCTCGGTCAGCATGGTGTCGAGCGGTCCGTCCGCGACGTGCCGCGGTGTCAGTCGTGTCGACATGGAACGTGCGCTGCTGGAAACTGCTGTACGCCCGTCGTCCCTTGTCAGATTTAGATGAACGCTGAGAGCGTAGTGACCGTCTGACCGCCTGCGTGGTGTCCAGAGTCTCACCAGAGTCTCCGTCTCCTGTCCGCATGCGGACGAGAGGCAGCCACTGCGGGAAGCTATTAATAGCGGGCGAATGAGGGCAGCCTCCCCGCCGGCTGTTTGAGGGGGCGCGCCACCCGATCTGAGATCGGGCCCGAAACTGTCGTCATCGTCCCAGAGCCGCGCGCAGCAGGCGTCCGTCTTCGCGAACAGGGAGAGGCATGCGCAGTGCGCAGCGCCTCCGCCAGGCCACATCCAGAGCTCCCGGTCCGTGCCTTTCCTTCCTCCTTTCACCTCTGCTGCGCAGCCGCTGTAAGCAGCTGCATGCCCTCATTGTCTGCTCTCCCCCATGCACTTCGCCTGAAACCGTCGGTGAGTGCGTTCGTTGTCGGTGGAGTGGGAAGGCTGACACGGAGGCGCGAATCAGACCGGACCCCCGTCGTCAATCGACTCACCGCCATCTGAGCTTCGCTGCTGACAGCCGCCGCTTCGCACACGTCGGAACATCTTGCACACGCCCGCTGGACTGCGTGCCAGCCGCCTTCTCACTTTGCCTTCCCCCGTTCTCCTACTTACAGTCTACCCACATCCTATCCATCCTGCAGGCCCAGCACCAGCGCCCCCTTCCCCTCTTTCGCTCTAACTTATCCTATTTCCCCTGTTCACCGTAAACATGCCACTTGGATACCTTCCCGGCCCTATCCGCACGCTCAAGCTCAACCGCATCACCCGCGCCCTCCTGCTCGTCGGCTTCGGGCTCACGTTGCTCTACACTGGTCTCTCGCTCACCACCTCGCCCGCCCGCGCGCCGCACCTGCTCTCGTCCGTCTCTGCGTTCCTCACCTCTCCCATCAATGGCGGCGCACCCAACGCCACCGCGTCCGCGCCCGCGATGCCGCGGCCGACGGAGTACGACCCGAAGCTGATCCTCGGCGAGACGCACAACAGCGAGTACGCGGGCCTGCCCGTGGGGTTCAACGGCACGCGCCGCGCGAACGCGACACTGCTGATGCTCGCGCGGAACAACGAGCTCGAGAAGGCGAAGCAGAGCGTGCGCGACCTCGAAGAGAAGTTCAATCGCCAGTTCGGGTACCCGTGGCTCTTCCTGAACAACGTCCCGTTTGATCAGCAGTTCAAGGAGTGAGTCCTCGTTGTGATGCGGTGAGGGCGGGAGTACTGACTGCGGACGGGCACGGTAGGGAGATCAGCGCGCTTGTGTCAGGGCCCGTAACCTTCGCGCTTATCCCGCCGCAGCACTGGTACCAGCCCGACTGGATCGACGAGGAGAAGGCGAGCGAGAGCAGGGACGCGATGGTCGAGCAGGATATCATCTACGCAGGTGCGCCGCAGTATCTGGCCTGAGTTTGTCGCGGTGCTGAGGGCGATGTGGATAGGGAGCGTGTCGTACCGGAACATGTGCCGCTTTAACTCGGGCTTCTTCTACCGTCACCCGCTGCTGCAGCAGTACAAGTGGTACTGGCGCGTCGAGCCCGACGTACACTTCCACTGCGTCGTCGACGAGGACCCGTTCCTCTACATGGAGGAGCACAATAAGGTCTACGGTGCGTTTCCCCCTCCGCGCATACTACGCAGCACTGAACGCAAGGTGCACGCAGGGTTCACGATCACGCTGCTCGAGTTTGAGAAGACGATCCCGACGCTGTGGCCGGCGGTGAAGGCGTTCGCGGAGGAGAACCCGCAGTACGTCGCGCCGGACAACGCGATGGGGTACCTCAGCGAGGACGGGGGCGATACGTACAATCTGTGCCATTGTGAGTGGGTGCTATTTTTGGACCGAGATCGGTTGGCGGTCCATCAGCGGGCGGGGCGGGCGATCGGCGGGATGAGGCGTGGGTTGATTGCGCGCATCGGCGGCGAAGGCTGATCTGCCCTTCCGCGGCGGGGGTGGGTGACTTCCCGCAGCGGCGAGGCGTAGGCTTCTGTACCTATATGTAATCACCGCGGCTGTGGCTTGGCGGAAGCCTGGGAGTTGGGATGTCGGCTTGTCGACAAGGCTTGGTGCCTTGGCGTGTAGTCCTGGCCATCTTTGCCCTTCCGCGAAGCTCCTAATTTGCCGGGCTCCTTCGAAGTGTGTATTGCAATTGACGGACGCTGAGCTGACCCGCGGCATTGATAGTCTGGTCGAACTTCGAGATCGCGAACA
Source organism: Rhodofomes roseus (assembly GCF_022264815.1). Lineage (NCBI taxonomy): Eukaryota > Fungi > Basidiomycota > Agaricomycetes > Polyporales > Fomitopsidaceae > Rhodofomes > Rhodofomes roseus. The sequence continues at coordinate 1,955,301 of NW_025952960.1, read as the reverse complement.
TGGACTTTTGGCGCGGGGAGGCGTACACGGAGTTCTTCGAGTACCTCGACGCGAAGGGCGGGTTCTATTACGAGGTGCGTCTCTCCCTCCTCTTCAACCTTCGCTTTTGCTCACGCTCGGTGTTGCAGCGCTGGGGCGACGCGCCGGTGCACTCGATCGCGGCTGCGCTGTTCCTGCGGAAAGACCAGATCCACTTCTTCGACGAGATCGGGTACGAGCACCACCCGTTCACGCACTGCCCGCACACCCCGGGCACGATCAAGAAGAAGAAGTGCACGTGTCGCGGCTGGAGGAGCTTTGACTACCAGGCGTACTCGTGCATGCGCAAGTGGGAGCGGATCTTCAAGTAGTCGAAGGGCTTTGATGGATGAATACTAGTAGGGTGGTGGTGGTGGTGGTGGTGGTGGTGGTCGGGAATGAGGGGTTTTATTGGTGGTTGAGCCACGCCCGCGTCCTGCCCTCCTGGACCGTGTCCGGGAGTGTGGGTCCGTCCGTCCGTCCGTCTGGAGCGTCCGGAACGTCCTCGACCGCCGCGCAGACCCGTCGCCCAGCGTCGCTCGCCTGGGTCTCAGGATGCGGTCTCTGTGCCGGGGTCTCCGATCTGGATGGAAGTGATGACGGCTTGGATGATTGGGTTGCGGGCAACCCGGCCCTCTGGGTACTGGCCTAGTTCTTGTGATTGAGGCGGTCACGGTAGGTGGCCGGAGTTTGCGTACTCGCGTGTGCGTGTGTCTACGGACTCGGCCGTTTGAACGGACTATATCTCGTATTGCGGTATCTACATATCATACATGCATACTATCCATCTAGCTGGCTTAGGCAACGGCATTTGCGTGTAGCGTTCTTGCACACATCCACATTTTTATTACGCTCGCTCGCTTCGATACATACCTACTGTCTGGATCTATGCATTGGGATACAGTGCTGAGAGTGCGTATTAATTGATTCTGATTTAGTAGGCTCTGGACTGGGAGGGGCAGACACGGTGGGCCGGGCCGGGTGGGCGGAAAAGGAACGGTCACGTGTAGCGCGACTCGAACCGAGACGCGTCGCGACGCGGACTTGAAGTTGTCAATACGACCTGGGCGAAATATAGTGTGGCCGCATTCGGGCCGCATAAAGCTGACTGCAACGCAACCGAAAACCTCTCGACAACATACATGCTCATTGCAGCAATATTGCAGTGTTCTCGGACAACGGTGCAGCATTCCAAACAAATTGCGTCTACGAGCAATGTAGCAAATACACAGGTACACTATCTTACAACGAGAACAGGGCGCAATCCAGTCCCGTACATACAACAGGACACAGCAGACACCTGTCGTTCTTATGAGTGTTGCTATATACGACTAACGCGACGCGACATACCATGAAACAACACCTGAGTCAGACGCCGTATTCACCACCTGGGAGTGAATCTACTCCACGTCGCGTCCATGTTGCTCACGTACCATGCAGGCGTCTCTTGTATCCCGAGATACTTCTGCATCTTCTCGATGTCGTCCTGAGGAATAGCCCAAGCGAGCTCGTAGTTCGAGTAAATGGATATCACCAGCTTGTGCGGATAGTGCAGCGCACCGCAGACACCGAACGGCCGCCTGGTGATAGGTAGGTGACGCATGTCGATGCCAGCCTCTTTTGCCATGTGATACAGAGCGATGTTCGCCGACCCAGCTTCATCCACATACACGCCGCTTTCCTCTTCCTCATCTTCCTCATCTGTGTCGCCCCAGTGTGCGCTCTCCCCGTCGCTATCGGGGTCCTCCGAGTCGGAGGAATAGAGCTTTTCTCCCCACGGCGTCGTTGGCTTGTGCACGCGGCCGATGACGGTGTATCTCGCGAGCTTGTGCTGTTCAGCGTATTCAACCAGTCTCGGGAGAAGGTCGCCGATCGACCAGCCGTAGTACAGGACGGGTGGTTTCCATGTGGCCTTCAAGTCCGGTATCAAGCTGCGGTGGAGTCTTGGTAGGGGGTTCATACTGGACACGCGTTTAACTAGTACCTAGGATCGTAATAAGCAATCGAGTGCTTAGCGACGTAACGAGTAGGGCTTACTGCGTTAGTCAATTCTCCACGCTTGAAGGGAGGTTGATTGTACGGAGCAGGCAATGCCCGCTTCTCTCCCGGAGGATCGAGGGAGGGTAAGGTGAACGATGCGATACTAGATCTGGGTAGCGACATGGCAGTGAAGAGGATATGTAGAAATACGGTTGAGTCGCCCAGGGAAGGCCTGTTCGCCGGACACTAAAAGGTCCTAATTTGGTCCTAATGACCACCTGAACTCCGAACTCCGATGCGAGCGGACACAGAAGGGTCACGTGCAGCGCGCGCGCGCGACGCGTCCCAGGACCGAGTCGCCACTCGCGAGTCGCGACCGAGTCCTGACTCCTGAAGGCCTGACATGTCAACAGGCAGGCGCGAATGTATGTGCGTGAGGGTAGATATTACATTGCTTCTGAGGCGAATTCGTAGGAATCAACTGGATACCAACTGGATACATTCGGATGTAACACTACTAGTCCAGTCGATTATCCTGAATACTGTGGCTATACATAGAACACGTAACGTGAGCAGATTGCTAAAGACATCATCTCCTCCTCCTCCTCCTCGTCGAAACATAAGGAGGGATCTAATTCTCGGAATCGAAGTCATACTGCATAAATGGCTCGGCAGCCACTGGCCCCCTCTCTCCTTTCGTGAGGTTGTTGATCGCCTTGAGCTTCACGTCCGCGGCCTTCTTCCACTCTGCTTTGAACACGGAGTTGTAGCCCGTGAACCGCTCATTGAAGATATGGTGTGGCCCGACCACAGATGTGTAGACTGAGGTCGCCTCCCCATCGCGGTATTCGTCAAACTGGGGTGTGCGGTCGCGTTCGAAAACGAGGACTTCGAAGAAAAGGCCTATGATGCACATGGCACGGATCTGGTTCTCGAGTGGATAGCGCTCAAACGCGAACTGGACTTGTTGTAGTATCTGCGCTTGCGTGATATCTTGAGTGAAGGCAGAAAAAACCTCGGGATTATTGCGCAGGGTCGGTCGTGGCCCAAGGGTGAACGTGAGACCTTGGGGAAGCCGCTTGACTTCATGAACGAAGAGTATGCGACGATGGGCGAGATGAAATGACAGGTGAGTTACGAAGTCGGGAAATCGTTTCTTTCCCTTGCCGTTGCTGGATTGTGCATGAGTATTGCTGGTGGAAGGCTTCACAGTCTTGATACTGGCCGCGGATGCACTGCCATCAGACTCGTCCGCGTCACCGCTCTGGGTTTCGGATACGGAGCCCTCGTCAGACGCAACGTCTGAGTCGGATGCTGCGCTCTTTTCCGACGTTGAGCTCGCGTACGAGATTGAGCTCGTATCGGAGGCTGAGTCATTCGATTCCCCTAGGGTAGATCCTACTCAGCGAGATGCACAAGAAAACATAGACCCATACGCACCTTCGGTCTCGGGCTTTATGAGCAACAGAGCCTGGGGATGGACCGAGACGTCGTAGTCAGGCGACTCTATCATTCGAGCAACTTGCAGTAAAATCTCGTTGACCGCTTCATATAACCCGTGCTCTGGCCCGTGTTGATCGATCTGTGCAAGAATACGTCTCATCTTGCGCATATGGGACTGCATGGTCGCATCGCGAGTGGTCGAGGGCGGCATGGCTGGTTAAGAGCGGGGAGAGCGTACTTACTAGACATCGAGTCGGAGGCCCGGCTCTTTAAATGCATCTCGACGCATGGCCACGGTTGTGAAGGGACTCTGCTCGATAGGGTAATGGCCACGACCATGGCCACAAATGGCCTTCAATCCCACGCTCCATGCTGCCACATTCCCAATCTAGAAAGACTTTGGAAACCAATACAATGATTATGCGGATGTCCCATATTCGGAATCTGCAACTAGTTGCCATGGGCCAGTGGCCACTGCGCATCAGCAAATGGCGAGCGAGCTATTATTGTCATTACCAAAAGAAGGCACGCGACTGTTTCCAAATACGGATCGCAAGGCATAGAAGGTCGAGAGAAAGCTGCGGCTTGGTTGCTGCGGCGTACGACTCGGAGTCACAGAGGCCACACAGATCATCGATCAGCGCTAGCCCCGTGGCTGAACCACATCATTATCCATATCGGGAGAGCATTGATGGGGCCATGCACGTGGCCTCAACAGGTATAAAGCAGCCACCGACGAACAAGCCTTCCCTGGAACTCACATCCGCAATTCTACATAGTACTATCCTCTTCACGACCATGTCACTACCCAGATCTAGTATTTCACCTTGCACTCTTCCCTCCCTCGATCCTCCCGGAGAGAAGCAGGCATTGCCTGCTCCGTACAATCAACCTCCCTTCAAGCGTGGAGAGTTGACTAAAGCAGTAAGCCCTACTCGTTACGTCGCTAAGAACTTGATTGCTTATTACGATCCTAGGTAATCGAAAGCGTGTCCAGTATGAACCCCCTACCAAGACTCCATCGCAGCTTGATGCCGGACTCAAAGGCCACATGGAAGCCACCCGTCCTGTACTATGGCTGGTCGATCGGCGACCTTCTCCCGAGACTGGTCGGATATGCTGAACAGCACAAGCTCGCGAGATACACCGTCATCGGCCGCGTGCACAAGCCAACGACGCCATGGGGAGAAAAGCTCTATTCCTCCGACTCGGAGGACTCCGATAGCGACGGGGAGAGCGCACACTGGGGCGATACAGATGAAGAAGATGAGGAAGAGGAATGCGGCGTATACGTGGATGAACTTAGGTCGGCGAACATCGCTCTGTATCACATGGCAAAAGAGGCTGGCATCGACATGCGTCACCTACCTATCACCAGGCGGCCGTTCGGTATCTGCGGCGTGCTGCACTACCCGCACAAGCTGGTGATATCCATTTACTCGAACTACGGGCTCGCTTGGGCTATTCCTCAGGACGACATCGAGAAGATGCAGAAGTATCTCGGGATACAAGAGACGCCTGCATGGTATGTGAGCAACATGGACGCAACGTGGAGTAAAATCGCTCCCCAGTGGTGAAGGTGGCGTCTGACTCCGGTGTCGTTTCATGGTATGTCGCATCGCGTTAGCCGCATATAAGTAACGTTAACACTGATGAGAACGACAGGTGTCTGCTGCGTCCTGTTGTACGGAACTGGACTGCGCTCTGTGCTCGTTGTAACATAGTGTACCTGTGTATTTACTACATTGCTCGTAGACGCAGTTTGTTTGGAATGCTGCACCGTGGTCCGAAAGCTCTGCAATGTTGCTGCAATGAGCATGTACTGTATGTTGTCGATAGGTTGTCGGTTGCGTTGCAGTCAGCTTCGTGCAGTCTGAATGCGGCCACATTCTAGTAGTGAACGCTGTCATGCACCGCGCGAGATGCGCGTGCTGCATGGTTACATGGATCCCCTTCTCCTCCTCTTAGAGTCTCAGCGATTCAGACATTTACAGCGAGGTCACCGTCCGGTGGCGCCAACTGTGGCTGCCAAGCGCTGGCCCCTCTCGACCGTGACGGTGAGTCGTGACGCGTGACCGTTAACAACGTCTTTACCCTCGGCCACTGACATGCATTTATGACTACTCTCAGTTTCTGCGAGATGGATCGATGAACATATATAGACATTCTACCAACGGTACTCGCGTTGACATCTTGGTCGTTGACCGGTGTGAGTCTCCCAGAGACTGGTTGAACGGTGAAAGTAGCGGCCCTATCTATAGTCACGGTTTGTTTTCCTTTAACGGCTGATATGCTGTACAAGATGCTGACCGCTGCCACAGGAGTTCGCGCCTAGTAAGCATCTGGGCAAAGTGAAGCGCAGCAGCTACCAAATCCGGTCAATCCAGGGTACTACCTCAGACCACCTCCAATACCGTGTCAGAGTCGCCATGTGCTCTTTGCGACCGTGAACGGACGCTGAAGTTTGCTGGCCTGGCAGAGCACGGGTCCCATTGTCGCTACCCTCAGCGAGTATATCTTGTGTCGTGGCAGTCGCTGTGCGCCTTGTACACTCGGGTCTCAGCAGACACAGTACCCTCCGCGGTCGTACGTACAGTTTGGGACCGCGGTCCAGGAGGAAAGCGAAACTTAGGTACGACAACAAGTCGACATTGACAGCTGCTAGTCTGTAACTCATCATGGATAGTTACTCCCAGGTCTGGCCGAATCGCTCGTACGGGCATGTTCGCGCCTGCATAGGATAGCCCAATATCGCAAAATCATTCAAATACGATTCCCGCAGGGTCACGCACTAGTGCACCGGCATTCAAGTGAGTCTCTCGCGATTGCACTCATACAACCAATCCCGATACTGCCCATTGCTTCCCGGTCTAATGCGGGAATGTACAATACAGTCGTCAATCCGTATTGCGGCGCCCATGATTCGACCGAGCTCATGAATTTTCTTCCCAGAAGGCCGACTATCGTCTATGATTCTTGAGGTTTCCTCTAAGATTCGTCCAAGGCGAGGCAGAGTCGATTGATTGACCACCGTTCTCGGATAAGATCCCTTAGCGCTTTCCAACACATCACCGACGACGTCGATTTGCTGTCGATCTGGCTTTGGGAACGCCCTCTGATCCGAGGTGAGATGCCTTTTATTAGCTGCTTGTGGCATCCCGTCCACCAGGCGTCTAGCTCACTGTAGAGCGAACTACTGTACCCTAGCGAAAACTGCAAACATGCATAGACTCGCGTGCGCATGCGCAGGCCAGATGAGTGGCTACCGCCTCGGAGTGGCGCGACGCCGCTTTCGTTGAAGCAAGAAGCGAAGCCGATGCGTAGGGACAGCCTGAGTACGTACCGCTAGCCCGTGTCGATCAACATGATTTTTTGCTCTAAAACTTGACGACTAATGCATGCGGCTACTGCTCGACCGAATTGGAGGTTTGTGGCGCGGTTCTCCGTGAGAGCCTAATGCGATAGTATACAAATGGAAGGCGCGACGCTGAACCCAAGGAAAACAGAAATGATCTGGGCCTAGGTCAAAAGCCGCGAGCAAGAGTATTGCACCGTTCAACTGCGCTGAAGTACCCTTGTCGCAGACACAGATCATCTTACCAAAAAAAAAAAATCACTCGCCCTGCAAGATGCCAGCTACTGGACGAAGCGTATGGGCCAGTGCGTCCGAGTCTACGACAGTCGTTTCAGCGACACTGTCCATCTGGTGAGCATCTTTGGCTTATATGACCTTAGCATCTGCATAGCGTCTGACGTACATCGCAAGCCATATGATGAGCCTATGCACTATTGCAGTCTGTGGTAAGTGTTCTGGATGCGACCCTCAATACAGGCAACTGACGATGTCCCATATACAGCGCTGATTGTCTACGACTATGTGATTTCGCTCCCAAAAGAGATCCGGCACTTCTGGAAGAGAGGCGCGACGGGACCCAAGCTCCTATTCTTCTCCAATCGCTACGCTCTTTTGACCTATGCCGTCTTATTTCTCGTGAACACGAGTCGTTTCATTGACACCGTGAGTAGCTGTAGTGTTTGAGGAGGATTGGCTAGCTGACACCGTGTTCTGATAAGGGGTAATCCTCTCATGTATCTAGCACACAACCCGCGTATTGAAGTTGCCGCTCTCAGATGCTTGATCATCAACGTAGCCATCAACTTGTGTCTCATCACTCTGTGCGCGATACAGTCAGGTAAATCTGCGATGTTGATTTTGTGCGGGCGGAGCTCACGCGTGCTCGTTAGTGTTCGCGACGCTTCGAGTCTTTGCTCTCAGCGGACGGTCTAAGACGATCACGTCGCTTGTGTTGTGTTTGAGCTCAGCAACGATCTGGAGTAACATAGTGCGTGGCTTTCTTGATGTCGATCAGCAGGCCACTCAACGATACCCCACAGTATCTCTGTTCCAGAACGACCTATCTCCTAGAACGCTACAACGGCACCATTGTATGCTCACACACTCTCGACATCTCGTTTCGATCGTTGTATATGTGAGTTAGCAAGTAATGCATGTCGTCATTCGTCTCATGCCTTGGGCGACAGATGTGTGTTGTTTATTTCATGTCACGAAGCTGTTCTCATCCACGATTCGGAGGTTACAGGTATAATTTTGAAGGATGTCAGCAGCGTATGTGCGGACCTGATAGTCCTTTTGATCACTTGGAGCAGGGCATGGGGCATCAGGAGAGCGGTCGGTTCTTCGGGTGCAAGTATGCCCGTTGTCGATACTCTGCTGCGCGACGGCAAGTAAATTCATTACTCGATTACGAACTGAGAATGACATATACCGAATAGGGACGATATACTTCATGTGAGATCTCCATAGCCGAAGCGACACTTTGGTGACCAATTGACCGGTCGTGTCTTTAGCTCAGTGTCAATCCTCAACATCGTGCAAATAACGACATTGATGCTATACAGTGTACGTCTTGATGCACTGCAAAGGTTTCGAAGTTCACAATTATGTATGCTCTAGAAGATAGACTACACGTCTTGTTTACTGGTCCCGTAAGCAGATGTAACTGGCTGCTGGAGTCGAGTCACTCACTCCCTTGTTAGGCTTCCCTCCGTCTTCCTCTCTCGCTTCCTACTGAATCTTCACTCGAGTGCGGGATCTTCCCGATCAACTCTGTCGGAACTTGATTCGCAGACGGACTCCATGGAATCATTGCAATTCGAAGACCAGTCGTTGAAGAGCACTATAGCTTAAGTTGTGTATGCGGAAGGAAAGCTCAGCGCGGCGTCCGTGTGGTAAGCCGTGTTGAGCCTAGCAGAGGTACAACTTACTCAATCAAGATGGCCTCAAAAAGGATATGTAGCACAGATTGGGAAAATACTCGCATCGTCCACAGTGCGCGGATAATGGAGAACGTGATATAATCATCTCTAGATGAATAAACGCAACATTACGTGATACTGGGTGCTTTGCTGCGTTGACGACTTCGAACGGCCCACCTGGTATCCTGGTATGAGCGAGCAGTTTATGTTTCAGTGAACGACGCAGACAAAACGCAGAACCAAACTCGAACAGCCTGAGAGCGCGTGTGTGACAGGAGGCTGTGACAGTCGTCAATGATTCTTGTCAATCTCGGTCACGTGATCTACGCGCCCTCCTCCATTTGGTCTCCCAAGTGGCATCGCGACTGCGCCATCGACCCCTTCATTCTTCTATTCATCACACCCTCCTGGTACGATGGATACAAGTGTAAAAGACCTTAGGAAGGCAATATCGAAGTCTAGATGCAAGGACAAAGCCAAACACAGCGAAGTGATACAGATGATCATATCATTGCTCGCCGCGGTCAGTATGACACCCGCCTGATTCTCTGCTACGCTGAGCTCGCTTCGTGCTGCAGAACCCTAGCGATGGCAAGAAGAAACTGGCAAAATGTTTTCGTCAACCTCTTGTTCCCATATTCTCGACATATCTGCTGCCTGCGCTACATTTCGCCTCGGCGTTGTTCCACTGCATATATCACGAGAAGGTCTTGACGGCGCTCGGGAAACAACTACTGGAGGAGAAGCGGGAGTGGGAAGATGTATTGACGAGTCTGTTGTCTGGCGTTTTGGTACGCATCTGGCTGCGCTCGTCCACTGGTTGGCAGGTGCTGACATTCGCTCAAGGATCTCTTGGACGAATGTGAATCAGGCAAGGATGGGTTCAAATATCGCACGAATGCGAAGCTCATAGACCGAAGCAGACAAGAACAAAAGCTCTGCGGCCAAGAACGCCATTGCAAGTGCTCTGTACCCGACGCTTTGCGACATATGCTTCTCGCTTTCTGCGCCCATGCAGTCTGTTGACTTGCGGTGTACGGTGCGTACTCTGACCGCATATATGCGCTTCCTTGAGGTCTGCGAAGGCTGACCGACCCCAATGCAGGCGTACACATTGCTCTCCGACTCCGCTGCCTCGCACACTCATAATCAGCAAAAGCTTCGCGACAAGTCAGTGCTTGGAGGGTAAGTGGCCTTCGCAATTTAGATGAGCCCGGCTTATCGTACTCACAGTGAACGTCTCGGGAGCATGATTTGGCGCACCAAAGGTGAGTGATGCGACTGCCGCCTTCATGCCGTACCTAACGTCCGTCACCTAGATTACCTAGCCTTGGAGTCGCTCCTGACGTTGTTCGCTCGTATCCTGCCCTCAGCAAAGGACTCCCCCTCCGGTCACGTCAAACGCGCCGCATATATCAAGTCAGTGTTCCTTTCGCCGCAACAATCGGAGCACTCCAGCGTCGGACAGACGATTGCGAAGCTCTTGGAGCGTGTACCAACAAACGAATGGGAAGACACGTCGAGGGAGATAGTCGATGTGCTCGCTGCGGCCTACGTTGCCTTGTGAGTCGACTACGTCGGTTTCCTACCAGCGGAAGCTAACGAAGACTCAAGTCCGCAGCCGTTCTCTGTCGACAAAGTCAATGCATGCGACGAAACCAAGCAGTGCGACAAGCTATTTGTCGACCAAAAGGCGTTTCTGGTCAACGTTCTCATCGGGGTGAGGGAGTAATTCGCTTTATTAGCCTCTAACTGACTATATGATCGTGCCCTCGACTGTCGAATGTCTGTAACCCTGACGCAACGTGCAGGATGACCAGTGTGAAGCGTTAGAAATCGCATATAACACTATCAGCAAGATCGAGGTCACGCCAGGACAAGCAGCAGGCGCTACCGTCGAGGTTCGCGTGAAGACTCCTCCGGCCATTGGCAAGGTCCCTGTGAAGAGTACACAAGCTTCCCCACATCGAGTCGGCTTCGCGCTTGCGAACGGCGACGTCGAGAGGTTCTACTCCGCCGTTCGAAGCAGGGGACTTGTACGTGGGCCTCCCGACGTGGACTCGTTACGCGACTGAACTCCCAACTAGGGGAGGTTGCTCAAGGACGTTCCCCACAAGTTGTCATTGGCAAGGTCTCCGGCTGTTCTCGATTTCGATGGTCAAGGCCGACCGGTTAAGGAACTCAGCCAGTCAGAGGTGCGCACGCCCCGCCCGTTTCGATATACCTGACTCACGCTATCTTCATAGCGAATCGAGAATGTGGAGAAGTGTGAGTGCTCTGGACGTGTCTATGACCGTTGCATTTCATGATATCGGCCGCTGCTGACGCTCATTTCGCAGTCTACCACACCAATCAAAGCAGCGACGACCTGTCGGTAGCATCACCCCGAATTGGCGTTCAAGACCAAGTGGCTGCTGCTCTGAAGGTGATCTCTGTGCCCAAGGATATTCGTACCGCGGATCTGGCGATCAAGTTGAACGAGTCTAGCAACAAAAAACCTACGACACCCTCAACTACGACTCTTGAGCATCCGGTTCAGTCAACGGTATCCGTCGCGAAGAGTAATAAGACAAGGTCTAACCAAAAGGCGGCCAGCGATGCTACAGATATTGCTCCTACTCAGGTGTCAACTTCCACTGCCGGCAAGCTTGCTAAACCTCTCGGCCGAACTCGATCCAAGAAGATGCGCGACGATGCCTTTGGTGCTAGCGGCGAGGAGCTCTCTGAGGCGTCGGACGCCGACGACGTACCCTTGGCATCGAAGGTCTCTCAGCTGGCTAAGGCGACGAAGAGTCACAACAATTCCAACGGACGAAAGGTTTCCTCACTTGTAGTTACTCCGCCTGTTCGTCTTGGTGCTGCTAGACGCGTCTTGGACTCCGACGACGAGGAAGTCGGTCATCGAGGTTCTGCTAGTTCTATGGCGACTGCTCGCCGGCGTACTGGCAACAAGACGCGCGCTATTCTTCCCAGCCCCGACTGTTCTGACGACGAGCCCATTGACAACAGATTCGTAACTCCGCCAAGATCCCAGCTAGAATCCACTGCGGCACCTCTTACCCCGACGAAACCGCCTGCTAGTCGGCCTCTCCGACCGCAAGAACCTAGTTCGCCTGGTATCGCTACACTGGATGCCCTGTCGTCTGACGCCGGGAAACCTTTACCTATGGTCGAGCAAAACGCTGCGAATGGTCTTGATTCTGCATCTCTTACTGCTGCCCGGCTCACTTCTGCTATCGGCGAGAATCCTGCTCCCTCGCCTGTTCGTCCGGCCACTGCCAAGGCTTACCGCAAACCACGTGCGCTCGTAAACAAGGAAGCTGCCGCTCCTTCAGCTCGGGCTCGAAACGATATTCTCACTGAACGCACTCCAAACACGGACGGAACCCGACCCGCGTCCGCGGCTACAGATGCGAAGGTTTCCGGCAAAGCTGTCCCTCTCCCGATGAGCTTGGAACTTGGCGATCATAGTGTGTCATCTTGTTTGGTTTGCATCTGCGTCGCTGAACCCCTCCAGTCATGAACAATTCGTCGCCTGTCCCTATAGTCAAGCTAGAGAAGACCTCAGTCAAGGCGAAGCTTCGCAAGAAAGCTCAACCTCTCGTCGAGGACAAGAAGGCTGCTCACGTGAAGACGTCAAAGAGGAAGAGAGCAGCTGTGGACGAAGACCACGATTCCCCGGACGCTGGGTCGGCACACGACGGCGCTGAACCACCAGCCAAGAAGTCGCGCGGCGATGGCGGGGACACAGATCAAGGTTCAACGCTACGGAAGCGAAGGACGGACTCACGTGTCCTCCGTCCCAATATCACTGCGGCCTCTCGGACGACCCAACGATATCGCGCGAAGAAGGACAAGGCATCATCTCCACCCTCCAACAGGGATGCCTTTGACTACGACGAATTGCCCGGCAGCGTTGCAGCATCGGATGTTCGTTCGCATTCGTCTCCGACACAGGTCGCCCGGCGTAGCAAGAAAGAGAACGGCAAGAGCAAGGTAGCTGATGCCCCTGCACGAAGGACACGTACCACTAGGGCGACTGCGAAGGAGGATCAGTCACACGTCTCTGATACTGTAGTCCCTGGTAGTGAACCCGGCCGCGTCTCGACCAACGATGTCCCCGTGGGCGCGGATGATCTCCAGGACGAGGAAGAGGTCACAAACCTGCTGACGAAACCATCGAAGCCGAGTGTCACTGTGGTCGAAAGGCCTGTGGTAGAAGCGATGAAGGCGTCGGCCATATCTTCTGCTGCAGCCAACAACCCCTTCGTTGAGCCGCTTACGAATGCTGCTCATGCCACGCAAGTGACTGACGGCGCTGGCGGGAATCGCAAGGTATGCGATCATTCGTCCTGCGCGATACCTCGTACTACCTACGCGTACAGGCTGGGGCCGCGAGCGGAAAAAAGTCGAACAAGATGCCATGGCTAGCTATGACGAAGCAAGCTGTCGACGACGGTAACGCAAAGCAGCCTATCCCCCACAAGTCTGACGAGGGTCGTTTCGACGCTGCCGATGCGTCTGCAGAGCGTCAACCAAGAACGACTGGGCAGCGACAAACCATGACATCGGAAGCTGACAAGGTGGTCACACGCATTCACAATACATATCATCCTGTCTGTCTCACTACCTCAAATCAGGTTAATGGCAACGACAAGGCGGCAGTAGACCACAAGGTATGCGATAGTCGTTTTAGTTCAATTTTACAACGATGACTGTGGGTCTTGCAGACTTCAACTGCGTCCAGGGAGCAACGGTCTATCACTGCGCCTCGAGTGGAGACGATTGATCTTACGCACGACGATACGCCCGACAAACGTAGGGAAGTGCCCCCAACCCCGAACAGGCAGCCATCTCCGGCACTCCAACTCGATCTCGAAGACACTCTGGTCGATCCTCCTCAATTATCTGCCTCGACCCCCTACCGCAAGTCTGGTGCTGTGAAGTGCACAGGATCGACCATGAAGACTGCGCGTTGCGTAACATTCACGCCGAGCGTTGAGCAAAGGTTATCGTCGCCATCCCCTCTGGCCAGCGAAGCACTTGCGAAGCTCGCAGCTTCCACGAATCATACGTTGAGATCCAACGAAGTTGACAAGCACAAAGGTAACACTTATCATAGGACGGTGCTATCCAGTAATAGTAATCCATTCTCACTCACCTCTTTTTTGACCATAGTTAAGCCTAGTAAAATACCGTCTTATATGGAGCTCGAGGCGAAGAAGAGCAAAGTCATGAATTCACCGGGCTTGAAGAGTTCGACATCAGGCAAGAAATCCCAACTTGAAGATATTGTTGACGTCCTTGGGGAGCTCCAGCAGGTGCGCTTGATTGATCCAATAAGTCCTATCCTGCGTTGTGTCTAAACGTCGTTCCAAGGCTATTCTGCATCGCATTACGCAGAGGTTCGAGGGCGTCAGAGAAGAAGTGCGCTTCGGGCGCAATACTCTGTTGTCGGAGGCGACTGAGGATCTTCTGCATATACGCAATCGAAGGTCTGTTGAATGACAAATACAGGATGGTTAGTTCCACTCACCGTCGTGGTAGCGTCACTCATTTCAATCACCTCATCGACCTCGAGGCAGAATACGCCAAGCTTGGTCGTCGTCTTGTCAACGATTATGAGCAGCTTTCGCAGGAAGGCCAGGAGATCTGTTCAGGAATAACACGAATGGTCGCAGAGCACGACCGCGGGAGTCTGATCCAACGAATGCCGGTGGATCTGGCCGCCCTTCCTGCATGCTTCCAATCGAACAATGGCTGATTTCCGGTAGATCCAGCTGAAGTCTGGGTACTTGATGCCTTCGATGGAGGGAGGGAAAAGACGTAAACGCTACCGATGATGTGCAATACAATCGTCAAACCCGAATGCGAAGTTGCAACGGACTGCTGGTATTCCTTGTATTCCTGTCCGCGTATGTGACACAACAGGCTCAGAAAGATGTATATTCCGCACCATGTCTCGGCCTTGATACTCCTTCATCGACATCGGTAGCACTGGTGTAACTATGAGTCATATCGTGGACTTCGACGTTCCATTCGAGCGGTCCCAGCTCCGGAGCTATGTCATTGCCGTCTGTCTCCGGTAGACTCAGTGACATGAACTCCTGCGACTTAGTACTGCTATGAAGGTTGAAGAGAAACCGCGACATGCAGATTGGTGGTAATCTACAGAAAGAGGGTCTGGTGACTCTGAGTGCATGCAAGTCAGTAGGCACGGGAATGCTGACGGTATCAACATGAATGACATGAAGTCTAAGCCCTGACGGATCGATTCATGGGTCAATGGGCGCGTCGCTGAGTACTCGAAGATACCATATGACTCACACTATCATATACTTGGACGAAGGTTTGAGCGATATTGAGACATAGTAGTTAGAAGCTCCAGAATGCAAGCAGACTCACCTTCCCGTAGCAACGTGGTAACGAGCGGTGTTTTCGCATGAGCTTGCATAGCCGCCCTCTTGATAGCCCATGTCTTCCGCCACGTAATACCGAGGACAATGGCGTCGGATAGAATGGCCCGAGGCGACTTCGCGCCAGGGATTATTGAGATAGCAAACCAGGCAAAGTCGACAGTGGGAAGATGCGGCGAGGTTGAATGGAGGTGACTGTGATGGTGACCTCAATCGAACGAAGAACGACGGGCTTTACCAACCCGGGCCTCATGATCGCCGTTGCTCGCAATCGTTGGCCCAGACTTTGAGTCGTGATTCGAAGGGAGCCATGACCATAGTATAGCGCTCGTAGTGCATCAAGCTACAGACACGTCGAGCTTACAATAAGCCGCCATGGCACTGTTTATTTGCAACATTTCTCGTCAGAGCCGGGGTGCCCCCATCACGAGGTACGGGGTGGGGGATCCGAGAAACGCATTGGTCCGTGGTAAGCGAAATTGAGAGTTGATAACCAGGAGACATTGGCCTGATGTCCGTGCGGACGAATCGTAGAGAGCTTGCAGCCTTGGTTGCGGCCACCGACGACTCGCTGTCCCATGCAATACGGCCAATCGGAGCGATGTGCAGGCTTCCACTATGGACTGTCTCCAATTCGGAAGCGGTTGTTGCGAGCACTGACGAGCCTGATTTGGAGTGTAGGTCGAAAAGAAACCGCGAGATACAGACGGCCGGGAGCCTGTGAAGAAACGTCAACTACCAATCTCAGCTTGGGGAACAAGCGTTCGTCTCATGCGTACGGAGTTAAAAATAGGCCGTATCCTGCGTCGTTGAGGGTATGTTAGATATTAACGATGGCAGAGAGGTTAACGCTGACCTTTGCATAAATCTGGACCAGTGTTTGTACGATGTTCAGGGCCGCTAATGCACTTTCGGAAAACCCGCTCAGTGGCACAGCATCAAATCGATAACATACGCCTTACACGAAGTACAGCGAACCTAGTGTGCGGCTCTCTGTTACGGAAGTGTAGGAGGAGGAAGCAAACGGACGTACCATCTCGGAGAATAACGGCTACGAGGGGTGTCGATACCCGTGCGCGATCCGCCGCTCTCTTGAACCCCCAAAGCTTCCACCAGGTGATAACGAGCACGAGAGCATCAGATAAGATGCTGCCAAGGGCACCTACAATGATCGCTGATAGCAACATGTGAGTCATGTTTGCAACGATGCGAGGCCTACCGAGGTAATCCTGGTAGGAGGTGATTGGTATTACCTGAATAGTATGCTGGTATATGATCTGTAAAGTAGGAGTCGGCGGAGACATCCAGCGTGTTTGCGCATGCTACCACGTTCCCAAATCTCTCCACGAAGTACCTAGTCCTGGTGATTAGATACTTCGCGAGTTCAGCGGCAGTGAAATCACAACGCGTCCACTACTCACGACGTTGGCCCAAACTGGAATCGAGCCGAGCGCCAGAACGAAAAGCGCCGTTGGCCAGTTGTAGCCAGTGATTGCAAAGGCTCGCATGGCAGCAAACACTGATGCGGTTTGTAAGTATGCTGGCTCGTCACGGCCACAATCTCACCTGCTTCGGTGGCATACAAGATAAATATGCAAAGGCTGAGTAAAACAGTGGCATCGGCGCAACTGCAATTGCGTCAGCCATTAGTAAATCGGTATAGCAACGTGGCCTAATTACCCCTTTGAACGTTGGTGAGCCAAAATGAAAATACCAGCGAGAGAGCCGGAGACATACTGCAGTGTTGAGGGATACCGTCGTGCCTAGACTGAGTACCCCATGTGACAGGAGCGCATAACGGTTCATGAAGAATAGAATCTTGGATCCCGTAAACCTTCCGTGCCAGAAATGACGGACCTCGTCCGCGATTGTGATGATGTATTCATATACGATCAATACTGAGAACAATACGAGATGAGTACAGTACTGTGATACAAAGCACGTAAACTCACCGGAGATCGAAATGGTGCAGAAGCCGGCGACGTAACTGAGAGCAGTCAAAGACAGGCGCTGTGATGTGTAGGTCTGGGACTCACACTTCGGACATGTACGTCACGCCGTAAGTCGTCGGCACTTCCATGGGTTCAAAGGTCGCCATCGTCCGCAGCTGTCGTGCAGTCTTGCGTAGGGCCGAATGTCCGGGCCAACGCCCGCTCTCGTACCTATAAACGAGAGCAAAAAAGCGCGCAAAGTCAATCAAGTGCACGCATAGCGCGCGCGCTGTGCGCCTCGTTGTCTACGGTATGCCAGTAGCTGAATTTTGAAGAGCTCTGGACAGCTTGTTTCACCTGCATGCCATACATGACCTAAGGATCATGCATCTGTCGGTCAAAGTTACGCCATTACAGGTCTCTACGTGCGCCACCGCAATACGCAGTTGATTCAGCCGCGCACAGACAGCTGCAGGAGATGAACGTTTGAACTTCTAAGGAAGGACTGTCACGAACCTTACGAGCCATTCAGCCGACGTCTTGTGCGGGGCACCAGTTGAAGAGTTTGATGTCGAACATGAGACACTTGTTGTGCGATTGTCTGTCCACACGCGCTGTACTGATCACCAACAACACGCAGGACAATAATTGAATATCGGCTGCAATTGCAGGCAGTGACCTCTTCTATACATAGCGGGTAGGTGAAACCTCACGGCATCAGGAAGAAGGGATAGGGTCAAAGTATCGGAGAGGATCGAGTGAGAAACTGCCAGACAGCCGCGAATTAGAGGCAAGTGGCAATGGCGAACTCACCTCTACCGCGTTTTCAGCCACAGCCTTCAAGTAGATGGGTTCAATGGCAGGCCTCTGTCCGAAGCCGCGGGGAAGCTGATATCGATCTCCAACCTGAGCACAATGACAGCTGCTTTTGATCAGTATACTAACTTCGGTATAGGCCAAGTTAACGTCATCGTAAGTCATCAGACTTGGAGAGATGGAAGAAGCGATGAAGGCTTCAACAGATCGGAGGCACAAGCAACCTTTACCACTGCTCAACCGCCGGTATCGCGTTCTTATGTACTCTGCGCATCACGCCTGTATATTAGTCATTTCAGTGGCCTCAGTCCAGTCTTCACTGTGCTCCTCTTCAAGCTCCGAGTCCCAGCTATCCGGATCATCCGATCCAAGCATATTGCCCAAATTTCCAGCGACGCGGTGAGCGAAGTGCAGGGTCCCGACTGGTGTCGTCTCCGACTGCGAGGCCGTCGCAGACGCGAGCTGCGACAAGCCTGAGCTCGAGCGGAGATTGAGGAGGAAGCGGGAGATGCAGATGGCGGGGAGCCTGCGGTCGCGGGGGTCGTATGTTGTGTGTTAGTAATTGACGAAGATATGAGGACTGCATACGCGTACGGAGTGAGGAAGTACGACAAATAGTCGATGTCCTGGAGAATGAGCGGCAATAAGCGTAATGGTCGAAGTAAACGGAGTATCCTTGACTCACACCATCATAGATCTGCATGAATGTTTGTGCGATACTCAGAGCTGCCAGTGCGCTGAATATGCTGTCGAGTCAGTAGAGTACCAACTGCGCGTGCGGGGACGCCTTACGCAAAGTACAGTGAGCCTGCTCGATGCGATTATGAGAGCACTGGACGAACGAGCAGGGTGCAGACTTACCATCTCGCAACAGGACGGTCGTTAGCGGTGTCGATATCCGAGCGTCATCGGCAGCTTTCTTGATTCCCCATGTTCTCCACCAAGTGATACCCATCGCGAGAGCGTCGGAGAGAACGGTACTAACAACACCCAGAATGAGGCCTGTGTAGCGAGCTTTGAGCATGCATGAGCACCCGCCAGTTCGACAACGTACATCTGCACAAATGACTCGTCAATTGCAAGTCAAGTAGCAGCAGGATGTCAGAGGACATACATGTGGTAGGACTTCCCCGAGATATCTAGCGTGTTCGCGCACGCCGCTACGCTCCCATAGCTTTCCACGTAGTAGGTGGTCTTACCAATGAGGTACTGCGGGCAGGCTGTTAGCATGTGGCAGAAAAAGCACAAACCCCCGGGTACTCACGACGTTACTCCAGATCGTGATGGATCCGAACGCCAAGATGAGCAGCGCCGCTGGCCAATTGTATCCGCTGATGGCAAACGCTCGCAGGGCGGCGAATACTACATAGGCAAAGTCAGGGTTAACCTTGTTGTTGGCGCAGTTCATCCTACCTGACTCTGTAACGTAGAGAATGAAATAGAAAATATTGATCAAGACACTGATACCTCCACAACTATGAAAGCGTCAGCCACGAGATCGACAGCGAATGTTGTACTTTACTTCTAGTGACTTTACTCAGCTTTGATACGAAGTAGTCTACATAGGAACACTTACTGCAGTGTCCATATGGCCCATTCCGCCCAGATTGAACAAGGCAAACAAAAGGAGAGCATAACGGTTCGTGAAGAACAAGATTCTGGCTCCGGTCAGTCTGCCATGCCAGAAGTGCCGCACTTCCTCGAGAAAGGTGATTGTATGTTCGTACAAGATCAATGCTGATGAATGAATCGGGTGAGACCCCCGTAACAATGGTAGATGTAGAAAGTCCCTTACTGCAGATCGCGGCAGTGCAATAATTGGCTGCGTAACTGGAGGCAGCACCAAGATGTCAGGATGGACGCGCCGAACGCCGACCTGCTGGACACTGACTATTCGGACATAAATGCCGCAGCGTACGGCGGCGGGACTTCCTCCGGTGCAGACGTCGCCATCGTCAGAAGTGGTCGTGAGTAGGGCGACCTAGGCGGGGTGTCGTTTAGGGAATCAGGTTTCTGATGAGTGGACACGCCCGCTCCCCACTTTATACGGTGAAGCGACTCGTGTACAGAGGTGAAGGTTTGCCAAGTCAATTACGCCTCGGCTGTGCTCCAGCACTGATTACTGAACGTTGACGGAACTCTATGAAGCCGCACGCCTCGCGGCAGCATTGGTCTCGTGTGCACGATAACAGTATAACGGTCTCCTCTTGTTGTGCGGCAATATTGATGTCAAGCGGAAACAGGCTACACGAGCGCTGTTATGTGGCCAACATGTTGCTGGGCCTGGCGGATAAGCGAAGGAAACAGCCAATGTAGAAAAATCATTTCTACTGACCACGAGCGCCCTCCGAGTCATTGGTTCGGTCCAAAGCTACGACGCCCGCGATCGACCATCCGGAGCACAGTAACTACCGACTTGACTGAAAGCGGTATCATGACATCGACACTGTGACAGTGAGGTTGTCGTAGGCTGACAATTGAGGCTGTACTGCACTGCTTGGGGATTGGCGAGTTTCAATGAGCGGAGTCCATCGACCGTGGCTGTGAAACGAGGAAACGATGGGCCTTGCGTCTGGGGACTACGCAGAGGTGGAGTTGGTAATTACCGACGGGGGCGAGCCCGTTCCGGCCACACTCTAAGGAGTGGCCGAAATCGACTGGCAGGAGCTACGACGCACGGGTCAAGGTTGAGTCAAGGCCCGACGAGTCCTCCGCCTACAGTATGATGTGTTTTGCTGAGGAGAGGCATATCATGATGGAGCCAGCTGCAGCAAAGAGACTCAAGCTGACTCGAGCCTCTCCAGATCGCAGCAATGCAATACGGACACTAATCAAACACGTCAGAGACAAGGTTGGACTATCAATGTCATTCCAAAGAAAGATATAATCTTGCCTCGCAGAACGACCGTATCACAACGTCGTAGTGGATCTTGTAGTGTCCGGTTGCGAGTTCCGTTTCCTGCAGCAAAGATGGTTGAAGATGGCATCATCAGACAATGCACACGGCGGTAGTGTATTGAGAAGTCACAAAGCCTCGAAGGCCGCCGGGCGAGCAGCCTGAGCGACGACCTCCTTGCGATCTGGGACAAGTCGGAGATTGCCGCGCCACGTGCTCGCGTCGCGTCGCAGACGCGTCGGTGGCTGCGCAACTTCAGTGTCGCGCGAGGATGCGACTGTTATATACATACCCTCACCTCGTCAGACGTTATTCTCTTATTAGCATGCAGAGCTTCATTGATTTGGTGGATTTTGCGCGCTGTGTCAGACTAACAGATTTAGTGTTGTAGGACGGGAACAGTGCGAAGCGCCGGCTCGAATAAGTATCCGTGCGATGGTGTTCAATCCTCCTTCACCGAGTCACTTCATTGTGCGCCATTCGTGTTCTCCTTTTGAAGCTGAATATTAATGAAAAAGTGAGATGATCAATCAATGAGATACCTCTGTTCATGCGATGCTGAACCCTCAACGGCAGACCGTGCCACACATAGCGAGGAAGGGGCTTTATACACTTTCGTATCATACAACGCGCGCGAATGCAACATCTCTTCAACGACTCGAACCATCGAACACCTTCCACCGGGCGCAGACACCCATAAGGCTAATACGCGCTCGCCATCCCGCCCTGCACGCGACTATGCCTTTCCTCCCTTGCCAGCCTTCGGGCCAGAAGCGGGCGTGCCGTTCTTGGCAGCGGCGCTCTGGGCGCGGGCGGGGAAGCTGTTCTTGCCCGTTTCCCCACCGGACTTCGCCTACATCGCAGACCAACGTCAGAGACAATAAGCGGGTGTTAGGGCGAGCGGCGGCGCACACCTGGGTGGACTGTACGCGTGATGCGTCAGAGCCAGACATCTTGCTGCCAGCGCCACCGCCGGCTGGATTGAGAGCGCGCTGTCAGTGGCTTTGTGGAGAGGTGGAAGGTGAGCAAACGCACTGGAACGAGATCCTTTCGAGGGGGGCATGTTGAATTGAGAGGGTGTTGAAGAGTAGGATGCGGTGGTGGGTGAGTGGTGGATGTAGCTAGTGCTGAGGAAAGGTCGTCAGACCGCCTTCGTTTTATACCCGCCATGGCTGAGCTAGATCGTCGAATCCGTCATTCTGCAGAGTTCGATGCGAGGTTTCCGCCGTTGGCCATGAGTGGGATGCGCGGCGTGCGCATTGGGCGACGTCAGACAATCGCTCGTGGGCATTCATTTCGGAGACAAAGCGAGCCCAATATGTGTGCGTTCCGCTACTCAGACAGGTCAGACGATCCAGAAAAAATTCAAATTACTGTGACATACCGCACTTCGTCTTCGCGGTCGGTCCGCGGTTGACGTGCCAGTCCGGAAGGAGAAGGAAGATAGGCAAGGATGTAATCCTAGTACGTACAGTCCTGCTATTCCAAGGCAGCGTGGGCGATGTCCTGGGCTCACCGACGCGATCGGATACGTTCTGCGGTACACGTACGCTCCAAGGTACATGATCTAGGAGTCACGAATGATCGGCGGACGTGATTTGACTGTATTGCTGGCGATCGGCCTACGGCATTGTAGAGGGAGTTGTTTGACGAGCCGTTGCATATACGTCCGGGATGCTGTTCTCTCGATGTTGAAGATGTTATGCCAAATCTTCAGGCCATACGTCGCTTGATGGGCCGCTAGCCTGAGTGCACCTTGTAAGTAGCGTAGACTCAGGAGTCAGAGTTAGTGTTGCGGCGGTTTTGCGGGGCTGACCCTGTGAGAGCGGAGATGAGCTGAACCTTGTCCTTTGAGCCACCGCTTTACGTCGTTCGTCGGTGCGACACCCGGAGATCGCGCAAGACTCATATATGTAGAACGCAAGTGGCGGCACTTCCTACGGTCATAATATAGAACCCGGTTTTGCGACGGAACGTCCAAAGTTACGCTAACGTCAAGCGGGCCACTTACTTGGATGGAGTTTTCATGCGGCATGGTCTGGCACGATCGCGAGACCTACTACGTCTGCTGCAGTGGTAGTAAGTTAGGGCATCCTAGTATGTAGCGGGCCATTGGACAGCCGCAGACTTGCCAGTGCCACCGTGCCTGAGTCGAATCTGAGTCTAGATCTGTGGCTGGCGCTTGTTATGTACGGCCCGACGGGCGGCCCGCTCGGCTGGCAGGCTCCCGACGTCCGAGTCGTTGGCAATGGACATCCTCCCAGTGCTGAATATCGAATGGTGAACACAAGCTGAACATATGTTCTGGATGTCTTGGTGCGAAAGTATGAACAGCCAGTCGTTCGAATATCCAGAGTCCTGACCCGTCAATTGAGCCTTGTACAAAGCAGTGAAATTTGGGCAATGCAAGTCAGCTTACGAATACGTCTAACGTTCAAAACATTTCTCCAGGCATCGGGGCTGGTGAGTACTCTTCTTACGGATAATCTGGAGGAGACGATAGCTCAATCCTGGAATGTTGTTTCAGACAATGTGCTATCGTGCGTGCTCTCACTGTTGATGTAAAGTTGTACGTTGGCACTGTATATGTGGATTCTACGATTTTGGGCCGCCCGGGAACGCGGCACTGATTCTATGTGACTAGGAAATCGTTATGCAGAATGATCATGGCTCGTACATGTGTCGCGACATCGTTCGCCTATGCTACGGCTCTACCACGTCACAAATGAAGACTGCGGAGGTCAGTCCCCGGCCTGATGCGTCGTCAGTCGCAGGATTGCCAGATCATCTGTGGAATCCGCTGTAACTTTGACGGCAAACTTGAAGAGTACTGGTACGACGTCCGTTTGTCTCAATTCCGGGGCTCCTCCCTTCTCTACTGCTATGACTGTCGACCCCGCGTCGGCCGAGAGCCTGGTGCACCTGCCATCGCCGATGTTTGCTGTTACAGTAACGTACGTTCAGTGCTTCGAATCATCAGTGCGGTCCCGCGGTTTCACCAACTGACTCAGCTGCTGTCCCACACATCTATGCCAGGTAAGATGACGATGAACAGTCAGTCACTGAGTCAGAGAGCATACGGTCGAGTTTGCAGTAGACTCGAGTGTTTTGAGTTTGGTCGGGGTCGAGGTGCGTCGGCCGACGCCCCTATTAGCAATCTTATCAGATATCATTGATTGCCGCGCCCCAGGATCTTATCAGATAATATGTTCAGCCACTTCCGGACGCTCGGCCTCCTCTCCGTCTTGTCTCTCATTCGCCAGCCTGCATTCGCCGACTTCGAATCCTCCCCATGCCGCAGAAGATGCGCAAGGCTCCCGGCACGCGGGTCATAATGTTGACCAATTCATGGGAACTCAAGTCGTTCCACTGTGCCTTGACAGACCGCACACGTCGGACCTGGTCCGCAATAAAACAAGTTGCGCGCGTGCGACCAGGGCTCTACATTCACCCCCTGGTTGAATTCCAAAGTTCAAACGCGAGCGAATAACAGGTAGAACAATGGTTACAGCACTGAACAAGACTGTGGTCGTCCTCGGATTGTCGTATGGAGGTGAGTGCCAGTGGCTGAAAGACGCGCCACACTTTCCAAGCAGCTCACCGTTCGCGTTCGCGTTATAGGGGCGCATGCTGCTCGTACTCTTTCTCAGAAGCTCCCGAAGGGCTGGCGCGTCGTCTGCATTGACCGGAACACCCATTTCAACCATCTCTACGTCCTTCCGCGCTTCGCCGTAGTTCCTGGACACGAACACAAGGCGTTCATCCCGTACCAGCCCATGCTGACTCTGCGCGACCCGACGTCGCTCGCAGAAACTGTGCTCCTGCATGCACATATCACGTCGCTTTCACCGAAGTCGTTGACGCTCTCACGCGCGTTTCCCGAGCACGGCATCAAGGAACCGGAGCGGAAGCTCCATTTCGACTACGCGCTGTACGCACTTGGGAGCCACTTGCCTGCGCCCATAAACCTCTGGGGACCTGTCGGTAATGACCCGGACGTGTTCGCGGTTACGAAGGGGATGGCGCAGGATGTTGTCGGCAAGCGCCAGACACCCACTGCTGTGGTTGACGCGGAAAGCTCTTCCTACGAAGGGACGAAGCCAGAGGGAATCAGCTGGTTGCAGAGGTTCGGGGCGCGAATCGAGAGCGCGTTCAGTATTCTCGTCGTCGGCGGAGGTCCGCTCGGCGTTCGTGAGTACCTGCCATACTGCTGCACAACGAAGTCACTGACCCCTTCTCGTTGAATCAGAGTACTCGACGGACATCAAGGAGCGGTTCCCGTCCAAGCATGTCACCCTCCTACACTCACGTGCACAACTTCTGCCGACCTTCGTCAAGGGCATGCACGACGAGATTATGTCTACACTCACTGAGCTCGACATTCCGACTATCCTCGGCGATAGGCTCGACCTTGCCTCTGTGAAGGAGGGCAGGACTGTCATCAACCCGGATGGAAAGAGGGAGCGCGTCGTACGAACAGTCAGCGGGAGAGAAGTCCGTGCCGAGCTCATCGTAAGTAGCCCTCCACCATGCGCAAAGTTTGTTACAGCACTTACATTCGGGCTCTCAGCTCCTTTGTACGGGCCAGGTACCGAACACAGGCCTCATGGCGCAAGCAGTTCCGGAGGCACTGATTTCTGAGGGCTCTAAGAAGGGCCAGACGCGCGTTGCACGGACGATGCAAGTTGCTGTCCCTGCAATGTCGGATGGTACGGAGTCCATCCAAGCAGCGCTCAGCGGGCTCAGCCTGTCCGACAAGCGCGCCCAAAACGAGGGAGACGAGCCCGTGCACGTACCATACCCAAACCTCTTCGCAGTGGGCGATGCAGTCGACGGATATGGCGCAAACAACGCAGGGAGGAACTCGCACTACATGGCGGACGTGGCTGTGAAGAACATCCTGAAGCTCATCGAACAATCTGAGCAAGGGGGCTCGGGGGACGTCGAGCTTGAGAAGTATGTGCCCGGGCCGCTCTCCAAGGCAATCAAGATTTCACTGGGGATGGTAAGCACTGTCATGCTCTCAGTCCGGATAAGGTGGCGCTGACCGTTCAATGTCGTCATCGCAGCGCAAGCAGCTCGTGCAGAACGACGAGGGAAAGGCCGTCACATCGATGGACGGCGTGGAGGACCTGCGCGCGCCCAGTATGTGGGAGCTCTACGGCGTGAGCACGGACGACATGCACCGGTGAGTCGGTCGCGTGCGCACACGTTGCTCGGGATCGCCCTTCCTAGATAGCCCGCACTTGTTTGCGGACGTACGATTGCCAGGTGTGTACGATAGACAAGAACCGATATAGGTGCTTCGGCCCGGACTTCACTTCGTGGAGTGAGTTCACTTCTGAACAGCGTGATTGACGTGATGTATGTGGTACATTCCTTGCACGAGCGAACCTTGTCCAATTACTTGAGGACTTCATACCTTTGCAGCTCAGTCAATAAACTTATCAATAGTGAGTCGGACTGTGTTCCTTACCTCGACTATACCATGAACCGTCATCTACCTCTCATATCGTTCTTTCTTAGTAGGTCCCTCCATCTTGCGGCAGCGTTCGGCGACTACAGCATTCGGCACTCATGAATTGGGACCGACAGCCCCGACTTCGTCGAAGTACAGCCCGGCGTCGTCTGACCAGCGGACGCTCTTTCACGCAGCGACCCATGCCGCCATAATGAAGTGCGAGCGAAGCCGTATCGGCAGAGTGGGGTACAGCAGTGGTCGTCCAACGGCGAATCGTGCTCTCGGGCTGCGTCGAGCCTATAAGAAGGGTCACTCAAGAGTGGGCAGAGGCAGGCAGTCGACTCACTCACCGCGACAACCATACACTGTATCTCTGCTCTGCCTTCCTTCAAGCTATTCAGTATGCCGTCTCACGGATCCCGTACCAGTAAGCGTCGCTGTTCTCCTACCGTGCCACAAACACTGACATGACTCTGATCTTCGTTAGCTGGTGGTGCCGCTGGCGCCAAGACGAGCCAGAGCGACGCAGCGCGCATCCAGGCCGGTCAGGTGGGCATAGGTCGATCGACTGCCTGTGCTGTGATACCTCTGACACACATATTCCTTGCCGTTGACAGGCGAAAGCTGGCGGCGACATGGGCAAAGGTGGCTTCGCTGCGCGCGCTCAGGGCGCGGCCGCGCGTAACGCCGCTGCCGGAGCTGCAAGCCCGGCGACTCCTCCCAACAGCTCTGCGCCAGGTGCGAAGGCCGGCGCCGCCAAAGGCACGAAGTAGAGCACGATGCTAAGCTATGAATGAGCATGGTGCAGGCGTATATGCAATATGTGGAGAGCTGCGCATAGACACGAGGATAATGTATATATGTTCATGTTCAAATGATCGTTGTCCGCGCCGTAGGTGGCGAAGCCGAGGCATGACAAGCTGCGCGACATCGTATCGATATCCAAACCCGTCTACACAAGCGGCGGTGTGGTCAGAGAATGGAATGGTAACGCGATGTATTGTGACGCCGATGTCGAAATCCCAACATCCCGAGGTTCACAGAAATCTCGATGTTAATACAAATAGTACAAAATTCGATAACTTATCTATGATGTAAACCAATTGCAACGTATGTATACATGAGCGGATGGACTAAGGCCGGGGACGTGCAAACGCAAATACAGTCGGGCAGTCCTGACCAAGGTCAGACGGCTGTGCTCATGAACGCAATCAACATCGAACAATTGTAAGCTTCGATAGAGGGCTTACCGTCATGCCCTATTAGGCGAGCACTGTGATCACAGTGAGAAGGGGATGTCTCAACATCACCATCGTGTCCAACGCCAATCGCCACGATTCAGGAGCCATCCAGGAGGGCCCTCGAGGTCCAACGCCTGTCGTAGACACTCGATCTCGTCCTCCGAAGGTAGATCTCTCCGTTTCAGATCGAAGTTTGAGTATAATGAGACGATCGTAGTCAGGACTCCAAGCTTCCGATGAGCGTAGATAGCAGCTTCAGCAAGTCTTCGGACATAGCTGAGCCACATCGCTTGTTGATAGTGACTAATGCTCGAACCATGCGTTCGTATTCGTTGAGATGCCGACCATATTGACGTGTCAACCGGTGTTTCCGTGCGTAGTCAAGGAGGAAGTCTCGTGGGGCTCGCCACCCGTAGTGCATTATTGGCGGCTTGTAAGCAACTCGACGAGAAGGTACCAGGAGGCGGGGCAGCACCTCGAAGGGCTCTACGACAGTCAAGTATCCCTCAACCTGAAGCAAATCAGGGACACAAAAAATGCCGGAACCTGGATGCTGACGCACCTGCTCGTATCTGAGCTTGCTTTTGGTGAATGCGAACGGCCGCTGAAGCTTGCGCTTACAATCTGGTGGGTCGAGACTCGCAAGAACGATGGAGCTGGAAGCGCACTTCTTCTCCATAGTGCAGTGTTTATATAGATATCGAAGTAAGACAAGAGGGTGCACAGAGTGGTCGTAGACTGAGACGATTGGAAGCAAGTGACAAGTGTTGACATTGACCAGCAAGCGGCGGCTGAGCCACAATACACGCCCACGTGATACGCGACTAACCGCGTAAGCGCCATGGCCATGGCACGCGTCAACTCGTAGTGCCTTAAAGTTAGTACGATCCACGACCATCTGCATCATTATCATTGAATACAACTGTCTTGCACCAATGGTAAAAAGTTGAAACCTGAGTGCTAGTACTACGTGATCAGCGTCCAATGTCTCAGGCTCAATGATTGAAGGCTTGCCTTCACATTCTGTCGAGCGGTCGCTGCAACTGCAGTCCTCGTGCCAACCAGGAGACTCGGAGATCTCTTAGCTCAACCCTTGTCGCAGCAATGTAATCTCCTCCACAAGCTACAGATCTATCCGCTCTATTTCGATTCCCGAACATATCTTGGTTGACGACTCCAGATGATCGTCGATAGCAACTGGAGCAAGCCGCCAAGCATGGCAGCGCCGCGTTGCTTAATGATAGCGACCAACGCCCGATCCATACGTTTGTGATGGCTGAGTTACTGCCTCCACTTCTGCGTCAGCGATGCTTCCGTGCGTATTCGAGGAGGAAAACTCGCGGTGCGCGCCGCCCGTAGCGCACGATCGGTGGTTTGTAGGCAACTCGGCGGGAGGTACCAGCAGACGGGGCAGCGTGGCGAAGGATACTGCGACGGTCAATCACGATTCGATCTGAACCTAATAGTCAGCAAGAAGGCGTATGCAAGCAGAGATAGGCCAACCTGTTTGTATATGAGCCTCGAGAGTGTTAACGCAAATGGGCGCTACAGCTCGCGCTCGGTGCCCTTAGGTACGGGATAGGAGGTAAGAATGGAGCGGGAAGAGAACCCCCTATCCATGAGCGTATGCATCTATGATGTAGCGATGGTATGAGTGTCGTTCGTTGACGATCTACAAGCCATCCGGCGGAGTTACGGTGGTATCGAAATGCGTACTGACGTCAAATAGGCATTGAGGTGCTAAAGACAGTGGTTACGCACACGATTACGAAGACTACTCGATAAAGTGAGTTGTTGCGAGTAGAGGTTATACAAGCCTTCTCCGAATTGCCTCAGTTGACCATCTCGTGATGTGTGGCCAACTGGTCGCGTGAAGTCTGCGCAGAATGAATCAGTGCCCCGATCTGCAACAAAGTAAGTTATAAGGCCTTACGGTAGATAGCTTGCCGACGATTTGTTTGACCGAACCGCGGGGTCTGTATCGCTCGCTCGTCACAAGTTCTGCAGTCTCAAACAAGGAGCCGATAAGACCAGACATCCACTTCGAGGACTCTCGCAGTCTCGATTATGGTACAAGCACACGCAATCCGATGACTATAATACATGGGACTCATCTAGTGGATGCATAACAAACTGGCATGGTACGGAGGTGTCACAGTAAGAGAGCATTTCGAAAGCGAACACGGGTATCTCCAAGAGACGTGAGAGGGTTATGTCAAAAGTCGGGATCAGCGTCGGAGGCGAAGTATCGTTGCGAAGGAGACTCACCGTATAGAACCATGATATGAGCCGTTAGCGAGAGGCGTCGAGCATTACCATCGCGACCAGACCCAGTCTTCATCGTCTAGGTACCACCTGGGTGGCCCTTCGATGCCCAGACCTTGACGGAGAACATTGAACTGTTCCTCGGATGGCAAATCCCTCCGCTTCAACTGATAGTTCGAGTATAGTGTCACAACTAAACTGAAGTCCTCCGGACTTCCAAGCGACGTGGGTTGCAACTTGAGCAGATCGCTGGGGATGCCAGCACCACTCTTCTTGTTGATGTCGATCATTGCTCGCTCCATGTACTCGCACTCTTCGAGCACGCGTCCCCATTTCCTCGTCAGCCTATGCTGTCGTGCGTAGTCGAGGAGCAAGTCTCGTGGGACTCGCCAGCCGTAGTGCATGAGGGGTGGCTTGCATGCGATTCGGCGAGTTGGGACAAGTGGACGGGGTAGTGTGAGAAAGGGTTCCGCGACGGTGAGATAGCCTTCAACCTGCGTGGTGTCAGAAGAGGAGTACACCAATTGAGGAGGGTACCGACCTGCTCAAACCTCGGCCTAGGACTTGAGAATGCGAAAGGCCGGTGGAGCTTGCACTTGGTACCCGGAGGGTCGACGCTGGGTGGCACAACGGAACGGGCGCATTTCTTGTCCATATTGTGTATGAGAGCTAATCGCGTAGCAGAAAGTAAGTGGGTGTTGGATGCTCGAGGCAATCACAGAGAGTGATAGGTTGAAGGGAAAGTAGGGAGTTGGCCTCGCTGCTCGCAGCCATTGGCTTGCGTTAGTTGAACGATCACGTGCCGTGTGGCCACCCTGTAAAGTAACGCGCGTAATCTCTACTTATCGTGAAGCTCTGGTGAAGCTTTCCTGTTGCTTCTGATCGAGACTCACATGTTAGTATGGCTATGTTTCTGGATCCCCCGCGGTGCTCTTTGAATACGTACATTCCAAATGCACGTGCGCAGTTACAACGTCTCGTCTTGGCGGTGCGTCGAAATCCGATGATGGGTTGAACACCAGTCGATCATGAAGCGGCCAGATAGTTATTATGTGTTCTTACAGAAATATTCACTGAGTGGGAAACCTAGTGAGTCCAGCAATTGCGACCACAATAACTGGCAAACTGCAATGCACAAAATGGCCCGCCGTATTGTTGATCAAATGAGTTCAGCGCAAGACGGTGAGACTCGCGTTACTCACGCTGGGCCCCGGTTGGGTTCGAGGAATCACTCGCAGTCATGGCCCACTGATTAGCAACTAAGTATATGATGCTTCCCATACACTGGAACGAGCCTATCAGTTCTGATAATGCCTCATGAATAGCACCGACTGACCATAGCAGCGTCGAGCGCAGACGCTTTGCAATCGCACACCGATACTGTTATCGCGGTACCGTTTGTAGACCTTGCGGCTATATCCTATGCTGTTCTACGTAACCACGGGTACCT
Organism: Rhodofomes roseus; assembly: GCF_022264815.1. NCBI lineage: Eukaryota > Fungi > Basidiomycota > Agaricomycetes > Polyporales > Fomitopsidaceae > Rhodofomes > Rhodofomes roseus. Next base: position 1,924,107 of record NW_025952960.1, on the reverse strand, counting down.
TAGTGCAGCTTCGGCCTAGCTTGTACTGCGTCCGTGATGAGTATGTTCCGTGCCTGGTCGGTCGGGGCTCGGAGACACGAAGGGGCGCACCAGACTCGACTGTACGATAATAGTGTAGGGATCATGAAGAGACAGACGGTGCTCTTCCAAGTCGGGGAAACCGCCAGCAAGGAGCTTGGGGCTGGAGCTGGAACCGAGTGCAGATGAGTGCCAGAGTCAATGACAAGGGCCAGGTACGCCACATACTGATGATCGCTGCGGTCAGCGTATGGCATAGACCTCATAGTTGAGTGGTTCGCCAAAAGTATTACAAGGCCGCGCCCGAGTCCAACATCTCCAAGCTTCCATGAAGTCTAGACGAGGGGGCATCGTGTGATGGTGTCCAATCCGTAGACTATCCAGTAGACAATGACGGGTAGGGCTTCGGTCAAACGCGAGCACTGGGTCAGTACATTCCCTCAAAGACTCTGAATGGAAATGCGAAGTCGTCGGGCCGTAACGGCCACTGGCACGAGACAGGCCACGCTGTGGTATCAAGTTAGTGATACTTAAGCATTTGACACAAAGGCGAGCTACTCACCTCGTCGAACTCCGGCCTAGACTGAGAGCTCTCCAACACTCGTGAGTTTCCAGACGACCGCAGCACTACACAAGACTAACTCGGTCCAGAACAGAACCCAGAACCCAGATGAAATAGGTCAAGCCGAAGCAGAGCAACTGCCGTTCTAAGACACATCGACATATCGAGAAGATCAAGCTAAATAATACTGTATCCGCAGAGTTGAGTTATATGATACAACGTACACGCGACGACAACTACCGTACATGTCCCGTGTGGATGATAAGGTACAAGCGTGGGCTGACGGACTAGCAATGTCACGACGCGAGAGCAATGCGAAAGCGAGCATGGTGGGGGTATCCTCGACAGAGGTATCGCAGAGACGCTGAAAGATTTATCAAATCAGTACCGGTTATACATGAGGGAAGAAAAGAGCGAGCGTACCATGGGAGGAAGAGATAGATGTCTGCTCAATATGACCAGCGTGACCATTGCCACTCCAGGCCATCCAGGAACCAGCTTGGAGGCTCCTCGAACCCGAAGGCCCGTTGTAACCGCTCGATGCCGTCCTGCGACGGCAGATCCGTCCGCTTCAGTTGGTAGTTGGTATACATTGAGATGACGAAGGTTCTACATCCCATGCCATCCAAGAGTGTAGTCTGTACTTGGAGGATGACGTCCGACATCGAGGCACCACATTTCTTGTTGATAGTAGCCAAGGCTCGATCCATGCGTTCGTACTCGGTGAGGTCACGGCCCCATTTCCTCGTGAGCCTCTTCGTCCGCGCGTAATCGAGGAGGAAGTCTTGAGATACACGCCACCCGTAGCGCATGACGGGCGGCTTGTACTTGACTCGGCGGGAAGGGACGAGCAGGCGAGGCAAGGTAAGAAAGGGCTCCGCAGAGGCCAAATAATCTTTTATCTACGCAATGTCAGTCGGAGATTGCGAGCAAATGTGAACATGAACATACTTGATCATATCTCGGCCTGACTTTACTGAACGCGAAGGGCCGATGAAGCTTGCGCTTAGTGCTTGGTGGGTCGAGGCTCGGTAGGTCAAGGGTGCGAGATGATTGGTAGATCTCCATCATATTGAGTGTGAAATGAGACGAGAGGATATAGGTGAGCGACGGTTGCACGGTATGCTCGAGGCAAGGCGATGATGGTTCGTTGCAGAAGGCGCGACGACTGAGCGACGCGCTTGAACATGGCCATAACCGTGGGAATCGTGGCCACGTCGCGTGTCCCGGACCGTAGATCGCGCTGATCTGAGTCCACGTGCCACGACGGTGCCGTTCGCCAGTAGCGCCTGGTTCAGTGGTTGTACAAGGTTGTACATTGGTCGGAAACTCGGCGGACGGGGGAATAGCAGTCATGTCCATGTAGTCCAACATCGTCTTCATGGCACGGTTCATGTTCTATCCAACGCACAGTGCTCTATACCAAAATACTTTAGGGATGGCCTCCATACGGCGATCATACATCCCACCGTTGAAAATCTAGCACTGATACGTGATGTACAATAGTAGATACATTTGCCCGAAAACTAGCGGCGCCGCCCAGTATTACCATGCATACGTACTGCAAAAGTCTTGCGCATAAGTTGAAAGAAGTCGAGGTGTTACTATGTATGAGACAGAAGTAGTAACCGGTACTTTGCAATGCAAACTAGTTGGCGTTCCCCGGAGTCGACGATGTCCTCGCACCGAGGTCGCCAACCTGGCCGTGTTTCACAATCGTCCACCATATCTTGAAGTCCCCACTGAAGTCGGTGCAATCCTCGTTGAGGAGCATGTAGACCTTGCTTTTGTACAACGCGGTAACGCCGCCACGAGCCCGCCTCCCTGCGGATTTGGAATTCTTCCTCCCAAACCTGACGACCTTGAAGTGCACACCAACGTGACACATAACATACACGACCCTAAGATCCCGAAATGTCCACAGGGCCAGCTCCGCCTGTTCCGCAATCTGCTCTTCCATGTCCCTGAACGAAGATTCGAGGATGACTTCGTACGGAGACTTCTTCGACCCCTCCTGCACCTCTTGGAAAACTCTCTCTTCGTAGCGCTTGAGCTCATGGACAAAAAGCAGTCGCGGGTGAGGCTTGGCCGGGTCGTGCGGACTCAGGAGCGTGGCGTAGTCTGGAGTCCGGCGGCGATCTTTTGCACGTTGCTGTGGATTGCTGATAACCGATGGCCCGGAGGACGCAGTCATCGTTGACGCGCTGATGCTGGAGAGCGACCCGTGGACCACCCCGTGGGCTTGGGACGTTGCTCGAGTCTGCCGTTCTGTTCAAAGTTACTACTTAGACCTCGTACAAAACATGGAGAGATGCTGAGAGACGAACCCGTGGGCTCTGGTGCGTCGAATGCATCCGGAGGGATGGTCATGATGAACTGCGCGATTGTTCTGAGACGATAGCCGTTGGGCCCAGGGATGGAAGTTCTAAGAGACGCCCATTCCAGGACAGTTTGGAGAAATGGGTGCAGCTCAGCTTCGAGTTCGTGATCTACAATGTCGACTGCGAGTCGACGGATATGAAGCATCTCATCGACATTGAATGTCTTGACCCAGGCGGGCCAGTTCGTCGGAGCCATTGTGGAGCAGTTCCGTTGTAGATGTGAGTCGAGGTTGGGAAGAAGTCGTTGTTCGCCTCAACCGAGGCAGACCTCTATTTGTGTGAGGCGCGTTAGTGTCCCGCCACGGGGAATGGCCACAGGGAGCCACACCTTCCCAATGCAGACGGAATGACTGAGCCACAGACTTCGCAGGCGGATGCTGTGCGAGTCACTCCCCCCGTAAGCATTGCTGGCAATGTGCCGAACCAAGCCGACCTTTGTTCTCTAAATCGGGAATGATCAAGGTCTCGTTTCCGTGGCTGCAGACCTCAAGGCGAACCGTTCTAGAATGCACCCCGTGGTCATTTGCTACCGCGGCCACCCGCCGAAGTGCGCACTGCGCCTCGTGCATCAGACAACGAACGATTCCCGAGAGCGGGCCACATACCTGTGGACCTGAATAGGAAGGTTCCTGATGGATGCAAACATCATCTGCCAAAATTGTCGATTAGCTACAGAGCCACGCCGAGCTAAATGATCTCCCGTGGCCACCACGGGGGAACAAGGGACTTACGGGGCGGCGTAGAAGGCCGCCGAAACGCTTATAACACGGAGAGCTCAGTTGAACTCTCCCACCTTCGCACCAACTTGAACTCACCTGTTCTCAGTTCTTACCACAACATGGACATGACCGACTGGCAGTGGCCCACCGTCGACACACCCGACACAGAACGCAATGACCTCTTGCCGCGTTACAGGCCTACAAGGCGTCCTATGACGGCAGTGGTGAGTTTCTGCCTTCAGAGTCGGCCACCGTATGTGGTACTGACGACTCTACCTTCTTGTCATAGGAGTTCCAAGCGATTTCAGATAGTCATCCACTTGCTATTCTGCCGTGGATCCTCGTCCCAGACGGGCTGGGCGACTTTGCGCCGCCTGTCATGCATTACGCGATAGACTTCGTTCCAGATCAGCTTGTCGCCTACGCGGAGGAGAACGACTCTCTCGTTGTCTATTACGACGAGTCGCCCGCGTGCTCAGAGTTTGATTCCGACGGAGACAATGAGGAAGTCGAGCAGGAAGAACATCACGAGCAGGACGAACCGCGCGAGGAACCGGAGTGTAAATTGAATGCAGGGCAGGAGCAGGACGAGCAGCGCGAGGAGCCGGATAGCGAGCGGAGTGCAGGGCAGGGGCAAGAACGCGAGCAGAGGGGCGAAAGCGACCTGGAGCATGGCAAAGAAGGCGAAGAAGACTCCGAATCGGAGGAGGAAGATTACGATTTCCGTCGCTTGAAGACTCGAAACGCTCCGCGGAGGAAGGCACCGACAATCGACAGAATTGGCAGCATGCGATGTGCTTTGCGCGCTTTGGCCATCGAGGCGGGCGCACATATCCATACTCGCTTGCTGAAGATCAGCCTAGGAATTCAACGCATGGGGGTGCGGGAAACGTCCTTAATCATCTCGTTCTACAGCAACTACGACCTCAAAGCCGGCGACCTGCCGACTACGGAGGACATCGAGAAGTTGCGCGTGGCAGTCGGTTCTCAACATCCGCCTGGTTGGTACCTGGATAGGAGCAACTATCGCTGGGAGCGTTACTACTGACTGGTAGCAGTAGCTCATGGGATCTGCTACATACACGTCAGAATATGCCTTGTCGGCAGTCCAATAGGTGCTGCGCTCACATACCATTTTACAACCGTACAACCGTCAGATCGTCCATGTAATTGTCTACAGAGCGTTATAGTGATTTTCAGCATATTATCCAAGCCATATTGTGACCGGACATGCGGCAAACTAGGACTCGGACCTGCCACATATCATCGCGGTGTGATCAGCCTTCGAACAGTCCTGCGACCTACGCGTCAGGACACAGACCGCGTATCCAGTTTTTCTCGTGACATAGAGGCGTGGCCCGTCTGACTCTTAGCGCAAACGAATGACACAATGACAGCCTGCGCTGCGTGAATATGCGAGGACGTCTGCGTCATTTAAGAAGGGTTAATTATAGTTCATTAGTGAACCTAATCAGGATTAAAATGAGTTCCTTAAGAACTATGATTAGGTATTCATTCTGTTAATCATGGGCTTAGGGTGGTATGATTACCTCCATTAATCCATGTTGGCATGAAACCATATTATGATCCCAAATGAAGGCACTAGCCCTGACACAAAGGGCTAATTCTCTGCAAATCCCAGTCAATTTACACTGAATCATGGCATAATCCCAGTCATGATCATGCTTAACCAATTCATGACTCTTAATCCTAACATAATCCCATTATTTGGATATCATAATCATGGCATAACCTCAGTGTTGATCCTGCTGAAATGGGCATAATCATGACATATGTACAATCCTAAACATTCATTATCAAGCCCTAATCTCAGAGCTAATCTATGGCAGGCATCATGAATGTAATCATGAATTCAATGCTAATCCTGGCTGCTGATCCTGATATATTGATGTCAGATTAGTGCTGATTAGCCAGATAATCTGCAGAACAAATCACAGTGATCAGATCAATTAAAAAAATGTTGTGCAGAAGCCAGGACTGAACCAGCGACTTTTTGAAGCATTACATAATCACCTTATTGGGCAAAGAAGCATACACTATAACCACTGCACCATACTGTCTTGTTATGTCTGAGATGTTATTGATCTATGTCATGTTCTTTGATTGCTGGACTTAGACACATTTCTAGTGCCCTCCCATGATGCAGTCTAATCCTGATCAACCTGAGATTAGCAACCAATCAATCCTCACTAACCCATGAGGATTTGCAGAGATTAATCCTGAGGTAATGCTTCTTTGCCACATAAGACTGTGAACAGATCAAGTCCAGATTAGAGGTGGGATTAGATAGTCTTCAATCTGATTAACTTACTGCTAATCTGCAGTGTACAAACAGGATTAGGGTTCCACATTACTGAATCATAATTAAAAGTACCAAGTACAGCACATTGAAATCATCATTGAAACAGCAGATTATATTGGAAATAAATCTTTGCAAATCCTCATGGGTTAGTGAGGATTGATTGGTTGCTAATCTCAGGTTGATCAGGATTAGACTGCATCATGGGAGGGCACTAGAAATGTGTCTAAGTCCAGCAATCAAAGAACATGACATAGATCAATAACATCTCAGACATAACAAGACAGTATGGTGCAGTGGTTATAGTGTATGCTTCTTTGCCCAATAAGGTGATTATGTAATGCTTCAAAAAGTCGCTGGTTCAGTCCTGGCTTCTGCACAACATTTTTTTAATTGATCTGATCACTGTGATTTGTTCTGCAGATTATCTGGCTAATCAGCACTAATCTGACATCAATATATCAGGATCAGCAGCCAGGATTAGCATTGAATTCATGATTACATTCATGATGCCTGCCATAGATTAGCTCTGAGATTAGGGCTTGATAATGAATGTTTAGGATTGTACATATGTCATGATTATGCCCATTTCAGCAGGATCAACACTGAGGTTATGCCATGATTATGATATCCAAATAATGGGATTATGTTAGGATTAAGAGTCATGAATTGGTTAAGCATGATCATGACTGGGATTATGCCATGATTCAGTGTAAATTGACTGGGATTTGCAGAGAATTAGCCCTTTGTGTCAGGGCTAGTGCCTTCATTTGGGATCATAATATGGTTTCATGCCAACATGGATTAATGGAGGTAATCATACCACCCTAAGCCCATGATTAACAGAATGAATACCTAATCATAGTTCTTAAGGAACTCATTTTAATCCTGATTAGGTTCACTAATGAACTATAATTAACCCTTCTTAAATGACATCCCTGGCGAGGAGGAGGAGGCGACTTGAGGACGCGTTACATAAACGCTGCCAGCCGCCACCGAGCTTTCCACGTTCCACGCGTGACGCGTGACGTCCGAGTCGGGTTCCACAGAGGCAACTTAGCAAGCCTTTTGCTGCCCGAGTCCTCAGTACGACTACATCCCACTAGCATGCTGTCGGTGACTCGACGTTGAATTTCTATGCAAGCCTGAGGGCTGGTTCCGCACCACCGTCGGACCACTTGATCCGAGTCAAAGCCATTTTATCTGCCGCTCGCGGTTTGTCCCAATTCCCGAAGTTGTCGCCATGACAGTCCTGGTGGCTGAGAACTTTTGAAGATACCCTTGTTCTCGCTCCCGACGCGGGACTGTTCACACGGGATCTGCCACTGATCTGTCGATCGCGGAGGCAAAGTCAATCGGGCATGGGCGCCAACTGGATCTCAACTTAAGCTTGAACTTGAACTTGAACGTTTGAACGTTTGAACGTTCACGTCGTCTCATCCCTGCCAGATCCCTGCCACCCACATTTTTGACACAACTATTCTCAGCTCCGACGTCCACGCGTTGTCTTCATTTCCTGCCATGCCACGACCTCATAGCTCTCGTACTCTCGACCTCCCCTGCCTCGATCCCCCGGGAACGAGCCGCACACTAGTCATCCCGTTTGCGTTCAGTCGGGAGAGACCCAGCTATCAACAGGTATGTCCTTGCCACTGGCCCATACCAAGAGTCTCACGCAGCCTAGATGTTTGATAACGTACACAGTACAGATCCGTTTACAACTCTACCTCGTGTTCTCATCCCCAGTCTTCGATACACGTACGTTCCACCGCGAATGTTGTACGGATGGCCTGCGCCGAAAGAGTCTTTACTGGCATACGCGAAGAAAAAGAAGATCGTTGTGCGTAGTGGCCGTACAATCGACGAACCTGCTACACTGGGCATAGCACTCCGCATCATGATGCTTGAAAGTGGCGTTGCCAACCTTCCTCATGACATGCTCCGCCCTCGTATCACACCGGTGGGGGCGGATGACCAACAAAGAGTTGTCGTCGCAGTATACTCCAACTACGACTTCACACGGAAGGAGCTGCCATCGCAGGAGACAATGGAGAAGCTTGGGCAATGCCTGGGTGTCGAGGGACCACCGAGATGGTACCTGGACGGCCTCAACTGGTATTGGCGACTATGGTAAAATAAAATAAAAGAGGGGAAGGAGTGTCTGCATTCTCTGCTCTATATCGTTGTAAGCAATTGTTCTTATCTGCCCTCCCGTTGCTGGCTAACTATCGAATGTTGTACACAAATCAATCAGTCACGACCTCGCTTGATCCCTTATTGGCTTGTCATTGCATCGCGTTGCTCTATGTACATCATGTTTAATTGGCGGTTGGTCAGAGCCTGTACGAATAAGGACGGATCATAATCCTGGCTTTCATTGATCACTTGGATTCGGCTCGTGGGGTGGGCGCTGCTCGGTATGAAGTAGCCGTGGTCTCGCAATGACAGCAACGTATGTGCCATAACGCGAATATCGCCGCGATGATGAGTCGCATCCCCACTTTTCCGGTGCCACTGCCGGTATACATTCAACTACCACTTCGACCGGGCCTACAGTTCTGAACGCCGCCAATTGTTCTCGGCCGTCTCGTCGGAAGGTAGATCGCGGCGCTTGAGCATAGCTCTCAATCGCACGAACAGATAAATATATCATTGAATCAGCCTTCATCGAAATGGTATGTAGAACGCGCTGACCCACCAGGAGCCTGAGTCGATATTCACCTTGCCCTCGCCATGGATCATCGCATGCAATGTTTCGAGCATCATTCTAGTTAGAGATGACTTACACCCGAGACGCTTTGCAAGCTCGTGCTTCTCTGCGTAGTCGCGCAGGAGCTTTCCCGTAGCAAGCCACGCATAGACGAGACGAGGCGGTCGCGTTGCACATCAGCGGCCAGGGACGAGGTCTCCGGAGCCCGTCAAATCGTTGCATCCGGCGCTGAGCTTAAGAGTCTGCGCTCGTATAAGACGAGAGACCTGCGTAAAAGTGCACCAACGGTGCAGCGGGGTTCTTGCATGCTATACCTGGCCAAAGATTAATGGCCAGAGACGCAAGGTATCGGCGACGGATTCACCTGTGCGGATATCTAGGTCTGATCTTGTTCGTCCGTAATTTCAATCTCTCCATAGTGAGTTAAGCTAGGCTGCTTGAGGTATTTTCGGGTATTTGGGCTCGACGTCAACGAAGATTCGCAATGTGCAGTGCGTTGCGGACGCAGACCAAGGCGCCAAGCGCTTTGACCGGCAGATCTACGATCCTACGACATATGGTGCTGGATCCGGGATACGATCAAAGCTCATTCACCAAGGTCCAAGCTACCAATTGGCTAGACTCTCTTTGAACAATGAACGCATATGTGAAATGTGGGACAGTGTGGCCAACCGCGTAGGCGCCGGAACCGACTCGCGTTTAAATTCGCGCTTCAGCCCAACGGCTTGTTCCACTCCTCCCCCACACCCACCGCCGTAGCGAAATGAAGCAGATCACGAACGTCGAAACCGTCGATTCTCCCGATACCGTGGCTACCGGGCTGGCCCCGCCGCTCATACCAACGGAGGGTGGCCGTATACTGGACGAGGTACGTTTGCTGTCGCCACTCGCACCAGAACGACGAACTCACCTGGCTTCCGAAGGACCTCACTAAGATCATAGAGGCGGAACCTCTCTCGAAGCTCCCTCGAATTCTCGTGCCGGACCCTGAGGAGAGTGTCATGAAACCGCCCGTTATGCACTACGGGTGGCCCATCGATCACGATGTCCTCCTAGATATTGCGGAAGAGCATGGACTGACTGTCTACCTTCCTTCCGGAAACGATACGCTCGTGGAGGACGGCTGGGAAAATGAGTGGCAGGAGCCAATAGACAGATGTCATAACATCAAACTCACCGCGACGATCGCCAACGTCATGCAAGCAGTTACTGAAGAGGTGGGCGCGTGGGTCCCACTCAATCTGGTTAAGGTATGGCTCGGTCTGCAGGGAAGCAACAAGCGCCGTTCTCCGGCGATCATCTCTTTCTATACCAACTACAACCTGGATTGCGCGTACCTACCCCCTTTAGAGGAGATAGAGAAGATGCGCGAGGTGTTAAAGATCCAGGATGAAGGGCCGCCAAGGTGGTACTTGGATGCGGACCACTATAGGTGGAGGCCGTGGAGAGAGCGACGCGAGCATCCGACCTGGTTCTATGCAAGTGAGATGCCAACTTTCTTCGCTCGCAACGAGTTACTCACCAACCCTTCGTCCAGCTTCGCTATAGGATCCGACAGGATGTTGCATGCAGATGAGTAATGTAGTCCTTGTCTCTTGTACTTGTATTTTGCGTGCACACCCTTGTATTGATATTGGCATATCCTCTTGTCTCTCACTTGAATCCCTTCGCAAAAAAGGTGCTACATTACCAACTCGGATATTCAGGTAACTTACTGATCAAGGATCCCTGCCTGTAGAGTTCACGTCACTGTTTCGTCCGACAGCACCACCACTCCGTCATCCGCGGGTCATCAGCGACCTTTACCCACCCACCGTCTTCACCCGTGAATGCTCTCGCGAGCCCCGCCGCACGACGCGCACGCGCGCGTGCCTCCTCTTCTCTCCCCAGCACAGAGTTTGCCTTACACAGCCAGTGCAGACACACGGGCCACACCACGTCCTCGATGCAGCCTTCTTCGTCGATCATCGCCATCACCGCCTCACACGCAGCGACAACCTTATGCGCACCCTCCTCGCCCGGTTCCGCGAGCCATTCCGCAAACTGCGCGTCATCATACACGAGCGAACGATGTCGCGCGAGGGCCGCCCTGCGCGCGTCGCTCCGGGCGTGTGCATCGCCGGTGAGTGAGCAGGCGGGGCACGCGCAAGTGAACGCGTACGATTCGCGAAGGAGGGTGATCCGTGTGGCGCGAGGGAGCGTGAGCTCAGGGAGGTAGGAGATCGTTATCTCCTCCCCCGCAAGGATCCGCCGCCGAGCGCGGAGCTCGATCGAGAAGGAGGGCAAGTCCCAACGCGCGACTGCATTCGGTGAGCAACTGTCGGTAGCAACAAGCCGCGCGGACGCAGCCGTCTGTCAGTCTGCCATGCAACATTGCAGATCGAAATGATGTGCGCACCTATGGTTCGCGCGGCACGTCAGCTCGCATACGACCGCACAATCGCCGGGGTACCCAGGGAGGGCACCCACACCAAGGGCGTTCGTGTCCACGATTCCCCTCGCGCGGGAGTACCGCGTGTCGCGCGCCCTGTAGTTCCGGAGCCCGAGGAAAGCGCGCTGCTCGCGCGCAGGCATCGATGCGGCGACGCGCTCGAGGAGGTCGTCCGCACGCATGCCGGGCGCATCGCCCGCGGGGAGCGCGCGCAGCGTGAGCAGGAGCGGGCGCTCGCTCAGGACGAGGTCTCCCGGCTCGAGGACAGCAGGAGCGAAGAGTCCGAGCTCCACGACTGGGCTGCCTGGACTGGACGCTGAGAGCGCGCTGGGCACTGGGCGGAGGTCGTACAGGCGCGGGATGGCCGGCTGGGCTGGGGCACATGGGAAGCCTGGGATCGCGAGGATGTGAGGGGTTTGGCCGGAGAGGAGGACGCAGGTCGTGGTGTGCTCGGCAGAACCAAGGCCAGAGGGAGGAGGTGGAAGGTGGACTACATAGAGGGTGACCTGCGTGCCGAGCGTGAGCGCGCTGAGTTGAGGCTCGTGGTGTGATATGCTCTGGGTACGGAGCGTAGGAATGGGTATCGGAGCCGCTCCCGCAGGAGGTCGAGACTTGTCTACGAGACCGTGAGCTTCGTCCCCGGATTTCGGCTTCGGCGCTCGCTGAGACTTGTTGTCCGCGCTCAGAGACCTATTCAATAGGAAGCCTCGGCGCATGTTGGGCCCTCGAGACGTACAAAGCAGCCGCTGTGGCAAGGGTCAAGGGGCGGCGACGACTTCATGTCTTTGAACAATAGGAGATGACTTCACTGCATTCCCGCTGCTATCGCGAGTTTGCTCCGTATGGTCTGGTACCGAGCGCGCGCGTGTGAGTAGTCTCTCGCGCCAACCCAAGACCCGTCGAGACATTGCTCGACTCTGTACAAGCGTCAGCATTGGTCTGAGTCGACAGGTCAGCAACACGAGTCTCACCTCAGTATCAATTGCCAGCTCATCATCTATCAGGTAATGTGAGAGCATTTTTGTTAATGAAGTCCCTTCAAAAGGGCAGTACTCATATGATTGTGCATCCACCCCTCTCCCCCATTTCGTCTTCGTATACTTCGCCCGGTCACCCAGTCAGTCGGATTGGGGCGACGTCCACTGGCAGTATGAGGAGGCCGTGTACAATCATGCTTGGTGGTCGACCGCTGTACGTGTATACTGTAACTTGGCAAGCGTGAACGCTGGATGGCACGTCCGAGGTGAGTCTTTTTTTCGATTTTCTTGCACATGCCAGTGGTCTGAGTCACGGAAAGTCGACCAGTGACTAGGGGCAACGCCATACAGTTCAAACTCCGACGCGTCCGCGCGCGACGCGCCTACCGTGTCCCAAAGGTGGGCGCGAAAAGAGGTGCACTTTACTCTCCCTTCTCCTACACAAAATATTTGGATAACACAACCACAAATCATGTAAAATCATACTTGAGAGAGTCTTCTGGACAAAATTTCTGGATACCTCGTTCAGACGGCTTTGTTCTGGCAGGGGGAAGATCGATGTGCATAAAATTATTCTGTCCTGAACGTTAGACGGAATGGATGTTCAAGGTGATTGTGACGCGCTTGTTGCGACATCGAGTTCGCAGCGAGTACTCGAAAAGTGCACCTTTTCGTGCGAGGGCGACGCGTATTACGTAAGCAGAACGCGCGCGACGCGACGCGCTCAAACGCCTGCTTCGTTCGCGTTTGCTCTGTTCTACGCAGGCCGGAACGCGCTCTGAACATCCGACACAGACCTATGGCTCTATGGGTCATTTCTTCTTCGGGTTTGACTCTAGACGACCGAGTAGAGCTCAAAGGGCGCAAGTTCTTGGTGTCCAACCACTCGGTTCTGCAGCTCGGACTACAAGGCCGGCCAGAGTCAATGTGATCGCCGTCCGTCTCGATCCAAACTATTGGAGCGATCCTGCTAACTTCAAGGGCATTACACGCGATGATATCAAGCTCCAGCTCGCGTGGCTACGTGTGCGAGGCGTCCGTGTGACCCCCGGGCTTGCTGGCGCAAAGAACTTGAAGATGGACCGCCTGCAAGGTCTAGTGTGTTGAAAAAAGAGGTTTTAGGCTTAGTAAGCCCAGTGGCAGTGAAGGACTAAAGAGTGAGTGAACAGACCAGTCCCAAAGGGAAGATCCTATGCTGGCAGGCAGAGGAGAGGACGAAGGATCGTTATCATTACAGGGCAAACCAGCCCAGTATATATACACATTTGATACAGGTCACATGCTGTATCAGTGGTTCATCAGTAAGCACTAAGTCCGAGGTTTTGGGGATATGAGTAAGCTGGTAAGCAGCATGAGTAAGCCAAAACTCGGAGTTTGATGTGGAGAGATACATGAAACGTGATGGAACATCAGGAATAATATGAGACATGATGGAACATCAAAGAGTAATATAAGACGTGATGGGACATCAAGGAATGATATGGAACGTCATGGAACATCAAGGAATGTCGTGGAATATCATGGAATGATCCGGACTAAAGTCACATGACGTAATCTAGGCAAAGTCCATCAAAGAACGTATGTAATCTGACATTGCAGAACATAAGTCCATATCCGTACATAACTGATAAGATAAGAACACTGAAAACTCGGAAGTTCAACACTCCCACTTGTTCAAGATGTCGAGTATCTCATCATGCCAACCGAAGACCTGAATTTCTCGATTCCGCTGAAGGGAACATTCTTGGTCAAGGCATCAGCAAGTTGGTCTTCACTTGCGACAAAATAGATGTCCATCTCCCCACGTTCGTAGAACTCTCGAATGTAGTGATACCGGATTTCTATGTGCTTGGTGCGGCGATCCACAGCGGGGTTCACCGCAAGGAAAATGTTGCCTTGGTTGTCAAGACAAAGTGGAGTTGGATGAGACATGTTGTCTCCCAGTTCTTCTCCAAAATGACGCAGCCAAGCCATCTGACGACAGCAGTCGGAGCTGGCCTTATACTCTGCTTCGGTTGAAGACAAAGATACCGTTGGTTGGCGTCTTGACACCCAAGAAACGACACAATTGGCCATGAGGAAAACAAAGCCAGATGTAGAGTGCCTATCATCACGGTCTTCAGCCCAGTCTGAGTCTGAGTAGGCGATCAGACCAGAGTTTGAGCCTCCATCGTAGCAAAGTGCAAGTTCCTTTGTCCCTTGAAGATATCTCAGGACATAGTACGCAAACTTCATATGCTCTTTAGACGGATTTGAAGAAAACTTCGCCAGACGCGTGACCGCGAACGAGATGTCTGGGCGAGTACCAAGCATAGCATACATGATGCTGCCAATGATGCTCTGGTAACGGGTTCGGAAAATTTCAGATGCAGTGTCGGTGTTCTTCTCTAATACTGCTCCAGCGGGAAGAGGTGTCCTTGCAGACTTGCAGTTGGACATTTGGAACCTCTCCAAAACAGACTGAATATAGTCTTCCTGGTCAACAAAGATACGACGTGCAAGACGTTCTCGACGAATGTGTAGACCAAGGAAACGCTGGACAGCTCCCAGATCAGTCATCTGGTATTCCAAAGACAGTCTCTGCTTGATGTTGTCGATGAACAATTTCGAGTCGCCCATGAGGAGCAAGTCGTCGACATACAATATGATTAAGCAGGTGTGTCCTTCAGATTCACGAGAGAAGACATAAATTCCGGCATCCGAATACGTCCGTTTAAACCCTAAGTCAAGGAGAGACTTGTGGATCTTAGCGTTCCATTGACGAGACGCTTGCTTCAAGCCATAAATGGCCTTCTTGAGCAGACAGACCCAGTTCTCCTTCCCAGGTACAGCCCATCCTTCGGGCTGTTCCATGTAGATTTCCTCGTCAAGGTCACCGTTAAGGAATGCCGTCTTGACATCCATAGACTCAATCTCCCAATCTTCAAGTGCTGCATGCGCCAATAGATAGCGTACGGATTCAAACCGTGCAACAGGAGAAAAAGTCTCGGTATAGTCTTGACCCCACACTTGGGTAAATCCCTTTGCAACAACACGCGCTTTGTAGCGACCATCGTGTTTAATCGCATAAACCCACCGGCACTTGATAACCTTTCGGTTTTTAGGCCGTGGAACTAGAACCCAAGTCTTGTTGTCCATAAGTGACTTGTATTCAGAACCTTCAGATGCGTGCCATTTAGCCTTGTCTTGAGACTCCATAGCTTCCCTGTGACTCTGGGGAACACCATGGTTTGCTTCTGCTAGCATCCGCACAAACATGAGAGTTTCAGCCTCAGATTGTTGACGGCCTTGAGCATCGGTACGACGATCAATATTCGCAGGTGGCTCGTCACCATAGGCATTGTCCTTGTTCCTCTTAGGATTTTGTCCAGCACCTTGACGACGTGGACGTTCGTACTGAGGTTGCGGAGGAGGTACAGGATCAGGTTGCGGTTGTGGAATGTCTCCCACTGGCTCTGGATGGTCTTCAGGTTCAGGTTCATGTTCCGGGATAGGAACGGGAATAGGTAAATCCTCAGAATCAGAATCCTCCAAGTTCGCATCCTCAGGAGGTTCATCAAACGGCTTATCCAGGGATTTCGGATTATTGCCTAAATCTTTACGTGCAGGAAATGTCTCTTCATCGAAGGTCACATCACGAGACACAACGATACTTCGAGTGGCCGGATTCCAGAAACGATACCCTTTGGAACCTAACTCATAGCCAACAAAGATCATCTCGACAGCCTTCTTGTCGAGCTTCCCAGCTCTTTGTTCCTTCTGCACATGCACATATGCCTTGCACCCAAATACCCTAAAATACGAAATGTCCGGGACTGTGCTATCCCAGAGGGTAATGGGGCATTGCCAGTTAAGGCGTCGCATTGGTTGCCGATTATAAATGTGAACCGCAGCGTCAACAGCCAATTGCCAGAAACCATGGCTTAGTCCAGCATGATGAAGCATAGACATAGCCTTCTCGACAATGGTCCGATTCCAGCGCTCAGCTCTCCCATTCTGTTGAGGAGAGTATGGCATCGTCTTCTGATGTTCAATGCCAAATTTGCGCAAATGTTCGGTAAATTCTGCAGAGGTATATTCTCCCCCTCGATCCGAGCGTACAGCTTTGATTTTCTCGTCAGTTTGGTTCTCAGCCCATGCCTTGAAATCATCGAACGCTTGGGTCGAATCATTCTTATGTTTGAGGAAATAGGCGCGGCCAAGACCGGAGTAGTCGTCGAGAAAGCTGATGAAGTAGCGCCATCCACCAATAGCGGTGGTACGCATAGGACCATCTTCGTCGGTATGAACAATTTCAAGAGGTTTTGAAGCTCTCTTGTCCGACGCGGGAAATGGAGCACGATGAGACTTGCCCCATTGACAACCTGCACAAGGAGACTTGTCCTTGTCACCGATAGAATCCACACCCTTGGTGTGCTTGGGTAGTTGACGGATAACTTCTTCAGACGAATGTCCGAAGCGTTGATGCCAAAGGCGAAAATTTGACTTGTCAGCAGACTTAGCCAATTGCGGTTTCATAATTTCCATGTGCAACATATAGAGATTGTTGAAGGGCGTGTGATGCGCCTCCATGATCTTGTTACCACGGATTCGGTCAGAACCATGCAAAATAGGTTGGTCGAAAATGACCATACGGCCTCCACCTTGAACAAGGGTGAAACCTGAACGTTCAATAACTCCAGTTGAAAATAGGCGACTAGACGCGGCAGGGATATATGCGACATTGGTGATAGTCGACACAATATGTTTCCCTTCAACATGCACAACGCCTTTGATAGTGCCTTCACCGTAAGCTGCAATTTTACTCTTGCCGGCTGTGCTAAAAATCATGGGCTCCTCGTAAGGAGTGTAATCCCAGAAATCAGCCATGTTGTTGGTGATCGTCTTGGATGCACCAGAATCCATAATCCAATCAGTCGTTCTTCCTGACGCGGTGTGAGCCGCAGTATACCAAGAAGCAGTCATAGTATTCGCAGACGACGAGGAGGATTCTACAGTTACAACATTCGAAGAGTCCGACGCAGATGCAGTGTTAGAAGTACCAGAACTAGATTGACCATTTCCTCCGTTCTTTCCCTTTCCTTTGCCCTTGCCCTTGCCCTTGTTGTTCTTCCCCTTTCCGCCACCTTTATTCTGAGGGCGGAGATGCGGGTACTTGGTCCAACAATTCTCGCTACCATGGGCCCCACCGCAGTGATCGCAGGGGTCCTTGGATTTATGCTTGACCTGGGACGTCTTAGACGCAGACTGTCCCATACCGGACCGGCGAAGTGATTCCTCGGCAAGAATTTTGCTCTGGACCGAGTCGACCTTTAGATCTTTGAGGGTCTGCGTCGCCAGGAGCGCAGAGATCATCGACTGGTATGACTCTGGCAGCTTCGACAGAAGGAGAAGAGCCTGAGTTGAGTCACCGAGCGTAATTCCGCCACCACTAATCTCCTTAAGCCGGGTAACCAGCTTGTTGATCTGATCCTGCATTGGCTTGGAGTCAGACATTTCCGGAGATTTGATCAACGACTGGAAGAGAGACCAGACGTATGCCGTGTCGGGGGTGCCAAAAGCGGTTTTGAGCGAGTTCCACATGTCCTTCGCATCCTTGAGATCACCGGTGTCTTTCTCGAGCAGATGATGCATCGAGCGATCGGTTCTCATAAATAGAACACCCTGGGCACGGGCATTCTGAGTGGCGAAGTCCGCTGCGGGTGTGCCAGTTGCAGTAACGGCGGGCCAGGCTTGGATAAAAACCAAATAGCCGCGCATGGCGGCTGACCAATCAGCGTATTGCGACGCTGAGGAAAGCTTGGGGACATTGTCAGGTTTGACGTCACCCATGGTTGCGGATAGGAGGATAAATTCGTCTTGTGAGACGGATGGTAGTTCTGGGGTAAAAACTTCGAAGGGTAATTCCTCGAAGAATGGAGATTGAGGTCTCGACTCAGGGAGCGGGACTAGGTGTTCAGGATATGGAGGTAATTCCGAAAATTCACTAGCAAATAGGAAATTCTCCTGCCAAGGAGCGACCGATATTCCAGTTGAAAATCCTTCTGGAACTGGACCTAGAGGTTGATCGTAGCGATGTGGGCAACTAGCGTCGTCGCAGTTAATCCACTGATCTTCTTCGATGTCAAAATGATAATCGAAGTTCTCCTCGTAGTCGTAGAGATGATGATGGTCGGTGCAATCGTACGGTGGAATTACTCCGTTCGATGCTTCACTATTTGAGTCTCGGTCAAATGTCTCTTCTTGAGACGAAGCCACAGTGTGATGCTTAAATTCTAGGGATGAAGATATACAGAAAAAATGCGACTACAATCGCTTATCTACCCAGTACAAGTAGTTGTTCTTGTACAAGTCCCCTACGTCCTTGATAATGCGGCCGAAATTCTGGCTAAGATTTATGAAGGAAATCTTCGCAATCAGCTCGCAGACAGAACAGATGTCGTTCAATTCGACTGCAGACCACGTGGTTCCTTCCTCCTCGATATTTGTCAGCACCCAGTTGAAACGCCTGCCAAAATCGTCCAAGTTATCCAACAAGGGAAGACGGGCGTAGAGGCGGTTACGGTGGCGATAGAGGGGCTGAAGGCGCTTCTGGACGGCAAGGAGACGCTTGCACAGGATCTCGACTTTGTCAGCGGTTGACTTCTTGCGGAAGTCGGACAGGAAGATAGGCTTTAGAGCCGTGGGAACGATGGGAGTTTCTCCGCTAAGACGCTCAATGAGCGAAGCCTTGGTCTCGGCAGCAGCGGCGCTAGCGGCACGAGCAGCAGCGAGTTCGGCTCGGCGAGTCTCGGCGAGAGCTTCGGCAACGTCCGCTTTCTTCTGCAAATACAAGAGGTGCTGCTCCGGCGAGGTGCGGCAGGACTCCTTGGGAGGAATGGACGTGTCTACGCGGCCAGAGGCTTGGCGGCGGCGACGAGGGGTAGGAGCGAGGATGATGTCGATCTGGCGACGGACGGGTAGATGACCGTACAAATGCCGATGACGTACAGCGATGACGTTAGAGTCGTCTTCGTCAACGTCGTTTCTCTCACGACGAGACGGATGATAAATTTCGTAATTGCCTTTTCGGGCTGCCCTAGAGATGCGCTCAGACAAGGCCTTCGGCACTATGTCACGCAGCGACTTAAAAATAGTCCAACAAAGGACAAAAATTGCCAACTCACTCTTTCAAGAGTTGGGCTTTGGAGCGCGCAAAGAGGGGTGCAGGTGATTAAAGAATCAGAGCGCAGGGCTCATAACCTGTTGAAAAAAGAGGTTTTAGGCTTAGTAAGCCCAGTGGCAGTGAAGGACTAAAGAGTGAGTGAACAGACCAGTCCCAAAGGGAAGATCCTATGCTGGCAGGCAGAGGAGAGGACGAAGGATCGTTATCATTACAGGGCAAACCAGCCCAGTATATATACACATTTGATACAGGTCACATGCTGTATCAGTGGTTCATCAGTAAGCACTAAGTCCGAGGTTTTGGGGATATGAGTAAGCTGGTAAGCAGCATGAGTAAGCCAAAACTCGGAGTTTGATGTGGAGAGATACATGAAACGTGATGGAACATCAGGAATAATATGAGACATGATGGAACATCAAAGAGTAATATAAGACGTGATGGGACATCAAGGAATGATATGGAACGTCATGGAACATCAAGGAATGTCGTGGAATATCATGGAATGATCCGGACTAAAGTCACATGACGTAATCTAGGCAAAGTCCATCAAAGAACGTATGTAATCTGACATTGCAGAACATAAGTCCATATCCGTACATAACTGATAAGATAAGAACACTGAAAACTCGGAAGTTCAACATAGTGAGCATCCTCTGGGGCTTGTCATCGAAAGGGGGTCAACGAGCTTTCCACGGACTGACCATTCATTTACTTGTAGCTATAGACTAGTAAGTATCAGCACCTCAAAGAGGTTAATCGCGCCCATGAACACGCTGTACATATGATACACTCCTCCGTTGTAGAAAATACCTTCTATATTTGACCTAATTGCTCACAACGCGAGCAGTATATAGCTCTGTAATGCTACCTATACCTTCTTTATGTGTATAGCAGTCCTGGAGAATATAATGATCATTTTACATGCCCTGTACCCGTTAGCTAAAGGCATCGAGGGACGGCGCGTCCACCTTTTCGACGCGTCTGGGTCACGTGACGGGGGACGCGTTCCAGAATGGCGTTGCCCCTAGTCACGACCAGTGATCGTCCGATTCATCGTGGGGTAGCTAGATTACGTAAGTAGGACTGGCGTCTTTTTTATTTTATTTTTATTTTTATTCACCGTGTTTATAGTCCCTCGCCCGAGGCAAGATGCGGACACTAATACATCATAACGGCACGCTAAGACCGTTCTACTCGAGCCCCATTTCCCCTTACGGGTCCCTGCCGGAATCTCCTTTTCACGTCAACTTGAGCGCACCGGCGACGCTAATTGGGCGGTCCTCCTGTAGGTAAGCGCTCCGGTCTTCATCGTCATGGCCCGCGTAGGTGCGATAGCAACATCCCAGTGATGGTACGGAAAGGTGAATTTGAAAGCGGCGCACCGCCGGGTGTTCACCGGGTCACTTCCGGCACATGTCTTCTTCGTCTCGGCCAACCGCTGGCCAACACCCAGACAAGTGGGTGCGGTGCGGAAGGCATTGCCCCTATCGCACTACGAGCGACGTCGGGAGTCTATGGGCGCCAGCGGCATTAGTGCAAGGTGGCCAGCTTCCCACCCCGGGCGATACGGGTGGGTGTCACTCCAAGAGTCCGTCGTCGTAGAAGTCGAACCTACGGACACGACTAGATAGCCGTGCCCTCCATCCACCTCCCTCCAGAAAACGGCTTATCCCACCCGATACAGCGTGCAACAGCCCATACAAATTTACCCCACCCAGGAAGTAGGACTGGCGTCAACCTGAGTAGTACCTACAGAACGTACCGAACTCCGAGTCTGGTTTGTATAGGCGACGTGGGGATCTATCCTGATGCTCAGCAAGAGGCGTGTCATGTATAATCACTACGAAGCTTGAAAAACTGGCTTGGGTTGACAGACCGCCGGGCAATCCTACTACTACGCGATCCAAGTCGTCATCTCCTGAGTCTTCAGACAACTGAGCTCGAAGGCGATTCATATTCGTTCTTCCTAACTATGTACATGCATGCACTGGGGCGGCGGCCGACAGCCGACGTCGGCGTCGACGTGCCCGGGGATCACAGCCGTCCGTCAGTCT
Organism: Rhodofomes roseus; assembly: GCF_022264815.1. Classification (NCBI taxonomy): domain Eukaryota; kingdom Fungi; phylum Basidiomycota; class Agaricomycetes; order Polyporales; family Fomitopsidaceae; genus Rhodofomes; species Rhodofomes roseus. The sequence continues at coordinate 1,902,770 of NW_025952960.1, read as the reverse complement.
GTAGTGCAGCACTGCAAGTCGAACGATGCACCTACGTATGGTTAGCGTGGTACGTCAACTCGAGCGCCACCACGCAGTCGCCCCCTTACCCAGGGAGGGCACCTACGCCGAGGGCGTTCGCGGCCACGATGCCCCTTGCGCGGGAGCACCGCGTGTCGCACGCCCTGAGGTTTCAGAGCGCGAGGAACGCGTGCCCGCGGCGACGCGCTCGAGGATGTCGTCCACGCGCGTGTCGGGCGCGTGAAGTGTGAGCAGGAGCAGCCGCTCGCTCGAGGCACGGTCCTCCTGCTCGGTCGCAGTGGTTGCGAAGCTGGGCTGCCTTGGCCGTGGACGCCGAGGGAGCGCAGGGAACTGGGCGGAGGTCGTAGAGGTGTGGGCTGGCGTAGTGTGCTTGGCAGGGGCGTGGTGAGAGGGAGGCGGAAAGTGATCTGCGTACCGAGCCTGAACGCGCTCACTTGCGAGTTGGTATGATTTACTAGTGCGATGGAGCCTAGGGATGGGTGTCCGAGCCACCTCTGCAGCAAGTTGAGGCTCGTTTGCGGGGCTGTGAGCTTCGACGTTGCTGAATTTCGACTTCGACGCTCACTGATGCTCGTTGTCCGTGCCAGCGACCTGTTGAGAAAGAAAAGCAGAAGCTCGAAGGGAACATCGCGTCAAACCAACGTCAAACGCTCTGTCTATCCTGTTGCCAAGCTTGAGCATCGCAAGAACCTGACTCGATTTTGCAGACACATACCCCTCGTCGATGCTCGGAGACTTTCTCAGACCCATCATCACCACAGCACCAATTAAGTTCTATCTTCCCCAAATCTTGCTGGTCGTCTTCCATGACGCATGAGAGAAGATATTGATGTGGCGTCGTTCGGAGGTCTTTAAGTGGACCGTGAGCACTGTCGGGATGTACATGTAGATCGTCTTGGATTGATGATGACAGATTCACTCACCGTCACAGTTCTCCCATTTGGTCTATGTACGCAGCCATGGAGTACCGGTATTCCTTTAATTGACAGGTTTGAGCAAACAAATTCGCCCTGCGCACTGGCCGTGCGAGGCTTGGTGCAACCACACGAGCAGGTATCTGGGCGAAGTCCCCAAGGCTCTTATGTGCGCACCGCGAGAGGCATGTCACTTAGCTGTCAAAAAATAAGTATGTTCCCGGAAACCCATCGAGGTGTTGGCTGTGTGACGTCATCACCGCGTCGTCTCTCGACGACAACACCTTCCGCAATCGGCCGCGCGCCTTCCGCATTCGGCGAATCCCTCTGGCGGTCGCCCGCTAAGTTGGAGACATGTCAAACATTCACTCACCGCCGTGGCTTCTGAGGTGGCTGAGTCCTCTGAGAGCATATATATACTTAAGACCTTGACAGGACTGACATCGCCATTCACCTCTCCCCGTCCTCTTCGTCCACGGTCCATGAGTAAGTACGTTCGCCGGACGCTGTATGCCTCCTGCGATGCCATTCACCGTCGTGCGCGCACGACTTGCCGCTTGCTTGAAGGCTAAAGCGCTGAAAAATGAAAGCTTGGATGGATGTCGTCTGGATGTCGTCCGCGGTGAGATTCCTTGGGCTCGGTGAACCATGCGCGTCACGGCTGTGACCGAGGACGTCGCGATGCCCATAGAAGGCAGTGCTCGCCAAGCCCTTCGGTTGCAGAGCAATTGATCCTTGCGATGACGTAATCGCCTTGGGGAGGCCAGCCACCGCAGCCAAGCCGCACAGCTGTGTGCGTCGGCGCTCGATGCTGCGGGGCCGCGCTTCGTTCGCTCTTCGCCGAGCCTCGTCGTCTAAAGCCATGGGGCGCTGTCATTTTGTCTTGGACCCCCATTTTGGTTGCAACGCCCATCTACTTGCGCGACTCTGCTGGCGGCGGCGGCCCCTTCTTCGCGTTGGCAAACTTCCTTTGACCGCCGATCCCTATTTGCGACAATTCCGGGAGAGACGGAGGAGTTTGCAGCAGCCCGATTGCAATGGCACAGATTCACTGGAAACTGACACCGACGGCACGCTACGTGTTGCTCGTCCTCTTCATCCTGGTCGGTGGTTTCATCCGGCCGCGTGCATATAAACTGAACGGCACACCCACAGTTCGGGGTCCATTCGATCCTCAGCTTCACTCATGAACCGTACGGCCGCGCAACCTCCATCTCGCAGTTGACGGGTGGCTTCTCTTGGTCGACCGCTGCAGCGCCGCCGGCGATCCCGGATGCGTACTATGACGACACCCCTCTCCCGCTTACGCCGGCGCACAACACCAGCGCGCGTGCCAATGCTACCATCCTGATGCTCGCGAGGAACAGCGACGTTGATGGTGCAGTGCGCAGTATTCGCGAATTGGAGGACAGGTTTAACCACAAATATCAATACCCATGGGTATTCTTGAACGAGGAAGATTTCGACGACGAGTTTAAACGGTGCGTCTCGACGTTACTATCTGAGTTGCAGCGGCTGACATAGCTGGACAGGCGCGTCACCAATATCATCTCTGGCCCTGTGCACTTCGGGAGGATTCCTCATGACCATTGGTACCAGCCCGCCTGGATCGACGAAGACCGCGCGAGCGCAGCCCGGCAGAAAATGATGGACGACAACATCATCTACGGCGGCAGCGTGTCGTACCGGAACATGTGTCGCTTCAACTCGGGCTTCTTCTACCGCCATCAGCTCCTGCAGCAATTCAAGTGGTACTGGCGCGTCGAGCCGGACGTGCACTTCCGGTGCGACGTCGACTTCGATCCTTTCCGGTACATGGAGGACCACAACAAGGTGTACGGGTTCACGATCACGATGTACGAGTACCTGGCGACCATCCCGACGCTCTGGGAGACGGTGAAGGAGTTTACCAAGGCGCACCCGGAGTATGTGAAGGAGAACAACGCGATGAACTACATGAGCGACGACGGCGGGACGACGTACAACAACTGCCACTGTGCGTGCTTCTCTTGTTTCGGTGCCGAAGAGATTCACTGACAGATCCTACCTTTCTCACCCGTCGTATATTTGGCCGCACCCCCTCGTCTTCTTTTCTGCTGTGCCACGCCACATCCCGTTTTAACACCGAACCTTATGTTTGTCGCGATGTGCTCTTGGTGCGCCGTGCGGGCAGTCTGGTCCAATTTCGAGATTGCGAACATGGACTTTTGGCGCGGGGAGGCGTACTCGAAGTACTTCGAGTACCTGGACTCGAAGGGCGGGTTCTACTACGAGGTGCGTCCCGTGTCTATCCGTACCCACGCACTCACTGATCTCTCTCGTCTTCCCATCCCTGTGCTGTCCTTTCCTTCCCGCCCTCTCAATGACCTGCCCATATTATGTATACCGGTCGTACAGCGCTGGGGCGACGCACCTGTGCACTCGATCGCGGCGGGATTGTTCGCATCGAAGGACCAGATCCATTTCTTCGACGACATCGGGTACGAGCACAACCCGTACACGCATTGCCCTCGCGGGCCCGGCGCGTGGGAGCGCGGCCACTGCGACTGCGAGGTGCAGAAGAGCTTCGACTATGATGGCTACAGCTGTATGAGGCAGTGGGACCGGATCCAGTGAGCTTGGGTCGCGAGGCCGGGGTGTATGATGTGAAGAGGACGGACGAGGTGCTGCTGCTTGAATTAGTACGTTCGCCTAAATTATACTTTGCTTTCGCCCGATGTTTCTCTAGCACGCTGCATATCACTTCGCATCAGACATACGGATACGGATTACGAGATGTGCATACAAAAACATGCATGCGTCCGACAAGGCAGGACCGACTTGGTTCTGTTGTCGAGTCTCAGTACTTGGTTCGAGTCGAGTTCGGTGGGCGCTGGGTTCATGAGTGCTCGATGGTCGCAGGTGCCGGTGAGTCCGCAAGAGACTGCACTATATTATAGCGGTGCACGTCCTCTTACATAAAGGACCAGCGGAGACATCTAGTGTAGATGTGTAGATATAACGTACTCTACAACACTTGTATAACGCAGCAGTGAGCAATCGTCGTCTTCCTGGTTGGTACATCACCGTATTGGTCAATGAGAAGTCTACTCGCACGGCGAGAATAGCAGGTCCAACTCGGCTTCGACATAAGCAAGCATGATCCTGACGCTCTAGCATGTCGTCGTATAATCAGCATCTCACTGTGGAAGCAAGGGTACCACGTTCCTCAGTGCTTTAGGCACTAGAGATACAGGTAAGGGAGCGATGGCCTGGAGGGGTGCGCGCTTGGCGAGGCCAAGTAGATTCATCCGGAGAGCCCGCATCGCAGGATCCTCATCGGTACTTTCGACCTTCGCAAGGGGATATGCTTGCGGCGCCGCAGGGGAGGTAGCACGTGCTGGTTGAAGAGGTGCATCTGGCTGTGGAGGAGATGAGGGGGCGGGCTGCGACAGAATCTCTTGCGAAGGTAATGGACCGGGGACAGGTGTCTGCAATTTGAAATCCAGTGGCGGCTCGTCCTTGGGCTCCATGTCAACGTCCGTGTCCGCGTCCATGGCCTCAGGAAGAGCCTCAGGAACAGTACCGAATGACTGCGGAGAGCCGCCTGTCGCGCCCTTCCTCTCAGCTTCGTCTTTGTTCTCTCCAGCGCCCCCTTCGGTTCTCGCCTTGATCATCCCCTCGATCGTGTCCGTCACGACACCGAGCACATATCGCAACACCTCAGGGTCCTCCTGGGTCGCCCCAGTAGTCTTTGCCGCCTCTGTGCCAACAGTCTGTGCGAGTCCCTGAGTTTGCGCTTGCGCCTCCTGGTGCTGCTCGATCGCGAACCGCAGGAACGCCGCGGCGTCGCCCCGCGCCTGCGCCTCCTCCTCCCTCTGGCGCTTCTCCTCGCGGTACGCGTTGCCCGCCCAGTGCGCCTCGACACGGTAGAGCTCGTCGGGCACGCGGATGAGCGGTATCATGTCCAGTTTTGCCGTGAGCGCTGCGAGGGCGCGCTCGGCGGCGGGGTATGTCTTCAGGGAGAGCGGAATCTGCGCGCGGACATGCTCGGGGGCACGTGCACCGTGGGCGGAGTCGCGCAGTGCGCTGAACGCGGATGCGAGGGCGCCGTGCAGCCCGCCTGTGAGAGGATCGAGGACGTGCTGCGAGACGTAGTGCGCGAGGGGCATGCCCAGTGCATCGTAGGAAGCCGGTTCGGACGTGTCTTCGAGCGGCTCGTCGAGGTGGACGAATTGGGCGATGCTGCGCGCGTAGGCATACCCGTCCACGCCGCCGTAGACGACGTCGCGGATGTACTCCTGTGCTTCGCCGCCTTTCTCTCTCCAGTACGTGGCGTCCTCATCGTCATCCGCGCTGAGCTGTCCTCGATCGACCTGCTTGCCCTTGCTTCGCATGCTCGCTGCCTCCACGCTCGTGCGTATAGCCTCGAACAATCTTCGTTCTGACCCGAGGTCGCTCACATTGGCTGCGGCGCCTTCTGAGGCCAATGTGTTCTGGAGCTCAGCAAATGAACCAAAGTCACTCGCTGAGGGCAAACGCGGCGCCTTCCACGGCGGCTCCTCCTCATCCTCCTCTTCGCGCTCCTTCGCGCGTCGTGTAGACGCGTTGCGCACGATCGTCCAGTGCCGTCGTTTCCGCTTCTTCGAGTTTGCAGTAGACGAGGAGCTCAGGGAAGGGACGCTGGGGTTGACTGCAGCTGGGGTAGTAGGAGCGACGACAGGCGTTGGGAACGGTGGGAGTGCAGATGTGGACGCTTGAGCGGACTGGGGAGGTTGGTCGGCAGGAGGGGGATATAGGGGCGTGAGTAGCGGACGTGCAGGAGGATCCGGAACGAAGAATTGGAGGACTGAGAACGCATCTTCGAGCTCGGTGTAGTCGAGACTGCCGTCTGCTCTATACGGAGGACCGCCTCTTTCCATCCGGAGACGCTGTTTCTTCGTCCGATATCGCTTGCCTAAGCACCATCAGGGAAATGCCACATGCAATGCAAGAGAAACACACCTTTCAGCTTCAGTGCAAGCATCAGCTCCGCCCAATCGGACCCGGGCGGGAAGGCACCCAATCCATCTTTCGCGCCAGGCAAGCCTCCGTCCGCCTCCAAGCTCTCGGACAGCGCACCTGGAGGTTTCTTCGCATTCACACCCTTGCGCTTGGTGGACTGCGCGGTCGCAGGCGTCTGCGCACTGACGACCGACCCTGTGTCGTCCACATCCATCGACGTGCTCTTGTCCCCGTCCGCTGCCCGCCCCTGCTCCCTGTCAATGCCTTCCGGCTCATCGTCGCGCTCGACGTCGATATTCCAGTCAGTTTCATACTCGATCACGGTCCCGGCCGCTTTTGCGATGTGCTCGAGTGCCCAGGCCTCGACGCGGTCGGCTTCGGTGTGGTAGATGGTGCCCGGAGGGTTGAATGCCTTCGCATTCGTTGTGACCAGCTTCAAGTCATCCTGCGCGCGGTGTTAGGTGGTGTGTAGACTGTAGAGCGCATAAACGCACGGCAAACTCCTCCAGCGACCGATATCTCCCTCTCTCGACCTTCGTGGTCATCGTTCCGAGGTCCATAGGACGCTTGACGATATCTGCGTACCCTGGCACCTTCGAGACATCCACGGGTTGCAGGAAGAATGCATAGTCGTCTTTCCTGGTGATCCAGCGGTATAGGCTCAGGTTCTCCTGGGCGATGTATGGCACTCACTTCTTGATTTGTACAATCAACCTCGCGAGCACTTCCTTCAGCGGTTTGAGCTTGATAGGTCGTGGTATCTTTGGCTTTGGTTCATCTTGGACGAAACCAAGGACCTTCTTTCGTTTCTGGCCTTTGAGAGCTTGCACCGTCTTCAGAGATGGAATCACGAGCTTGAGCCCGCTGCCGCTGGCGTGGTGAGGGCCGTTCATGTCGCTCCTAGAAGCCTGGGCCAAGAGAGGCTACAGGATGTTTGATTTGAGTCGGGTAGAGGTAAGTAGGGTGAGGAGCTGAGGCAGATCGCTCCGCCACGGTCAAGCTCGAGGGATACCATTGCCTTTCTAGGTAATTATGCCCAATCGGGTAAGTGCCTTCAGCCACACAGTCAACTTGTGGTTCCTCTGGCGTGCACAGTGATTAATATTATGTCTATAATTTCCCTCTTGGTGATGCATGTGAAGAGTTCATGCGCTTGCTCTAAACGAAAGATACTGCTACTACTACTAGTACTACTAGTATATATCATACTGGCCGCCGTCATACGCCTTCCTAGGCGCTTAATCACGGTGGGCGCTCGTATTCAATCCAAGTCGGCAGTGTGGTGTGTGGTGTGGCTGAGCTTGGGCTGAGCTGACCCCGGACCTCCATCTCATCTGTCTCCCTTTCCCACTTTCTCCCCTCCTATCGAGCCTGGTGCACAGAAAAGCTGACACACAAGCTACGGGGGACAAACAAGTTCTCATTGAACGTCGCAAGACGGGAGACGTTCGCACATGAGTTCATTGGCATTTTTGGTAACAGAGCTTCAGGTGCGAAGCAATGGTGCTGCTCTTTCACACTGCATAATGATTGCTTTCAGTCGCTTGCTAGTGAGACGCGTAGAAAGCACCCAGATGTCCGCGAGGTGTGTCATTTGCACGCGTCACACACCTCGCCGTGAGCTGACAGAGTGACACAGGCCGCAGAGAAGTCTCTTGCCATCTTGCGGTCCTCTCCGGAGCAGGCCACAGCAAACCTAGCACGCGGTATGTGCTCGCGTCGTCGTGACAGTCAATCCGTCTTACTATGTACTTCTAGATGGACCGCAGTCGGACGACCTCCTGCGCCCCGTCTTCATGGGCTGCGCGACCAAGAACGCCAAAGTGGTCATGATATCCCTAGGCTCGCTCCAGCGACTCATCGCCCTGAAGGCTGTACCGCAGTCTGCCGTACCCGTCATCATCAGCACCATGAGCGACTGTATGAACCAGGGCGTCGACATCCAGCTGCGGATACTGCAGACCCTTCTGTCCCTCATCACGAACTTTCCTGCTGTGCACGGGCAGCTGCTTGGTGATGTACGCGTGTCTTGCTCAAGCTCATGGTAGCTTGCTGACGCTCCTGCATAGGCCCTCCTGCTCTGCTTCAAGCTACAGGAGTCCAGGATCGCAGTGGTTTCTTCAACTGCGGCCGCAACTCTCCGACAGCTCGTTATGTTTATTATAGATAAGGTTGTTGACGAGGACCGACGAGATGAAGTTGACTTGAAGACCATGGTCGATGTGACGCTGCCGATGGGCGAGACCAAGACCTTGGGCCCTTCTGCACGAGATGCGTACGCCGTCTTTGAGGACTTGTGTCTCCTGGCGAACGCGGAGCGACCACGTTTTCTCAAGCTCGAGGTTCTTCGGAAGACATTCGCACTAGAACTCATTGAGAGCGTGCTCACCAACTACCACGACCTCTTCCGCAAGGCAAGTCGGTGACATTCATTCGCGAAACGGGTTCTGACTTCCTGTTCATAGCACCCAGAATTGCTCCTCCTGCAGCGCCACCATCTCTCTCCGTTGCTGCTCAAGGCGCTCTCCGACCGGCCGAGCTTTCCACTGACGCTACGTGCCACGCGAGTTGTGTTCTTGCTCCTGAAGCAGTTCTCAGGTGAACTGAAGACCGAGTCTGAGGTTTTCCTAATGCTGCTCATTAAGATTGTCGGCTCGGATGGAGACGCCGACCCAGCAGAAAGTGGGCACCCTTATGGACCGCGTCCGCTGTGGATGCGTGTGCTCGCCATGGAGATCATGCGTGGGTAAGTGTTCGCCACCATCTGGCTTGACGTGTGCTTATGGCTCTCCAGACTTTGCAGCGATGCAGAGTTGATAAGAAATGTTTGGGAACGGTACGACGCGGACGAGGGTGGCTCGAAGGTGTTCACTTCGCTCATAACTGCGCTGAAACGCCTTGTCACCGAGAAGCCCGTGCTACTTGGCGTCTGCGCGCAGATGTTTGGCGTCGGCGTCTCGACGAGCAGCGGCTCGAGCTCAGACTTGACCTCGTATGGGCTTGATGTAGGCGGCGTGGCGGGTATGGTGGCGACCGCCGCTAGCGCTACCGTCTCTGCAGGGCTGAGCATGATAGGCTCGGAGGCGGGCCTGAGCCTACACGGATCGGGGATGAAGCTGCAATGGTAAGAGCGACATCCACATAATTGGGGTTACCGCTAATGCGTCATGAAAGCATCGACCAACTCGACAAAGCGGACTCGCCCGTCATCCCGGAGTCCTACGTATACCTCCTTGGTCTGCAATGCCTCGTTGCGCTATGCGAGGGCTTCGCCTCATTCACCGGGCCGCTCTACAACTCGCTCATGATCCAGCGGCCCCGGGCGGCAGGCGAGCCCGTTGTGCGCGCACCCCCCGCGCTCGACCTGTCCGCGTTGCCCGCGGATGAGCCGACGACAAGCCAGCTGCGGACGGTGCATGACATGGTCGAGAGCGGATGGCCGGCGCTGCTCGCCGCGCTTTCTTTCCTGATCTCGACGAATCTCTCCGACGAACTCTTTGTAGAGGTCCTCGCTAGCTACCAGGCGCTCACGACTGTCGCGGGCATGCTCGGCCTTGCGACGCCACGGGACGCATTCTTCACTAGCATCGCACGGCTGGCTATCCCGACGCGCGTGATATCTAGCCTCGATACGTACTCTAGCTCGGGCACACACCACACGGAACCGATAACCCCACGCAGCGCTGCGAGTACCCTTTCGGAGAACTTGGGCATCACGCTCGGCAGTTCGGCACCACCCCCTGGCTTATCTGAGAGGAACATGGCTTGCCTCAAGGTACTGGTGACGAGCGCGCTCTTCCTAGCGGGCAGTCTCGGCGAGAGCTGGTTCAATATCCTCGAGGGTCTGCAGAACGCTGACTACGTGTTCACAATACGGGGCACCAAGCCGATGACTGCCAAGCGCGGAACCGGGCCCGGGGCTGGAAGCGCGCCCGGTAGCCGTGTATCTTCACTCAGTAGCTCGCAGTCTTCGACCCAGGTAGGCGGCGCTGGGAATCAAGGCGCAAGTCAACCACAATCAGCATCGCGCCACCCGTTGTTGGCTGATCTCGATCCAGAGAGCATGCAGCACGCTATCCAACGCTTGTTCGACGCTTCCAAGAACTTGGACGATGACGCGTTCAGGCATTTCGTGAGCTCGCTGTGCAAGCTGAGTGCTGCCATGATAGGCATGCAGTCGGAGGCGCAGGAAAACGTACCGGAGTCGGAGTCTTTGGACGAGCTGGTGACCAGCCCGGGCCTCACATTATACGTGGAGCATCACCGCAGACGAGTCAGTGGAATTCATATGCCCAAGACTCCAGTACGTGGCTTCCTCTCGTTCATAGTCTTTTTTAAGCTTAATTTATGTACTCACAGCGATCTGGCGACTTCGGAGTCAGCAAGCTGGGCGGCGTAGCTATGCTCAACATCCACCGGCTGATATACAGGTCGCCTGATGTCGCCTGGGATCCTATTACGGAACACCTGCTAACTGTCATCCGGAACGCTCTTGCACCTCCTACGGTGAGAACACAAGCGGCACGTATTCTCGACGACATCCTAGTCGTCGTCCCGCGTAACCTATCATCCACCGGGGAGCTGCAGCCGAAAGTACAGCGACGTGTGCTTGACGTCCTTGCGCGGCAGGTCATCCCGGACAGTGCAGTCACCAACAGCACTACTGTGGAAGTGCGACGCATGGGTTTCGAGACGCTGCATCAGATCTTGCAGGCTTCTGGACATACTCTCGTGGTCGGGTGGGAGACTATCTTCGAGATGCTGAGTAGCGTCTGCACTCCGGCCACCTTGCCTTCAACTGCGACTGCGGAGTCGCTCTCGACACCCACCACTGCCGTCCCGGAGACCCCGCGGCGCAAACCAGCACCATTGGGTTACACGAACGACAGAGGACACAACTCTCTGGTGAAGATCGCCTTCCAGTCGTTGACCTTGGTTTGTGATTCTCTCAGCTCGTTGTCTCCCGAACATCTCCGTCTTTGCATCAGCACCCTGGGGCAATTTGGGCGTCAGGCGGATACAAACATTGCTCTCACAGCAGCCGAGAGCCTCCTCTGGGGTGTTTCGGACTCCATACAGGCGAAGCGTAAAGACGCGGAGATGGAGCCCGAGTACAGCGGTCTATGGATGTTCCTACTGCTTGAAGTACTCGGTCTCTGTACAGATGCTCGGCCGGAGGTGCGGGTAGGTGCCATACAGACGTTGTTCCGCACACTGCAACTCTACGGCACCACGCTCAGCCTGGATACATGGGACGAATGTATATGGAAGATTACCTTCCCTCTGTTGGACGCGATCACTGCCACTGCCCAGCAGGCGATCGCTGATGCTGATGACGAAGACTCGACCGCGGATCCTGCTGATCTTCAGTGGGACGAGTCGAGGATCCTCGCGTTGCAGTCGATCGGCTCGATCTTCCATGAGTTCCTGCTAACCAAGATCATGCCCTTGGAGAGCTTCTTGAAGGCGTGGGACGTCTTCGTGGGTCACATACAGACTTCGTGGCGTAATGACAGTCGTTTGGTCACCGCCACCGCGCTTCGCTGCCTCGACAAGTCGATCAATGCACTCGCCACCGGTGAAGGTGATCTGGCAGGGAAGACGAAGGAAGCGCTAGCCACGGTTTGGCGTGCCTGTGATGAGATGGGTGCATTGGTCGCAACAAGAGACGCCAGTCAACAAGCAAAGCTCCATTCGAACCCCTTCACCCAAGAAAGCCTGATGGCATTCGTAGATGTCATTCGCAGTACCAGATCTGTCGGGCGCAATGTCGAGAGACACGAATGGTCCCTGGAGCGACTAGAACGACTTATGAGCATCCTGAAGGGTGTGTCGGATCAGTTGTCTTACTTTCTCGTGAGCTAACATGTTGTGTCCAGGCGTTCTGACTTATCAAAACTCCACCGACTATAGACCAGATGTCGATGCATTGAGCCCCGTCCAGGTACGATCGTCTATTCAGTCTACTGAAACCGCGTCTGACGTCTGTCAGGCAACTGTAATGCAAGCGATTGACGGCGTCGATTTGTCCTCTTCGGGTGCACCCTCGCTGGTATTGCGTGACTTATCCGAATATGCAACTCTGCCTTTCCTAGCAGCCTTCGATATCCCATCACGCGCCTCTGTTGTCTCGGCCACACCGTCCAGATCAACAGCGGGACGAGTCACGTACATTGCGCTTTCGAAGAAGATTATGCCAGTGCTCGTGGAGCTATTCCTACGATTCAAAGGTCAGAGCGCGATATACTTGGATGGCACGGTCGAGCGGATCTGTTCGGTTCGCGTCTCTTTTGGATGCTCGCCTGACTTCGCTCAGATTGCTGTCATCTAGGCATATGCGATACCGATCAAGATGAAATACGAGTGTCCTCAGCCATCGAAGTTCGGCAAGGATCCCCCGCTGTGGAAGACGGCTACGAACAACTTCCTCCGCATTGTCAAGGAGTGCGGCCCACAGCTGCGCGAACTGGGGGAAGGTGAATGAAGGCTCGCTCCTAATGGACGACTACTAACTCCTGCATCAGATATCCCCGACGCACAGCAGGAAGGCATCTGGCGTCAGATCATTGAGACATTCCGTGGAGGTATCCTGGCCGACTGGTATGTGTGAAGCTCACCTTCTGTGAATCTCCGCCTGTTTCCTAATTGAAATGCAGCTCGGCCGCCGATAGCTTCCCTCTAGACGTACAAGAGGCTGAGGAAAACTTCGACCTCGCGTTGATTGCGGCGCTTGAGATCGACGTAGTGCCCTATCTGGGAGACCCGTGTATACCAGACTACCTCATTGTGCAGCTATCGCGAGTGCTGCACCAAGGAAGCCAGATCCGGGATGCCGATGACGATCTGCCACCTTCACCTGCTTCAATCACGGACTCCCACTGGGACACCAGGACACGCAGGCTTTCGCAGGACTTCGAGAAAGTGGAGAAGTTCGGCACGGACGTTGTGGCGCTGGGAACCACGGAGAGCGGCCATTTCCGGCCGAGAGAGCGGTTCTCTTACTGGTGCCTTGACCTTCTGTTTCTCATTTGTTCCGACACAGCCAAGGGTGAGTCGGAAGCAACGGGGTTGGGACAGCATTTGACCAGTCCTTACGTAGATCGTATTCCCGCCCGCCGGAGGCTAGCTGCATTGAGTCTTCCGTCGATGCTCGAGCGATGCCGTGCTACACTGGTGAACTACGTAGCTGACGAAACGTTGCGGGGCAACTTACCGTTCCCAAGGTATGTACAGACCGTCTCAGTGCGCTGCCTTTCTCACAAACGCGTCCAGGGCGAGGGAAGAAGAGCTATTGTATGTACTGCAGAAGTTACTGAGGCTCCAGCTATGGCCGGGTACACTGTGGGCAGCGCTTTCGGATGTACCTTCACAATATTGCGTAGATCAACCAGGTGCGCGTTCATACCGCTGTGCTCATTGTAATACTGTGTGAACTAAAATCGGTCTTTGCGCAGCGATCGACCAGTCTCTGGAGCCTGCGCAGCTCATCGCAGATGCAGTCAAGCGATCACCGAAGGCCCATCTCTTCCATTTCTATCCCGTCCTGTGCGAGATTGTTTCAATCCCGAGGAGAACACCCTCAGCTTGGATTTCACCCGAGGCGCTCTCACTAACGAACAGCACACTCTCACCTCTAGGCGGATCCACGGGTTCCGATCGCAGAGCCAATGGCGTTGTAGAGCACGGAAGGCCGGTCGAACTGGACGCGCGGTCGCTGGTCAAGGAGTGTTTGAAAGAGGTTGGCAAGGAGATGGGGGTACGGCAGTAATCCACCACATCGCCTCCGACGGGCACATTGCTTGAACTTCTCCGGATGCGCACACGACTGACATTTATATATAACTCGGATTCACATGGTTCACATACAGTAGCTTACACATGATTCCTAAATTGCAATGCTTCTCCGGATGCTGGTAACGGTGACACTGCGCACCTACCGGCATACATTAGTGCATGTACGCACGTATCGACGGCTAGTGGGGTGGTCCTGGGATGGTGGGTAGCGGGTCCTTCAGATCGTCTTCCGTCGCTCCCAGGATCTCCAGGATATCTTCTCTTTTGAAGATGCGCGCTGTCTGGATTGCGGTGGGCGTGCCCAGCCTCGGGTTGGCACCTCCGGCCATGAGGATCCGTACACTCTCATCTTCGCGTTTGAATACGGCACCAGCCAAGGGCGACTGCCCGTTGTCGTTCACTCGGTTCGGGTCCGCGCCCTTCGACAGCAAGGTGCCCGTGAGATCCGCATGTCCGCTGTAGGCCGCGAGCATGAGGAGGGTGTTTCCTGCATGTGATGTCAACGACGTGTAAATTGGTCGGCGCCGGATGCCCAACCTTTCTCGTTGGTGAGGTTGACAGGGAGTCCTGCATCGATTGCTTGCGACAACAACGCCGTATCGCCGCTCCTAGCTGCGTCAAACATGCGATGGGCGAACTCCACCGTCTCAGAGGGGAGAGTGCCTCCGTTTGCTGCTGCCTGTTGCAACAGTTCCACTTAGGCGTCGTACTCTGCCGGAGGAAGTCAACGCACCATTTTCGATCAGTGTATAGCGGACTTGCGCGGATCGTTGAGTACGTTATGCTCAGACCCTCCTGCTGTCGCGTCGTACGCGATTGCCGTTGCAGCTGACTGAGCTTTGAGATGCTCACGGGGTCAGTCCGACTGACATGCCGCCCTCGGCTCGGCGTCTGAGGTATCTAGTACCGGTCAAAACCCCTACAATTCATGCCCTCGCTTTGCACAATCTCTCAACTGCACGATGGAGTGCATCTACCATATGTAAACATACACGATCGGTCGAGGTAAACGATCGAATGGTTGATCGTGATACGTAAGTGTGAGTGCCGCGGATCATCCTGGTCGTCGGTCTGCCCTTCCAATCAAACACAGCGCTCTGCGCCTTGGCCCTGCCACCACTCAGTCTCAGGGGCATCATTATGATCCTGAATTAGTTGTCGCGCAGGTTTCTATTGCGGTCGAGCGTCAAGGATTGAGCTCTTCTAAGAGAACTGCTCACATTGAAAGAGTTTACGTGATGCCGCCACTACGGCGGCGCACTGGCAGTCACTACGTAAGAAAGTAGGTTCTGGCCTCTTTGCGCATGCCTTGCGCATCCCTGTTGAGATCCTGTTCGAGGTTAATGAGATGGGTTCAGTCCAGACCTCCGCCTTCGCTTCTGAAGTTGGGGCCCGCAGTCCATTGGCTACGAGACTGTAGGCACCGCGTGCTTTTAGCGGTTGCTAGCTGTAATCTGTGGCAGGCTCCATGCGGCCGGTCTCTCGGAGGAACCCGGAGGGCCGCAGGCTGAATAGGACCCTTACACCGGTATGACCGAAGGCAATGAATGTTGAGACCTCGACATCTCAACAGCGATCGCAGCGGGTCCACTGGACTTACTAACATGGAGACGATAGTTTAATCCGGTTTCCAGGCCCGCTTCCCGAAGGGATCGTAGAGTAGCCGACGACACCCTCGCGAGCTTGAGAGGCAAATTCGCGCGTAGTGATGAGCATTGTCTACCCTGTCACTGATCATTCGTGAATGCGTACTCCGGGCCCCTCCTCCATAAACCTACGGGGCGTGCATCGCGATGAAATCGCAGCTGTCCGGGGACAGCGCGGAGATTGACTACAGCCGATCGTAATACTACTCACGAGCCGTCACAGCACGAGGGACGTGACCAAGCGCGACCCTTGGCTGGGCATGGTACCTTCAAGGGGATCCGTATGTAGCGCTTTGCAGCGCTCGCGACACACTCTATTCCCACTTCGTTCTGAGTACATAACGCTGAAGGACGTTATCGATGAGTCAAAGATCCAGCAGCTGACCTGTCGTGCAGAGCCAGTGCGGTACGAAGATATGTTTCACAGTTCCGAACTGGGATCGCGGAGAGCTCGCCCATCATCTGGTTCTCGATTACCTTCTCCGTCGAAACACAGTCCCCAGGATGGCGGGTTGGTGTGTCCCTAGGCAATCTCACGGTCGACCGTGCTTATTGTCATGAGCCATTGACTCGTGTCCTACGCACGCTCAAATTGCATCACCCTTGCCTCCGCGACTTCCAAAGAAGTTTTCTATGGATTAACTTGTCATTCTCGAGATCCGTGCGCCAGATCTCTCTTTTGTCTTCGACACGATCCCTTACGTTGGCCTCATTATGATTACACACTGATATCCGTGCGATGTGCCTCCGCACCCTTGATCTATTTACTTAATTTGTGCAGATACGTCAATACACTGGCTTCGTACATCCACATTCGAGTCCGCTCTCCTGCTTCGGAATAAGTCTAGCCATGGCGGGGCGCATCTAGTGCGGCCTCCGCCGGCCAAAATCCCAAGGTAAGATACGTGACTGATTGATCGGCATCGAGCAAGAATGGGATACTATTCAGAGGTTGCGTAGGTCCGATTATACATTGTAATGCCGGTGCAACATTCCGCTTTCGTGTCGCAGTCGATGGACAAGGTTGAGCCAAAGAATATGACGTCGACGAATAGCCGGCTAGCAACCATGCACCCGATATGGTCAGCTTAGTAGTTGTAGACTGTACGAGACTGTGACACATGGTGGTGTTCCAGCGGCTCGGGTGCACTTCATACCTGGCCGGCATTTCATTCGGAAACCACGCTGTCATTGAGCACGGCATCGGTCCGCAATTCCTGTACTAGCTGAGCCTGTAGGATCCCTTGAGCAATCGCCTAGAGGATGGCAGCTAGCGCCGGAAGCAAAGAAGCTCTACTTGAGCTTACCTGTAAGGGCGAGGCAAGAGCTATCTCACCCTACTCTGGCTGCTCTACGAGGATAGTAGGCGTCTAAATTACACCGAGGCCACAGAAATTCGGATTTGGCTCGGATGGACCAGCTGAGTCTTCGGCACGGCCCTGCTGCCATGCAGCTCGGCGCAGCATGTCGTGGTCTGTCGTGGCCGGCGATATGAGGGATCAGGGGAGCCATATGTCATTGAGTGCGGCGACACTGTAGCAGCAGTCGCCAACGTTACGATTAATAAATGGGCGACGAGTGCGTAATGAACGACGAGCCAGGCGACGATGGGTGACAACCAGGCCCGGTCGCCGGCCGCGGCGCGCGATCTACAATCTCGACAGCGCTGATCTTGATGAACGAAGTTGCCTGTTCGGGTATCTTCAGCACGTGGGAAGGTTGGAATTTGGTTGGGATCCTCCAACTGCGTCCTTCTCCTCGTCCCATCACAGGGCCCTCGAACTGTCGCAGTGAAGCGAGAGGTGAGTAACGATCAAACTCGCGGTTATTTCTGCCCCTTTGCCACGCACATGCGGGTGTAGCAATGCGCTGTGATCAGCCAAGGGTATGCGGTTACCACGTTGCAACGCGACGCCAGCGAACGCGACGCGTAGTCACACGACGGTTCCGAGCAGCGCCGGAGTATGCCTGGATATGGATTCAGGCTCATCGCTGTCTCGCACGCTGGCGTTCGAAATATATGCTCAATCATTACACTGCGACCTCGGAAGCAGCCCAGCATCAGTTACCGTCGGCGTCTTGCGTACAAATGCGGTCTAGCGCTGAGGCGACGGAGGAAAGTTTGGTCAGAGGCTTTGCGACCATTTCCACCGAAGTCATGATCAGAGAATTGATTTCGACTGTGTTTCTCAAAGCGCTTGTCTCAGGTCATTACGAGCGTCCGTACGATCGGGTCGCCGATTGTCCCTTAGCGTATATATACCGTCCCTCTTCGTTTGCGGCACACTTTCCTCGCGCCCGACGGCTCAATGACCTCGGGCCTCCCTGGCTCATCCCTGTGTACTTTTTTCTCTTCTGGCGGTCTAATTGCCTTCCACGACTAATTCTCACTCCTCTAATACGACAAATAATATTCCGCATGATAATCTTGTTCCGCTATGAGCTTTTCGACAGCAGGACCCTCCTCCAACGATCCCTCTGGGCAGCATCGGAGCCACAGACAACCACCTCGACCTGCTTCACGTACGCCTCGCTCAGCTTCACCACACAGCTCCTCCCGGAGGGCTTCGCCCACCACCAGCGACCCCGCGTCTGAACGATGGGCTTCTGGGGACGCGACGGGACACACAACTTCGGGGGAGATGGAGCACGAGTCGGAGGGCCGGAGAAGGGAGCGCTCCAGTCCTTCAGTGACGTCTTCTCAAGGAGACATGGCCGACAACGAGGGGGAAGCGGGTCCTAGCCAGCCTTCTCAAGCGGCGCAGCCTACGACGACGCCTCCCAAGAAGAAGCGGACGAGGACGCTCACGACCCCTCACCAATCCGCTGTACTTCACGCACTTCTTGCTCAGGTAAGCGGCAGCGAATGCGGGGATTCGAGTTGTCGCTGAACGCCTCGCCTTTCTAGTCACGCTTCCCGACTACTGCAATGCGAGAGGAAGTAGGCCGCGCCATTGGTCTGAGCGCTCGCAAGGTGCAGGTACGTGCGCTCAGCTCTGTTTCAACGTTCCTATCTGACTAGGTTGTCGCAGATCTGGTTCCAGGCAAGTCGACTGTACCAGGGACGAGGATACTCGGACTGACATCACTTTGCAGAACCAGCGCCAGAAGGCTCGCCGCCCTCGTGGCCAGCAGAGCGCACCGCTGACGCGACCCCCCCAGTTTGGCCCTTTCACCAACGTCCCCCCTGGCTCTAGCAGCGATGCGACCGCTGTCGCTGGCCCCTCCGGTTTACACGCTCAACCGAGCTCTGCTTCGGGAAGCGGTTCTTCGACGGGTGCGCCGCCTCTTATGCGCGGAACAGGTCCTTCTGGCACAGAGTTCTACGCCCATCAGGAGACCCATATGTCTTCCCAGTACCCGAGATCTGGCACTCTTTCTGGACCGGGCATTCCAGGCCCTATCAGCGCGATGCTGCCGCACCCGGTGTTACCGAGCGAATCCCGCAGCGCGCTGCCGTTTCCAGAAGATCAGCGGGGTATGCCAGCCTTCCCCGGTTCGAGCCCAATTCAGCTCTACCCTCCTCCGTCCAACCCGTTCGGTGCTGACGACCTGTCGCGCACGCATTTCACTAGCGCCGGAGGATCCCACCGCTTCAGTGATGATCCGAGGATGCCGCACCGCGTTACGCTGCCGCCGATCGTGGTCGACCCGAGGCAAGACGTTATGGGCCCCAGCCCTAGCAGCCGCTATCCCCCTCCTTTGCCTCCTGTTGTTCCTCACTCATCCACGTTCTCTGCTGTCGGTCCGCGCCGCGCTTCCTACGGCCAGGAGCAGGCGGAGTCACCCTTCGCTTATTTTCCGCCGCTCAACATCCCTCCGCCGTTTACACTGGAGCCGCGGCCGCAATGGGACGACCCCGCATTTTCGCCTTTCTCTCGTCCGGGATCGTCATCACGCCCCTCTAGCTCGTACGCCCTTCCGCCTTCGCTCAATTTTCCATTGCCGCCAGTAGAGGCCACGACGACACGTCCTAGCGAGACTCTTCCCCCCATACTACCTAGGCGTGCTGAGGGCGCAGAGGCTCCTCATAGCCCCTCGACGCCTCTCCTACGCCGCCATCGACCAGATTACTCGCGTCTTGGGGATCGCCCTTCACGCTCGGTCACCCCCCGAGCGGGCACGAGCTCCCGTCACTCCGATGAAACTACACACCCTAGTCGTTAACCTTTGCCGACATTGATGGTCCCTCGTTAGACCTCACCCACGACCTAACCTTCGACGTCGCTCACGAACTCCACCACGTATTGCCTAAGGCGCATACTTATTAGCGCACCTACCCACGTCTAATCGCTCATTGTCTCCAACTGATCTGCTCCCTACGAACGTCTAATCACTCTTTGTCTCAACTAGTGTCATCATCACATACGACTACTGCACGCTTAATTCAATCCTTACGCATAGGTAATCTATAACTCGTAGACTATCTGACTGTTCCGAAAAGTTACGTGGGCTATCTGTGCCCTATACGATATATGTCGTAATTTCATTCGTTTGCTCCGAAGCATATGTTACAACTAGGCCGCCGTAATACATGATCTCATCGCGACTTGGTGCATTTACAGGTTTCAGGGCCTGTCTACACCGGAAGATGTACGTCGCTCTACCAACCGGTTCCTCAGCAGCTCCTCTTGTGACTGCGCCTCTCCCCCATTGCCACTATCATGCGCCGCACCGCCGTTCACCTCAGTGGAGCTACGCCCCGCGCCACTTGCAGCAGCCTTCTTGGCAGCTGCAAGACGCATCCGCAGCTGTGCCTGGCTACGAAGCCTGGCTTCCCTCTCGGCGGCCCGTTCTGCCGAATTGTATAGTTCAGCACCGACCACCCCGCCCTCCTTCTCAGGTCCAATACAGTCGGATAATTCATGGGTTGAGGGAGCACGATCGGTCGCACGGCGCGAATCGCCAGGCGTGGCTGCCGCACTCTCCAAGTGGTTGAGTTTCTCAGCTTCCAGCTTGCTCAGTAGCAGCGCACGTAGGTCACTAGTTGCTGATGGCACAGCTTCGTCTAGGGAGCATAGTCATCAGCGTAAACTCTATATGGACGCAGTGGTAAACGGAGTATCTCCAGAAGAAAAACTACGCCACTGTATAACTCACCTGTGCGAGCAGAAGGCATCCCGACAGACGATCCATCAAACGCGGAGCGCCGCGCTTCCGCACCAGTAGCAGCAACAGAAGCTTGCAATTGTGTGGGTACCACAGACGGAGAACGTACAGCAACATCGTGTTGGGGTGAGTCTCCAGAAGTGTCAGCAGCAGTTCGCACGATCTCCTCAAGAGGGGATGCCGATGCAGTATTGGACAGCCGCTCGAGTAGAGAAGGACGGTCTGCGCGGGCAGGATTGAGGGCCTCGTTACGTTTGGCGGCCCCGCCAGCTCCACGGGAAGTTACATGCAGCGACGATAATGTCCCTGGCTTATCCAATGCATGGCTAGAACCAGGGTGGATAGACAGATGTGCCTGCACGGACTCCAGGAGGTTACGGGTCCTGAGGCGTACTGGAGCATTCCTTCGTACATCTTGGCCACTGGATACAGGACGATCCGTGGGTTCAGACCGTTCGCGCCGCGCCGCATCGCCTGTACCATGAGCTGCAGTGTCAATCTGCCTTTTCTTGTCATCGGAGGAGACACCCTGGTCCGATGATGGAAGCGCGGGTCTCGAATGACGGGTTGGCGAAACGGGAGAGCCAGCTCGACTCCTGCCAGCTGCATTATGTTGCTCATCTACTTTCATGCGACGAGGAGCAGGGCTCTGGCTCTCTTGCTCCCTGCTACCACCCGCAGCATCACGATTGCAGTACTCTCCACGTGCAGTGGTACCACCGTCGGTCGACTCAATGAGGCGCTCTTTACCCTTGAGAGCGCTGTGTGTGCCGCGAGGCGATGGGGATCTTCGCCTTCGTTGCCACGTCGTACTCGACTCCGCCGTCCGACTACCGTGATTCGACCTCACGGCGTTGTCGTTGAGTCTGTTTCTCCGCCGTTCAGCATGATTCGTTTGCTCCAGCGGCCAAGAGCCCCCATTGCGGGAGCGAGAAGCGCTACTGCTGTCCGGAGGCCGTGGCGATAATGGGGCGGATGCAGCATGTGACGGGCCATTGCTGCGAGGGGATAACGGCGAGGGTGAGCGTGGACGGCGGGACGCTCCGCGCGGCGAAGAACTGGGCGAAGAACGCGAGCGAGAGATCGAGACTGAACGAGACCGCGACCTCCAGCGTCGGCTACGTTGCGGCAATGAAGGGGGAGGTACATCGGGAGGTACATCGTACTGTGCGATGTGAAAGAAAATGGACGTGTGAGCGGTGTGATGAATGTCAGATGCAAGAAGGGGAACTTACTTGCACGACTTCATCATATCGGGCTAGATCCCGGTACGGAGAGCGGAGGTAGCTATAGAGTTCTGGAAATTGTGGTCAGAGTGCTCTCGTGATCACGCACAATAGGATGCCGGTCAACGTGATAAACTGTATACAAACAGGAGTGCTGCAGAACCCACAAGGCCCGAACCATCATCAATCAATTTGCGATAATTTGTCATGAGGCCCAGGCAGCACGACCAGAGGAACGGAAGGCCGCGGCGCAGAATCGAAGCCGGGGAATAAGGAGCACTCACCATGAGCAAAATGTTCGGCATTTACGTGTTCCCCTCCGCTATCCATGTCAAGAAATTCGGCAAGAAGCCGTACGGCTGGTTCCGAGCGTATATCGAGTGACTTCATCAGCGACAGCGTGAAGGTCGTCAAGAACTGTTAGTCGTCACATTGCCACAGGCAGACAGGGCACGAGGAGCGTGTTAGATGGGAAGTCGGACCGTATAGAATTCGGCGCGAGATACCATATCGTCGTTCGATCCGGGTCGGGCAGACCAGGCAAGGAAGCGGAGAAGCCGAGGGCACGTTGAGGCGGAAGAAGACACAAGTGAGAGTGTAATAGACGGGTATGATATAGCCATTGAAGCCGCAAGCGTCAAGCGTAGCACAACAGTAGTGGCGCATCACGGATATTGAGAAGGCGAATGGCGGAGAACCGTGCAACGTTTCCAATGGCGTGGGCGATCCAGAAAGCAGTCCCGAATAGAAATAAGCGACACGTCAGCTCAGCTTCTCGATTGATGCACCCGCGTCTTCCTACACGAAGAAGGCTGGACGCGCACAAACAATGAGGGGACACTGACCTCGACGTCAAGACCTACCCACACACGCAATTCGCGTCGCAGAAACACCGTGGCCCGACTGATCAGGTCCTGCGACGCGGAAAACTGGGCTGGCGTCGGAAATGGACGGTAACGCGTGTATGGATTAGAGGCGACATGCTGTGGACGTAGTGTTAACGCATGAACAGTCGAACTAGGCCGCCCGCAAACAGGTAGAACAGCATATTGTCAGGTAGTAAGACTCATCACTACGGATAGCACAAGTTCATCGCACCAGGGATACGAGGGATACGAGACAGGAAAAGAACCGTGACGGTGCCTTGAAAGTCTGCTGCGCTGACAACATACCCCATCACCTTGGAAACTGAGAAGCACGATGTCCACGAGGCCATGCCCATTGCATCATAAAGCTTAGAGATAGCTCATGGAAATGTACAGCGGTTGAGACCGGACGACGCCTTACGGCGTGCCCGTTGAACTCCATCAGGCATGCTGCTTCTCCCGGAAAATCGTGGACCGATTTGAAATGTGACATACCTTTGCGTAGAGATGGTGCCGATAAATCCATCTGCGCTTTTCCATGGCGCGCTCAAGCTCATCGGCTTCCTCTTGAGCCTCGCGCTGTCGTCGACCCCATTCGCGTTCGCGTCTTGTCCGCGCGCGTCTACGCGCATCTTGTTGTGCGACAACGGCAGCACGTTGAGGGCGAGGCGATGCACGCAGCGGCGTGAGATAGTGCTTCTGATAGTCGTATCTCGAGCGTGTGTGGTGGATGAGGTAGTCCCCGATCGACTGAGCGCATAGCGGACACCGGCGCGACTGGTCTGCACATGTAAGTGAGGTCAGTGAGGTTTGCAGAACGTACACCTATCAACTAGAACAGGTGTCGGAACAAGTGCTGTGATGAATGACTCACCGGTCCATATCAGCAAGCACTCAAAGCAGAATTCGTGAGAGCAAGTGGGTACGACTGTGCGGTCCGCGAAAGGCTGCAAGCAAATGCTGCAGTGTTCCTCGTCAACAGTTTCGTCCGCTGGTTCATTTGGCCCAGTACCGCCTCCAGGGGGTGAGATCTCAACGACACTTGGCGACCGCGAGGGTGACGGTGGTTCTAGTTTCACCCGTTTCGTCGGTGGACTGCCAATCCTCCTCGACGCCATAAAAAATTCCTGTAGCGTGGCTCACCACAGAGCCATGTGCTACGGTTTGAATCCCTGTGGTTGCGCTCACGAAACCGATTCTGCGAAGCAGCCGAATGTCGTGGTCAGAGCCGAGTCAATAGGCGAAGATAAAGTTGCAAACGCTGTCCCGCCCAGCAGTCGAGAGCCTCGTGGCGCGTGGGAAAGTGGGCGCAACAGTGGCGCCCGTGAACCTGCGTGAGCACCTCTCTGTCTGCAACTAACCACGATGACAACGAGACTACCCAAACTCATCGCATTTGATCTCGAGTACGTGTTGCACAACGTCTTTATCGGAGAAGAGATCGAAATGAACACCCACATGGTCCACTTTGCACCAGCACAGCTACACGCTCTGGGATTTGTGGATCGACACTCATGTTACTTGTGCGCCTCGAGGGATGCGTCACCGCGTGGAACTTGCTAATCTATTTCTTTGAATCAGCTCCATTGCGCCGTGACGGTGATACCGTGAACAGCGTCCGCGATAGGTGCGTAACCTCATCCATCTATACAAATCACCGGACTAAACACGGATGCAGATATAATCATGAGATTGCATTTTACCGCGACGTCCCCGAGATTCTGCACCGACTGCGTGCCGCCGGCGTGATCATTGCAGCGTGCTCGCGTACGGGAGCGCCGCCCCTGTGAGTGCACCTGTGTCCATTATGTGTGTCTGTCCGTCTGACGTACTGATCACGGCAGCGCTCGCCAAGCTCTGTCTTTGCTGTTAGTCCCCCCAAAGGCCGGTGACAAACATGCATCTCCAACGCCAGCCATCAAGTTCTTTGATCAGCAAGAGATCTATCCAGGTGAGTTGCCTTGTTGAGCAATGCCACGGCCTGCCTGGTTTCACCGATCACTGTCCGTAAAGGGTCGAAGGTCGCGCATTTTAAGAAGTTGCACCAGAAGACAGGTCTGCCCTACTCGGAGATGGTAGGAATGCCTCGCTCTCCGGCTCCTGGCATCGTGTTCATCAAATGCCTTCTGTCCAGCTGTTCTTCGATGACGAGAGTAGGAACCGCGAGGTCGAGTCACTAGGTGTGTATTGGGCCACAAATACAGACATGTCGAGCTGACAGTCATGCGAGGCGTTACGTTCTGCCTTGTTCCTAGCGGGCTCAGCGAACGGGCGTTCCAGCACGGACTGGATCTGTGGAGAAATCGACATTCGGTAGAGGTCGTAGAAGACGCAGCAGGCACAGCCGAAGAGGAGTAGATACACGTTATGAACTCGCCCATGCTGCGCGGCGAATTCGCCCGGGGAATCTATATGGGCACAAGGACGATGAGACTAGGAACGCTATACGCACCAGGTACCGACCGACCTGTGGATACTGCATTCTCCGGGGTCAGTGTGCTCAGTCCCAAGGCTGACTCGACGTCGGCCATTGCTCCTAGTTCCGTGTGTCATAGAACCCAACAGGTGTGTGTATGACTGTATGATAATCGTTGTGTCGTTTGTTCACTCCTGTGCAAGGCATTGTGGGCTCTTGCTCTCATTCAGAGTATGGACGTACGAGCAACTTCCATCCGTCATCCACGCTTTGTTCATTGGCGCCACAAACCCTCGATGACCTAGGCCGCAGTCGAATAGTTATCAGGTCATTGACGCACCGCCTCGCACAGGTATACGTCGTATCATCGCCGTTGTGGCGTTGCTACTCAACTTCTCGGCTGATCATCTCGACCTGCTTTCTCGATTTGGTGCCTTGAATATCCTTTCGGCACAGCCGAGCAGTCTGCGCATTTGTGGCACTGACTCATGGGGACGCGGCACGCTCAACCTCCAACACACCCAAATACGACACGTTCTTGGCCCTTGACCCCACAGTAGCACCGCTGCTGCGCGCAATACAGTGCTCACTGTCCCATGACAGGTATGCATTGAGGCGTGGAGGCGATGCATCGAATGTTGGCCTTCGGTTCTCTTTCGTCTGCGGTTTCAGAGGCTCGGAGGCCAGGAGAATGGGTCGCGCATTTTCGCTCACAGACCTGGCGGCCAGTGTTCTAGGTGTCGGGATCGTGCCGCCCTACTTCGCTGAAGAGGACCCCTAGTATGTCAGGTACAGTACCCCACAATGTTCGAACGCCACTGACACACAACCATCTAGTGTGGGCTACTCGAGGTTACTTGGTGCAGATCGAAGCGCAGGATCCGGACGGGACAATAGTGCGTGCGTCACGCGTTCTTCCAAGTGCGTGCGCCTATGCTGCTGGAATGGTCGAGCTCAGGTACTCAAGCCGAAGAAGGTCCTCCTCAATGGTCCCGAGCACAGCACCCGTCAACGACGATAACCGCGTCCCTACGATGCCGGCATCTCTCGTATTCTTCGTCGTGCTCGTCTTGTCCTAGTCATCCTCGCGCTCCGTAACTTCTGTCAATAGTGTGTCGAGCGGCGGCTTCGAATATGGAGGCCATCTGGGTGGGCGCGCAGACACATTTGTGGACACCATCCGTGCATTCTTCGCACTTCCATTGTGACCTCACGCGAACCGCAGATGCTGAATGCAGAGGTACGTTCATTGAATGCCTTCCGTGATATCCGATCTTTTTACGAACACTCGTATTGCCTCTGTAGACCTCTGTGTACAACTTCTCCCCGGATAACCGCGTGGCGTCATAGAGTCGCGGGATGATAGGTACATTTCTGTGCTCAATCCGCATGCGTTTCTAAAGCAGAAGACACATTTCAATCAGCTGTCTGCTTCAGCGGTTGGTCAGTATCAGGAACGAACTGAGGTCCTGCGGATTCGGCTGTACGCACCCAGCCTCGATGCAGGATGGAAGGGCATTGCGGTTGGGCTGCGCCCACAATTCTCGCCTGATGCAACGATAACAGCTGCCATAGATGTCGTTCAGAAGGATGCTGAGTACAAGCAAGAGCTTTTGCAGCGATGCTGTGTACTGTCGCGAGAGGGCCGGAAATCAGTCAATTGCGATGGTATGATGATACACGTTGTTTTGGCACGTCTGTGGCGGCGAGCCGGAACCGGACAAGCGCTCGGCCATAGCAAGCCAACAAAGCGACAAATGTTGCCTTTCTCACATCGCCTGCCAGCTGTACATAAACGTCCGGCTCTCCTTGTGTTTGGTTCATGCTCCCTTCTTATACCCGCCCTTGCCCGTTCGGACTGTCGTTGTGTTGCTGGCGCTCGGAATGTCGATGTCACAATGGTCGCATGGCTCCATCTCCAGTCGGTCATCGTCGCGCTCAAGCACCAGCAGCAGCGACCACAACGAGGTCATGCTGACGTGCAGCCTGCTCTGGACGCTCCTCAATGACCTCTCTACTCGGTTGCTGCGATGCTTCGGACGTCAAGTACGACTCGTTGTCCACGGTGGCGTCATCATGGTCATGCATCCCAAGCTCGCCAGTCGTCCGGGTACCCGCGACGTGGACTACAACCATCGCTCCTTCGTGTCGGAGTGGCAGAGGAAGGGAGTTTATGATGCGGGCGAGCGCTTGAAGTCTTGCATCGCGTCGACCGCGTTCAAGTTCAACCTGGGAGCGGACTGGATGAACGCATGCGCCGACGTCGCCCTTCCCATGTCCATCGAGTGAGTCATCATTACGATCATTGTTCGTGCTGTTGTTGAAGCGTGGTGCAGTAAGTACGGTCAGGTATATGACCCCATCTGGGCAGACGCCATTAGCCCGCAGAACAGGAAGATCAACACGATCTTCTCCCAACCCGGCCTCGAGCTTATCGGCGTCAGCTGGAGCTGGGCGGTCGCGCTGAAGCTTGTCCGGTATCAGAAGTACGACCCTCACGACATCGCACACATTCTACATCTTGGAAGACGTCAGAAGGGTGTTCAGTGGACGCGTCACCTAATGGAGGAATGGCTTGTCAACATGTGTGGCGCCATGGGCTACCATGCCTACCCGTCCTGGCAGATGGAGGCGACACGACAGAAGATGCGCCACGCTATCACCCTCTCGCAGAGCTATGCCTAGGACAACTCTCCACAGCGCAAGAGCTCCATTTCATAGGGCGTGCAGGTCAACGTCATTATAGTCGCCATCGTACGTTCATCTTAGCGCGTCATCGTTGTCCTCAAACTGAGTGAGATGCGCCAGCAGCGGGACTCTTCCCAGTAATTCTTTACCTCATCTTTCTGTGACTCCTATGCTTCCATTCTCGCCACTTGGACTCTCCTGGACTTCTTCATGACATTTACGATACCACCTCACG
Source organism: Rhodofomes roseus (assembly GCF_022264815.1). Lineage (NCBI taxonomy): Eukaryota > Fungi > Basidiomycota > Agaricomycetes > Polyporales > Fomitopsidaceae > Rhodofomes > Rhodofomes roseus. The sequence continues at coordinate 1,874,872 of NW_025952960.1, read as the reverse complement.
TCAAGACCGGTGCTCTTGTTGTACTGTACAATTGTGCTTCACCCTGCTCTTCACACTTATCTTTATTGATCTACCACCCGGACGTATACCCTGGGCATTACGTGCTTCTCTGTTGCAGATCTTCGCACGAGCCGCGATAGTTCGAATAATGACACTATACCGCTCTACTCATTGGTGCATCTGCTGTAAGAATAGCGCATAGTAGGGGCACCTGACAGTGCCTGTCACACTAGGTCTGTTGTTCGTCATGTCATTGTCATCCCGTACTAAGTGCGACAAACAGGGGCCTGTAAATACAGAGGCGAGCAATCGCCGAGCGAGATCTTCGACTGCAGAGGGTTTGCAGGCAACTTTAGACAGCCCAACACCGGCAGAGCTCAGCACCGGCAGGTCCCAGGATCATAGAGGGACCCGTCTTGCGCATTAGAAATCCAGATAATGCGTGAACAGCGGCAGACCGATCAGGGACGCATGTATTGTTCCTCCGAGAACTGAGCCTGACTGAATAGCACATTTCACGCGCAGTCTAGCAATTGACGTACTCTTGTAGACGATATCGATGTCGTCCAGTAGGCGTCACTGCTCGCGAGCTGCGTTCGATATCAATAACATCTCCGATTGCCTGTCGCAAGTCTCTAAAAGTCTCTAAGTTACATTGTATACGTATGTACTCACTCAACTGGTATGCGGACGCGAGTGATGACCTTGCGCCTTTAAGCTTTAGGACTTAGAGCCTCGGAGAATGCCATGGTGTCTTGGTGGACGCTATCGTCCGGCGGCTATTGTCTCTGGCTCTGCGCACGGGACCCAGCCTGAACTGGCTGGGCTATACATACCTGCCTTGTTCCAGACAGGAGCGCGAGAGAACAGGGGCTCGGCGACCTCTGACAGAGAGATGTGCCTGTGCAGGATCGCACAGTATAACGTTCGGAGGGCGCTCGGTGTTTGCTGCGAGCGGACCCTGGTCGCTCTACATCCCCGCTTCCCGGCACGATGCTCATCCCCATCAAGCTGCAGATCAGCATACAGTTCAACTTCCTCACGATAACCAACCACGGCCGCTCGCGCACGCGAAGGGAGGCGCCGGCCGCGAAGCCACCTCCGACCACGAGCCCGGCGAAGTTGAGGAAGCAGCGCAGAGCGACAGACGTACAGCGACACGTGCGTCGGTACTGCTGGGGTGTCCGCGTACTGACCGCGGAGATAGCACACGCACCAGCCATGTCGGTACAGTTCATTTGAACACACGGAGTCTTGCAGCTGCAATAGGTATGGTCAGCGATCGACCTGCAGCTGCACGTCGAGCAAAACAGGTGAGTGCGCCATCACAATCACGTAAGATGACTCATGCACTCCATGCACAGCTTCCTCGAGGACCGCTGCGGCGAGCGAGAGGTTCTCGTGGAAGGCAAGCGGGTCGCCTCCAACGATCGCTCTGTCTGGAGCGTGCCATAGCAGCGGGGATAGGCGCACGGCGAGCCACACCTCTGGATCCTATCCCAGTAATGCCGCTTTCACGAGCCGCATCTCCAGGAGGAGCACAACGAGCTGAGCGAAGGCTAGGGTATTGACTTGAACGACGAGTCATGAGTGCGATCAAATACGAAGAGTTGATATACACACCTCCCGTGATGCCCCTCTGTCCGGCCCTCTTCCGGCCCTTCTCTGGAGGTCTACTAGTACAGTCTCGTCCATTCCTCCTTGCAACGAATTTTGAAGGACCGCCTGCCACCAGGGCGCGATCAGTGCAAGGTAGTGAATATCTGATAAAGTCACTCCATACGGAAGCTCAGCACCTATCGGTGACAACTCAGGGGGGGGGGCTTCCTACTTAAATGTGTTCCACTGATCGATGGTAGCATATCAGCGAGTATACTCGCCCACTTCGGACTGCGATGATCATCAGCCACACATGTTGTCGACGAACATCGCTTGGCGTGGCCTGACAGGGCGACTTGCGTTCCAGAGCATGTCGAGATCACGTCCCGCGACATAGTCTAAGTGACCTGCATCAGCGATATCGCCCGCAAGACTACACCCATACGATCGGGAACTCACGCTCGCCAAGAACGAGGTTTGCACTTTGGCAGACGCCTCTCAAGTCGAGGTGAAGCCAAGAGCCAAGAAAGCCCAAAATAGTAGGGTTAGTGTCTATACCACCCCGTCGTCGCAGAGTTTAGTCACATCATCTCGCATATACAGAGAGACATACGACGGATCAGGACACCGCTCCAGTCTTAAAATGTACTGTCCGAGGGACCCGAGTAGAATGTAAGTAAGCGTGATCTGACCTGCATTGACATGCATTGAGACGCACCTCCTCCAGCTGTTGGGATGAGCCAATCGGCCGATGTCCCCAGGCGAGACCTCGCCCCCGGCCTCGTTCGAGCCTTCCTGTCATTCACTCGGTGGTGCTTGAACAGATTCTCATTTCACATCTGGTTGAGTTTGACATCGCCGAGGCCATCGAACAGTGTCTCCCAAGGAGGCCTATCTTGCGCGACTATCGACAATCGAGACTGCTCGTTGTCAGCTGGAAGGATCCCGCTCTAGAAGTGTATGTTACCGAAGGAGTATGCCCAAGCCTCTACGCTGCGAAGGGTGTAATCCCTTCAGGCTTAGGATCCGGAGAAGCCTGTTAAACGCGCAGAAGCTCGCGAACAACCAATGTGCAGTGACGTGCGGCTCATAGTGATACCATATGTTGTGCGAGGATCCCACAGAGACCCTCAAAAGGATTGGAGACCTGCGGTGCCTCAACCAAGTGAGGAGCACATCTCGCAGGGTCCTAAGTTAGTACGCACACGCTTTGATATGAAGCACCGAGACTGCGGTATAGCGCTCGCTGAAACCACGCCGCCAACGAAACCTTGCCCATGTTGCTTCGCTGTCGGGGCCTATGTTGCATAGCGAGCGTAGAGCGCGGTCCTGTCACCGTCGCGTGCAGGCAACGTTGCAGCGTCCGCACTGACCAGTAATACGGACCAAGGATACGCGGGTCCACATACCAGACCATCCACGACTTGGTATCAGACTAAAACTGCTTTAGTCCTAGATTTTTTCTCCACATATGCACAACGTACCCCGGTGGTCAATGATGATACGATATGCGCGGATTTATTTGAGATTTGAAGGAGGACAAATGATACGTAGCGGAACCAGCGACGAGGACTCGGAGATTCGGAAGCTGGGAGGAGAGGCCGTGGGAAGAACATGTATTCTATTTGTGGAAAGTCCAGTTCTTTGTTAGTTTAGCGCTCGAGACTTGACTGCAACCGCTATCTGGTCCTCACTAAGGTCCCAGGTTCCACCACACAGCGGTAACTTACAGCTGTGAGGACGATAAGTATACTGTGAGTGTGTCCAATCTTACCAGTGAAGCTTAGCTTTTCTTCGTATATATCGCCAACGTTCTGTTTATTCCCAGCTACCGCCCGTAGACGGACTTCAAGTGTGGCCTGAATGCGTCAGTGCTGCAGCCCTATAAGCGTCCAGACGTCAAAGAACTTGATATCGACGTCTTGGCTTCTGGAACACAAGCCTTCTATAACATCTCAATAAGCAGCGCCCTCCTCGTACGTCCGAGGCTGCCGCCCGCAATACGCGCGTCTGGTCCGGTCAGTGTATTGGAGCTCTGTTCATCTACGGTGCGCTCGGACATCACCCTTTGAAATAGTTGTGGTACGCCAGACAGGCTTTCGCTACACGTCAGCAAAGGCATGTTGCCATGTCACGGGGCATCGCCCTGTCTCGACACGTATTTCCTGTTAGGAGAGGTGAGTCCGATGTGTTGTTGATGTTATACGTCATCGTATCACTCATGCCGCCCAGTCTTCAGAACACAGACGAGAAGCAGACATCGCCAGATGACGATGAACGCGCGGCCCGCCAGCTATCTCCGCGCGATAGTCTTCACTGGCGCGACGCTCGTCGAAGTGCAGCTTACTATGGAACCTATCCCGTCCCGGCGCGGAGATACATCAGCGCTTAGCGTAAATCTCCCGATGCTCAGAAAGTTCGGAGACTGTGCACTCAAGGTTAGGACCTCTGATTTCTTCCTTGGGCGAGTGAAGGCTGTCCATCGGCCAACGTTTGCCGGTATCCGTACTTCCGAGGGTCTGCATTCCTCATGAGCACGACTACGTTCCTCTCTTATCACTGTTGCGCACAGAATGAAGCGCTGCGTCTCCAAGTGGCTCGGGGGACGGTCAAAGGGCGCCCCGAACAGACCAACGCGAAGCATATGTCGTCTCAACTTCTATCCCCCCGTATACTGTTGTCCATGATGCGCCCTATTGCCCCGATCGTAAACGGTAGAGCAATTCACCGCAAGACCTTGACGCCGTGAATGTAACCGGGACCCTGGATATGCGCTGTGTCTCTGTGGGGATATGTGCGATACACTTCGTGGTATATGCAATGCAGCTCAGTAAGCACCCGCCATCCTTTGCTTGGCTACGATGCTCATCATAGTCGCAGGTGTTTTATATTCGCTCCGGCGGCCTATAGAGTCAATAAGGATGCCAATCGAGGTGAGCGTTATCCGCTCAGCAGCCGGCCGCCAAGTTCAAAGGATGACAGCTGCATCGTGTTTCGTGCGCTCGCGACCGCTGAGCGCTGCCCACCTCGGTGTATGTTTGGTGAGCCTTCCAAGGATGGCTTCTATCTTATCGCAAATTCGCCCCGGGCGTTGGCAAAATGGAGCAATGTCCAAGTCGAAGCACGTTCCGCCGCTAGTTCTGGATTCTCCAGCGTGACGCGCAGTGTCCTCAGACATACTTAAGACATACTGTACTCAGAGCTCAGACTCAGGACTCGCAACCTCCACCCCCCTTCATACACTCATTCATACAATCCGACCGTAGCCTTCACCATGATCAGGCCGACGAACCAGAGAGTTTGGTTTATTACGGGTGAGTTAACTACGTCTCAGCACCCCTCGCCTGCCTACCCATTGCTGACATGGATGGCTAGGGACGTCGACGGGCTTCGGGAAGTACCTCGTCATCTCTGCGCTGTCGAGGGGCGACTGTGTCATTGCCACGGTGCGGAAGCTCGACGACTTCACTATCAAGAACGTAGACCAGTCAAGGCTACACGTCATCACCCTCGATGTCACGGATAGTGAAGAGAGCATCCGTTCCAAGGTTGACGCTGCCGCCGGCATCTGGGGTCGCATCGACGTGCTCGTCAACAACGCGGGCTACGGCGTGAAGACGGTCATAGAGGAGGGAGGGTAGGTTGCCTCATGCTAGCCGTGCTTCACTAGCGAAAGTCTAATACGTTGACATAGGTCCAAAGTCGCCATGACCCAATTTCAGACGAACTTCTTCGGTCTCATTAACGTCACCAACGCCGTGCTGCCATATATGAGGCAACGCCGGTCTGGAACGTTGGTCGTTATGGGAAGCCGGCTGGTCTGGCAAGCACACGGGCCCGTAAGTGTCATACTCTGGTCTCGCTTCTCGGCCAGGCTCTGACCCAGCGCCATACAGACCGAGGCATATTACATGGCATCAAAAGCCGCTGTCCATGGTATGTCGCAATGCGCTCCAGTCTCGAGGCGAGCCGAACCTGACTGTGCGCGACAGCTGTCACCGAGTGCTATAGAGCGGAACTTGCAGAGTTCGGGATCCGAGTACTCCTCGTTGCCCCGGGCGGCTTCCGCACCAACATCAACAAGGAGATCACATATGAGGTGGACCGTCCCATCCCTTCATATGAGCCTCTCAAGCAGAACGTCATGAAGAAGCTCGGCGGGCTCTTCGCCAACGCCAAGGGGGACCCTGTGAAGGGCATGGAGCTCGTCGTGGACGTTGTCCGGGGCGAAGGGAAGGCTGTGGGCAAGGAGTTCCCGACCACCCTTCTTCTCGGCAACGCGGCATATGTACACGCGCAGCTGCACTGCGAGCGGTTGTCGAAAACGATGGCGGAGTGGGAGGACGTCTCCCGCAACCTCGACTTCGAGGACGACGAAGGCTACGCCGCGGAGAGCCCGTGAACCTCGATCCCTCGCGCCGTCGCTCAATAGATTACCCCCATAGAGCTGCATTTCCACCCCATTCTTGCGGTCACTTGCGGTCACATAGAGTAGAATCGGGCATAATCGCATAGACATGTGTACCTTCTTCAAGTTGTATTTTTGCTCCTACATGCAGCCACCCTCGAGTCCATATGTATATACACTAGCCATATACACCGTTACACGTATCCCATCTGTTTTGACTCGACCGCATGTGCATATGCCAACCTCGTCATACCATGCACGAGATTGCAACTGCAAGGAACGTCGAGGAATTTGATTGGCGCTTCCAGCACCAGAGGCGGGTCCGAGCGCTAGCGGCACTCGCGCGCTACGGTGCATACGAGTTCATATATCATACATGGCACACTGCACACGCAACGGAATTGATCACCTCAGTTATGCCCAAATGTTGCTCTAAGGGAATCACAGACAGCGTTGTCGCAGACGGCTATACAGCGGGTTGATAAGAAGCATATCTTCAGTCGTCTTAGCCTGCGTAGGTATCGTCTTATTGTCGTAGTCATTAATATGCTCTATTGAGTCAAAATGAAGGTACCATCCTTCTGGAGTGATGAGATAGCGGAATACTGAGTGTCCGAGACGTCGCCATGGCCATTCCATGTCTATGCCACAGCGATATGAATGGCATGCATCAGCGTGCGAATGACAAAGCTGAACCTTCGAGGCGAGCCGAAAGAACGGAACCTGAGAATGAAATACATCCACCGCTCAGACGGCGACATCCATGTCGCCCTTCGCGTCGCTAACGGTGGAGCGGTCTTGCCATTCCATACGGAGCTTCGCGTCCTGGCCGTTGACATCCGCTAGCTCATGGGTCTCGACATTGACCACGATCTGAATAGCGACGGCGTCACGGTTACTAAGAGACGTGAGCAGAGAGCGTACAAACGTACCTGGGTTGGCCGAGCGGCGCTGCTTTTGACAAAGCTTCCGATGTCGGGTGTCTGTGTCAAAATGTAGTTTCAGGGATCATCGCGCCGCTAGCATCTGGTTATACTTACCCTCCCTCCAGTCATCCTGTGCGCCTCAGCTTGACCAGAAGGGGTGCTGTTTGCGTTCTTCAAGAGGGCGCGCGCATTCAAGCTGGACATCGCCGAGTTACCGTATCTGGTGCCGGACCATCAGCGTCCGTCAACACTGAAAGGATTGGTAGACGTACAGCTTGGCCAACGAGTAGTTGAAGACTGTACAACACATCCTTAGTAAGCCATCAACAATCACAGCACGACCTAGCCGGAAGTCTCACTCAAGTGATAGCCTTTCGTCTGAGCAAATCCACTCAGTACTCAATGCTGAGTGAGCGCAATCAGTAAACACTTACCGATGCCAGATATGCAATGAGGTCAGAAACGGCGAAGACCGCTGTCAAAGCACCGTTTGACATGATGACTATCAAAATATGAGCCTCAGTCTTCAGAAGACTCAATCCGGCCAAACAGACAGACGTACGCTGTATCATCCTAGTCACCATCGTGTCTGTAAATTGGAAGCCCGTACGCTGCTTTTTCTTATAGCAATGAACCATAGCGGATATGTGAGCCGGGCAATATAGTGAAGGTACGACATAGAGACCAACCAGATGCCATGTCAGAACACAGGCGATGGTGACATCTGCGATGGCGGAGCCAGCCAGCCAGAGGGACACAACAACCTACTCAGTGCTATCAAAGGATTGATCAACTCCTTGGGACAACGTCGTACCGTCAAACGCTGCAAACCAGCAAGTTGGGGCAGAATACCGACGCCAATTGCTGTGCCTATTCCCGACACTAGGTGAAACGCCGCCGTCAGAATTCTTCGCAATATCAATATCGCAGTGGAACCTCTACGTACGGCCACCCACTACTGACGGTATTAGGACCGACGCGACCAGAAGCTTGTTCCCAGTCAGCCTGTTGATCCGCCAGGCGTAGAAGAACTGGACTTGCATCGAGATGATGCCCTGCACGTCGGTCGTGTTAACGACAGCTCATTGTATGCCAGGGAAACTGCGACTGACAGTCATTGCTTGGTCTATGCGGGATATCATTGAGTACGGGTGTAAGGGAGAAAGCGAGTCGCGCTCTTACCTGTCTGGAAAACTAGGGCAATAACATTGATTAGGGACGATATCAGCACAAGAAAGGATGTTGCTAACGCCAATTTCCGACACCCAGGGCTTCCTCATTCCCTTGATAGTACGTTGAGCGTGAGATATCTATTCGGAGCTGTTTTAAAGTAGGAAACCCATACCAAAGTTATTGATGAGAACCCCATAAATCCAAGCACAGTTGAAGATCGTGTTGACCGTGTCCGCAAGAAACAGTACGCACACCTGTGGTATGACGCATAAGACGCTTCAATCGCCGTAAAATTCAACTCACGTAGATCTTCATCCACCTAGGATCACTGAGAGCGCGTCAATTGAGGATGGACACTGGATATTGGCAACGTACGTTTTATAGGTCGAATAATAGAAGAACGTCTGGGTGAGCATAGCCCCGTATAGCCTGAGATTTGCGGACGTTCAGAGGTTGTAAGCCATACGTGGCGAAGCATCCCAGACTTACATAACATTGATGAAGATACCGATGAAGGCAGGCCCCTCGCTGTAAGGCAAATTCAGTTTCTGTCGTCCCCGTGTGCAAAGCAACTTACGCCGCCTCAGCGATCGCCTCTGCTTCGGTGGGCATCTTGACTGTTCGGCGTGGCGACAAAAGATGGGGTCAAAATCACCACCTGCGAGGAAACAAGCTTACCGCGAGGGTTATATCCTCAAGATCCTTACGAGAAGATCCCGCATTCGATCGCTCTCGATCCAATCTGCAAGAACTCACCGAACGTTGAATTGCCTCTAATTGGCTTCGCTACTGAGATCAGTGTTCGAGTATCGGTCTATTAGCGTGATGAGTCGTGGCCTCCTCCGCCTGGCGCTCGGTGACAATCGGACGGGCTACGCGCGTTCGCGAAGGCGGAGCATTACTGCGTATGGTCGCAGCGTTGCAAGCATCCGTCGCCCGGCTTGAGATTGGCTCGCTATAGTAGCGCGTCAAGGTTTATGTGATAGCAGACAGAGGAGGATCCGCTGCGCATGACACCGCGCCTACGACCGTACCTCGGCCTTCGTGAGTTCGCAGTCACGCTGGAATCGATAGGTATCTCGGTGGCTTCGGGTACTACGCCACAGTATGGTAGTCGCCGCTCTGTGAGAAAGAGAGTTGCAACCCTGAACGAGGAATAGACTATTTCGAGAAGCCAATGCGACCGCATCATTCCGTCATCTCGACCTGTAATTCTCCACCAGATTCGATCGCAGGGCATAGACGAGTACAGGTAGATACGGCGTCCGAGTCTGCTGCTGACCTCCCCTCGACTCGAATGTATACCTCTTCGTGGTCAGAGGTCGCAGCACTGACCAAATAAATAAAGATCTCTTCAATACTGAGCTCTTAGTGATGTGCTGCGTCACACGCGCGAGTCCGGCAGATCAAAAGAATGGCGCACTCTATTTGTGCCCCCCATCTAGTGACGGCGCAGGCAGATTTAACATCAAAACGCTATAAGGGTCTCTGGATGATCTGTTCATGCCCTCCGCAAACATCGTGGGATCGTGACGTGAACAGTGAAGGCCTGGAAACGCGGTTGACAACTGCCAGACGTCAAGGACTATACTGTTCTGGCCGGCCCCTTCACTTAGCGCCAAGCTGTTCACCATGGGTGCGATACAGCTTCGGCAGGGAACTTCAACTTGGGGGGTGGTCAACGAGGCAGATAGAACCAAGATAGAACCCTCCCATTGAGCAGATCGAAGGCGGTAAGACGCAGCAACTATAGCAACCAAGTCAGCCGATCATAATAGTGACCAAGTTACAGTCTGGGCGGTGGACTGAGATCGCACAGCGCGGTGAGTACCAAACACGGAGCGTCTCAGTACGTGATTCGAAGCATTGCGGCATACCTAGATGCTGGAACCAACAGAAGACTCAAGCCTTGTAACAGAAGGGACGTAAGTACCTGTATCCAAGAAACGGCAGAGTGACTAGTATGTCAGTTTGACATTCTTAATGAGTACGATAGCAAGTGTTCCCCGACGTTAGTGGATGACCCAAAAGGGGTACTCGGAGGGTGCCGCTGTAGGTGAAACCCGCTCCTTGAGATTCGTGAGGGCTTTTGGCGAAACAATGTGCGGTGCAAGTACTCGAGAGGCGAGATCCAAGAAGACAGGAGCAAGATTTTTGACCCCGATGGACGCGAGAGGACGGTCATATGCGCTGACTCGGCAATAGCCGAGGATGAACAGAACGCCTCCCACTGGTACGGCAACCCCCTTCAACGCTTTGTGATACCTGCACGAAAATCCTTCGGTGCTACCAGGCCAGCGAGGGGCTTGGAATAGAGATCTACAACGGCACTAGTAATGTACGCACAAAACAGTATGGAGCGGGTGTCGCTGGCATTCATGAGTACTACTATGGCATGCTTGAGGATCAGAGGCCCATGGCCTTCAAGTTGGTATCGCTGCCAGCGGAGCTTTTTTGCCATTCTACATCGTGTATGGGCTTCCCGACGACATCTGCCATCTCATGTGTCTCCACATTCACCATTATCTTCCAAGACCGTGAGTCTAGTCGTACGGAGGCTAGCCAATTTCCAACGTACCTGTGCACTCCGTCCCATGCCCTTGCCCGCTACGCTCCCCACGGCGCCATTCTGCAGGCGATGAGTCATGTCAGTCAAAGTGACAGAGCAGTGACGTACTCCGAGTGCGACCCTTGCGTTAGCATCGCCTTGATATGACGGTGCGCTCTTCGACGTGCTGTTGACTAGGATCGATCGGGCGTTCAGGCTGGACATAGCAGAGTTGCCGTACCTAAGTGAAAGGTATCGAATCAGTCATTCAAGTAAATGAACGGGCTGTAAAACGTACAGCTTCGACAAGGGGAAGTTGAAGACTAGCAGCGACGTCGTCAGTTAACCGCGACACGAGCCCGAGGAAATGACCTACTGAGATGGTAGCTCTTGCTCTGAACAATTCGGCGAGTAAGCATCAGCAACGGCGTCCCATACTCAAGTCTCATCGAAAAACGTACCGAAGCAAGGAATGCGACGATATCAGCCACGGCGAAGATGGCTGTCAGCAAGCCATTCGACACGATCACTGTACAGGACAGGATCAGTTTTTACATCAGCTTACGGCTCGCACGGGCTCAACGTACGCTGCGTGATCTTGGTGATCACGGTGTCCGTGCGGGCGAAGCCGGTGCGATGTTTCCGCTGAAAGCGCAACACATGAGGTGTCTGCTCACGGCCTAAATCGAGCACCATTCAGTGCTCACCAAGTGCCAAGTCAGAGAGACCGTGATTACAACATCGCAGACAGCGGATCCGATCAGCCAGAGCGAGACGATCACCTTGAGACGCTGCAGCTTGGCGAACTCCCGGACCATGCCGACTCCGATTGCAGTACCTATGCCAGATACTGCTCCGCGCAACCACAACCGTCAGCACTGGGCACGAGGCTTGCAGGGAGGCATACGCACGACCGCCGACTAGAGAGGAAATGACGACCGCGGAAACGACGAGCTTGTTGCCGGTGAGCTTGTGTAGTCGCCATGCATAGAAGAACTGGACTTGCATCGAGATGATGCCCTATGATGACTGGGAATGAATGTGTTGCTCGAGCGTGGAACGTAGACGGACTGACCGTCATTGCTTCCTCTGATCGCGAGATCGTTGATTCAACATAATATAGCTGTATACATAGACAAATCGGGTCACCTGTCTGGAACACTGAACGACAAAGAAGCTGGTCAGCGATCAATTCGTCGCATGCCGGATGTGCAGGAGTACTTACACCAGTTACCCGTTCCCAAGGCCTCCTCGTTTCCTAGAACAAAGCCACTAATGTCTCAGGGGATATCGCAGTGTCCACAAAGAACGAAAGCGCGCCGAAATTGGTGATGAGCACGCCATAGATCCAGGCGATGTTGAAGACGGCGTTGAGTGTGTCTGCCAAGAAGAGGATGAAGACCTGACGGTTCGGTGAGAGGCTCGAACACAGTACACAGAGCATGCGAGTACTCACGTAGGCCTTGATCCATGCCGGATCTCTGATGCCTTTGCGCGTCCAGCTGCGTTAAAATGCATCGAAGACGGTGCACTTACGTCTTATAGGTAGAGAAGTAAAAGAACGTCTGGGTGATCATAGCACCGTACAACCTGGAGCACATCAGGCTCTTGACGCAAATGCGATGTATTCGGGTGACGTACATGACATTGAGGAAGATGCCAATCAACGCGGGACCCTCACTGGGGGGCGAGACTGCATCAGCGTACTGCACAGCGCAAGGCGGTTCCGCACTCACGCAGCTTGTGCGAGCTGTTCTGCGGAAGTCGACATCTTGTGCCACTGAGGTGAGGACTAGCCAGGGGGCGGCAACAGTCAGGACCAAGTCGCGAGCTGCAGTGCACCGTCGTTTATAACACGAGCAACCAATTCGCCAGGTAACCGGTCGAGTAGATACCTCCCGGAACCCGCGAAGGTCGCGTCGGACCGTGATTCTACGGTATGAAGGAGGGAGAAAATTGGGCCCGCGCAGCTCCCCATACTAACGCGACGGCGAGCCGCCGCAACATTGAATTTGTCGACGCCCACAACATCTCATTCCAGTGGACAGACCGTTGATCCGGATACGGTAGCGCGGTAGAAAGTTGAGCTCGGGGCAAGTTCGGGGAGGGGTTCGACGCTGAAACCGCTCCGGGGCTGCCGTCGGGAAAGGCGGCCAATCCTTCTAATAACGATCTGATCCTCGGAGTCAAATTGGACTGATGCAGGAGAAGAGCCCCATCGGTGAAGCAAATTCGGAAAACGTCGAGTCTCGACCCTTGACCGAACTGACAGTGAGCTGCTCAGTGCAAGCTCAAGAACAAGAGAGAAGCGGCGTCGTCATTGCATACTCAGCCTGAAATATACCCTTCGACCCAGGTCACATATTCAAGATGATGAGTCTTACCGTGACGGTGACTGCACGACCCATTGGCAAGTAACATCCGCGCGAACACCACGGATGCTATCGATCTTGAGATTACAGTCAGTTCGCAACGGCCTGACAGGTTGTTGATTGCCTGCTCACCTAGTCACGTCCGAGGATGCATTGTGCTGATAGAGTAGTTGGTGACATACTTACGTTGCTCCAGTGACGCGGGGGCAGCAGCACGACCTAGCGCGACGTTCTCGTAGAGCCTACATAGAGCTCGAGAGACCAAGAAGGCCGACCCTTCCCCCACCTCGCCCGGGCTGTTGGGTGGCGGGTTGACGGCAGCATCTGAAAGCGGATCTAGGGCGCCTAACGGGATCTGGGGCAGGAACCCGATCGTGATCTACGGTCTTGTCCCGCACACCCCGCTCCTCCTCCTCGCCCTCCTCCTCTTGTCCTCCTCACCCCAGATCCTCTCGAAAGTGGCATCCTGAAGAGGTTCAAACTGCCCACAGTAATATCCAATACTCCGTATCGTCAGAAAAGATGAACGCTCTACCGATATAGCCCAGAGACATGGGTGACACTTGATCGGAATTCACTTGTGCCAACGACCTTCGCGACGGCAACCACGCAAACCATGCAGTTCATGATACATGGAGTGTCGCTCAGGGGCGTTATTTGCATGTGATTCTGTGGTAGAGCAATGGCAGGGCTGCCTAAGCAATCAGTCTGACGTATGTTTCGCCGTCCACCTCACAGACATCCAGGTGCAACGTTCGACAGAGGTCGCGGAGACGGCCCAATGCGCGGGGCTATCGATGGCGTTTACGATGTAGACGGAACCAAACTATGAACCTCGCGTAGCGTGGGCCTTCACTTGGCCTTCACTGACGGCAGACAGTGCAGTCGAGTTGGAGTCTGGAACTGCGGGCAGTTGATGGGTACGTTTCTCATGTGCCTGTCACCGATACATATGCCACTGATCTCGACCTAACGACTGCAGGTCGTTACGACAGTTCGACAGCCCATCTGCTTCTTCACTAGAAGTCGAGACGCGCGTGCGCTATCGGCCGGTGGCTAAATGGACCCCCCTCCTCCTCCTCACTTCTCTACTTGAGTATTGACGGCTTGACCTGGCTGGGCGGGTTGTTCCTGTCATGTGTTTGAGTACGGTTGGATGCATGATTTGTAGTTGGTCGGCGAGGAAGTCCTTTCTGCTGCCCATCACGCTCGAATGCGGTAGACTGTGAACTCCGTGAATGCAGGTACTACATCCTTTGTCCCTTATGTACATAGGGCTGATGCTGTTACCCAGCAGAGCCTCGCTGAAACCATGGCTGCGACGTACTCAGGGTGAGTGAGTAAAACCGCGTCTCGCCCCAAGCACTGGCGTCATAGTGATGGCTCACTCATCATTTGCGATGATCACACAGGTGCTACGGTTCTACAAGTTGGTCATCCAAGTCCTTGAGTGAGTGATTGTGCATGGTAAGTCGGTGTCTTACCCTATGAACATTGATGTCTACGTCTTCGCAGTCACAGATTTAGTCGCGCATGGGAAATGTAGCGCGATATGACCTGAATACCACTAGCAGCTGTCGTCTGCAGCACGTGGACCATTTTTACTTGACCAACACGATTCTGATGAGCGGGGACAATGGGTTGAGCGGCCCTACCTCCGCTGCAACCTATGACGACAGGTATGACATGATGTATGTCACTACTAATCATTTCAACTCACGAGCTCGAACTCTACTGCATCTCATTCTTACCCGTGATGGAGATCCCAACATCGTTGTGGACGGACAGGTAAGTTGAGCCATTCTTGCACGTATACCTATGTATCGATCGCTAATCCGGCTCTTACCTCCCTTCCGCGGGAATGGCCAGGACGTTTCAAGCTTGTCCACCAACGGCTTCTCATCGCGGCCCTCCGCTCTTGGGAATGGACTGTTGCGCTCCGCGAGATTTTCCGTGTGCTGCAGCCCGGTGGATGGGTGCAGCTCGGTGAGGTCGGCCCCTGGAAGGCAGGCCCTTTTTAGCGGGTACGCCTCTTCACTTAGCATGATTCTGAGGACGCTGACTGCGGACCTGTCGAAGTTGGGTTCTGAGGTCGTTTCTTTGTCTCACGGAGCTGCCTTCGCAGATAGCAAGTCGTGCATACGTCAGCCTGATTGTATCTTCGTTTCTTGCTGTTCGCGGATATACCTAGCTCGAATCTAGACCTCTGTCTGCACAAATGAGCTATAGCTCCGCGCTTGCTTGCCCATTCATTCCACTACTAAGTATTGTACTGCTGTGACGCATCGGCCCTGTCCTCCGCGTCTGATCTGCAGCGTATCGTATGATTTCCGATCCGCACTAAAGGAGAGAAGCAGTGATTGTCCAGTAAGATGGGCAAAGATATCGGATGCTCTTGTCTCTCCGGGTTACGCGGCTGCGCGTGCTGCACCCCATACGGCGAACGGCGCGACTTCACCATCACTCGTAACCAATCCGAAACCAGTCCTGGACTCTTGCATATATGCCTAACAAACCGTCATGGCGAGCCATGACCGGTTGACCGACGACGTATGCCGTTGGCTATACCCTTGAAGTGTTAGTTTGGACCCCTCTACTGACGACTCCTTCGGGGTTTTGATCGGATGCGATAGATTGCACGTACGTCTTACTTACAGAACGCCAGTATGGTACATGGAAGGCTGCCCGCAGTTCCTCCGCAATGCCGGATGTGGGGTTGTGCTTGTTACATAGACACAGAAGAGGATGAATCGGTCTTGAGCTCCCAAGCATTGGTTCACGCTGCTTTGAGGATGTCCGCGACTGGAAGACACACGTGAGGGACTGGACACAACGTCAGGCAGGACAGGCACTTACGCTTCTCGCCAACGTAGTAGGCAGCGGATTGAGTATGAGATGCGAAGTGGAGAGGAAGAATCGAGAGGTCAGCGACGCGCACGTTCGTCGTGCCATATACCTGTTTCTGGCTGAACATAGGAATACGACTACATACTGTGAACGACAGACCTTCAGGTTAGGGTCAACGACGCCGTTCTTGTCGCGGGGCAGCATGCTGTTGCTGCCAATGGCATGCCAGCACGTGTGGGCGTAGTGCTTCAGGTACTCTATGCAAACAGAGTATGGCGCTCAGTCGCGGTGCAGGGATAAATGTGTGGTTATCATACCTTTGATCTCCTCGTCGGTGGAGTGTTCCTTGCCAGGGTCGACTTCGCGAACGATGAGAGACTTGAAGGGCTCAGTCTCGGACATGCGCTTCGTGTATTTGACGCTCTCCTTCAGCATCTCGAGGTCTATACGGGGTTATCGCTACGGTGCTTCTAGGAGAGAAGCACTCCGCACCATAAGGGTTCTCGAAGAGGGCCGGTTCGATTTCAGGTTGCTCCAACGGATCACTGGATTTTGTGTGCTGTAAAGATGCCCGTCAGTAGGACTGCACTGATGTGATGTTCAATTGTCCAGTGTGTACGCACAATGCTTCCCCTGTGCAGAACGGCACGTCAGCTTGTCCTAAGCGATATCAAGATAGGACTGACCTCGAGAATGGATGCTGAAGGACAGCGAGGATGGTAATCTGTAGAGCCATGTCAGCATGCTGCTCTTGGTCTCCCAACGGAAAGCTAGTCTAAGCATACATAAGCCTTGCCATCTTCCGGGGCCGCTGCATGGCAAGTTTCAAGATAAGCCTAGATTCCCCGAGGAACGAATCACTTACACCGGTGACTCATGTAGCAGTGAACATCAATGACCTCCAGATCCGGTATGTGCGCGTCCTGGAGGATGCGCAGCTGTATCTTGTACTGCTCCGCTAGCCCAGGAGGAAGCTTGCCGCTCTTGATTTGCTCCTCGATCATCTTCGTCGCACCCGCGACGATCTCGGGCGCCCCATTGGGGTTCATCACCTGTATCGGTAGGAAGGAGTACGCTGAGATGCCGTAGCGGTGCAAGTTATGAACGCCTTCTTTCCTGCGAACGTGGAGGACGATCAGCAAGGCTGGGGTATGATAGCCGTATCAGACGTACTGGAGCTTCGCCTGCTCTTCTGCAAGCTTGGCGTTACGAAGGACATCAAATGTCTTGTGATCGCCTTTCGGGTCGAGCTCATAGGAGATACCTAGCAGAAGGGAGCGAATCATTATTGCGTAGGTGGCTTGACGATGGACAGCGATCTTACCGCAGAGGGTATGGTCCTGGACATTTTCGCCGACGCCCGGGAGGTCCACCTTGACAGGGATGCCAGCCTTCTCAAGCACATCGCGACGGCCGATACCGGAGAGCTCGAGTATGTGGGGCGATTTGATCGTCCTGGCGAATGTGAGTCAAGAATTCTCGCGAGTAAGTCTCGGCCATCATACCCCGCAGACACGACCACCTCCTTGTTAACCTTCACGCTGTACGTCTTTCCGCCGTGGATGAACTCCACACCAGTTGCAGTGATGTTGTCGCCGGATTTGGCATCCAGGAGAATCCGCGCGACGTGCGCCTCAGTCAAGACCTATTAGAGAGGTCACACATGGTCAGATGGCACGAACGTCGGACCTCCGAAATGAGTGCTCACCGTGAAGTTCGGCTTGTCCTTGTTGGGCAAATAGTGCACAGTCGCAGCGTACGAGCGCGTCCATTGCGCCTTTCGGTCCAGGCTGACTGCCGCCTGCCAGCACCCAGTGATCTACGCGTGGGAGCACAGAGAATGATTAACCTGTCACCCTCAGAGGCACCGTTGACACTTACATTGCCACCGTACGGATCGTCGAGAAGCGGCACACCCATGTTCTGAAGCGTGTCCAAGAAGCCCTTCGTGAGCGAGACCTCCGTCGCGGGGACCGTTGTCTTGAGCGCGCCGCCCTTCCCGCGGTACTCGGCCTTGTACGTATGGGCGAGCTGCTTGAGTTGGTCTTCCGTCGCCTCCGAGAAGCTACAGAGCACCCAATTGAGGAGCGAACAGAGACAGTGGAACTGCGTACGTACTCTTCGGTGCGCATCGTCAGTTCCTGATACGACTTCCAGTTCCACCCAGGGTTACCAAGTTCTTCGATGGCATCAACGGCTTGCTTCGGCGGCTTCGTCCAAACGTAGAAGTTCATCGCAGAGCTTCCGCCTACACACATTTTTTTTTTCCTTTCAGACGACAACTCAAGTGACGCCTTCGTGCAAGAGCCACTCACCGAGACCCTTTCCGCGATTCCAAGTCATCACCTTGCCATATGCGTTCTCCTGTGGCTTCGTCGTGAAAATCCAGTCATACTGTGAAGACGCGTTAGCTGAGCGCAAGGAATTCTGGTCGGAATCAAATGACCTTGGGATCTCCAAACGTGCCCCCGAATTGGCCTCCAAGCAGAATCTTTGGGTCGTCGAGGTTCGGCTCGCCCGCTTCCAAGACGAGAACGGAACGGTCCGGGAAGCTCTCTACAAGACGAGAGGCTGCGGTCAGTCCTGCAGTCTATCACCAATGGAGTCAGTGAGGATTCGGGAAGCAGCTCGATACGTAAGTCACTCACGCCACCACCAATAACGACGTAGTCGTATGCCTTGTCCGCGACAGTGTCAACGCTAGCCACCATTCTGCAAGGGTATGTTAGGAGTACGAAAGTTCTCGAGGACCCTAGATGAATGGTACGAAGACGTCGTCGTCTATATGTACGAGGTTCCCCATCCTTATCGTGCTGTCTGTCGTACAAGCGGGGTCGTTTACGGGACCTTCAGGCGACCAGCTGAGCGTGCCTGGAATCCCCGGCAAGATTTCTTTAGCCTGAGAAGACGACAGCATTCATATCCTGCTGTGGGTCCAGAAGATCTTCAATGGAATCCGATCTGTCAAGCGAGAAGACCCCGGATCTATACTACTGCTATGATGCGGCCGGGTGGTGAGCACATGTCTGACAGCGCATATCAGGGATCCAAGGATACCAAATACTTGTGAGAGATGTCGTCTGGGGCTTCTGGGCAGGTGTGGCTTGGGTGCGGCCTGGACGCAAATGATAGTAAGGATGTTTTCTAATGGTACGTAAGTAACCCGGACTCAGCGACTAGAAATATGGTAAAGCAGCGGTGAAAGTTGGCAGTTTGTCTTATTAGGCAGTACGCAAGAGTACGCATCGCTGTGTTTTCGGCGCTGAGCGTCCAGCGCCTAGTCGGCACAGTGGTGCACTCAATGTCATTGCGTAAGTTCGCTAAAGCTTACAAGGGCAATCAGGGATTCCACAGTGAGTGTGACCGCTTTGGCACTGCGAGACGTAGAGGTTTTAACGTGTACTGATTGAGACCGGAAGATGCTTCCTAAATGAAAGGGTCAATTGAATTCTGTCCTGCGACGTGAGAGCACAGAGAACCCCACGGGGCTACCGCGTCGCAAGCTCGCGTTTAGCGGCCTGGCTCTTGGGCATTCCGTCTCAGTGAGCATCCGCGAGAAGGTATCAAGCGCCCATACCCCCGCATCAGAGAGGGGCCCATGATGCCATGATGCCGCGCGGTGAGCATCCGCGACCGTTTCAACCATCACTCCTTCTTTTAGCTTCCGCTCAGATGCTGCAGGGACGACTGGCCCAGGACTGCCAGCCTCGATTGGCAACTTGAAAGGCGACCGCACATGCTTCATTGTTCTGGGGAGGCTCCGCACGTGGCCTAGCACTGTCACCGCACAAGCACGAGCAAACCAACCCCCGCTGTGGCGGAATCGGCTATCACACTGGAAGACGTACGCGTACATATGCCTCGTATGCCTGTGTCCGACAGCGCGGACACCCCAAAATGCCTTGTGCCTGTCTGTTCACGTAAATCCCGAAAAATATCCGACATACAGCATACTTACAACATAGCATCCTATCGACCTCAGTGCGCTCTCCGATCTCTTCGTGGGAGGAGTTGCAGGTTTACTGGACACGTACGCCGGCGTTCGACAAACTTCATGATCCTCCGTAGCGACTTCACCGCCGGACACGGTGCAGCATAGGTAGCTTCAGTCCTCCTCTCATGGTAAGTAAGTCGTGCACGACTCCGCATGGATGATGGCACTTGCTGTGCCATGGTGGATGTGGCGGCCCACTTACGTGGATAACATCCCCGTGACTGGTACGGCATACGCCGTGGCCTGGCAGCCGATCCGTGACGCGTGAGGGTGCGGCTTGCTGCCAGTTGCTGTCACGTCTGATAGATCATGATCAGCTGCCAGCATCCCAATATCGTCCCAGTGGGGACGAAGCGAGCTCCCCAGGCCTACATAGTGTCCAATCGCCACTCTGCCCAGGGACGGCTGCTGCGGGGAGCGACGATTGGCCTAGCCTACCGTATTTACGGCAACTGGCGGAGACGCTTGTTCAAGTGCTGGCGTTGAGAAGACACGATGCGTCTTAGCGCGTCACATCCGACGCGGCGCCGGCATCAGAATTGATTCCTAGTTACCCTGAGCGCTGAGCGTTCAAGGGTATGGCCTAGCAACGCCGCAATAAGTAGCCGAATATGCTACCTACCAATCGCACTTCGTAAGTAGCTCCCTCGTCGTGGTGGCCAGTCGCGCAGAAGCCCGTCATCTGGTAAGGCTGTGAACGCATCGACACACGAACTCAATTCCATCGAGAACGGGAGGATCCCTTTCCGGCTGAGGCAATTCACTTAAAGCATCTCGGCGAATGGGATACAAGCTCGGTCTATTCGCTCCTTTCTCCACCATCCGGCATGGCGACTCCAGCAGAGAAACTTGCTGAGACTACGTACGCGCATGTCTTCATTGTTCTTCACTGGGCGTTCTGACTTATTTTTCTGTTGTGCAGGGAAGGCCCTGCCCTTGTGGGGGTCTTCATGAACCTTACGTTCGGCGTTTACTCGTAATTATCGAGCTCTGCTCACGTATGTTCTAGTCTGTATGGAGTAATGATCTCGCAATCGGTCTTTTACTATACGAACTATCCAAAGTATGTTTTGGACGTTTCTATTGAACCTCGCTGCTGACGTATCCACCGACAGGGATCCAACGTGGATCAAGGCCTACGTAGATCACTCGTACACGACGCTTTTCCTGCCTAACATTAGCACCCGATTTCATAGGTCGCTTTACTCGTAACAGCGGATACTCTCAATGCGGTCTTCATCTGCGTCTGGATCTATCGGGTCTTGATCAACAACTTTGGTAGGTCTTTTTCCGTAGCAGCTGCTAAGTGGTACTGAGTGCTACTTTGTGTTGCAGGTAATCAGGCAGCGCTTGGAATAGGCGACTGGTGTAAGTTCTGAATTGTGCCACATGTATTGAGCGTGGCGCTGACGTCCTTACCTGTCTTCAGTGTTCGAAACAGGTGAGCGAATTTACACTAGCAAATCGGATGATAACAACGGGCCGAACGATCTACATAGAGCAGGCCTTGACGGTCAGTTAGGCAACGTCATGACTGACACTTGAGCTCACCTAGACTGATTGCGCAGGGCATCATCTCCTTTCAAGTCCAGATGTTCTACGCTTGGCGCATCTGGAAGCTGGTCGGGAACCGGTGGCTCGTTGCTGTCGTTGCGATTACAGCAACCATCGGCGGCCGTGAGTCCATTTCGGTCTTCTCTAGAAGTCTCTTGCTCAATGACGCCGCCATCTTTCTGTCTGTAGTGTCCGGTATTGGTACCGCGATCGCGATCGGAATACGACCAGAGTTCCTCGGACTCATTCACCTCAAGGTACGTCCGACGGCATTTCTACATTGCTTCCGAGGACTTACTTGCGTGTAGTCGATCATCATCTGTTGGCTCCTGGGAGAAGGGATCAGTGACATCATCATCACAGTTGTTCTCACCTGGTACCTCGTGCGTGTAACCCGGTTTTCCACAGAAGTCTGGACCAGACTAACGTTTACCACCTGCAGCGCAGGCATCTGGGCGGCTACTCGAAGACGGACGGCATTGTGACAAAGGTCATGCACCGTAAGTGTCTTCAAAGAACGGCAGGATGCGGCTCACGAAATGCACCATTTGGAAGTTATCGTGTCGAATGGTGCGCTGACGGCTACCTTCGCCATCGGTGACCTGATTTGCTACTTTGCCACGGTACGTGTTTCCCGATGTAAGAGTCTACGGCCACGAACTCAATTGTCTATAGGATGAGGCCTACCATCTGAGTCCGTGAACTTTTTACTGTTTATCTGCTGCTCTAACGTTACTGCAGTCTTCAATTTCCCCCTGTGCAAGCTGTATGTCCTTCTCTCTGAAAGGCTGTGGCGGACAAACGTGTCGTTAACAAACCTGATCTATTAGGTACGGCAACTCGGTGATGTCGACTCTGAACGCCAGGGCCATCTTCATGACTTCGTCGAAGGACGCTGCCTCTGCGTATCAGAGTGACCCTCCAATCAGGTTCAATCAAAGCGGAAGGGTTCGTCACACACTCGCGTCGTATTCATTGTCTCTTTGTCTAACGTTGCTACGCAAATTCAGCCGGACATCACTGGCATTCTTGCGACCTCGGTAGACAAGACGCGTGCCAATCAGACACAGGTATGCGTATACCCTCTTGTTCAATTTGTCGTCACGATCACGGCTGATGAACGTGACAGATCATGGTCAACGTGGAGACGCATGAGATGTCCGACATCCAGGGACAGGAGCACAATCCGGACGACATCAAGGCTGGTATGGTTGTGTAGAGACTCCGAGCGCGAATAGATCCACTCCTTTGTTAGACCCCGTATGCTTCACAATCCGGAGTGTATATGGCCTCGCCCCCACAGGTTGCCTGATATGTCGGAGCCGAAGGGAAGACGTCACTGTTTGTGTTCTTTATGGTAGTAGATGCCTGATCCTTTCCAGCTCAATGTTACTATAGACGACTAGGATACGACACGTAATGATCAACTGATGTGCATACCAGCGACGCGATATATCATACACTTAATCTCTCGATCATTTCCCGTGCGTTTGTGACTGGCATGGCGTCGTGTGAGCGTACGTAGTGTAGAATCGTCACAATCCGATCGGTACGTCGTATTGTTGCCGCCGGGTCCTCTGGCTTCGCTCTGAGATCTCAGTACTCAGTGCTCACAGAGCTTTGTTACTCTAAGCGGAGCGAGGCACGAGCGTCTCGTAGTCTACGCACGCAGGTGGAAATTAAGCGCACATTGACCTGTTCTGCGCGCCCACTCGGACATTGAGCTCACCAGGTTGATAACAGCAAAGCAGAAAGACTTCTGCTACATTCTGATATCACTAGCACTCAGAAATTGACCACGCGCCCCGTATTCGCGAATTTATCACCTAACTCGAGCGGACAAAAGGAGTGACACATACTTGATGCTAAGTACATTGATAGAGCTCGGTGAATAGGACAGCAAGCATCGCCCCTCTATCTTGCATCGATAGCAAGTCAAAGAACCCAATCGGACGGCGCATACGACACATACTACCCTAACAGTCCTTTACGCGAGCAACCCAAAGAAAAGACGACAACGATAGATAGGGATCTACCACATTGGTATCAGCCGTCCGTCTAAACCTGGCCGCCATCAGACCGACTCTCCTCCAGTACGGGTTTCCCATCGTCACTGATGATTTCCTTTGTCGTGGTCAACTTAATGACAGCCTGCGGGGCCAAGTTCTTGTAACGACTCGCTCTGTTGAGTTAGACCCTGCATCAGTCGTCAAGTTTCACTCAAGTGTAGCTGACGACTGGCCTATGCCACGAGGTCTTCGCATCTTGCTGTGTCTGTCTGGACAAGCTGTCGAGAGGGATCTCTTGCGCTGATATAGCGCCCGCGGAGGCTGCAGAAGAGCCTTTTTGTCTCAGGTGATGGCGTGCATTGAAACTGCAAGGAAATGTTAGCGCGACCGAGTCAAGACGTTGAGATAGCACCGACATCGCCAGCAGCGAGTTGACATAAGCTAGAGGTGACGGGAGTAGGCGATCAGCAATAGCTCGCACTAATGTATGCCTCGATATAGCGCACCTTTACCCCCGACGAAATGGAAGATAGCCCAAACGAACGTTGTATCCGGAAGAGAAACGTACTGTTCAAAGATCGGTCAGCCCGACGTTTGAATCACCACTATGGTAAGCCCGTACAGTGATGAGCTGGCCTATCTGTAGCGCACTGAGAGACCGGGGTGTGAGCACAAGCGGTTGATGCATGGGTTATGTGCAGCTCACGTCGTCAAGACACCACGGTTGATTGCGTACGTGGTCAGCTTCCGTATCAGATTCTCTGTGCTGTAACACCCTCAGCCATTGATCTTCGAATAAGTTGAACAATGTACATACTGCTTGAAACCGGTCCTCTCCCCACGTAGAATGAGTGTCAGTGACGTCGTGATGTAGATATCCGCCACGGACGCAGATACAGTCTGGAGAGAGGCAGGAATCTACAGGCAACGACGTAACGGTGAGAACAGCACAATAACCCTGAACATGAGGGGAGAATCTACCTTAGTCTCGATGAAGATGCCTGGAACGGTTCGGTCGATATTCCTACTCATTGCACGTCAATTAAATATAATGGAACGCGAGGACTGTCGCACCCCATGTATACACTGGCTGAAATTAAGATGTTAGTAACACGGCGCAATACCACGATACCGAAACATTCGCACCAAGACTACACGCTGTCGAAGAGGTGATGGTCAGCAGTTCAGGGGCTGAAACATCAGACTGAGTCCTGGACTCACCGCAAGAAATAAGTACCAGTATCAACTAGTCAAATCAGTGAGTCGAAGGCAGCAGAGTTCTGTGCCAACCCACGTACAGAAACGATAGTAAGCGGTAGCCTGTACCAACGTTCATGGAGAACTGTACCCGTTTGTCAGAGTTCGTTGATCCGAGGGCCCAGGTATGTACTTACATTGCCAGACGTTCCGCATATAGTAGCTGGAGGATTGGTATCAGTAAAGGTACGCAATTGCTTACTCAGATTGCTTACCACTGTACGAGAAGAACTGTGACAGCCTTCGCAGAGCCTCAGTTCCACTTTTCGGCGTCATATCAAACGGTTGACTTACAGAAAGAGCGTATTCCACCTTCGCAATCATGCATGAGGAGGACAGTCGTGTCACTAATCACAGGTACGTACCAAGAACGCGC
The DNA here is from genome assembly GCF_022264815.1 of Rhodofomes roseus. Taxonomy (NCBI): domain Eukaryota; kingdom Fungi; phylum Basidiomycota; class Agaricomycetes; order Polyporales; family Fomitopsidaceae; genus Rhodofomes; species Rhodofomes roseus. The sequence continues at coordinate 1,849,809 of NW_025952960.1, read as the reverse complement.
TATTGCGAGTGTCGGATGTCAAGCTAACTATCTCAAACACACTGGGAGACGTACTCGGTGAGGGTGAATAGGGCCACGGGATTACCGTGGCTGCCCACGATGTATCCCCATAGTACCTAGCGCACCCTTTCAACATGCGTACGGAGTGAACACCTAGAGAGAGAACTCACATCAAGATCGGCCATTGTTGTTCCCGTGTCGAGGATACTGACGGAGGCTTCAACTAATGAATAGGGTCCGAAAAAAGAAACACAAACAATAGCAGAGCGACCTAGCAAGCCAGCTCAGTATCTGCCGTTGACAGACGTGCCAAATACGTACCATGCTCTTCATCCACCACGTATCCGTCCGGTACTCCCACACGTAGAACAGCACTTGCGCGCATGTTACTCCGTAAAAACTACGTTCGGCATGTATGGTCAGAAAGCACTGACATCGCCATGTCGCAAAGGAAGCACTCAACATTACGGATAACAGTATACCGATGAAGAAACATCCGATACTAGGGTCAAGGTGGAGGTTGGGACCTGTCATGAGTATCGAGCAACGACAGACGAGTTGAGGCCCTCGAGGAGTTCAGGCGTTTGTGCTCTGTTTTGAGAGCTCGAGTCGCTCTGTGCGGAAAGAATCCGCAATGCATCGGGCAAGAGAAGCCTGTCAGTCCTGCCGTCTACGCGTTCAATTTAGCGAAGACTCCGCCGGGACGGAGCGCTCCATGAAGAAGTTAAAGAAGGCGATGGCCCTGACTGAGATGTCCTTCAGTCGTAAGGGGGATCGCTGCTACATCTGATCTTTAGCTGCGTCGGGACAGTACTTGGGATGGGGCCGACGACCAAGCCGGTGAAACTCGCTTTCCCAGGTCCGTGTGCAGTCGAGGATCCATCTCCGTCAATTGCGCCGTTATGGGAGCGGCCGCTGAAGCGGACATTCCCGCGGAATATGGACCAAGAAGGTGTTTGAGGCCTTGCCGATGACTTGTGCCATCGTGGTCCTCCTCCTGTTCTCTGATGAGTCAAAAATTTCGCCGTTTACGAAGAAGCCTGTCGAAGCCGAGTTGATCTTCAGCTACCAGTAGCTCCGCGACATATCGCCTTCCAGTGCGACGGACATTGGAAAAGCTCCCGTGAAGATGTGTACATGGACTCATTCGCGCAACGTAAAACGCACCCGACGGACATTGTTGAGAGAACGGCAGCGGCTCAGACCATATACTGATGTGACAGGAAGAGGAGGAAGCCGCACTTTGATTTCGCGATCGCGCGCGGCGCGCGGGAGCGATCCGTCCATCACACGATCACGTGACAGACGCGCTTTTCGCGTTCTGGCGTCGTTCTCTTCACGGCCAGTCGCGTCTCGACCCTCGACGTGTCATTTACCTGCTTATGTTATTTTTCAGGAGCCTTAATGGATGAATGGCCTACACTAATCTTAATTGTGCGAGGGGCCATTTGGCCATCACCATCCCAACGTTGTGCCAGAACTCGGTGGGTCTGAACTCATCCCACGGCCCGACTCATCATATGCATCACACTTCTGACTCGCCTATAGTATATGCTCTATCACAATCTGACAGTCTGTCTCGGCGCTCGCCGCGTCTGGGTCCTGACAGTCTGGCAGGTCATCGTCCGTAACGGTGTTGTAGCAGTCCCGGCTGCTGGTTATGTACCCGCATGAGCCGTCCGTCTTCGTTGAGGCACTAGGGTCATGGCGGTTCGTCATGTCAGAGCCCAGCGAAAGCACTTGGATGCATGGCTCCTGGCTTCGTAATAGCTCGCTTGGGGCACCATTCATTGCAAGGCCTGATCATACTCAACATAACCCGCATCACCTTTGACCACGGTCGGGCTTGTCTTGGCTGCCACGACGATTCGGCGCTCAAATGTACGAACTTCGGTCGAATGGCTTCGCGGGCATCCGCAACCGGCGGGCCCGGCTGTGGTCTCGTACCCCTCCGTGTGTACGAGACCAGCGCGGCTGCTGCTAGCTTGTCCCTGAAGTGTACATGGATGACCGGTAGCCCACCGAACGCCTTGGTCCGATATCAACGGTAAGCTGTGTCCGCATCATCCAGGGCGCTCGGCATGCCAGCTCACACCGCGCACGAAACACCCCCGTTCAATTGTTTCTGTCTATTAGTGGTCAGATCATCACGTTGTGGTGGTCTTAAGCAGAGAGCGCAAACCGTGGCGACGAGGGCGCGTTTCTCTCCGGGAACAATGCTTTCTGGCGTCCGTCTGTTCGTTGATTCTTGGAGACGGGAGACGAAGGAGGGCGGGCTGGTACGACACCAATTATGTGCGTAGCTCAGACGTTCAAATTCGAGAAGTAACCCTCTGCGAGTCTGTGTCGTGTTGTCTTCCCATGGTATTCAACTGTGAGATGACATGTGAACGGGTTGAGCAAGTTCGCCGCCGGCCACACCGTGCACGGGGAGCACGATTCATGAGGCGTATGGCCTCAGGACTGCTCTCGAAGGAGACCTACGTTGTCAAATCCAACACGTCAGTCATCCTGCAACGCTCATCAGGACCCAGACCACAGACCTCATTGAACTCTGAACAGGCCTTGTGTCAATGCCCGGCCTGGTCAACAATCTCAAACTGTACTGCGCAGTGCGCGCCGCCGAACACCAAGCTCGTCCGTGGGAATTCTGGCGCCACACGTCGGTGTGTGGCCAAAATAGGAAAGCGATCGCGCCCTGCCTCCTGCTAGTCGCGCCGCCGAGTTGTCAGTACTAAGTGTTCATGTTCAAGGCCCTCTAAAAGCTCACCGTAGCATGGGGCTTGAGAGCGTCAACTCCGCGGTGTGGTCGGAAAGATGGAGATGCCGACTCGGCCGTGACCTGTGCCCGCATCACAATACGGCGCTCGGCACACCTCCATATCCTGGGCACGAAACACATTCCTACAACGGTTCCCGTCGATTAGTGGTCAGATCATCACGTTGTGGTGCTCTCAAAATGAGAGTACAGAACCGTGGAGACGAGGGCTCGACTCCCTCCGGGAACATCGTATTTTGCTTCGACTTGAAAGTAGTAAGTACAGCAGTGGGCACTCAGCCTAGATCATGTCAGAAGAACAACTCTGATAATATATAGGGAGCCCGTCGCTGCCTCGCTGCCATAATAAGTATGCAGCCCCGTGTCGTCACCATTTATATGGCATCGGCGCGAGTAACGCAAGCTGACACGACTTGGTCGGAAGGAGGAGGGGAAGGAGGGTGCATCTAGCCAACGACCGATAACGCGAATGTGAGAGCGCAGCGCTCTGCTGAACCCAGCGGACCTGTATGCTGATGAACATTACGACATCTGAGCTTCCGCGCACTCTACAACATCAGGAGCAATATCAATATCTTAGCGAAGAGGTAGTAGGAAGCGCACCTTTGGGCGACCCGCAGTTGGAGATTCAGTACTGCTCCCTGTCGCTTTGGGATTACATACTCGATGGGCACTCGTCGTATCTTCGAGCCTATTCCGCGCCAACAGAGGCCCTGCGTTTGTCAGGGGTAGAAACTGAAAGGACAGAGAACCAAGAGTGAACACGATTACTGCGATGCGTTGGCTGACTCCTACGCATGAAATGGTATATCAGGTTAGGGTTTAGACGCTCGGGTTAGGGAAACGGGTCTCTGGAACACGAGCAAGTGCGTGGGGCAGGCAGGGGGGGGAACTATCGACGGCAGGCAGCCTCGTTGTTCAGGAGGAGTGAAGAGGAAGCGGGAAGGATAGCAACGCGAAGGTGAAAGAGCCACAGTGACAATGGGCGGACATACGCCTGTTTTCCGAAGCTGAAGACATGCAATATGTGAGCATAGGTCCCAGTTAATTATTATGTGGGGGATCATAGCGAGAACAAGACAGATCATGACATTTCGTTCGCCGAGGCAAGGCTCTGCGGATCGCGGTAGAAACCGTGGACACGTGGATCTGGTACGCAGTGAGCAAGGAAGTAACAACAAGCACGGGGAAGATGACATACGCACAAGTTACAACGGTCCCCACTCGTCACCTATCCCCTGACGTTCTGTTTGGACAGTCCTCGGGTGCTTCCAGTGCTGGCTGTACGCATGCAGGATATCTTCATTCATTCTTGGGCGAGCTCTGACAGGCCGGCCACATCATACTATACATCGCGTCTGCCTCGTTTCCTGGTACGTATCCTGGAGTAGAAGGCGCGGGAGATCCTAGACATAGCACGCCAGGAAGCAGGGAAAGTGCATCGGGGTGACCAAGTCGACGTCGCCGCAAGCGTGGTGGCCTCAAGTCCTGTTCACAGCCGTCATGTAAAAGGAGACCGCACGTCGTGCAAAGGACAGTCTTTGGGGAACGCCCAGTAGTTGTCGAGGATAGTCATCTAGGCCACAGAGACGTACATGGCAAACAGTAGGGAAACAGTAGAACATGTCAGTGAGCGTCCGGAGTTGGGTCGGCGTCCGCTGTACTGCGTGGGCGCGGCGCTCGGCCGCCCTCGGGTCGCCCGATTCGGATCTCCGAGTCTTTGCCTCGTCCAACTATCGCACGTGCGCCTACGGCCGGTGGCTGAATATGGTCCCTCCTCCTCGTCCAGAGAATTGGTCTTCTGGTGTGTATGAACGGCTATCCCTGAACTGCATGTCTCCAGGATAAAATTACGCTGTGACCCTCTATGAATTGTATCTCTTGGGTTCCTTAGGAACTCTGGCCAAAAGCGCTACCTGTCAGACGTACCGTCACGGTGTAGTACTACTAGTAGTAAGTATCAAGAAGGCCTGTCGGGTAATCAAGGCAGCAGGTCCATATTGGCAGGTGAGATTTGCTTTGTTTAAGCCGAATTATGGCTTGTCCAATCTGATTAGTTGAAGGAAGCTGTAACATGGATGTGACTCTTGCGAGAACATGAAGCCCGAAACACGCACTTTCGGGGAGGCAGAATTCCCGGACGTACGTTCTCAGGTCAGCATGCCCTGCTCCATCTCTCGCACAGAGTATTGCGTCTCTTCGTGAAGGTGAGCTTCACGCTTGGTGACGATACATCAATCTTATGAGCGCAAACACTCACACCGCCTTCAAAACTAACAGAGCGTTCGTATGTTCTCCCAATCAGTCCAAGCCCCCTTGCTCCCCTGCACCTAGCAGCTTGACGAGGCAATGTGATTCCCCTTCATCCCGCTCTTCATAGTCGGCCAAGAGCAGCGCTCAAGCACGCACTCCTCCTTTGAGGTGCGGAACCCCTTCTCCAATCACCTGGTCGGCCGCGCCGCCTCGAGCGCAGACTGCCTCGCAGCCACGATAGATGTAGTCTTGCGCGCTTCCCTGCATGGGAGAAAACCCCGCCGACCGCGCGCGCCGCCATCGTCCTCAAGGCTGCGGACCTCTCAGCCTCCGCCGAGTACACTGAGAAGCTCGCAGCGGCGCTGAAGGCCGAACTCGTCGCACCAGATTTTGTCCTTGCGCGTGATCCCAAGGGCTCCGTCGCGTCCGCGCGTGAATACGCTACGGCGATTGTGCAACTGAAGAGCGAGCCGCCGTCCCGAGTGCCCGGCCGCAGCGCGAGTGTGGTCGTTCAACGGCGCGCGATGGGTGTGATGTAAGTGACATATCCGTCATTCCGGCTGAGGAGATGCTGAATGGGCTTCGCGCACACGTAGCTTTGTGATCTCCTTGGAACGTGTCGTATCTTCCCGATGCTCTGCGGCAATACCGTCGTCCTGAATAGCCGCGAAACTACACCCCGTTCGCAAGCCCTAGCTGTGGCGCTCCGGTATAAGGTGTGTGATGTTCCTCACGCACCGGATGAAACTTTCGATCCTTCAAGTGAAAGATCGATAAAATTGACAAAATCTTTTTCACGATATTTCGTATGAAAGATTGTCAATAAAAGTCAGAAACAATCAATTAATCATTCAGACTCGAAGTATCAGGAACAGATCACAGAAGGATTCATTGACAAGTGTCTTTGATCTGTTTGTGATCCTCTAGGCAAATGATTGAGAACATGATATTCAAAAATTCTTGAACACTATGTGGCTCAATTGTTCTGAAAGGATTGAAAACAGATTGTCACATGGGGTGTTACAATCTTTTCTCAATCTTTCAGGCTGTCACAATCTGTTTCAAATCCTTCCAGCTGTTGATATCTTGGTGAGATTGGAAACAATTTGTATCCCAGGGGTTCAAAACAATTTGCCCAAAAGGATTGACAAGAGATTGTGACACTAGCTGTGACACTGTGCCACTTCCCTATGACAGAGCAGTGAAGGCAAATATGCCAAACCTATGATAAGCTGCCTTCTGCTGGTATGCTCAGTCAATTTTGGTCCCTCTTTCATTGCATCTGGACATGCACAGGTCTGGGACATGTTCATTAGTCATACAATGAGATGCACGTCTCTAGGAATGTACAATCACAAGTACAACCCTGTACACTGAGTGCATCTAATGAGACTCATGTGATGGCAGGCAATGAATGAGGGACCAAAAATGACTGAGCATACCAGCAGAAGGCAGCTTATCATAGGTTTGGCATAATTGCCTTCACTGCTCTGTCATAGGGAAGTGGCACAGTGTCACAGCTAGTGTCACAATCTCTTGTCAATCCTTTTGGGCAAATTGTTTTGAACCCCTGGGATACAAATTGTTTCCAATCTCACCAAGATATCAACAGCTGGAAGGATTTGAAACAGATTGTGACAGCCTGAAAGATTGAGAAACGATTGTAACACCCCATGTGACAATCTGTTTTCAATCCTTTCAGAACAATTGAGCCACATAGTGTTCAAGAATTTTTGAATATCATGTTCTCAATCATTTGCCTAGAGGATCACAAACAGATCAAAGACACTTGTCAATGAATCCTTCTGTGATCTGTTCCTGATACTTCGAGTCTGAATGATTAATTGATTGTTTCTGACTTTTATTGACAATCTTTCATACGAAATATCGTGAAAAAGATTTTGTCAATTTTATCGATCTTTCACTTGAAGGATCGAAAGTTTCATCCGGTGACGTCTCCGGGCATGTATGTACCTATGAAAATTGCCGAGTAGGCAGGGCTGCCCAACGGCGTAGCCAACCTGTTTAGCATCTCCAAGTCTGATGCGCCCGTTCGTGTGGCTGAGGTTAACGCGCACCCCGTCGTCCAGAAGATCAACGTACGTGCTGAGCATTCGCATGACGATGATACGTAGGCATCTGAAACAACCGCCCACAGTTTCCAGGTGGTCTGAGGGTCGGGCGAGCCATAGCCCTCGAGATGGCCCGCCACAATCAAGCCATGCGTCCTCGAGCTCGGCGGGAAGTTCGCGGTCGTCGTACGTTTTCGAGTCGTACCGACTCTCCAGGGTCGGAACTGACGACTTCTGAGCAGGTTCCCAGTGGAGGTCGCGGACCTCGAGAGCGAAGCAAGGCCATCACGCACGGCACGCTTCTTAACTCGGGCCAGATCTGCATGTCGTCCGAGCACGTTATCATACAGCGCAGCGCGGCCTCAAGGCTCTCTCAAGCAATTCAAAGGCGGTTCGCCGAATTGAAGGCAGACGCGCTCGGGCATGCTTTGGGCTCGCTCTTTGTGGAGGCGTCGGGAGAGCATGTACTCTAGCTCATACGCGAGGCGGGGGACGCGGGAGCGGAGGTGCTCTTGGAAGATTTGAAGCGCCGGGTTGACGTGGTGCAGCCGTATATCGTCACGAGGGAGATGATGTTATAGAACGAGGAGCCGTTTGATCCTAGTCAGTGGTGAGCCTAGCAGTCGATGCGGCTGCGATAGCTTGGATACTGGCTGATGCAGTGTTAGTCGTCGTGCCAGTCGAGGTTGACAGCGTCGAAGAGTCAATCGAGAAAGCAAATGATAGCGAGTACACTCTGATCCGGGCCACTGGCCGCCTTGTGGACCGAGAACATTCACGATGTTCGAAGTTGCCCCGCGCTTCAGGGTAGGTGCGCATTTGACCCCCGTCGCGCCCCGCTGGGCAGTGATGACCGTTTGCGCAGGCGTCGTCAACATCAATGGTCAGAGCGTCGACTCATGAGTCCGGCGTACGGTTGGCTGGACTTGGGTCAGTTCTAGATCTGTCACGTCGGACGCGTAATCCCCGTTGCTAATGCTGTTGCGACAGGGGTCGATCAGGATATGGCAGATTCTCGGTGCAGGAGTTTACCGACACTTATTATTCATCCGGCGAAGCCTCTCATCCCGCAGTTGAAATGACCGGGCGCAGTAGCTTTGTCATGGAATCTACCTGTACGGGACTCACTTTTGACTCACTTGTGTGGCTATCAGTCGTGTGCGTTCGCTTACATCCCCGCTCCGTAGTGCCTTGCGCTCCACTGATATGAGTCACATCGCTATCGGACGCGATGCTCTCAGTTCCGAGTTGCGCGCTTTCGTACCTCGCCCCGGCCAGCCTGAGTCGGTCAAGTAACACAGGACCCCATTCCTAAGTGGGACGCGTTGCGTAGGGTGAAACCATACGCACCGTTGTACGTATAGATCGGCTGAGCGGGAGTACGACCGGCACCTGGAGGACGTCTGAGTGGGCGCTATCAGTGGTGTCTGTGAGCATTGCGAAGCCTTAGTTGTCTGCCAGACACGTCAAAAGTGAGCCACACCTCGAATTGATTGTCATATACTCAGACTATGAGTTGACCACATTCCTGGCAGACTACCGTGGTTACGTTGACTGCTTCAAGAGTCCGGAGGATGTCCGGCACCTGCACCACCTACGACCCGGCGTAACACGGCCAGGCTACTTTGTGGTGGTTCTCAACCTCCCGGTTGTGCGGCATGTTACGCTCAGACTGGATCACCGGGCTCCAGCGTGGGCCCGTGTCGATTCATAATGCCGACTCTGGATTTGATCAGTGCAGCACGGATCAGGCGGTTTGCGTCTGTTCCAGTTCGACGTCACTGACCATCGCCGTGGACCCCAACGAGCCCGTTGGCATGGACAAGGCCGCTTCTGGTCTCTCAAATTGATATGACACATGAGCTAGAGGCTCCTGCGATGCTGCACGACGGCCTACGACGGCAGGGTACCGGAGCTTGGCCCGAAAGATCGGTAGCCTCAGGGCCGTTAGGTTGGTAATTGGCACCGGCGTGAGCGTTTCATTGTCACGACCACGGCATAGAGTTGAGGCTTCAATCGTTGTGCGCCGTACAGAGCATATCTGTGAGCATCTCAATGTCATGAACGCATTCACCTGTGCCGTCTACTAAGTACCTTTGAAGTCTGTACTTATTGCATCACAACGATCATTTTGGTCACGGTTGTCACTCTCCGGCGACGTGGGTTCTGTATTATACCGGCCAACTTGACTGTTTACAGTGCGTTGCGTGTGTCCAACACGGCCCGTACTTTTAGCGTTTCAAAATTTCAACTTTGTTTGGAGGACCATCCCCGCCCACGCGTACTACTGCTGAGCGTCATCGTCATCATCGCATGCGCACACGTCCGATCACAGCCCCGTGGCCGTTTGTGCACGGGCCGCCTTCTCCCCCGCCCTGCACGTCCAACTTGAGGTTCCTCCAACTTCTTCTCACGCATGTGGGCTATCCCGATTCAGACGGGAGCGGGCCTCCACGAAGTGCTGCGAGTGCGCTTCCTGAGTTGCCGAGGTACTATGTCCCTGACGACGCCATGATGCGTATGAGCCCTTGATCGTCATACTAATATGGACCGCGTCGTAGCTCCCCACGGTGAGGCATCTGTGCGTCGCGGGAGGATGAGACTGTCGCTTTGTTAGTCCTGTAACGCCACGAGGACACTCGGCGAGGTGATGTGGTATAGTGAAAGAGCGGTGATTTTGGCATGACCCTGACGGTAGGTGACTCCAGCGGGCTTGGTCCGAGCCTTGTCGTCATAACGCGTGGACTGCGTTGCATATATAAACGGGGACTGCTTTTTGGACTCTGTGTACTGCCAGCTTCAGTTGCGCCGTATACTGACTGTGTCGAGCTTGACAAGATCTTGTGAGTACACAGCTTCACCTGTTAGCCTGGACGTGCTCGAGCGTATTCTGACTTTCTTTGAGTAGAACGCATTTATCGATGGCAATCTCCTCTGCACCTCCGCGCCGGTCATCTGTGGGCTCGCAAGCTCCGAAGACGACGTACGTTCCGAACCTGCAGCCAAAGTCCATCGCCGCCGTCTCCAAGCGCGCCGTCGTTATCCTCCTGCAGCGACTCCAGATCGACGTCCCTCAGTATACCCGGGACTCGGAACTCGAGCGCGACGCCGTCAATGTCATCCGCGAATGGGGCCCTGACGTTTCCGCGCGCCTGCGCAAGTACCTGCCTCCAGCGATCATCCTCACGACGACCTGCTACCGTCACATCGCCGACCATGACACGAAGCTGCTCATTGTGCTCTTCAGCGCGCTCGTCATTTCGCTGGACGACCCCGAGATTTTTGACGCGTCTGGGTGTCGCGACCTTCACAAGCGGCTGTGCAATGGCGAGTTCCACCGGGTCAGACGCGGAGGTGGCGGCGTACTCGGGATGCTCATGGACGTCTTGTCGGGGATGGACCACGCGTACCCTGCGTTCCCTTCCAGCGCCATCATCTCCGCGGTCCTCGGGTTCGTGAACGGGTGCGTGCTGGAACAGATGGAGCTGGACAGCACGGGCACCGCTGTTGCGCACTGCCTGGACGCGCTGCCGTTCCTCGCGTATCGCCGCAGCATGTCTGGTCTCGCCGACGCTTTTTCGTACTTCATTTGGACGAAGATGGACTATCCGGATGTGGCGCGGTATCTACAGGCAATCCCGTGAGTATCGTTTTCACATGGTACAACTCGATTGCGACTGACTCTATTGAAACAGGGACATCTCGTGCTTCCAGAACCACGCCAAGTACGTTCAGCTCGGCTACATGTACCATTTACTTGCTAACTGACTCGGTCGTAGCGATGTCTTGTCCTTCTACAAGGAGGAGCTGGCCGGAGAGACGGGGAACTACGTGAGCGACCGGGCGAGAGCTTGCGGGAAGTCTAGGGAGGCAACGCTGCTCGAGATCGTCGATGAAACCGTCATGCTTGTCACGCGTATACGGAGGATCCTAGGTGATGGGCCTGTGCGAGACGCATGGGAGTCCTTCGCGGAGGGCTGGCTGGCGTTCCACGTGTGCAGTCCCAGGTACAAACTGCGAGAACTGATCAATTGCGAGTATGTAGTCGTTGGTGATCTGGGGATTTAATAACCTTACGAGCGAAGTGCCATTAGTAGTAGTAATGTTCTTAATCATAATCTCCAGCTTATGCGCCACCCAAGGCCGTCCGCCGTCATGGACGTGACTCATCAGCACTTCAATATCGGGTCCGCGTATAATGTAGTGCTGGAAATAGCCATTAATGCCATGAATGGTACATAGTCGCGCGACTGGACTGGGCTTGGAGGCTCGGGTTAGGGAGAACGTTGAACATCCCCAGACGACGATGACTGAGATAGTATGAGATTTGAATAATCCCTATGATATACACATGCGTCCTTCGACATTGATGTAGCAGACGAAGCGGGCTCACCGGCTTAGTATGGTTGACAGCCTGCAGGCATACCGATGCCATCATTCGGCCGCACATCTGCGGGCTCATACGGGTACGGCCTCGGCCGCTCTCGAAGCGAACCACCCCAAGGTCATCCGGCGATGTCTCTGACTCATCCACAACTTAAAGTTAGGGGGCAAATGAGACGGGGATTTGTGCGTACGACAGGTGTATGCGATTGCTTGGTGGCCGGACTCAGTTCAGTGCGCGGTGCCGCCGGCTTTGGCCGTAGGTAATGGCCCCCGTTCGCTGGTGGGATCGCATTTAGATCGCATGCCGCTGATGGTACAATGCACGGAAAGTATGCACCGAAGCGAAAGTAAGAACACTGAAAGATGGAAAATCACATCCACGACCGCAAGCTCATACAGGGCTCTTCTCGCCCGCGGCGGCTTCGCCGCCCAGGCAAATCAAAGCCTCTCCCAAGCACACATAATCTCGCAATCATCGGTAAACTCAAACGCACCACAAGTGGCGGTGCAGCAAAAGGAGCAAAATGTAATGGCAGATCACCAGCCACCCACGCATCTTCTCCCCCCGTCTCGCGATTATATCTGCCGTGAGCACACCGCGTCTCTGTTCAGTCAGCCATGGATCCTCGGACACTCACTGTCCCCTATTCCCCTTCGCCGCGCTCATCGTAGCGGCCTTCACAGATGCCTCCCACGATGGTGCGCCCCGCTAGGACGCGAGTACGCAGATCCAAGAGCCTTGCTACCGCGAATATGATAAGTGCATGCGGACGGAGATCCTCGGTGTGTGAAACAACAAAATGCGGGGAAGTACGCGGGCATCACCATGAGCGCCTGTGGATGGGTATGCGCGCTGACAGACAGTGACACACGGGGATGTTGCGGGGATGGCAGCGAGAAACCGATTGGGCGCCAGAGCTAGGCGGTGAGTAACCGGTGAGTCCCGACCAGGCAAGCCAATTGACACCTTTCGCGAGGAGGCCATGCTCTTTTACTATAAGTAGAAGATTGGAAGGAAGGAAGGAGGGATCGGAGAGACATCGACACCTTTATTACTCTGTCCTGCACCCCTACCCTTCAGTTTCCTGCGCCATGTCCGCATCCTTCACACCTCTCTTCATCGACGGCCAGGAGCGGCCCGCTAGGAGCGGCGCGACGTTCGAGGTACGGAACCCTTACACCAACGAAGTGGTGGGTCGCGCCGCAGCTGCAAGCAGCGAAGACTGTCGTAACGCTGTCGCCGCCGCCTCACGAGCCTTCGCGGCCTGGGAGCAGACTCCGGCGTTCGTGCGGGCGGGAATATTCCTCAAGGCCGCGGAGCTCCTTGATACGCCAGAGTATCAGGAAAAGCACAGAGCCGCGATCAAGGCCGAACTCGCCTCCTCGGAGTCTGTCGCCTTCGGAGACTTGCTGGGTACGGTCGCGACCATTCGCGACTCCGCCTCAGTCGTTGCGAACCTCAAGGGCGAGAACTCGCCGTCTCAAATCCTAGGCGGGTACGTCGTGGTGCAGCGCAGAGCCATGGGAGTGATGTACGTACCTCCTGTATACGCATTCAGCCTGTCGGCACATTGCTGAGTGATCTCAATTTCAGCTTCGCGATATCTCCGTGGAATTTCCCGCTTGCTCTTAGTTTCCGCGCCATCATCGTTCCCATTCTGTGCGGCAACACCGTAGTGCTGAAGAGCTCCGAGGTCACACCGCGCACGCAGGCCTTGGCTGTTGAAGCCCTGCACAAGGTATGCTCTTCGCTAGTCAAGGGATGAGAATTCGCTCATAATCAGCATAGGCTGGCTTACCGGCGGGTGTATTGAACCTTGTAAGTACAGACAAGTCAGAGGCACCTGCCAGGGTCGCAGAAATCATCGCAAACCCATCTGTGCGAAAGATTAATGTTAGTGTCTACAACACGTCTGGTTTCTACTCAATTGATGGAGTCATTCGCAGTTCACTGGCGGCCCTAGAGTCGGACGAGCGGTCGCTGTGAAGGCAGCGGAATACCTGAAGCCATGCGTTCTGGAGCTCGGCGGGAAGGCAGCCGTAGTCGTGAGTAATTTATCCTCACACGTCCGAGTCCTCACCATTGTCAATCGAATGATCCACCCTAGGTCCTGGAAGATGCGGACCTCGAGACCGCCGCGAACGCCATCGCGTATGGGGCGCTACTCAACTCGGGGCAGGTCTGCATGTCGACAGAACGGGTCATCGTCCAGAAGGGCGTCGCCGCGGAGCTCGCGCATGCCATCAAAACGCGTTTCTCCGAGCTCACCGCGGGTGGCCCGGGGCACCGCCTGGGACCGCTGTTCTCCGAGGCCTCGGCGGAGCACGTCGTCACACTCCTGCGTGATGCGCAGGCTGCGGGCGCGGACTTCCTCGTGGGCGATGCAAAGCGCGAGGGGGCGGTAGTCCAGCCACATATTGTGACGAAGGTGACGAGGGATATGAAGCTGTGGAATGATGAGACGTTTGGCCCTGGTGAGTGAACCCGCTGTGCGCATGAGAGTGAGTCCGCTCACCAATCATCAGTTATCGCATTCGTCGAGGTGGATAGCGTCGAGGAAGCCATCGAGAAGGCAAACGACACCGAGTATACTCTGATGGCTACGCTCTGGACACAGAACGTCCACACTGCGTTCCAAGTTGCGTCCCGCCTTAGGACAGGCAAGTATCTCCACCGCAAGCACTAGTAAGCTCAACACTGACCGTCAACCTGACAGGTACCATTAATATCAACGGAGGGAGCATCAATTCCGACGGCCGGCTGGGCGGACTTGGGTCAGTTCCAGTCATGTGGCCTCAAAGGTCTCGCGATACTGACGTTGGATGCAGTGGACCGTCTGGTTACGGTCGATTCTCCGTCGAAGAATTCACGGATACCAGAAACCTTGTCTTCCACCCTGCAAAGTCCCCAGCTCATCCTCTGTAGTGGTCGATTTCGTTGCATCTTCATCCCGTTTGGCTCGGAGGAGGGGCCTGATATGTCCTTGCCTTGTATTGATACCGTGGAATGAGGTCCTGGGCTGTATATTTAAAGATCATCAGAATTGAGATCAATGGGATCCCTCCCTCATTGATCGTTTGAATAGCATTGCGTTTGGACTTGCGGTCGAATCTTCTGTAAGTGATGCGAACATTGGGACACCGGTGTGCAAGGAAGTGTCAAATTTTCTCCAAAACGAAGGCTCATGGGGAAACAGGCAAACGCGCAGGCGTCACCCATCACCTATGTATGCGTACATGATACTCACTGCTACGGCGCCGTTATGCGCGCCTATTCCTAGCACACTGAATGACTTAGAGCGATGCTCTACGCATACTTGCTCCATCGGGGCATTTCCGTTGATACTTACCTGTATATACGTATCACAGAAGGTCATCCATGGCCACTTTTCCACCTGCTACGAGCGTCAGTTGAAGCTGTGTTCGCATCACCAAGGGCGCTCGGCATACCTGGATATCCCGAATACGAAACACCTTTCTGTAACGGTTCCCGTCGATTAGTGGTCAGATCATCACGTTGTGGTGTTCTCTGCAGTAGAACACAGAACCGTGGGGACGAGGGCTCGACTCCCTCCGGGAACATTGCTTTTTGGCCTACGACGGACTACGGCGCTGCGATGAAGACGACGGACTACACGAACGTACAGGTCAGAAGGTACACTCTTCAACAAAAACAGATGGGCGTGGCGCACCTGGATTTTGGGCTTGTCAGTGCATGAGTGTGTCGCCTACGGTCGGAACTGAGAACGCCAATTGTGTGCTGGGTTGAGCTTCGTAGCTGTGGTACTGATTCAACTGCCCCGTCCGAGTCTGACGAGATCACAGCTTGTATACCTCTTCGTACTTGTTGATGGGTCATTGACTCGCTCACATCGAATGGCGAGGGCTACGGCTCTATCTATCATGAATATTGCGATGAGATTAGTGGCATGGAATTTTTTGAGTTGGGCAACAATTCAATCGCTCACCTCCGTATCCGACGCAGCGCCACCGCGTCGGTGGTTTGCCCAAATAGGAAGGTAGGCGTGGTCAGTCGTCCGTCTCAGCGCAGTCGTCTGTATACGATGAACTATGGCGATTCAACGAGGCTGCTGTCCGGGTCCAGATATTCATCCAGGACTCAGGCGGCACGAGTTCGATGCCGATGTCGGGGGTATGAAGGCGCCGCATCAGCCGGGGCGCTCGACTTGCCTACTGGCATACCATGCAAACGCAACACATACCGTCAAGCGTTTCCGTCGATTAGTGGTTAGATCACCACGATGTGGCTTCAACAGAGATGTGATGCAGTACCGTGAAGACGAGGGCTCAACTCCCTCCGGAAACACAGTTTTGGTCGCTGACGTGTTCATTGGCTGGCGTCGCGGTCGGCCGTCATCAATCATGAACGTCAACGCCTGTATAACAGGTTCCAAGAGTATCCATGAACCTAGATGTAATGATTCAGCGTGGCTGGTAGAACATTCGACTCTCGCCGTCAGTGCAAGATGTACGTTCGCAAACTATGCTCACGGAACGTCTGTTCAGGCAGGCAGCGAGTGAGCCAGGATTCGGGAGCTAGTCCACCAGCAGTATAGTCCCTTTGCGCTCTTGCAGCCGGAGCTAATATAATAGATGGTTGTGAGCGGGTGTGCGAATAGAACAACGACTGTAGCATCGCACTCACACACTAAGACTTCAAGTTCTGCGTGACGTCGACTTGGTAATTGTCACTTTGTGAGAATCGATAGACGATGAGATTCACATATGTGAGGAACCGACCATTTGAGTAAGAGGTTACTGGAGCCTACTGGGGCAGGGTCCAAGACGGAGAAAAATGAACTTCAAAGATCGTGGTTGCCAAATGTAGACAAAGTCCCTTCAGCCACACGCGCCACAAGCCCCTAGGATAATCGGAGATTGCCGTTTCGATCACATAAGCGTTGCTGGCGGCCACCCAACGACAGCCAACGACGGTGCCACCACTTTGCCCGTTGTCAACAGAACTTAGGCAGCTGATGTTTCTTGGCTCGTATGCTTCCCAAGTGCCTAGGAGTCCCTCATAGCTGCTGCTGGTTAACTGTGATCGGTCAAAACAGGTGACTGGTGAGCAGGGCGTCGTACTATAGCCTGCAGAACACGGAATCTCAGACAACTCAGAACACATGGGTTACGAGCCAAAGCTCATGGACGTATATCATCCACAATGGTAAGGATGATTATATCGAGAGTTGAACGTCACGGTCAGCTCATGTGGCTACACTTAGTGTGGTGCGTACATTCCAACCTCGCATTGAGCCAGCTCTTCAGGGTCTCCACTGAAGTCAGTGTTCACGAGTTCCATCGGCATTCTACGTTGTTCGTTCTTGGCAAATATATCACCGTGTAGCATCGCGCTGACCATACCCTACGTAGACTTCATGACACGGCAACCAATCCCCGAGACACCTATTGCGGGTGAGGTAGTGACCGTCAACAGATACGTGCAGTCGACGTGGGTTGCCGAACTGAGATCCGCGGAGTGTGCGTCTATGAGACCCACAGTCCTCCGAGTAAGACAAATCTGCGGTGGGAAAGCCGGAGCATGGAATGCTACCGAGTGTTTCCCTCAATAGTTCGAAGCTGCGAAGCGTTCAACTGCTTCCCTCAGGATGCTACAGTGAGTCAGTATCTTCAGCATTGCGACTCATGGGCTGACAAGTCAACAGGACCTGGACTGGTTCCCCTTGGAGACTGCGGCCAGGACGATTCCGCAATCATGGTACGCCGGAAGCGCGTATCGTCCATCAAGTGCATCCCCGTCCAGTCGCATGATAATCATTGGCTGCAGTCATCACCCAAGAGCTCTCAGTACCGCTTGTCACCTACGCTGAATTTCTCTCGGCGAGGCTTGAAGTGTGTGCAGCTACTTGTACTGGTCGAGACGGTCAGGAGAAAGCAGATGGGAATTTGCGTCTGGAAGTTTTGGAGCGGGTTCCAGCTGCGTTCGCCACGCTCTAGCTACTAGCACTTGCTGGGCGTTCATCACGGACGAACATAATCCATGCCACTGCCACCACGTACGCACTCTCAGTTTGTGTTTCCTACACGTGTGGGCCGTATGTCGTGCTACGCTGACACTATGAAATGCGTCTGCGGTCCGATGCCTCGTTTTCAGCTTGATATGTCTATCTTTCGACGAGCGGAAAGCGTAGTTTCCAAATCAATCCTAAATGCAACTAAACTCGAATTGCATCAGGCCGGCGTTTTCACTGTATGAGGGATAGGGCTGCAAGCACGCAGCTCGGGGCCCGACTGTATCTCAGTCTGTCATGGCAGGATCGTAACTCTAATCACTTGAGAAGACATACCTCAGGTTCACGGTGACGAGGATCCTAAGTATCTTTCTGAACTCTAATATGCCTCGGGCGATCCCAAGAAGAGAAAATCGGGTCGCGGTGGAGACTCCGGGGAGCTTCCGGCTCTCGTCATGCTTGAGGTGTGTCCAGGGATTGATGTATACAACGCTTGAACTTATCGTTTGTACCAGTAGTGTTATGAAACACAGTAGCTCGGGATGTTCGGGAGAGACTACGTCCTTGTGCGTGCAGTAAGCTCGGACTAGATGTGGGCTCAACTGCATTCCGAACATCCATTCCCCTCAGTTGTGAGTTATTCAGACTTCTGAAAGCATCCATGGGATGCCCTTCTGGCGCCCGCAAAGACCGCGAGACCATGGATTCTGCCCTCGAAGGCCGGCTGCGCGGGGGTGTCGGTGAACACGTACAGTCGACGAACACGTATATATAGTGTGCGATGGTATGCGACTTGGGTCAGCGTGCCATCGCATCTCATCTTCTAGTGAACACGATATGGGTGACGGTTAGTATGCATTGTTTCTGCGAATTCCTTCTTATTCGGCGCAGCTACAGACAGCCAGACGCATGCCTCTCGATTTGACCTGGGCGATTTTGCCATTGATGAGTATAGGCAGATTAAGGTCGTCTGCGTCGGCGCGGGTTTCAGTGGGATCCTAGCTGCAATCAGGTGACTATCTGCGTTCGTTCATATGTGACATCAAGTCTTGATTGACTACGTATACGTCTTCAAGGTTTCCGCAGAAGGTGCCGAACGTCGATCTCACAATATACGAGCGAAACAATGGGATAGGCGGGACATGGTTTACGAATCGATTCCCGTACGTTTCAATCACATGCGTCGCGAACATCATCGCTCACGGAATACTTTCAGAGGGCTGGCGTGCGACATTCTATCTCACTGCGTATGTACACACTATCATACGTGCATTGCATGCACTACTGACGAGCTTCTAGTATCAATTAACCTTTGAGTCGAAGGTAAGCCATACGTACGCCTGGTATGACTGCGCACATTTACGTTTCTGCAGACGGATTGGTCAAGTTTTTACGCCCCAGGCCCCGAAATCTTGGCATACCTCCAATCAGTGGTCGAGAAGTATAAATTGATGCCGTACATCAAGCTCCAGCATGAAGTCTTGCACGCTCGTTTCGATGAGCCTTCGGGGAAATGGAACCTGCGTATCCGCCGGAAGATGGGAACTGATTCTCAAGGTCAGGCGATATACGAAGAGTTCACCGACAAAGCGGACGTGTTCATCACCGCGCTCGGGATCTTCAGCAAATGGTCTTGGCCGGACGTTGAGGGTCTGAAAGACTTCGGAGGGAAGTTGATGCATAGTGCGGACTTCGGCGAGGAGAACCAACACTGGCGGGACGTCGTCAAGGATTGGAAGGACAAGAGAGTTGGTGTCATTGGCATAGTACGTCACCATGAACTTTGAGCTATCATACAAAACGCTGAGGCCGTCTTCCTTTCAGGGATCCACAGCGATACAAATCGTGCCGGCCTTGCAGCCACATGTGGCGAAGGTGATCAACTATGTCAAAGGAAAGGCTTGGATATGTCCTCCCTTTGCCAGCTCCAAGCTTGCGGAGCTCGTGCAACGTGATGCCAATGCGGAGAATTGTGAGTCAAGGTATAGGGCCATTATTACCCTGACTTCTTTACTGATATCACGCAGACGTCTTCACCGGCGAGGACAAGGAGAAGCTCAGGGATCCCGCCTTCTACAAGACCTTCCGCCACGAGCTCCAAGCTGATGTCAACGTACGTACTCAGAACTTGACGCCGATCTAGATACCTCTGACCTCGTGCAGTCGCTCGACAAAGCCATCCTTGCTGGGACGGAGTGGCAGGAGCAGCGCAGGGCAGAGGTGGAGGCGCATATGCGGAAGAAGCTGGCGAAGAAACCGTGGATAGCAGACCAGGGTGAGTGCAGTTACAGCTCTTCGAAGGTTCCAGATGAGAGAACTAACCTTTGCTCGCCGTAGTCATACCTGACTATGGCGTAGCGTGTAGACGTCTGACTCCGGGGCCTGGATACCTAGAAGCACTGTGCGCGGATAACGTGCGTTGGAAGTTTCCTTGGAGGATAGCCGAGTCTGACTGATACGTACTACATAGGTGGACTTCGTGTCGTCGCCCATCAAACGAGTGACCGAGGACGGCATCGAGACCTTTGACGGGAACAAGCAGGGCCTCGATGTTCTCATTTGTGCGACTGGTATGTTCAGTCTTTTAATAACAGCCCTGGGCCATCTAATAACTCTTTCGCTTGCAGGCTATGACTACGCCTTCCAGCTGGGCTTCCCTATAATCGGTCGCTCCGGTGTCTCCATCCAAGAGAAATGGCAGCCTGATCCGACGACCTACATGGCTATTTGTGTGGATGGCTTCCCTAACTGGTTTATGACCATGGGCCCCAACTCCTGCGTTAGCTCCGGATCGCAACTCACCGTCATCGAGCGTCAGATTGATTACATGGTGGAGGTGACCAGGAAGCTCCAACGCGAGCGGCTGAAGAGCATCGACGTGAAGCGAGAGGCTGTCAAGGCGTTCGATGACTACATTGAGGTAAGGTCGTAACTCTCAGAGTCCATGATCATCCGATGTTGACGTTACGCACGTAGAGCTACTTCCCAAAGGTTAGTAACCGGATCTACTGAGTGGAAGCTCGTGCCACTCATATGGGGCAAAATCTACAGACCGTGTTCACGCAGGGCTGTAGGTCTTGGTACAAGCGGGGTAAAGATGAAGGCCGCATCGTTGCTCTCTGGCCGGGTAGGCTCTGCTCGCTCCTCCGCAGATAACCGTGATGGTTGATGCGCACAATCTAGGTTCAACACTCCACACCATCCGGGCGTTGCAGTATCCGCGTTGGGAGGACTTCAACTACGAGCGCGTTGATGATGTGGACAATTGTCTTTACTGGTTTGGCAATGGACAAACGTACACTGAGAAGACAATGACAGGTGACAGTGCGTATCACCTTGGTGATAATGGGATTCGGGATTTGCATACTAACAACGATCCAAGGAGCATGGTACCTCACGGACGATCATGTAGACTTCCCTCCTGGTATGTATTACGATATCACTTTGACTTCAGTTGTTGACGATTGCATCAGTACCGTTGTGACGGAGAGCAAACTGCGCTTATGTCGTGACCGTAGCCTCGGCGGTGGTCAAATGATACAATTCCGGTCCTTCTCTACGTCCGAAGCCAAGCTCATTATGGGCGTGTGGTGATGCATCGTGTGTTTCCGAATCAATCGTGATTGTCTTGTTGCTATCATATCACGAACGCCCCTCATCAAGAAGAGGATATCGCGACCATTCAGCTCACTTCGTACGGTGCAGTCAATGGGGATTTCAAATTTACTGGTCTCTGTAGCTCTTCGAGCTGTGATTACTGAGCTCAGAGGTGACAGTTGACGTCGGTTTCAGCTCTGCTCAAGTTAAGTTCGGGAGATAAAGGGGAAGACTAGGCTGTTCGTCGAACCGATTATGCCACATTCGCATCTTCTAATATGCGAGGTTCACATACAACATCATCGTACCTTCGTTTTGCAGGTAAGTTACATAAATGAGCAGACCTGTATTCAAGTGCTCGCTATACCCTGTTCGTATCTAGCTGCTCGAGACTGGCGTGGTGGCCGTATCGAGATCGGATGTGACACTCTCGATCTCCGTGCATACGAGTAGCAGCGCGTGCCCCAGCTTATCGAAGTCCCCGACCTGACACATCCCTCGTCATACGTCACGGAATGGCCCGACAAACTCAGCGACGCACCTCATTATAGACTTGTACGCTCGCTCTAGTCCACCATTTTCCGTTGTGATAGAACTGCGTCGCGGAGACGTTATGGCGGTTGAGCAGCCCATCCTGGAGCATTCGTATGATTCGCGTGGATGGCTGGATCAACCCAGAGAGCGGGATGACGACGTTGACCTCAGCACGGATACGCTCATTTTAGCTTGCAGCACTGTCCCGAGCTCCGACTGACGTACCATATTCGCTGTGAATAGCTCGGATTCTGGATCCTCCGGCGGGTAGAGCATGTGCGTGTTCATGACTTCTGCGAGGCGCTTTCCTCCGGCCAGAGCCAGGTAGTGGCAGTACTGGTTGATGCGTTCCTCTCCGCCGAGGAACGAGCTGAACTCGAGAGCTATGCGAGTGGTCAATCATTTTCTGGCAGTAAGTACTTATGTCGGAGTAACTCACCGGCTTTGATGCTGAGAGGCGCAGTGAAGTCCAGCGTGCCTGTCCCTGCGTAGCTGGATGAGCGACAAGCTCATCAGATACACTAGTATACTGACAGTAGAATTTCAATTGCAGCTCTTCTTCGTACTGGGCTGGATGGTCATAGGTAGAGCTCGTAGGGAAAGCTGACTTGATGACGTGGTGATTCCTGCAACTCAAATGATTATTCGTAACCACTATGATAGGTATCAATGACACACCGCTTAGGAACATATAATACCGCGCAGCCATGCTTTGCGTACATCCATTTCGAACAACTCTGTCACGTCGTCAGCGCCAAACTACCTGAAGACCGGAGCAACGCACAGATACCCAGAAATCCGGCGCCGCGCTACTGAGGTCAATATCACGCTCCTGTCCCAGCGAGTGCGCGGCGTCCACGACGCTCCACACATCGTTCGCCTTGCAGATTTGTACCATCTCTCTCCAGGGCATTACGACACCCGGACTCGCCGATATACTCTCAAACACGGCAACGACCTTTGCGTTCGTTTTGCTCGTGCTCCTGAGCGAGCGGATATGGGCACGGAAGCGCCTCAGTATCGATGAGCGCGTCTCTGGGAACAATAGCTTGAACTCTGATAGAATAGGATGGGGTCGCGTGTCGCTGATGTACTGAGCGACCGCTGAGATGGTCTTGGAGCTGCAATTCGCTGAAGAACGCAAGCGTTACTCTTGGGACAATCACTGAGTGCGTACTTTTGTGAGACTCACTGACAAGCAGAACATCTGGGTCCTCCCACTCGAAGTTACGCAGGACAGTATTGATGCCATGAGAGACGTTCGGTACGAATACACATTCGGAGGTTTCCGCGCCGATGAGTTCTGCGACTTGCTGTCGCGCTTAATACAGCATATGTTGATATTGGAAGTAGAGGAAGCGGTCTGGATTGGCTGAGATATGAGATGAAAGGTCTTGACTGGCGTCCTCGACATGGCGGGGTATAGCACCCGCTGTACCTGAATCGTCACCTCGTCAATCAACGTGTAAGATAGCTATTATGAGACTGACCATGATTCAGGTTCGTATACTGAGGATCTAGCTGAAAGAACTGCCTAGCGGTGTGCCCGAAGTCGGGCGGAGACCTTGCGGGGGGAGAAGATACGCGCATGCTCGTGGCCCCCGTGTGCTTCTGGTGGGAAGAAAGTGAATGCGGGCGACCTGAGCAGTGTGGGAGCTCCAAGTGGACATTGACAGAACTGTGACCCGGACAGCCTCCCTTCACTCGTCGTGATCTTGATGTCCAACTGAACGCCCATAGAACCTTAACAGCACTGCTGTATTCAATGTAAAGCCTGAACATAGTACAAGACAGCATAGACAAAGTGTCGTCGATCAATTGGCCAACATCAGGTTTGTACGAGAAGAGGAGCCAGAGACCACAGGTTGCGAGAGCGATGTTTGCAGTCATTCTGTAGGGATGGGTGCCCAGGCCATCTCATCGTAGCAGATGTCGTTTCCGCGTTGTACTTGAGCCGTTTTCGATCGAGTTGACACCAGTCGTCGCCGTAAAACGGACCGTCGATGGCGCGTGCGGGTAGCTTTCTAAGTAGTGTCGGCAAAAGCCACAATTCACCCATATAAGGCAAGTAACAGCATCGGCATCTCCCGGAATGGACGTGCTGGCGTTTGAGCAGCCACCAGAGTTCCTTCAGCTTAGAGCTTGCGTAGAGCTGTCGGGTTCGCCAGTCTGACAGTACAACACCATCCTACTCAATCTCGCTGTCCGTACGCTCAAAGTGATCTCGGCTGCCCCGCTCACACCCGATGAAGTTCACTTTGCATGAATATGTAACGTACGCCGGCCTTCGAACGTGTTTGTCAGGACACAACACAGTAGGTGTCAGGTCTGTCCAGTTCGACGTAGCGAAGGTACCCGTTTTGAGGGAAGTTCCTGCATCAAAGGCGGTGTTGTGACTGAGTGCGTGCACCTCTGCAGGCGCCGATTTATTCGTACTAACGACGTCCCGTGCTTAGAATGTAAATCGTGCCCGTACTAGGACCTCATCAAGTCGACACAAACTCACTGTAGCGCCGCTTCATATATGCATATATCTGCAGGGCAGGTAAGTGTGCTTCTCGAACATCTTGATCAGCATAGGGCTATGATGTACGAGTGGACCCTCTTTCCTCGGTCAGACTACAACAAGCCCGAAGCCACCGCACATGCAACTGCATTATAACAGTATTGGAACACTCATTGTAGGCCTGCCTGAGACAAGCTGATGCACCGAACTGCACCGTTATATGCCTCACCAAGGACCTGCCTACAAAGCCTGAGGGTTGCTTCGAGTTTATACGATGTTCACTGAACCTAGGGTGCGTCACGATTTCACAGAATATCCATTCTCGTCTGATCCTGCGCACTAGAATGGTTCTAGGGTACGTCTCGTCTTCTGCTGCCCGAAGCGGCCGTTACGCTCCGTTACGCAGACGCGAGTCGAAGAATGGGGCGGTGCCGTACTAGATGTTACGGCCTGCGCCGGTTAGTCGTCTCCAGCCATGGATTCTGCAGAAGGCCGTTCAGATCTCGAAGCATGCCCCTCAGTAGATCGGTAGGGCGTTGGTAGGGTGCGCAGCGGCCTTGATCATTCATGGCCCACGAGATAGCGTCGACAAGATGGAATTCCCGAGCATCCGGGGCGGTCGCGGCCTTGATTGGATAGTCGGGCGTCTCACGGAACTTCAAGGACACCGTCAGTATAGGTCAATGATGACATGCCATTTTCGCTGCCGCTGCTCGATGTGTTCATCCCACCAATGAATCTGCCAAGACCTGGTATAAGTACTGAGCTCTCGCATGTGCGCGATCCATTCTCGTCGCGGTCGTGCGTTGTCAACTCTTGCGCATAGCCATGTCCTCCGAGGCTGCTACTCTTGAACTACTGAACAGGATTCGGGGTGAGTGGCACTCGTTCATGTCGATATGTACGCCGCGAAAATTGACTTTCTTTCGACCAGTGACGAATTTTGTTCTGCCTATTCTCTCAATATGCCTCACAATATTCCGTCTCTGGGAGAGAGGGAGTAACCGCCGACTCTGGTGGGATGATGCCTGGGCTGCATTCACCATGGTCGGCGTACTCATTGTCATGGTCATGTTTGAATTGTTCCTTCAGGAGCACATCGAGAATCCAAGTAAGGGCTTCTCTTTGCGGTTGAGAACCGGTCTCTTGACAATTGCACCAGACAAGTACCCTCAGCACCTCAAAATTGCGATCTACTATCTGTCCGTCCTGACTGCTCTCTTTGTGTCCCATTTGCGATCGAACTGACGGAGTTCTCAGATGTGCAGAGGGATTCTACGTCGTCGTGTGGTAAGGTCGTCTTCTGTCTTGCGCGTTCCACCCGTTACTTATCTGTCGTAGGAGCTCACGGATGACCATCCTGTTCACAATCATGCGTGTCGCCACCATGAGGAAATTCCGGTTGCTCCTCAGGGGCGTCGCGATCGTATTTGCGATGACCTTTGTGATCCTTTTCGCTCAGGTATTCTGGGTCTGCGAACGGGAACCAGGCTGGAAAGACCTCGCCTCTCCCCAGTGCGAACTGGGGGACGATGTGGCAGTCGCACAAATTACCAGTACGTCTGGAATCACCTCGGGCTGCGCGGGGCGCTGACTGACCTGCACCTTGGATTGTCAGCCGACATAATCGCCGACGCGTTCTTGATTATTGCCCCTGTGCGACTCGTGTGGGGGGTCAAACTCTCATGGACTCAGAAGATGCGCATCATTGCCATCTTCTCGTCCTCCTTCATCACTACCGCCGTCAGTCTCTACCACGCGTCGACTGTGCTGCGAGGTGGCGGTCTCCCCGAAGCTCTGGGCGCGGTCATAGAGGTAAATCAATGACCATCTTTTTCAGCACTATTCCCGTATACTGAGCGTTTTTCATCGCAGCCCTCAGTCACCTTGATCGTGGCGAATTTGAACGTCGTGGTGGCCTTCATCTTCCGCTTCGGCGCAGAGGACAGACAAGCGACGGCAGCGTCTCGCGGCACGCGGGACATCGTCACAATCGGCAGTGGTGACCCTCGTTCCAAGCGGAACAGGTATGGCGGCAACATGATGGGCGCCATATCGGTGACTACGGAGTGGGAACACGATGGGTTGCCGCCGCCGACTACCATCATGCTCGACCATCTGGACGGTGACAACATCACCAAGAAGGCATCGGGTGATGTCGCTGATGAGAGCTTGGATTCGGTTCAGAAGGTTGTGTCGTGGCACGCTGGCTCAGACTAGGGTACATATCGATGTACAGGCCATTCTTTTGATTTCACTGGCTGTCTGGGATAGTCAATTCGAATGAGTTTAGAAATGTGCACAATGGACTTTGCACAGTATCAGGGATAACGCATTGAACGGGCTATCATTTGAGATTCGGCACCGAGTGTGAAGTATGACGACTGCTACTCGAAAGACATCGTATACTATACGTAGTCGACCGTCACATGAGAGTATCATAAATGGACATTTCCATCTCGTTTGTGGCTGTCGCGCGCGATAGATGCCCTACGGATTCTTTGCCTGTTAAGACCAATGTTAGTTGCGATACGTCACACTCGAAGAGAAAACGAAACTTACCACCACACGTTCTACGAACTTCAAGAGGGCATCCACAGTCTCCTTTTGGTACTCGTAGAACAGCGCATGGCTTCCACCCTCGACCATGACGACGTCCATGTCCTTGAAGTACGGTTTCATCTCCTGCACGACGACGTCGCCCTGCACCTGTTTGTCGGCCGTTCCATTGAGCACGAGCATCGGAAGCCCATTCTGACCCGCCTCAAGCAGCTTTTGCGGGTCTTGAGCTCGCGTCGCGATCAGCTTCGTGACGCTGGGCGGCTGGAGAGCACCCTGGCCAATCCAGGACGCCTTCAGGTCGAAGTCGACGCGCTCGGGATGCGTGAAGACCGACTCCGCGAACTCTACCTTCGTGCGGCAGCTGAGAGCGACGTCGGTTTCGTTCATGAGGCCCGGGAGGAAGCCGAGTACGGTCGGTGTCCCGACGCGGCCCATGATAGGACCAATGTATGGAAGGGCGGCCAAGTAGACGAGCCCGCGGATGGGGTTGGGGGTGATGTGAGTGCAGACGTCAGCCGCGACAGTACCTAAAATAATGGTATTCTGTACTGTGTCAAGCGAGACTACAACAACAGAAGTACTCACAACCGTAGCTCCTGTTAGAGACGCCAGAAGATCAGGGCCTTTTCGACAGATGAACAAGATATCGACCTACCAGCCAACGTGGATTGGGTTCTTCACGTCAAATGCACGCAGGACCTCCGCGTAGTCGTCCGCGAACAGAGACGACGCGTACCCCTCCGGGTTGCTGGGCATACCACTCCTGCCGTGGCCCCGCAGGTCGTAGCGGACCTATTGAACGATGGGCTCGTTCAAGCAATGTCCGTGATAATCACGCGAATTTGGGGAACTCACCAGATAGACCTTCTCAAGAAGCCGCTGGTCCTCAAAGAGGTTATTGAAGGCGGCGGCGGTAAGCGTCAGGCCATGGGCGAGAATAACATGCGGATTCTTCAGATTCCCGATGGCCTCTGCGTAGATGGCGTGCCCGTCGCTGGAGCGAAGGTGTTTAATGACGGGAGTGTACGGCATTGTTGTAAGGCGTTGTGACGCGGTCGAGGAAAGATGGTTGGATCTGGGGGAAGCAGTGAGCGAGAAGAATCCGGTGGATGTGTTCAAAATAGGATGTTCGGCCTCTGGTATGTACTGGGGTGCTTATTCGATACCCCTTTGATTGGTAGAAAATTGTCATACCGAGACAGCCAACCTGCGTGCGGCAGAATTCTGCGCATCCGAGGGCGGCTCGTGTTCATGATACGGCACGCAACGAATTGTGTAATTTGCGCCCTTCGCGGTGGTCACCATCGCTACGTGCGCATGAGCGGGCGCACAGAAGGCCATCGAGGCTGCTGGACATCGGCCTCTAGCAAACTGAGATCACCCCGGCCATTAGTCTTTGCCGGGTCGTGGTTGGGTCGCGGTCTGCCAAGGCCACCCGCTGCCAGTAGTAGGACCTGAGTAGCACAGTCCATCTTTCTGCTTTTGTCCGGGTGCCTTCGACCGGGACTCTGAGTACTGCGAGACGGTGTGAAGCAATGATCGCGAAGGCATTGTGAAGGGGATGCTTCGGCGTTCGCAGTCTAAGAAGCACCATCAGATCAAGATGATAGGAGAAAGCCCTCAAATGCCGTGCACCTGGGGCCGGTTCCTTCGTTCAGACCACCCCGCTCGAAGCTTAATGTCTCGTGAGTTGCATGAAATTACTAGCGTCAGACTCATTTCTGTTTCAGATATGTCTTGTGACAGAGACCGCCGTACTCCTGTGCGTATCGCATTACGAAGTTTGCTGTAACGAGGAGCAACCTGCGCTCACCTTCATAGACCGATCACTGGTATCGAGCTTGAGGCTCTACGTAAGATCGGCTATCATTCCCGCGAGAAGCGTCACTTTCCTACTATCCCTATGTACCGGTGAAGTCGGAGACGGTAGCCTCGTGCTAGAGAGATGAATCGTAATCGGACAGATAGAAGCATCTGAGCTCACTACTAGGCAACACCAACCGAAACCCATCAAGGGATCGGGGATTTCACTGCAGCGCTGGAACATGCTGACGCATGCGGGTCAAGGCGATCGGAGCAGATGTTCAACCGTCAGTTTGGTTTTCCTCGACCACTCAAAATGAGTTCAGACGTACTATAGGATATTCACAGCAACCTGAAGACCAAGTGAGCCTGTTCTCCAAGACCTAGAGGTGGGACTGTTGTGTGTCCCTGTGATTACTGGCCGTAACGTTGTCGTAATGTAGCAAGAATGAATGAGACGACTGTGAGCATGCACTGTTGACTGCTGTGGACATGGCACCGCCTCATGGAAAATCCATCGCTGGTGCAACAGCGCGGACACGTTACCTTTCAAGCTGATGTACATATGTAAGTAGCAGGGGTGAAGCGTGCCGTTTCAAGTTGGCACCAGTGGCTGACTAACAGCGACCGTACGGGCCAAGATCTCCACCGGCAGTGTTCGGGTATTTGGTCAACTTGAAGACAATTTGATGCACAGTTCTATAGTCAGGCGTCTGAAGATCTTGAAGAAAGAGTACAAGCGAAAGAGTACAAGCCAATACTTGCGGAGCTGTCGAGTCGAAAGGAAGACTATTTGCTCACCCCGGATTGGCGGAGATACGGTACCGGGTAGGGAGGGTGGCTGAGAGATCCCGGCCCGATACAGCCCCCACGTGGAGCTGCGTCACTGTCAGTACACCGGAAGTGACCGGACCTTGAGTCGTTGCCCTTCTCATCGTGGGGCACACCGTCGAGCTCGTCGACATCGACGGACTGGGTCGTCGCCGACTCCTTGCTGGCCAGCTTCTCGGCGACTTCAACTTCGTTCAGGCCTCAAATTCCCGACGTTCAACGCTTCCCGTGCATCATACTAGGACAATCCGCCAAGTTGCAGTAATTCTACGATGTATCAGTACTGCCAACGCCGCCCTGTCATCAATGGATATTAGAATGGACGCACGCAACAAAAGCAGCCTCTCATGTACGTCTGAGTACGTACGCAATTGCTATGTACGAAACGTGCCTGACTTCACCATCGTTCTAGCTTGACTCTTCATGCTTCTTGCACCATCCTCTCGTTCAGCGAACGGCGTGCCTTCACTACTGCTCGATGCTATCAGTCCAATCGCAACCTCGGCGGCGATGGGTCAGCTCAAACTCAGGTGTCCTCAGTTCCAGGAACAAAGGTGGCGAATAGACCTTGCGACGTGGGTATTCTTGATGCATAAGTAATTTGTCGCGATATAGCAGGGCTTCGTTGTAACTGTAAGTAGTTCACTGTCAATCCTAATAAATGCTGCTGTTCGAACTCCCGGATGCAAGCCGGAGCACGCCCACACGCCCCCACGGAAAGGAAAGGTCGGAAGAGTCGGACGTCCCGAACCTCCGTTGCCCGAACATTACCCAACTCCGCCACGTAGCATCTGTACATCGACCGCGGAGGGCCATAGTCACTTCCTTCCGTCCACGTATTGACGTTACTGAAACTCGGAGACAACTCCTCCGCGGCAGAAAAAGCAATATGGTCACCCACGGTTGATTCATTACTGTATGCATCAAGGTGCGAGTCCTCGCACGCTCTGAACTTGAAACTGTTCGTGTCCGCAGTACCGGGATCTGCACGCGTACCGCGAGGTTTGAAACGGGTGGAATGCCACAGCCACAACATGTTCCTACTTATCACTCCCAAAGCCGCCCTCTCTTTACTACTACGACCAGTGTCGACGTTCGGTTGTCCGAAGTGAGGACACTGACTCGACTCAGTCCTGTGCTATATTGCTACCTCTGGCGCGTTACTCTGATCAGAGCGCTACTCGTCTTGCAGCCATGATCAGCATCCAGGCGGCAGACATTACATGTGCCCTAGGTATGATTGCGTGCCAGGTCTTCCAGTCAGGGATCGTTGTCGCCGGCCTGTTGTGCGTTGCCTCGTATCTCGCGATTCAAGCAATTCCTAGGGCAAGAACCAGGTTGCCGTACCCGCCTGGCCCGCGCGGATGGCCTGTCATACGCAATCTACTGGATATTCCCCTGGACAAGCCGTGGTTGGTATACTGCACCTGGGCAGAAACATACGGTCCGTGCATACTATCGGATGACGTGTAACGTCTCATGCTAACATGCCTGCTCGTAACTTTGTAGGCGATTTGGTACACCTCGACGTATTCGGTCATCATATCGTCATTCTCAACACCGCCCAAGCCGCGAAGGACCTTCTCGATGACCGATCTTCCATATACTCTGACCGCCCAATCTTGGTATGTGTTCGATCTTTGAATATATCATTTCTGCGAGCTGAAGGATGTTTAGACTATGGCAGAGCTGTGCGCTGCTCCGTTATTTCCTATGCATCATGGGTGGTGTTGCTGACCGTACCTTCCACCCAGCTCAGGATACGGCGACGAGATGGGGATGCTTCATTACAACGACCGGTGGCGGACGCAGCGTAAAATCGTCGCGCAATCATTCAACCCGGGCGTAGTACCGCGTTACTACTCAATTCAGGAACAGGAGGCCCGCCGGCTCATTCATGGCATGCTTCGAAGCCCCGATACGCTTATCAGCCAGACAAAGACGTGAGTTTATCTGTTAGAGGTTACCGTGCAGTCACGATGATCTACGTTCCACGAGCGGTGTTTGCTCATTCCCTCTCACTACGTGAAACTTTTGATCCTTCGAACGAAAGATCGAGAAAGAGGTATTAATCTTCCTAGAATATTTCGACCGATAAGATTGAGAAATCTGGGTTAGAAAAAAATAACTTGAACTTCTGGGACGTGATTGTTGAGAAGGGATACAAGACAGATTGTGGCCTCAAATGTCTTCAATCCCTCTATGATAGTCTGTTGCAAGTGATTGAGTCAACAGTTTAAGATATTGCCTCAACAGAACATGCTCTCATTGTCCTAGAAGGATAAGAGACAAGTATGCATATTGCTGTCTTTGACATTCATGCCACAAATTGCTGTGGATTGTGAGTATGAGATTAAAGACAATTCAAGTTGTTGGGTCTTTAACATTTCTTGGACAAGCCGAAGGGAATTGTGGATGAGCTGTGGCAAAACAACTATGTTAGTGAGAACAGATACTCATAAGAATAAGTCATGACCTTTTCATTTCCCTTTCTGAAATCTGACTACATGAAGGATTGATAACATGTTCTCTGTCACCATTTGTACATATACAGCTGACAAGTAAGAGAGAGATGAGTGACTGATCATGAGAGATGCTTGTCTCAGCACAGTTTCAATACTTTGACAAATTTTCATCTGCAGCAGATTTTCAACAATTCATGATTCATATCATCACAAAGGGATCAGAAAGCATTATTATCAACATGATCTTCCATTGTATGTCTCAGATAGTGAGAAAAGGATTGAAGAACAGAACTAGGAGGATTGGAAACAGGTTGTCACACTTGGTGTGACAATCCTTTTGCAACAAAGCAGATATGAAAGTATCAGAAACCACTCACAGTTCTCCTTGTACTATGCAAATATATGGCTACATAGCTGTACAGACAGCCATGCACAGATTCTACACCTCAACCACACAGGCAAGATGACAGTCCTGCCACTCTGCACTAGTCTGTACACAGGTTGTACAAGCATGTACAAGCATGTACTCAGGTTTGTATAGCCATGTACATGCCTGTACAAGTCTATACTAGTCTGATCATGGGTCTGTACTACCATGTACTAGGTGGTACAAGCTTATACAAGCATGTACACAGGTCTGTACAAGCATGTACTAGTCTGTACTAGTCTAGACATGGGTCTGTACTACCATGTACTAGCTTGTACAAGCATGTACACAGGTCTGTACAAGCTTGTACAAGCATGTACAAGCATGTACAAGTCTGGACATGGGTCTGTACAAGCATGTACTAGTCTGTACTAGTCTATACATACATGTACTAGTCTGAACATTGGTCTGTACAAGCATGTACAAGTCTGCACTAGTCTGCACATACATGTGCATGTATGTACAAGCTTGTATATAGGTGTACAGATGACACAGCAAAGACACAACAGAGGGTGTCGAGCTAAGACTCGCACTAAGCCCAGCCCCCACCCACACGGTGCGAGGGCGGAGAATGTTAGGTGTCCTGAGCGATGTCTGTGGCATCAAGCTGGGCTGCAGCATCAAGTGGATTGCGCGGGTGAACCTCCGTATCCGCGAGAGCCTGTCCATACTTGGGTACTCACCTGGTGGGTACGGGTCAATATCCGCGGGTCTCTCGGGTCTACGCGGGTACGGGTATTCGAGCGCACAGACGACAACACCCGCGCGAGGAGAGGAAGTAGCGGGTAGCGGACATGTTGGGCGACGGCTGACCCGCAATAGCTCAAGGTAGAGAGAGGCCGCAGGAGTGCTCGCGTTGAGCGAGGGCGGACAAGCGGGGTGCACACACGGAGTGGGGGAAGGAGCGGGCGCTGAGAGCTGGCGGAAGGGGATACTTATCTTGATTTCCCTGTGCTCTCCTTCCTCCGGTCTCCCTGCCTCCTCGTCGAAGCCCGTCGGCGCGTTGTTCGCTCAAGCTCTCGCGGCTGAGCGCATTCGCAACGAACCGCGTCTCCTCCGGCAGCCTTGGCAGGCCCGTCCGCGCAGCTTGCGCAATTGCTACGCGTTCATGGCCCGTATGCGCCGGGGCTGGCTGGCGTTCATGCGGTTTGATGGCGTAGGCGGGCTGGTGGTTGCGCGACGCACGGTCGTGCGCCAGTTTCTCGTGTGTCATTGCCCGCAGTTCGTCCATGTTCGTGTTCGCCATTGAGCGCGGGTATGGCGATGTTCGTCCGTCGCGTCAGTGGGGTGTCGTGCAGTTGCAAAGTGTGCGGGACAGCCGCATGACTGCGCCGTCGGTCGAAGGGAGCACACTGAGTGAGCGAGCTTGTCGGACGCTGGCAAGAGCGCAGAACGGCGGCGCGCGGCCCGTTCGAGAGGAGGGCGCCGGCGCCGGAGAGCGGACACGTTCAGAAGGAGCAGGAGCGTCAAGCGAAGAGGGATGTACACGAGGAAGAGACGCACGGAGAGGTGCAGAGCGGCGGGACGTAGACACGTTGTACCTGGGATTTGTCCGGAGGACTATGTCTGGGTCTCCGGAGTAGGTGAGGCAGAATATGCTGCGGAACTGGGCCATAGTGAGCTTGCCGATGTGTTTTATGTCGAGTTCTGGTAGCTAAGGGGAGGCATATGCAACAAGGGCGCAAGTGAACGCTCGGAGGCGGGGTAATGGTCCTAATGAAGACGGACCTGGGTACCCATCTCGAGCTCACTCCCGAAATGAGTGCCGCACATGCAAGGAGAGGAATCAGGTTCTCGATTTGCGCGAGAGGACGGCGGGGGCGGCGAGGTAGTGGACATGGTGAAGTCGGGGTCGGTGGAGAGGACACGGACGCGGTAGAGGACGCGGAAGTGGTAGAGGTAGTCGGCCGCGGCACTGTAGTTTCCGAAGTTGTCCTGGCGCAGCAACTGCGCTACCTCGGGGTTCGTGATGACATCGAGGACAGCCTGTGCGTCTTGCTGGAGGCGTTCGTTGGTCGAGAGAGCGTTCTCGCGCGTGCCCGGCGTGAATTCTGCTGAATGTTGGCTGCGCGAACGAATGGCGATGACGAGTCAGAACTCACCGTCTGGCACGGCCTCGTCTGGGTAAAGCTGCTCGAAACTGACTGCATAGTAGTCCACCATGTTGGTCTCCTTGCGAGCTCATACTGGGCCTTCTGGACCTGCTCTGCAGGGAAGAGCTCATTTTCGATCGACGATGTGTGTCAGGAGGGGAAAGACGAGATGCCTGTCGCAGTGGGGATTGATGGGTCTCGTG
The DNA here is from genome assembly GCF_022264815.1 of Rhodofomes roseus. NCBI lineage: Eukaryota > Fungi > Basidiomycota > Agaricomycetes > Polyporales > Fomitopsidaceae > Rhodofomes > Rhodofomes roseus. Next base: position 1,815,305 of record NW_025952960.1, on the reverse strand, counting down.
AGGTCGTATCCCGCCATTTTGGATGCGAGGGCCCGGATGTAGAGGCAGCGGCAACGAGCAGGGTGCTTTTGAGGACGGTGGCGGTACTCGCGCGAACCGTGCGAGCGCACAAGCGTCCGAGCCGCGCAGCCCTCGGCGCTCGACGCTCGCAGCGACCTCCCTCCCCCTCAAGGCCTCAAGGCCTCACGCCCCGTCTATCCTTCGACGCGCCAACCGGCTCCACCATGCCGCCGCCAAACCGACAGCGAGGACGTGCGACCGTACCGCACTCCTCGCAGTCGATTGGCCACTGCTGACGAGGACAGCCGCGCGCGCACGAGCGCACGCTTTCAACACGACGAGGGACGGGCCACCACTGGCAGTGGCAGCCGCGCTCAACGCGAAGGTTGGGCCCACACATTGGCGCAGGGTAAAGATCTACCCCTTCGCGCCGCCTCGCCGCGATCGCACGCGCAAGCCCTCGTACACGCGCACCACGAGCGCGAAGCCCCGGTCATCGCGCAAGCCGCGAGTGCTCGCGACGCGGAATATTCGACGGAGCGCAGGCCCGCCGCACAACCCGCCCCGACGCGTCCGTATGAAGGGCTCGCCCGCGCATCCGTAACAAGGGGGGAAGACGGACAGGCGAGAGTACGAGAGGGTACGGCTGCGGTGAGTACATCCGTTCCTCGACCTTCCGAACGGCTCCCCTCTCCCCCTCCACACACGTCCTGCGCGTCCCCTCTTGCACGACACACGCGTGTCCGTCGAACACGCCCACCGAGCTCCTCTGCCTCTCACTCTCCCGGCGCATCGCGCTCGCGCCGCACCTGCCGACCTGCTCCCGCCGACGCGCCAATACGACTCGCTCTCGCTCACGCCCGTCGAGCGCGATAAACGCCGTCGAGGGCCTCCACCTTCGCCTGGCGTACCCGCGCCTGCGTCCGCATACGCGACGACCCGCCAACACGTCAACCCCTTCGTCCGCTCGCGAACGGCGCGCATGGTGCGTACGTCCCTGCCATCAACGCTCCTCCCGAAGCTCGCACCTCCCGCGAGCCTGCACGTCCGGCCGCCGCTTCTCGCCCCAGTCCCTCGACCACCCGCGAAACGTCAAGCGCGCCCACAACGCCCACCGTCCTCTGTCGTCTCTGCTTGGAGGATGACTGTCAGACTGTCGTAACCAGGAAGAACTACCGCTCCCAGAATACCTCTCTCAGGCCTTCGTGAATAGTAGGCGGCTGCCTCGCGCGCCTGCTCACCAGTGCGATCGATGCATGTCCAGAGCCCGGCAGAAAGCCTGAGTACGCGCTCATAGCTCGAAGTCAAGTACAACTGATTCGTTCTTGTTGCTTATTGCTCACCTAGAACCACACTCCCAGGCTTGTGTAACATCAACGACATCAGCGTGCACCACGCCACGCCACGGTCCTTTGCTCACCGGATGACGATCCGTCACGTCTTCGCCGGCTGCGACTTCTGCCACGTCGCAAGACAGCCATCGCGCTGAACTATGGCGATCTGTGACGTCCCCCACACTCGCCATGCATCAATGCGCGCGTCCAACATCACAACCGCAGACGGCCCATCGGCCAGACAGTGTTACTGCGTTGCCCACGTCCTGACCGCTTATTTCGGCACCCGGTCATGCGTTTTGCAAGCTGCTGCCCGGAAAGGTTCGACTTGTCAATGTACACGTTGACCATCGCTCACTTCTGGCCGCCAGACGTCCATACAGCCTACGCGCAGAGGTCGTGCCCATGCGCGGACGAAGGGACTGTCCGCGCGCGCATTGTGCAAGCAACTCCTGTCTGTACGAAGCGCGTACACCGATGTACAAGCTTGTACATACATGCACATGTATGTGCAGACTAGTGCAGACTTGTACATGCTTGTACAGACCAATGTTCAGACTAGTACATGTATGTATAGACTAGTACAGACTAGTACATGCTTGTACAGACCCATGTCCAGACTTGTACATGCTTGTACAGACCTGTGTACATGCTTGTACAAGCTAGTACAAGCTAGTACATGGCAGTACAGGCCCATATCCAGAGTGGTACAGACTTGTACATGCTTGTACATGCTTGTACAAGCTTGTACAGACCTGTGTACATGCTTGTACAAGCTAGTACATGGTAGTACAGACCCATGTCTAGACTAGTACAGACTAGTACATGCTTGTACAGACCTGTGTACATGCTTGTATAAGCTTGTACCACCTAGTACATGGTAGTACAGACCCATGATCAGACTAGTATAGACTTGTACAGGCATGTACATGGCTGTACAAACCTGAGTACATGCTTGTACATGCTTGTACAACCTGTGTACAGACTAGTGCAGAGTGGCAGGACTGTCATCTTGCCTGTGTGGTTGAGGTGTAGAATCTGTGCATGGCTGTCTGTACAGCTATGTAGCCATATATTTGCATAGTACAAGGAGAACTGTGAGTGGTTTCTGATACTTTCATATCTGCTTTGTTGCAAAAGGATTGTCACACCAAGTGTGACAACCTGTTTCCAATCCTCCTAGTTCTGTTCTTCAATCCTTTTCTCACTATCTGAGACATACAATGGAAGATCATGTTGATAATAATGCTTTCTGATCCCTTTGTGATGATATGAATCATGAATTGTTGAAAATCTGCTGCAGATGAAAATTTGTCAAAGTATTGAAACTGTGCTGAGACAAGCATCTCTCATGATCAGTCACTCATCTCTCTCTTACTTGTCAGCTGTATATGTACAAATGGTGACAGAGAACATGTTATCAATCCTTCATGTAGTCAGATTTCAGAAAGGGAAATGAAAAGGTCATGACTTATTCTTATGAGTATCTGTTCTCACTAACATAGTTGTTTTGCCACAGCTCATCCACAATTCCCTTCGGCTTGTCCAAGAAATGTTAAAGACCCAACAACTTGAATTGTCTTTAATCTCATACTCACAATCCACAGCAATTTGTGGCATGAATGTCAAAGACAGCAATATGCATACTTGTCTCTTATCCTTCTAGGACAATGAGAGCATGTTCTGTTGAGGCAATATCTTAAACTGTTGACTCAATCACTTGCAACAGACTATCATAGAGGGATTGAAGACATTTGAGGCCACAATCTGTCTTGTATCCCTTCTCAACAATCACGTCCCAGAAGTTCAAGTTATTTTTTTCTAACCCAGATTTCTCAATCTTATCGGTCGAAATATTCTAGGAAGATTAATACCTCTTTCTCGATCTTTCGTTCGAAGGATCAAAAGTTTCACGCAGTGTCTGCAGACGGATTGCCGCGATCATCATGCGCGTCACGCACGGATACACCGTTAAAGGCGCAGACGACCCGATGCTCACTATACAGTTGGCGGCTATGGATAACTTCACCTCAGCAAGCGATGTTGGTTCGTGGTTAGTGGACTTCATTCCCCAATGTGAGTCTTTGAAATCTTGACGAATCGAGAGCGGCGTATGACATACGGACTTACAGTGCAACACTTGCCACGTTGGATGCCTGGGGCGTCGTTCCTGAAACTCGCGGATGAGTTCAAACAGCTGGAACGCCGTTCAGTGAGGACGCCGTACTTATGGTGCAAGGAGCGCATTGTGCGTATCTTTCATCTTGCGTTGCGCACTAAATGTCAGTACTCATGCGAATGCTACCTCACAGCAAGAAGGAACCGAGGACCCTGGATGTCTGGTTGCCACCGCAATCAGGCAATTCGAAGCCAAATCGAATGAGCAAGACGAAGCGGAGCTCCCTTGGGCTGCGTCATCGGGGCTCGGAGGCGGGTTGGATACGGTGCGTCACACGATCAGCATTATGATGCGGTCGAGTAAACCTTTGTATCAGAACATGTCCACAATCTTCACATTCATTCTCGCCATGTTGCACTATCCGCACGTACAAACTAAAGCTCAGGCAGAGATTGACGGTGTGGTTGGCAATGAGCGACTTCCGTCGATTACAGACAGGCCGTCATTGCCATACGTGAGAAGCGTGATAGCAGAGGTCTATCGTTGGTTTCCGGCAGCCCCGCAAGGTACGTGTGTTTCGTGTGTGCCCGAATCTCGCTAACACATCGTCCAAGCCATCCCTCATGCACTGCGGCAAGAAGACGTGTACAAGGGCTATCTACTCCCCAAGTCCTCGATCATCATTCCCAATATCTGGTCAGTCGACGCCGTCTCTGAATATTATCACCTCCCACGACTGGCGCTGACTCGGACGTGTATTATCCAGGGGCATGCTACACGATCCAAGTGCTTTCCCACAACCGGAGAAGTTCGAGCCTGAGCGATTTGGCTATAGCGACGGCGAGATGCGGAAGGTGACAGACCTACTCTTTGGCTTTGGACGCCGGTTTGCCCCGGGTCGCACTTTGCGGAGGGGTCCATTTTCGCGGTGATTTCGACCATACTTGCGACCTGTAATGTCGTGCCCAAGATTGACAAGCACGGGAATCCTATAATACCGGGGATTGACTATACGAGTGGCATGATAATGTGAGTATCGATCATTCATCAATTGTTCTGACTGCTTCGGTATATTGACTCGACTGTCTGCCAGATTCCCTAAGAACCTTGAGTGCGATATCAAGCCGCGATCAACGCGAGCTCAAAAGCTCCTTGAGGATTACGTTTCCCGGAGTGAACAACACTCGTCATGATTCCGCAAAGCGGGACGCGGTACTTGGCAGAAGTTTTGAGATTGTCTACGCGTAGTACTACTTGTACAATGTGCGTGTTTGCATTTGCGAGACATGATAGCATTTCGATCTTGTATGGAACAAGACAGTGGTTGCGGTGGACTGGGAGACGCGAAAGTTCATATCTTCGTACACTTGGGTCACTCTGAGACGGGTAGGCAAGGTAGCGTATGACCAGAGAGTGTTGTGATGGGCCTCTATATATGCCTCGGTCGAAGCAGCTTGTAACGATGTCGACCTGCGCGCGCCGCGAGCAGCGTCCGCGACCTCCTCCGGATAAACATCGGATGGGCGGGCTGGCGGGCCGACTGCGGTTGCGTCCACCGTCCTCTGCCACTAGCTCCGCCCATTCCCTTCATTCGCCGCCGGCTGCGACTCCTTGGCATAGCAGCAACGAAAAGTCAGTAACCGTCACAGATGCAAGTTCAATCGGCTGTGTGTAGTGTCCGAGTCGTGCTGATGTGATCTACCTTGCAGAACGTACTGGCAGCATACATCAGAGGTCACGATCTCCTCGCGGTGCCGACGAGCAGCAACACGTCTCGTGTTATCTCCATCACACCAACGGACGTAGTCTCAGGCTCAACTGCTGGTAGGGCTCCTCTGCTGAAGACGAGTCCCATGCCAGGCTCCTAATTCGCCATACTTGCAGAATCTCCGGACGCATTCGCACTTCGACCGTCTGTGTACATTCCCTTGCGCCGACATGGAAGAAGGTGCATCGACGTGAGTACAAGTTCGAGTGGTGTGCGAGACGTGCTGATACGGGACATGGACTAGGAGGACCGCCGCCTCCGGAGCGTCATCTCAGGATGACCCGGCTCCGCGGTTGCCCACCGAGATCTGCGGACGGATCGTCGACCATGTAGCAGCGGAACTGAATCTCTATCACCGCTATCTGGTTGGGAATTCAGACCTCCTGGCTCTTCGATCGTGCGCACTGGTATGCAGGGATTGGTACTTTCACACCTGGTACCATCTCCGTCGCCGTGTTATCCTCCGTGACCGGAACGATGTCCGTTCACTTTCCAGGACACTCCGCGAGAGACCACGCCTCCGCGGTATCGTTCAACAGATCGTCATCTCAGGTCAAATATCTGGCCAGCGTTCATTGATTCAACAACTCGGAACATTTGCCGCCATGCTTGCCGGGAAGCTCCCGGAGCTGTCGAGGATCAGTATCGAGGACGCGGAATGGCCCGTTGGCTTGATGAGGGTGGAAGACTTCGGATATCTCGCCGCATTTGACCTCGTCCACACGTTAACCATCGCCGACGTCACCGTGTCGAGCATCGCCCACCTCGCCCGCCTCATCTCAGCACTCCCTGCCTTGAGAGAACTATATTGCTTCAATGTCGTCTGCTCACAGAAACACCCAGTCTCTCCTGTCTCTCTCCCGCTCAATTCTGCAAGCCTGAAGGTCCTCGAAGTGCGATGGGTCGCGCCTGCGGTTGAAGACCTACTCGTTCGGATCAGCCAGGCTTCCCGGCTACACACGCTCTCTTTCGGAGTTGACGGTGACTTCACCTCATCCTCCGCAGGAAGCAGAACTCAAGCTTTATTGGATGCAAGTGCGGCCTCGGTGGAAGTCCTCACGCTCTGGATTGCTCCCGCCTCCTCCGTGGACAGTCACACTGTTGATTCCACTGTAGGCAAGTTGTACACATTCGCTCTTGGGTCATCTGATTGACCGTGAATGTAAGTAGAACGACACTTCAACCTGTCACGCCATGAAGGGCTGTGGCTATTGCAGATTCACCTGTACCATCCCTTTGTTGAATGGTCCTGTATTCCTCATATCGTGTCTCGCATCCCTTCAGATCATCTCATGGCCATTTTTGTTTCGTTTGCAACTCGTGCAGATCATGCAGCCGCCGACTTGGATGGGGCGGTGACGATGATGGAGGAAGATGGTATCTTGGTGCGATTGGACGATATATTGCAAGCAGAGGGCTTCGCCAATATCGCACCGGGCGGTATATGCCTAGGCTTCGTTCATGATGGCGATGACTGGCTGCCGCTTGTCAAGTTGTTTGATTCAGAATCATCATTCAGAGAGCAGTGTGGCCGGTGGGACGGGCTCGTTAGACGGAAGATGCCGGGGTGCGATAGACGGGGCATGTGCACGTACGTGATACATTGGGTCCGATGCAATGGCAGAGACGCGCTGAGTTCCCTTCTTAGCATCGTTTATAGTATCGAAGAGCACGAGAACTGGAGGAATAACATGGTTGAAATCCAAGAAGCGACACAACAACAGAAGGCCAAAACCGGAGTAGAGGTGCAGCGAGAGGACGACGCTGAGCATGCGCCGGACACGTCAGGCTGACTGTCCTCATCGTGTACACTCACCGGTGTCCGTGCAACGAGTCCTGTGAGTGCATACAAACTGCCATACATACGTCTGTTCACCTGGTTTCTGCAGTGTTATCGTACGCGGCGCGGTTTGCGCATTTGATTGTCTCCCCAAGAGGCGAGCGGCGATGCCCTATGTAGCGACGTAACACTATTCGCGGGATGTCCCCGAAATACTGGTCCACGGATGTCGTCACGTAGAACATTATCGCTGGTGTAGCAGTGTACTCGGAGCGAACGCTCTCGCACTCTGGGTATGTCAGCGCACGGATCTACCTCCCCTACTACTAGCCTGGTACTCTCAAGTTCACCGGCCGCTGCAGGAGGCTACCTCCAGGGCGGAGATCACAGTTATGGTTTCGTTGGGTTTCCGCTACGTACTAATGTTCATGACAGAGCATGCTGAAACATACAGCTAGCGCGGTGTCTTATGCCTTCTGACTTGCTGTCGACCGACGGGTGTGTGATAATGGCGAGGTCCCAACGTGGACGCACTGGTTCGAAAGACTGACCGGAACGGCCCATCTGCTATGCGGTTCTTACATGCATGCCACACGCAGGGGCGGAGAACTTGAAGGATTGTCCTCGTGGAAAGGCTGACCATAGTTCGGATATGAATATGTGCTGTATCTATCGGACTAAATATTATGTCGTGATGTACGTGAGACAGCATTTTGTCCACGAGAGCATCCGAGGACAGCAACAACGATCACCTGGCTGCGAGCACGACCACAGTGCCAAACGGTGCGCGGCACTGTATAATCAACCAATAAGTGAAGTACACAAAATCATAGGGCGATTCGCCGCAACGTGCATCATTGAGAACTCGGAATGAAGCTTCCACCATGGCTCTCCGCGCACTTCGCCTCGAGGGCGTCGTCATGGTCAACCACGCTAGTGATCTTCACGGCGAGCGGGCGCATCTGGTACGAACCCCCTGATGACTTGTCCGTGCGGTTGGTCGTCCTATTTGACCCGGCACGGGAGTCGTACTGGATGCGCGAGCCCGTTTGCGCCTAGCCCAGTCCGACCTGACGTTGATGAGCATGAACGATATGCCAGACAGCTCCGACCAGGTGTCGACCGCCGTGAAGTGCAGGCTGGAGTTGGCCTGGTACGAGATGAGGAAAAACGTCGTCCACGCCCTGCCAGTGCATTCCAGAGTCAGTCAGCTATGCGGCGAGGGGTAGTCGCGACGATGCAGACTCACGTGCCGAGATCGGCGCTTTCTATGGTTGTCAATACGTTCTTGGGATTAGTCAGATACTGGTACTACGCAGGTCTGAAACGGCGTACGACAAGGCTCGTCCCGCTGTAGAGCTTGACGTCGCGCAATGTCCAGACGCGGTATCCAATCGAGGCTTAGCGGATATGCAGATTAGACGTATTGTCGATTCGCATGGTGCCAAATGGAACTCAACAGTGCTGTAGATTTTGGTGTTGATGCATTCGGAATAGGTATGAGACTGCATCTGTCGTGACGACCGGGGATGTTATGCTCACCGAAGTGTGAATACGCAGTCGCTAGTGATACAACGACCGCCTTGGGACACAAATACGTTCTCCCCGGGCCAGAATTGAGTGAACTGGTAGGTTATGCCGATTCCGCATGCTGCGTGGTGTGTCGGCGATCAGTGCATCTCTCACAGCATATGTGTCACTGACCTGTGAGTCCCGCGAGCGTGCATAGCGGGAAGAGCACGATAGCCGTGCGACGGTGCCAGACGACCCACAGCCTATAGATCTGAAAACACACAAATATACTGCGCAATCCTGCGACCCCGCTCACGATGACACCCACCCCTACAGAACGCAGTTGTGGGCCCAGGACATCGTACCGGCTCGTCGCCGGGGAGGCACATCGAGCGCTTCCCCACAGCTCGCACCGTTCTATTGCGGCCGCGCGTGCGGACGTACTCTCAAAATTGACGAAGCACCTCCCGCGAAGAGACATCGCGGAGAAGTAGTACCTTGAGGCTAGTCGGGGGACCATCATGAGCGCGAAGGCAGCGCAGACGCTCCTCGCCGAATGTTTGCATTCAAGGACACACTTCCGAGATTCGCCCGCGAGCTATACGCCGGCGAGAGCCGAGCGATGTCGACGCGATGTGTAGCAGGGATGTGAGAGACGACGTATTCGGCAGAAGCAACCAATGCGGGGCATTCCTCGTGCATACAAGCATACAAGTCCTGGGGTCTGAGGCCGACGGTAGCGCGCCCGGCGACGTAGGAGAGCGAGACCGTACGCGCGTAGAGGCAGAGTACTGAGTACTGATCATGAGTACCGAGTGCTGAGCGCTGAGCGCGCGGTGCTGTACAACATTGCTGACGTAAGTTGTGCAAGTGGGCAACTCGGTCGAAGCAGCTTAAGTATGAGAATAAGGACGAGTTACATATGAGGCGACGAGTTGGTATTGGGGATCGCGCCGTCGCTGGGTGGGTGGCAAGTGGCGCAGCAGGAGGCGTTCAGCACGAACCCTACTCTAGGGTTCCAGCCTGTCGTGCACGGGACCGGTCGTCGCTTCAGCACCGCCCTCTCTGCGCCGTCTGCGGCGCGAGCCAACGAGCGTCGGGGACACATCACGGAATTCGCACTGAGTACACATAGCCGTTATATCTGCTTGCATGCGAATATAAACACCAAAATCGTTACAAACAGTAAAACACACTATAGCGCTAGCGGATTACACAAGCTCATTACAAGCTCAATACAAGCTCATTACCTACACACTACAATTCATATGTAGATCGATTGTAGAACGTCGCAAGCTTGCACATCTCACACAATCTCCGCTTCAGGCCCTCGGCAGTCCCATTTGTTCGCATGAAACCCGATATGATTCAAGTACAGTAGATCAGGTTACACAGCAGAAGCAACGGAGAAGACAGTATGTAAGACGCTCGGCCCAAGGACAAACAGCACAGGCAAAAGACCTGCCCAATCGTGCGCAGCAGGATCATATCCCCGGCATGAAGAGCTTGATCGTCATCTCGGCGTTCACCACGAGCATGCATCGCATGCACCATGGTCCTCGAGGGAGACGGCGTCCCTCGGCGCGACGCTTGCGATGAGGCTGCGAATGTTCGTGCACGCGGCGAGCCGCTTCGCGACCTTCTTCGCCTTGCCGCCCTCGCCAGCGTAAAGGACGGCGAGCAGTGGCACGTCGATCGCGGTGAGGAGCTTGGTCTACGCTTTCGGCGCGTGCGCCTCGTGTGCAGCGCGCAGTTGCTCGCCGAGGGAGCCGAAGACTCGAAGTTCGGAGGGGAGCTGCGGCTGGGCGACGACGAACTGCGAAGGGTGGTTCTTCCTGTCGAGGGGCACCGCACGGAGCTTGTTCTTGATGGTGTCGCTGCCGAGCTTGAACGTGGCGTCGTCCTCCCAGGTTAGGTTCCAGTCGTAGAGCAGCCAGTAGCCCCCTGCTCCGACGGCGTGCTTCGTCTCATGAGACGCAGGTAGCACCACGAACACACGGAGCAAACAGCGCCGTGTGCCAGGGATGTTACCCGCAACCCATTCGCGCCAGCTACGTCTTCGTGTCAGGCACTTACTTGTCATGCTTGTACCTGTGCTAACCATGTCTGCCTCCCTGCTGACCGTGCTGATCATGCTCGCTCCCTACAACACCCGCCTCGTCGTTGCGTCCATGCTCGTCGTACTGCTTCCCTTGTACGTCGCACCGCAGCCCTTGTACGTCGCGCTCGCATGTGTGTGTCGCGCTCACACTCGAACGCGCCGTACACGCGCCCGTGCCTGCGTGCGCCGTGCATCATTGTCGTGCTTGTGCTCGTCTTCTTCACATGATGTTCATGCGTGTAGCCGTCTTGTTCGGTTTGTGGTCGTCTTCGTGTCAGTCCTGTTTGCGTCGCGGTTGGCGCACAGTCAATGTGCGCTTGCCTCGGATTGCAATGTGCAAATTTGCATACCTGGCAGGTCTTTGATGGGAACAAGGAAGAACATACCAAGCTTCGAGTTGTTGGAGTCGCAAAGAGAGGACTTAGAGGTGACTCAACTGCCAGTGCCATGTTGCGTGACGTGTTGAGCATGTTTCAGCTGTTTGCAGAACGATAGTCACTCGCGAACGCGCGCGACATATGATGACTAAGCGCTCCGCGCTTCGGGAAGTTGGAGGAGGGCGGCGCTGGCCCCATCGCGGCTCTCATCTGTACCACACCCCACCCGCCTCTTCCGCTCGACTGCGCGCACGCTGCACGACGGCTGCGAGGCAATGATCTACGCCACGCCACCCGACGCGATCTCGTGAGCAACGGCCCTGACGCGAAGCAACGACTTGGTAGGACACGTCCGCCCTTCCAGTGCTTGGTCCGGTTTCACAACTTAGAGACTATGAGCTCTTTCGTGGGTGTTGGGACAGATCGCCGGTTTCCGTTGTAGCGAGCCATACTAGTAGTAGTAGGAGAGGCAATCCCCGACTCCTCCCGAAGGGAGGGAGGGCTCTGTCAAGTAGAAACGATATTGCGCCGGGGATGCCGTGTCGCCGTGGGAAACTTTTGTCCATATATGGTACGCGCGATACCGCATAGGGAAACTGTCCACATGCAAGCCGTGCGCTCGCGTCTGACCGAGGCTCTGCCTGGCTCTGTGTTCCGCTCGTGCGGCTGGATCTTCCTCCGGCTTTTTCCGAGCATATATAACATGCCTCCTGCCACTATGATCGAGACACTCACTTCAACACATCTTGTCTTCCCCCCTGAAGCAGCTGCCATTTCCATGTCACAACAACTAACTAGTACTGCCCCTACTTCCCAACTACCAGATAGGGCCTTGGGCTCAATACTAGTTTTACCAGACAGTGTCTTAGGCCCACTACCAGTTTTACCAGATGATTCTGCAGACTATATACCAGTCTTATCATCAGACAGCATACCACATACAATTGCAAGTGTCCCTAATGACACAGTCCAAGGCATCATGAATAGCAATCCTTCATGGTTCTATCATACTGATGATTATTACCTGCAGCAACTACAATCCCTTACCAGAGCTGAATTATGGGCTGCTGTTTGTACATGTGTTGATCAGACACAAGGTATCAGGCAATCCAAAGCATTTTTGGCTAAGCAACTACTGCAGCATTTCAACTCATCTAAAGTGTTATTGGCAAATATGTCAGATGTTCTCCTGTGCCAAACATGCAACTGCTCTCTGCTGCTCAGTTCACCATTCCACTGTAGATATATAATTTTGAAGCATTACTATATACAATTATATGGCTGCAAGATTCTGAAATGTCTATGCCAATCTCCTATGCTTTCCAGTATAGCACATGATGTTGCTCATTCAAGTACAGTTCCTGATATAGACCCTCATATTCTCAGCCAACTGAAATGTTTAGACAAGGACATTTTAGATCATTGTTACACCATATTTCAGACTGACTACATGAAGAGCAAAACAAGAGCAATGCAAATACTGGTTTCCAAGATATTGGCCATTAAGCAATATATCAGTGACTTGAGTATTGCTAAAGTGTACCAACAATACTTCACAGCTGTGACATACAGTGGCAACATGTTACCTAATGTGCCAAAGCCATGCAATATTGCTGAAAGTATCTTGATTGCATACTATGGTGATGCTGTGATAAATGCAATATTCCATAACACACTCCCAGAAGTAAGGAAACAGCAGCAAGTTCAGTATCAAAGAGACTATAGAAGGTTGAAAAGACAAGACAAGAGCATACAACTAAAGCAATCATACCTCAGTGAAGAAATGAATTGGCCTACCATACCTAGCACTGAGACTGAGTTAAGATGTGCATACAATTATTGGAAAGCAACACAACGGCATTCTCCTCTCATCTGCTCTGTGTGCTCTAGCAGTGCCCATAGATTGAAAACAAAGATCTATGATATGAATCAAATCCCCAACATAGTGCATAACATGTCTTTTTTGCAGGTACATGACCCATGGATTATTCAGAAATGCATTGTACAACAAAATTCCAATGAGTTCTTGTATGGAAATGTTTTGGATGGCTTCATGTTGGATAAAAAAGGGCTGCTATGCAGTGATCCTATCAATCACAGAATATCACTATGTTCAGACTGCTACAATTCCCTAAAGAAACCAGCTATGCCCAGATATGCACTAGCAAATAATCTATATAGAGGTCATCTTCCTACTGAATTTTGTGACCTTACATGGGTTGAAGAGATGGCATGTGCTATTTATCATATCACTGCCCATCTAACCCGTTTGTATGGATCTTCAGAACCTGGACAGCCAAAGATTTTTCATGGAAACACCATAACACATGATATGAATGTCATATCAACAACAACAGTGCTTCCTAGAACTCCTGCATACATCACTGGGTATCTCTGTTGTATTTATTGGACCTCATAAAATCAAAGCCAGTGACCTGGGCAATACATTCAGAGTGCAAAAAGCCAAAATATGGCATTTTCTTCTTTGGTTGAAGCACCATAACAAATTATATGAGCAGATCCTGTTGGATCAGAGTAACATAGATCAATTTCCAGATGATGGTGTTCTTCCTGGTGTTGATGCTCAATTCATCCAAGACATTCACCAAAAAAGTGATGAAATCTTCCAAGAAGCAGCAGGTTTTACAGAACATCCTGCAGAGGCTTTTTTGCATGACAACTCTAAACATGCAGATGATCAACCAACTGTACTGCTGGAACAGACAGGTGTATCTGACCCAGAAGGAGACAACATTAGTATACAGTAGTTATGCTGATACTTATGTTCCGCTTTAGGTCTATGTTGTACCACTAAAAGCGGAGTTTAAAATCTATGTAGATTATTGTATCATCTTATCTACACCACCCTCACTGCTCAATCGATATTCATTCATAATACGGTTCAGGCACCCACATGGAGTCGGGGACGGCGCTTGCGCCGCTACAGGAATACAAGTGGACTATGAGACAATCGACAGTACGGAGGCGCTACAGTACACGGTATTCGTAACGTGACCGTGGTATGGAATGTGAGTACGGACAACAGTTACAGAGTCCTGGGGAATTCTGACCTGAGAGGACAAACATCACGTAGAAGAGCGGTGCGATGGAGTCAGCGCCGCCCTCCTCCAACTTCCCGAAGCGTGGAGCGCTTGGTCATCATATGTCGCGCGCGTTCGCGAGTGACTATCGTTCTGCAAACAGCTGTTAGGGCAGACAGTGAACGGCGGAATCCGACAGGTACGATGTATACGCGTTGGATGATGCTTATAAGGTGTTCGTCAGACGATGCTGAAGTGAAATCCGGTGAGGCGACTGTAGGCACTTATCGAGCGCTTGTAAAGTGGCACAATATTTCGATGATCTACAAACACTGAAATCGCTTATCGTTCTGAAGGGGATTCCCTGATGCCAAGAGCGCAGGCGGACGACGGTGCAGCATCTGCGCGGCTCCCCAGGAACCCTACGGCAGGCTCCAGGATACCGTCGGACGCGTACAGACGAGTCTGCGGTCCGGGTTTACGTCCCATACCGTAGGCCTTTCGTATATAGCTCAGTATGCGACGGCGCGACCATTCGACCGTGTACGCTGTGACGCCGGCATGCCCAGCACCGTCCTTCCCCGCATTCACCCAGTTGCGCGTCCCCACTTCAACGCAGACTCGCCGCTTTCTTCTTCCATGGCGCTAGCTGGCCCTGGTACGTCTTCGCCAGACGGCCGCAATCGTATCCCTGTTGCTCGCCAAACTGCAGCGCGACCCACCTATCGTGACTCTTCAACGGGCAACGCTTGGTCAATATCCGACGCGCCTGTTTCCTGAGTAATCACGTAAGCCAGCTGGCAACAATCACTGCGCGAGGATACTTACAACGGCCTGTCAGCAGGTCCCAACGATGCAATCACGCACCTATCCTCGTCACATGGTAGTCAGAGGTGGGGCACAGCTCAGGAGCACTAGCGAGTATACGCCTTTGAGATGCTCAAAAGGTATCGCCGTCTGTCCTATCCATCTGGCGTATAGACAGTGTTGAGCTAGGGCTGGGACGGTCCTCCATACATGTAGAGGGCGTGGGCCTATGCCTCCTACCGCAGCAGGAGCCACGGAGCGCGACGTTGTGCATTGCACCTTTGCGGAGCGACTTGGTAATTAGATTCGTGGCGCTCAGACGGTAACCGCGCTGAGCGGTGCGCACGGTCCTCCGGGGTCGACTATACTAGCAGAGCCGGTCGAGACAATAGCGCTGAAGCGGCGCTCAGCCGGACAGACTGTCCCGTAGGCCATCCAGCGAAGCCCGAGTGCGTAGGATGAGTAGGTTGAACGCATACAGAAAGTCACTACTCACCGTCCTACAGAGCCCGTCGAATGTGCTCTCCGTGTCCTCCAAAATCCCGTCACCATCGAACCACGTCAGTCGGGGCCCAGTCCGCGATGAGTGGGTTGGCCATATGCATGCAGCCTGTCCGTTTGGTAGATGGTGCAACGCACGCATGATGCCGAAATGGCATGGATGACTCGGAGGCCACTACGGATTGCGGCGCCCGCACCAAAGTCAATACCGCAAGCGGCGGGTTCCGCCATCTAGAGCGACCATACCACCGGAAATCAGTCAACGATATCGATGGAGCGAAGACTCGGACGAGGGAACTGACCATGTCCCCGAGCCCCTCGACCTTGCTCTGTTCCACCTGTCCCTGAACAGGAGCCCAACGTGGCGAATAAGGCTACAGGCGAGGAGTTGAGTTTGCCTGCGTGGACCGCGCAGAGCTTGCGTTACATGAGCTTGGCCGCGGGGTGCCGAGGCGCATATGACTGAGGGGGCGGCAGGGCGTACGCGGGCGAAGCAAAGGGCGTGGACAGAGGGACACGCGCAGGTGCAACGCTATCGAGCTGTTCGACGTGGCGGGAGGTAAGAGGATTGGCTGGGAGCTGCCGGTATGCGTTCCGCTCGTCGATGACGACGGTGTCCTTGCTGGACGACAAGGGCGGGTTGTTTGGTTCCTGTCATGGGTGTGGCACGTCGCGTAAGACACGAAGATATTATGGTGGAAAGTGCGCGGAATGATGGGCAGTTGCTCACCGAACCGTCCGCGCTGTAATCCCAGAGAGGCGGGCACGCTGGCGAGGGCGGAGCGTGGTGGAGGGAGAGGGACTGCGCGCGACCAGGTGCGTTGATGGAGAGGTTGGTCGTCCTCACGTAGATATCCTCGTGGTTGCGTTAGCAGAACGCAGACGGTTGGGGATGAAGTTAAGTAGCATATGCGGACGAGATGCGACTGTGCTGCGAGGAAGTGAGGAGGTCCCGAGTGGTTTTGCGGTGCTAGTGAGCGGAGGAGGTGCTGGTAGTTGCTGTGTTGGAAGTGAGCAGTATGGTTGACGGGACGTCCGAGGTTCGTTTGCCGCGCGCCTCGGGCATCTGCGGGCCAGGCCGCTTACGTAAGCTTCGCTCGCACAGTGTCCCTCGCTCGTGTCGGACTGCCCAACACACTCTTGGTGCATTTGAACTGATTTATATGGACCTTACAGATGTTCTCAGTAGGTTTCTCGGTCTGTGTGGGATAAGGACGCGTAATAATGGTCATTTTGGGAAGACATGCTGTAAGCGCCCGTGATAATGAGCACATCAGTGATCTTATCTGAGTTCGCTGCCTAAATGGGTAGATGTAGCTGGAGATCACCTGCTCGTCCGAGAAATCAATAACATTCAAGCACAAAACTTGTCCAGCCCGATGCACGTTAGCATAATCAAGGAATGTCAGTGAGGCACATACTACTCAGATACTAGCATCGCAACCTGACATAGTAATCTGTCCGAAGACCGCCCGTTTAGGTAGCCATGTCAGATTAGATCACTGATATGCCCGTTATCACCGGCGCTTATGTTGTCCGTGCGCAGAAATGGCGGTTTTGCGGACAGTCCATCTCAGAACTCGATCTCGACACCCGGAAAAGCCAGTAAAGCACGGTATGGTATTCTTCAGCATCCTGAGTTGTGTCCGTTATTGAAAAAGCAGCCAAATACTAGCGAGACACTGTCTGCGAGGTCAGTTTACGTAAGCGGCCTGGCCCGCAGATGCCCGAGGCGCGCGGCAAACGAACCTCGGACGTCTCGCCAACCATAGAGCAGAGAGCCTGGCAGTGGTAGTGACCGTCTGGTGTCGACCGGCGCCGCGAGCAGCGTCCGCGACCTCCTCCGGATAAACATCGGATGGGCGGGCTGGCGGGCCGACTGCGGCTGCGTCGACCGTCGACGACCTGCGCGACTCGCCGCCGCCTCCCTCGTCTTCGCGTTTACCGGACTGTATCATCATCACTGTAAACCGCTGTATGCTGTACGCCTTGCCACTAGTGCTTCAGACACTGAGTGCGACCGTGACCGCCTTCAATTACTCAACTTGCGCTCGAACCCCCCAGCACGCCCCGCTGTTTACTGTATCCACCCGGTTTGTCGTCGCTCCCTGGTCTGCGCTGAATCTCGAAAGGATTTCAAGCAATCCGAGGCCTGACAATGTGCTCGTTGCTGCGGCCCGACGTTGAACATGGAGCACAGGTGTGGAGCACGAATATGGAGTGGGGAGGGGCAACGCCTTAGGGAGCACAGGTGTTCTCTCGGAGTCAACATTCGCATGCAGTGGTACAAGATACGCAAGCTCTAGGGTCTTCACATAGGACGTATTGCATTTACGTCGTTGGTACGTATGTGCGTTTCCCTCGTCTGTGCTCTCGCCAATCCCGCGACGTTCACTCGCCGGCAGAGGAACAGATCACGTCGCTCTTCAACGGCTCGCTTATATTAAATGAGAACGGAAGCGTCCAGGTACGACAGGTCGTTGGGTAGCAATGGGCTCGTGTACTAGGACAGGCCAGGCCGCAGAGCATCATGCAGGTAAGCGTTGTTTTGAATGCGTGGCTGGACATAGCTGACTGGCGCTGCCTTCCTTGACAGGCGGGCGGATGGAGGCGGTACATATGGGAGCCGCGACGTAAACTACCGGTTCTTACCCCAAATAGATGCGACGTTGACATACTGATGGTCTACGTCTACTCCGACCGCACGATCTGGTACTCGAACGGTCTGGTGATACAGAGAACATGAGATCTGAATTCCGCGTTCAAGTGGTCCTGTTTGATTATCGACGAGCATAAGTAAGTCAAATAGACTCGACGTTCAACGTCCAGTACTCATGTTTCTGCGCGCTCTCCAGGACAGCTCGCACCGCACCCAAGGACACTGGTCCTCCGTATCCGATTCCTCACGGTCCTAGCTTCTATATGTGCCGGTGAGCGCTATGTACTCTGATATATACTATCATCGCACTGATTAGTCTCTGCCACTAGCTTCGCCCGTTCCCCTTCATTCGCAGGCTGCGACTCCTTCGCATAGCAGCAACGAAAAGTCAGTAGTCGTCACAGATGCGAGTTCAATCGGCTATGTAGGTAGTGTTCGAATCGTGTTGATGTGTTTTACCTTGCAGAACGTACTGGCAGCCTCGCTATACGTCACGACCTCCTCGCGGTGCCGACGAGCAGCAAAACGTCTCGTGTCGTCTCCATCACACCAACGGACGTAGTCTCAGGATCAACTACTGGTAGGGCTCCTCTGCTGAAGACGAATCCCGTGCCAGGCTCCTAATTCGCCATCCTCGCAGAATCTCCAGACACATTCGCACTTCTGCCGTCTGTGTACAATCCGGTGTACCGACATGGAAGAATGTGCATCGACGTGAGTAAAAGTTCAATTCGTGCGCGAGACGTGCTGATACGGGACACGGACTAGTAGGACGGCCGCCTCCGGAGCGTCATCTCAGGATGAATCAGCTCCGCGGTTGCCCACCGAGATCTGCGGACGGATCATTGACCATGTAGCGGCGGAATTGAATCTCAACTACCAGGTTCTGACTGGGAATCCAAAGCTCCTAGCTCTTCAATCGTGCGCACTAGTATGCAGGGATTGGTACTTTCACACCTGGTACCATCTCCGTCAGCGCGTTCACCTCCGTGACCGGAACGACGTCCGTTCACTTTCCAGGACACTCCGCGAGAGACCACGCCTCAGCGGTGTCGTCCGACAGGTCGTCATCTCGGGTCAAACATCTGGCCAGCAGTCACTGATTCAACACCTCGGAACGTTTGCCGCCATGCTTGCCGGGAAGCTCCCGGAGCTCTCGAAGATCACCATCGAGGAAGCGGAATGGACCGTTGGCTTGATGAGGGTGGAAGACTTCGGATATCTCGCCGCATTTCACCTCGTCAACACGTTAGCCATCGCCAACGTCACCATGTCGAGCATCGCCCAGCTGGCCCGCCTCATCTCAGCACTCCCTGCCATGAGACATCTGTATTGCTTCAATGTCGACTGCTCACAGAAACACCCAGTCTCTCCTGTCTCTCTCCCGCTCAATTCTGCAAGCCTGAAGGTCCTCGAAGTGCGATGGGTCGCGCCTGCGGTTGAAGACCTACTCGTTCGGATCAGCCAGGCTTCCCGGCTACGCAAGCTCGATTTCGGAGTTGGCGGCGAATTCACCTCATCCTCCGCAGGCAGCAGAACCCAAGCTTTATTGGATGCAGGTGCGGCCTCAGTGGCAGCCCTCACGCTCTGGATTGCTTCCGCCTCCTCCGTGGACAGTCACACTGTTGATTCCACTGTAGGCAAGTTGTATACGTTCGCTCTCCGATTATCTGATTGACCATGAATGTAAGTAGAACGACACCTCAACCTGTCACGCCATGAAAGGTTGTGGCGATTGGCGATTCGCCTGTACCACCCCTTTGTTGCGTGGTCCTGGATTCCTCACATTGTCTCTCGAATCCAGTCAGATCATCTCATGGCCTTTTCTGTTTTGTTTATGGCTCGTGCAGATCATGCAGCCGCCGACTTCGATGGGGTGGTGACGATGATGGAGGAAGATGGGATCTTGGTGCGATTGGATGATATATTGCAAGCAGATCGCTTCGCCAATATCGCACCGGGTGGTATATGCCTAGGCCTCCTTGTTTTTGAAAACGACTGGCTGCCGCTTGTCAAGTTGTTTGATTCAGAATCATCATTCAGAGAGCATTGTGGCCGGTGGGACGAGCTCGTTAGACGGAAGATGCCGGGGTGCGATAGACGGGGCATATGGACGTACGTGATACATTCGGTCCGATGTAATGGCAGAGACGCACTGAGTCCCCTTCTTAGCATCGTTTATAGCATCGAAGAGCACGAGAACTGGCGTCGTAACATGGATAAAATTCATAAAGCGACGAAAAACCAGAAGGCCAAAAGCGGAGTAGAGGTGCAGCGAGAGGACGACGCCGAGCATGCGTCGGACACGTCAGGCTGACTGTCCTAATCATGTACACTCGCCGGTGTCAGTGTAACGAGTCCTGTGAGTGCATACAAACTGCTATACATACGTCTGTTCACCTGGTTTCTGCAGTGTTATCGTACGCGGCGCGGTTTGCGCATTTGATTGTCTCGCCAAAAGGCGAGCGGCGATGCCCTATGTAGCGACGTAACACTATTCGCGGGATGTCCCCGAAATACTGGTCCACGGATGTCGTCACGTAGAACATTATCGCTGGTGTAGCAGTGTACTCGGAGCGAACGCTCTCGCACTCTGGGTATGTCAGCGCACGGATCTACCTCCCCTACTACTAGCCTGGTACTCTCAAGTTCACCGGCCGCTGCAGGAGGCTACCTCCAGGGCGGAGATCACAGTTACGGTTTCGTTGGGTTTCCGCTACGTACTAATGTTCATGACAGAGCATGCTGAAACATACAGCTAGCGCGGTGTCTTATGCCTTCGGACTTGCTGTCGACCGACGGGTGTGTGATAATGGCGAGGTCCCAACGTGGACGCACTGATTCGAAAGACTGACCGGGACGGCCCATCTGCTATGCGGTTCTTACATGCATGCCACACGCAGGGGCGGAGAACTTGAAGGATTGTCCTCGTGGAAAGGCTGACCATAGTTCGGATATGAATATGTGCTGTATCTATCGGACTAAATATTATGTCGTGATGTACGTGAGACAGCATTTTGTCCACGAGAGCATCCGAGGACAGCAACAACGATCACCTGGCTGCGTGCACGACCACAGTGCCAAACGGTGCGCGGCACTGTATAATCAACCAATAAGTGAAGTACACAAAATCATAGGGCGATTCGCCGCAACGTGCATCATTGAGAACTCGGAATGAAGCTTCCACCATCGCTCTCCGCGCACTTCGCCTTGAGGTCGTCGTCATGGTCCACCACGCTAGTGATCTTCACGGCGAGCGGGCGCATCTGGTACGAACCCCCTGATGACTCGTCCGTGCGGTTGGTCGTCCTATTTGACCCAGCATGGGAGTCGTACTGGATGCGCGAGCCCGTTTGCGCCCAGCCCAGTCCGACTCTGACGTTGATGAGCATGAACGATATGCCGGAGAGCTCCGACCAGGTGTCGACCGCTGTGAACTGCAGGTTGGAGTTGGCCTGGTACGAGATGAAGAAAAACGTCGTCCACGCCCTGCCAGTGCATTTCAGAGTCAGTCAGCTATGCGGCGAGGGGTAGTCGCGACGACGCAGACTCACGTGTAGAGAGCGGCGCTTTCTATGAAGGTTGTCAATACGTTCTGGAGATCAGTCAGATACTGGTACTACTGAGACGCGGTCTGGAATTGCGTACGACAAGGTTGGTCCCGCTGTAGAGTTTGACGTGCCGTGATGTCCAGACGCGATATCCGATCATGGCTTAGTGAATATTCAGATTAGACGTACTATCGCCGGTTCGTGTGGTGCCGCATGAAACTCACCAGTGCTGTAGACGTTCGTGCTGATACATCGAATACGTATGAGACTACATCTGTCGCGACGACCGGAGATGCTACTAGTATGCTCACCAAAGTGTGAATACGCAGTCGCTAGTGATCCAACGACCGGCTTGGGACACGAACACGTTCTCCCCGGGATAGTACTGAGTGAACTGGTAGGTTATGCCGATGCCGCATACTGCGTTGTGTGTCCGAGTCGGCGACTGCAGCTTTTACAGCAACTGTGTCACTAACCTGTGAGTCCCGCGAGCGTGCATAGCGGGAATATCACGATGGCCGTGCGACGGTTCCATACGACCCATAGCCTATAGATCTATAAGTACAAAAATATACTGCGTCAGCTTGTTGGGTCGGCGTGTACGCGCGGAGGTAGTACGAACAACCATGGTGTCGCCAATGATCAACGAGGCCATCAAGAATCCCGTTTTGACGACCTCCGTGAGCTGTTTGAGGTTCCCGTAGAACGCTATGGGATCTGTTCCGCCCTCGAAGTATACGAACGCTTGGAACGTGCGGATGCACGTGAGTATCCAATGCTGCAGGCGGGCACTGAAATGTCAGTGACGAGGAGGTTCAATAGGGAGCGAACATACCGCAGTGATCGTTACCGACAGCGCGATCGCCCCGAGGAACATGGGTGTCTTGCAGAGGTGCATGAACACCACAGATGCGGTGGCGAGGTGTGGGAGCGTCGGCTGCAGCAGTTGCCTTTGGCGGTGCACCAAGAGATAGATGGACGACACGGAGAGCACGAAGAAGATGCCGTAGAGGAAGCTCTCCATGAAGACGGTCGCGACATTCGCTGCTACCAGAGGAACTTGTTGCATCTTGATGACTGAGGGAGAACACGAAGGTCCGAAGCTCAGTGCACGAACACGCAGATGGCTACGCCGAACCGTGCGTCTTCGCGGCGCGCTTTAATGCAATCAAGCGCGAGAAGAAACTTCTTGCAGAAGCGTATGGGATGCTGGATTGGCATAAGTTAAGAACCCAAAGAAGTAGGAGGCGCGCCGGGAAACATTCATGATGAATGCGAAACGACGGGTCACAGCAGTAAATTGACATGCAACATATGCCTGGTGTTGACTGCTCCCTGATGACGGAAGGGACAATTGCGCCGCACGCCCCTCTGCCTTGTGCGCGCGGATGCTAAGGTTCAACGTTCAGGTCGCACCATAGTATACCGTGGACACGACACGTCGTACCTGCACTGCCATAGTCAATTACAGTGAGTGAGCTTCCTCAGAGGAAACCCTGGAGCCTCGACAGCATACGTTTGTCCTAGGTTTTCAAATTGGCAACTCGAGGATTGCTGTGATCAGCCGCGCTGCGACGTTTTGTGATATATGTACAGGTCGTTACTATCCTTGTCAGGTGCCACGCACCGCCACCAGAATAATGTCAGTAAATATGTGAGTTGAACAGATATCATCACTCACTGTGACAGACTCGCCCGCAGTGGTACAGTACCGTACATTTTCAGTCGAGCTGTGTTCCGCTGTTGCCAATGAGAAGCTTAAGGTTATGGAGTAACGCATGCGGCGCCGGAGTCGGCGTTGATACCAACATTCGTTATCTCCCAGTACTCACGACATGTCACGGAAGTGGTTTGGGAAGTCGACGGGTTACAGCAGCAGCCATCTGCACAGGTACGGTGGCATGAACTTTGCTAAGCTTCGTGGCGTCCGATCACGAGCGGTGGGTCCAATTGGAGCGCCGCTCACACGCCACGGTGGCGAACAAGCACTGCTCTCTACGTTATTCTGACAGACAAACCGCCAGTACTAGTGTATCTCTTCAACGTTGCTGACCTCCTGTCTTGAATCCTGTGGAGGTACTTACCGGTACCGGTGACTCACGTGGGTTCGAGCTGTCCCCGCGTCGGAGACTTCCATGTCAATTACTGCCAACGCGACTGGGAAGTCCAGATGTGAGTACTGCGATAAGTTGTCAATTTGCTGCCACTGCGTTGCTTACCACTGTACGCGACAGTGACGGATCAATCGATCAGCGCTTAGGCTCTGAGTCTCTTCTCAGTCTTCTGCATTCCGTTCCCTGGCCTGACGCTCGAGAATGTGCCTGCCACGGATTCATGTCAACCTTTCCAAGTCCATGGGCCCACAATTTCCTGTTCAGCATGCTAGATGATCAGGAAGACATCCCGTAATTCGCCACTTGCGATGGCTCTTGGCCGCATGGAGCAAGTGACTGAGGCTGAGCGCTGAGCGCTGAACACCTTTGAACCTTGATCAAATGGCAGACTCGGGAAATGGTAAATGGTGTACTTGGATGCGTTATACATGCTCAATCCTCGACTCGTCCCTGCAGCTGGAAGCCCTCGCTCTCAACCATGGTCTCTCGTCGGTTTCTCCCTCCTCCGCCTCAGACGCAGGCTCGGTCGAGTACTACGTTCCGGCCTCCGCCTTTAGATGGGTCGCTCTCCCTCCCCGAAATCTTCGATTGGCACGCAGTGCACACTCAGGACCACCGTCTCTTTGTGTTTGCCAAGGGCGATGGCACCCTGCGGACTATCTACTGGCCCGAGGCAGTCAGAGCCGTGTACACGGGTGCGACCATCCTTCGAACGCGTCTAGCAGACGCTGCCGTAGGGGGAGAGACTCCAATCGTAGCCATATTGGCACCGTCTGGTTCGTCAATCATTCCGTCGCCACGGGAGAACGGGAGAGCTGCGTCTTGCTGACATTCATCCCTAGACGCGATCCCGTACTTCACAATGATGATGAGCATCATGCGGGCGAACTACGTCGCGTTCCCAATATCCCCTCGAAACTCGCCGCTGGCTGTTGCGCACCTCATCAACAAGGTCGGGGTTAGTCATGTCCTCGTCGGTCGGGAGCAGGCCATGCAGGACCTTGTCAATGAAGCACTGGCCATTCTGACCACCCGCTACGATGCCCACACACTACCGACGCTCTCACCTATGCCGCTCTTTGAAGAGTTATTCCTTCCTGAGACAGCTGAGAAGGCTGAGCCGCCATCCTATGTATACAAAGGTCCTGATGCTCTCGCGATGGTCCTGCATTCTTCCGGTATGGCCTTGATTCGCCCTGCGCTGGTATGGTCTCATGCTCTTTGACAGGCTCCACTGCCTTCCCAAAGCCAATCTTATGGACGAACCACCGCTTCTGTCAACTGTGTCTCATCCCTTGGTTCGGAGAACGGGACCTCACCGGCCAAGTATTCTCGCTTCACACGATGCCTATGTTCCACGGGATGGGTGTACTGCAGCTCTGTTGGACGGTACGTTCAGTCCGCTCATCCCTCGTAAAGGTGCATATACTCAGCTTTCTGGCAGGCATCCTCCGGGTTGGTAGTCAGCTCGTTCGAACCAAAGTCCCCAGCCCCGGTCCCGACACCCGACGCCCTCTTCGTGGCTGCCAAGGCGACGGAAAGTGACATTGTGTTTTGCGTGCCTTCATTCATCGAGGTGGGTGTCACAGCGCATGCAGTATGTATATACTGACATCTCGATGTCTCACTGGTGCGCGGACCCCGAAGGCGTGGTCCCGGAACCCGGACTACGTTCGCTGGCTTGCTTCTCGTGGAGGCGTGGTACGTCTGGCTCGTACCGGTGACCCATCGGTCCTTGATATTCTTCGCAGCTTTTCGGCGGCGGTCCTCTGAACAAGGAGGCGGGAGACTTCATGACCTCGCAGGGCGTCTCAATCTTCATCTTATACGGCTCGTCAGTACTTTCTTCACTGGTCGTCCTTGTTCGAGCCATCTCTAACAACATCTATGTACCTAAAGGACGGAGGGTGGAATCATGAGTCCGATCCTCCCGTGTAAGACGCTGCATCACGATAAGCATAGACAGAAGCTGATGCGCCTTGTACAGCGCAGGTCGGCTACGACTGGGATTACTTCAAGTTCCCGGGTCTTGTTACGCCTCACATGGAACCGTACGGAGACAACACCTACGAGTTCGTCATGTTGGTACGTGCACACCGCGATATAATCTACACATCGCTCAGGCCCGTTCGCAGGAGAACGAGTACTGCCGTCCAAGTGTGATCAACACCAAAATTGGCGGAGTGGATGCGTATGCGTCGTCCGACATGATGATCCCCCACCCCACGAAGCAAGGGTACTGGAAGGTGTTTGGAAGAACAGACGATCAGATCATGCACAACACTGGCGAGAAGGTCGGTGCAAGGTCGCCCTCTCATCGAACCACGTTCCTGATAACTTCCCACCCAGACGAACCCGGGACCGCTAGGTGGGTAGTGGGGGTACGACAGATGCAACGATCGGCTTATCGAAATCGTCCAGAGAACATGCTGAATCAGGATCCGCACGTCTTGGCGTCTGTGATGTTTGGGCGCGGTCGATTTCAGGCAGGGATCCTCGTCGACCCCCGGCCTCAACACAGGTTTGACCCTGCAGACGAGACGAAGCTGGCGGAGTTCAGGAACATGATATGGTACGTGATACTGTCTGTGTCGTGTGTCAATCACCAACGTTATCGTGCCAGGCCGACCGTCGAACGGATGAATGCATATGCCCCTCAACACTCCAGACTCTTCAAAGAGGCAAGTGCGCACTGACTATCAACGAAGCTCACGTTCTAACACCGTCCTTCCAGATGATCATAGTATCGAACCCTTCTAAACCATTCACTTATACGGCGAAGAGCACTGCACGCCGGCAGGCCGTCATTGACGACTACGCCGAGGAGATCGACGCTGCTTACGACAGAGTTGAGGAAAGTACTCAGTCCAGCATCCCCCCTCCGTCCCAGTGGGACCACCCCACCACGCTCGAATTCGTCCGCGCGGTCATCAACAAAGTCTTAGTCCACAATGTGGACGATAACGACAATATCTTCCAGCACGGCTGCGACAGGTGCGTGGACGTGCAGCGCCAGTGAATGCACCCGTGAATTCACATGTCGTGCACAGTCTGCAGGCAACTCACATCAGAAATGCGCTGTTGCGCGCTTTGCGGGACTCCGCGCAGCTCGACACGCGCAAGAGCGTTGGGAACTTCGTCTACGACCTCCACACTGTGACCAGCCTCGCTGCTTTCCTCCTCGAGCTAGCTACAGGCGCCTGGTCAGGCTCTATGAAGTCTATCGAGGGCAGAGCAGACAGCATGCTTGCGATGGCCGCGAAGTACCTCAATGATCTCCCGGAACACAAGTCCGCCACCTCGACTGCCAGCCTGCATCCCGTCATCTTGGTGACGGGTACTACGGGCAGCCTGGGGTCCTTCCTACTCTCTCGTCTTGTCGAAGACCCGTCTGTCGCGCGCATTTACGCCGTTAATCGTCCTGCGAGAGACGGGAGAGGATTGCGAGCACGACAGGAAGCTGCTATGGCTTCTCGTGGACTCGACATCGCCTGTCTTGAGAACAGCAAGGTTGTGCTCCTGGAGGCCGACATCTCTGTGGCCGGCTTCAACCTCTCGCATGAGGTGTATGCGGAGGTGCGTGTCACGGCGATGTCGAAGCTCTGCTCCCCAGACTCACCGACGGTGCTATAGATGCAATCTTCCGTGACGCATGTAATCCATAACGGTATGCGCTTCTTTGGTGTCTTTGTATCCTGCATGTTCACGATGTCTCGTCGCAGCATGGAGAGTAGACTTCAACTTGTCTCTCGAGTCGTTCGAGCCCAATGTCAAGGGTGTGCGACACCTCATCGATTTCGCACTGTCCTCCCCGCGTCCAAGCCCACCACGAACACTGTTCACCAGTTCCATCGGGGTCTTCCAGAGTGCGTCCGTCCAATCCAAGTTAGAGACTCGAGCTCACGGGCATACAGACATCGAGGGCGTCCAACTGGCTGAGCAGTTCATCAGTCCTGCCGTCGCCGTCGGGTCGGGCTACTCGGAATCGAAATGGGTAGCGGAACGGATCCTCATGGAAGCAGCAGAGAAGACAAGCCTCGAGACCCTCGTCGTCCGCGTCGGTCAGATCTGCGGCGCGCCCGACGGAGCGTGGAACGCGCACGAATGGTTCCCGTCCATGGTGCAGAGTGCCCCAATCCTCGGTTGTTTCCCGGATGATCCCAAGGTGAGCCGCACGACTCGTGTTGTCGAACCGTACTCATTGTGTGCAGGCGGTGTCATGGGTGCCTCTCGCCACAGCAGCCAGCGCCCTCGCCGGGCTCGTACACGCCGCATACAAGAAGGACGTCATTCATTTGATCCATCCCCGCCCCGTCACCTGGTCCTCGCTCGCCGCCGTCATCGCAGACGAGCTCGACGTCTCCCTTGTCCCCTTCGCCGAATGGCTGTCCAGGCTCGAAGCGCTGCACGACGCACCCCCTCGTCGGCCAGACGCACGCACGGAAGTCGAGCTGCTGCGCACTGTTCGGGCACTGCGCGTGCTTCCATGGTACCAGGGGCTCCAGACATCGCGAAGCGGCACAGAGGCGCTGGGCTTCCCCGCGCTCTCCGTGGCACGGGCGAAGGAGCTGTCTCCTGTATTGGCGGAGGCGGCCTCGCTGAGTAGCGAGGATGTGAGGAAGTGGCTAGCATTCTGGCGGGAGACGCAGTCGCTTTGACTCCTACCGTTGTCTACCATAGATGCATGGTAACGTTTTCGTGTCAAACTGAATAGATTCGTGACTGTCTCTGCGATGTCAAGCGTTCGCTCGCGCGCGTGTATCACGGTAAGGATGACAGCTCGTCCGAGTCGCTGGTACTATACACCCTCGTGTCTAAGCACCATTCCAGACGGTGCCCCGTAGGCCTGTACATTACGTGATCCACAGCAGAAGTGCCCAGTCAACTTGTCGCTCAAGATATGCCCGCACCACGTCGGTGGAGGCATTATCATTGTGTCTACATCGTGCACGGACCCAAATACGCAGACCGACTTCTGTGAGACACCACGGGACATCAAGCACACGGCGCGTCATCGCCTGCAAGGCCCACGCACCAAGGCAGACCCCGCGACGGCGGCGCCCGCCAGCCCCGTCACCTAATTCGTACCGCGTCAACGCACGAATACGGCACATCTGGAAGAGCGGACTGACCGCTGCGAAGACCACGCCCTTCCACCACACATAGTCGTGCCCGATAAGCGCGCCGCCGATGGGCGTG
The DNA here is from genome assembly GCF_022264815.1 of Rhodofomes roseus. Taxonomy (NCBI): domain Eukaryota; kingdom Fungi; phylum Basidiomycota; class Agaricomycetes; order Polyporales; family Fomitopsidaceae; genus Rhodofomes; species Rhodofomes roseus. The sequence goes on along the minus strand of NW_025952960.1, from coordinate 1,786,442 downwards.
CCGACCAGCGCACCGATGCCGACGGGGAACAGCGCGATGCCCATGCGTTTCCTGCCAGTGCGCCGAGAAAACAGTCATGGCTGGAACACGCGAGAGCAGCGGATGTGACGCACCCTACGTCGGCGCCGTCTGCGCTGATGGAGGCTACGGCGGGGAGGTACAGCGATACGGCTGGCGAGGCGCGAACGGTCAGACGTGCGGGGTCAAGCAGAGTCGCGGATGGCATACCTGTTCCCGAGAAGAAGCCGTAGCTGCGGCGCGTTGGGTTGAGCGTTGGGTGCGCGTGGAACATGGACGGGAGACTCACAAGACCGTGAAGAGGACGAGCCCGTACGCCGTCGTGCACCCGAGCAGCGCGAACTGCAGCACCGCTAGACCGCGCCCAGCATCAGCCCGCACACCGACACACACACACAGGTAGGCACGCACATCCGACGACGAGACACGGGACGTACACCGCGAGCGCGCCCCAGCGGTCGCCGAGCCAGTTCGGGAGGACGCGCCCGAGCGCGTTCGCGGCGTTGAGGATCGCAAGGCTGTAGAAGGACAGCTCCCGGCCAACGCCGTGCTGCTCCGCGAAGAGCTGCACGTACGACGGCGGGAACCAGAGCCCGAGGCCCGTCAGGAAGCCCTGCACGAGGATGCACGCGTATCTGCGGTCCAGGAGCGGCGGGCGCGGTGCGGCGGCCTCTTCTGGGTCCCCGCTGGTTCGGTCGGTCTTCGTGGCTGCGTCTTCGTCGTCAGTTCGTCCCGCGGTGAGCGTGCCGGGCGGCTTCTCTTGGATACCCGGGACGGCTGTGGGCTGCGTGGCAGGTCGCGCGTCGAACAGGAGGAGATTGCCAACGAGGAGCAGACCCAGGCATATGAACGCAATGATGCGGATCGCCCAGCCGAAGCCCAAGGGCCCGTTGAACAGGTAGTTGAGGGCGACTAGAGACGGAGCTCTGTCAGTTAGGCGACGAGGGATGCACGAGCACCTACTCGAGAAGGCGACCGCGCCTAGGGAGCCGCCGGCAGGCACGATGCCCTGTAGTGCTGCATTAGGTCGATCGTGTAATCCAGTGACGAGGAGTGGACGTACCATTGCTAATGCCTTCTTCTTGTGGAAGTGCTGGGAGACGAGGACGGAGGTAGGGAGGAATATGGAGCCCATCCCCAGGCCCATTCCGATACCCTGCGATAAGAGCACTTGGTAGTAATGTTGTGGTTGGGCGAGCGAGAGTAGAAAGTGGCTAGTACAGGGGAGGTGAGAATCGGAACCGAGAGAAGGAAGATGGTGGATAGGTGATAGAGGGACGTACCAGATCACGAATATTACTGAACCACCGATTAGGACATGCCTCAAGTATCCGCGGTCAAGCCTAAGCAGTCATCAGCACATGCGGTGGGAACGACGCGGGGTGCGCACAAGGGGCCTAGGAATGCGCCGAGCGTCAGGTCAAGGAGGGTCTGGATGCTGCCGATCCAGCTGATGGCGGACGCGGACGAGTGCGACAGGAATGTGCGGACATAGTACGCTTGCATCACACCGAAGGCGGACATCTGGAGGAAACGTGAATGAAGGACCACGAACAGCGTTGGGACGGACCCACGAATCCGATGACGCTGAACTGCATGAAGAACGCCCCGACAACTAGGATTGGTGAGGGGACGCATACGGTATCGCGCCGCTGTGAGACCTACCAGTCAGCCAAGCCCGCCACTTTCCGCGGGCGTAGCCGTCCGTCGTAGACGAAGCCATGATGCTGAGACTGGGATCGAGGATCAGACTCCTGGCTCATTCAGATCAAGTGGGACACTCACGAAAGTGTTCGATGCTACTGAGGTTTCTGGCGGGGGTGTCGGTACGCGTGGGGCAGATGCGGGAGAAATGAGGGTGACACTTGTGCGGCTGGCGGGGCAGCGCACCGGGGGACTGACGCCTCCACATGTCCTCCCCCGCGCCGCATCGCGGAGAATGATGATGAGGAACGCAGAAGCGGAAGTCTGCTCGGGACAGCGATGAGGGGAATCCCCGTGTCCACATCGGGACGACAGCAGCATCGCCAAAAGCGAGAAAATGTTACAAGGGCATACAAGGGCTTGTAAGATGGCATCAGCAATCTAAGATACAGCATTCTGACGGTCGAGGTTGCAATAGATTACCGCGCACCTACCGTCTGGCCAATGTCTCCAAGCGATGTAAGAAGTGCCAGGCTGTCTGTCCTTATACAGTTTTATATCGCTTTGCAATGCCAGGGCGGGGACGGTGCAGACGAGCACAATAAAATTCATTTCTCAATTGTTTTGCCCTCATGCTCAATTATTAATCACAGCTGTCTCGAGAGGTTCATTGATAAACAATCAATAATTGCACATTCTACGTATGACGGTACAACTGGTACATGACCCTAGTACTGGATAGCTCCCATTCAGCCGGACATGTCAGTATGGTCTGCAAACCCGAGTTCAGTACGTACTACGCACAGACGAGATCTAAGCAAAACATTAGTTAATACGACACATGAGATCCAGTCAGTTGAGGTACATACCAAGCAGGCAAGACCGTAGAAGAGGAGTACAGAGCATGTACTGAGTTGTGTAGTCTCGCCGCAATACCCTGCACATAGCATGCAGGGATTACGGCAAGGCAACACAACTCATCCAAGTCGTCCTCACCGAAGTCTCTCAAAGGGCATGAGACATTTCCGCCCACGTCTCCCTTTCTTATGCGCGGAGGTAAGGCAGTTCTGGGGTCCTGCTATGCGGCTAGCTGTGCTGCGCGGTTGGGGTGGCGACATCGCGACGGGACGTCCGCGCGACTGATGCTGCGGGCGCATCAGATGTGTCATATCCAATATGTGGGTGCTTACCGGAGAATTCGTAAGACTCGCCGAGCAGGGATCAGCGCTCCCGGTCGAGGCAACGGTGGTATCCTCTCCGAGAGCGGGACGATCGAGTGCCAGTGCAGCTAAGCACGTGGCGGGCGTTGGGACTGTCCGACTTGGTATGTCCGGAGCATGCGTGAAGAAAATGGCAGGATAGATCGACATCGCAATTGTGCGAGGCGTGGGCACCGCCGCATCGAGGACACCGCGTTTAGAACGTGACGTGAGGGTGCGTCGAGCACGGCGGGTTGTGTCGGACACCGTGACAATGACAAGGGTACGAGTAGGGACTTCGTGCATATGGAGAAGTGTCCACCGTATTGGACACTCAGTCGCGCCCGTTCTATGCGACTGTGGCCGGAATCGACCTTACAAACTGACCCTACATTCGTTAATATGATACACAGATGTGAGAACTGTAGACTGACGTAGGTCAACATAAGATTCCCGAGGCTTCTGTGGCGTGTTGTAAGCACAGACGCAAGCGGATGGTCATGGTACAAGGGGATACAACGGAAGTCGCAGCCTGACAAGAGCTTCACAACGATGACGTAAGCCTGGGGCGCCCATATAGGATACCCCATTTCTGCGTGATCGTACAAGAGCTTATAAGACCACTTATAAAGTCATTACAAGCGGTACTAAGTCTGCTATAACCTGATAAGTTATCGACGACCATAGCAGTTTCCCCCGGTTTTGCTGATGACAACGCTGCACTCTTCCACAAGGTGACTGATATGCCTGTCTCCGTCTGCAGCATCTGAATCATCGCCCTTGGTTGCCGGGCCATCCACGCGTCCTGCCAGACTTTGTGGCGGACACCATGATAGCCTCGTGCTGTAGAACTGTGCGATAGCGAGGACGAGGAGATAGTACTGTCGCACATGGTTCCGTCCCTGCGCTGCTTAGTGCTGACCCGGAGCGTTCGGTATGTATGTACTGCCCCACACCGCTGGGGCATGTGCATCAGTGCGGCTTCCTATGATCCTACGAAAGATTTTGCATCAGCATGCGTGAATGACCGGAGCTGGCAGCTGTCCACACATACATCTATATCCGCTCATCCACGGATCGAATTGAAGATCTGTTGGCTGGCGTCTCGCCCCCGCGCTCATTGCTCTTCGGCCCTCACGGCGCTCGTTGTTCTGTCATGGTATAGAGTCCACCAAATGCGGCGTTCGATTCGAGGTGACAGCCTCGAAGGAGATGAGACTTGGGCTATGTATCATTTGGTCAACGGCATAACGTCAGTTGGAGGGTGACTTGTCGTGGTCAAGTCACGGGCGTCACACACGCGTGCCACCGACGCGCTAACCCGGTTTGAGAGCTCGCTCCAGGCTGTTGATCTGCGGCCTGCCCGTGGTCCTGATACTTGAACGACTTCTCCCTTCCACCCACAAGATCAACGTCGTGACACGCCCTGGCCGTGTCGACCTCGAGATAGACGATTTTTCAGACCGTGAAACCAAAAGCAGTGAGTTTAAACGATACGTATCGAGTATGATCAGGTGACGGCATAACACCAACAGCAGTGTAGCCGCTCTCCGTGCAGGTCGGTGACCCAGAATAATGTCCGGAAAGCACGAACATATGACTACGCTTGATCCGTCAAGTTGACTCCACCGAAATCACCACGTTCACCAAACGTAGCATCCATGGTCCTCAACATCACTTCAAGTTCACGCCGACGGGGCGGTACCAAGCTTCCATGGCGTACAATCACGCTGTCAGAATGAGCCGCGACGCGCTCCAAGTCCCATGTACAGTATGTACATCAAGAACCGTGTGAGCAGTCAATGTCATAGTACGTAGAACGTCCGTTCTTCCAGCCAACATCCAATTGTGATGAAGGATTGATACAGCTTTGGTCTGCTCTCGAGGTTTCCCATAGCTATATAGTGTAGACCACATTGGCGCTGTTTCCAAGTTCTGAGCCTTTCAGTATCCTAGTCAAGTGCCTGTCCGACATTCCTCAGCAAGCATACAATGAACATCGGTTTAGCAGAGGTCAAAGAGCCCATTGCGATCGTACGTACCACACAGGTCCTTGTAACTCATTGTCTCACGCACAGCAGGTCGGCATCGCAGCGGAACTGCCCAGCGGGGCATGCGCCGACACGAATCTCGACTACAGACAGTTCAACAAGTTCCTACTAGACGGCGCAGAGTCGTACGTCCGCTTCCCCAGGGATAGGCTCAACATCGACTCGTACGTCTCCTCCATCCGGCACCGCCGCCCGGTGCTCATTCACATTCCATAGGTGGCAGGGCGAAGGCCTTGGTCGCATCGCCACGGCCCACGGGTCTTTCCTGAAGGACGTCGACCTGTTCGACCACGTCGAGTTCGGCATATCGACGAAGGACGCGCGCGCGATGTCGCTGAGCACGCGCAAGCTCATCGAGCTCTCGTTCCTCGCGCTCCTCGACTCGGGGATCGACTACCAGGGGCGCAATGTGGGCTACTACGCCTCCGCGACGAACCACGATATCCTAAGCATAGCCGAGCCGGTGAGTGGCGTGCAGCGGCGCGGGCCGACGCGCGATTGATTTGGGGGCCTGTAGGATGTGTACGAGGCGCAGGGGTCCTTCGGCGGGATACCGTGCATGGTGGCAAACAAGGTGTCGTATCATCTCGACCTGCGCGGGCCGAGCATCCCGGTCGACACCGCGTGCAGCTCCAGCCTGACGGCGACCCACCTCGCGGTGCAAGCGCTGCGCGCGGGCGAGTGCGAGTCTGCCGTCGTCGCAGCGTGCCAGCTGAATCTCCGGTACGCCGTCGTGCTAGGACCCGTCATATGGTTGCTGACACACCCGTGCAGGCTCGCGGACTTTGTTCAGTACAGCCAAGGCTCTGTGCTGGCGCGGGACGGGAAGTGCAAACCGTTCGATGCGAGCGCGGACGGGTAAGCGACGGTGTCCGCAGTCTACCATCCTACTGTGTTCATGAATCAATCGCTCAGATTCTCGCGGGGAGAGGGCGCGGTGGCGATTGTGCTCAAACCGCTCAGCGCAGCATTGAGAGATGGGGATCACATCTACGCGAACGTATGCAACTGTTACATCTCCTGTCCGTCATACACTGATAGGCCTCACCACAGATTCTTGGTACCGGATTGAGCTCCTCGGGCTCCTTGGCTCCAGTGTATGCGCCGGTGGCGAGTGCCCAGCTAGAAGCGATGAGGCGCGCCTACGTTGGTACTGGCCGCGATCCTCGAGAGGCCGACTACGTCGAGCTCCATGCGACTGGTAGGCACCATGATCTGCGTGAAACACGTGAGCTACCACTGACGCTTGAGCAGGAACCGCGGTGGGCGACCCGATAGAGTGCAACTGGGTGGGCGAACACTTTGCGCGAGACGCGGAGCTCCTCGTCGGTAGCGTCAAAGGCAACATCGGGTGAGAACCGCTCGATGGTCGATCATGGATGGCGAGGATGCTGACGCGCCCGGAACACAGTCATCTGGAGATCACCGCCTTTCTCGCGTCGCTGTGCAAGGTGTGCGGTCTCTTCGAAACCGGGGTGTTGCCCCCGAACGTGAACCTCGCGGCGCGGAACCCGGCGATTCGGTGGGACGCATACAAACTGCATGTCCCCCTCGAGCCGATGGTGTTGCGCGCGCGCGATGACCCACGAAAGCTCCTGGTGTCCATGTGCAGCTCCGGGATCGGCGGGGCCAACGGGCATGCTGTCCTCGAGAGCGCGCCTCCCATGCCAGCTGCAAGTGCCTGCTATTCGGCTCTACCGGATGCTCCTAGGCTTCTCATGGCCGGGGGCCTCTCGCCCTCTTCGGCGGCAGGCGTAGCGAGCTCTCTGCTAGACTTGGCGAGAGAAAACCCCGACCGGTTGCCTGCGATCGCCAACATATACGGCCGCCGCGTGCGACAGATGAAGTGGCGCAGCTTCGCAGTGGTCAATCCCGGGCAAGCCCTGTCTGCGGTCGACTTCCCTGCGCCTACGCTAGCTCAAGACGTGCCGACAGTCTTTGTGTTCTCGGGCCAAGGACCCCAGCATTTTGCAAGTAAGTTGTCGGCGCTCATCACTGATGGCCTTCGTTGCTGACCTATCGCAGTGGGGCGACAGCTCTTCGCGTCTTATGGCGTCTTCCGCAGGACGATGGAGGAGCTCGATGGGTACCACCTCGAACTAACGGGCACGTCCCTCATACGGGACGTCGGGCTGTTTGGTGACTTCCCGCCATTAAAGACCTTCCCGGCCGTGTGGCCGATCTCGGTCATCCTGCCTTCGCTTACCATGCTCCAGATTGCCCTTTACGATCTACTCTCGAGCTTTGGACTCCGGCCGGATGTCGTCATGGGCCATTCCGCGGGCGAGACAGCTCTCCTATACGCATCTGGAGCTGCGTCGAAGCGTATGGCTATTGCGGTGGCCGTCGTACGAGGCAGGACGATGACGCTGGTTGAGAACGCAGGGGGAGGGATGGCCGCACTCTCATGCGCGCCATACCAGGCCGATGAAATCATCCAAAGTGCGAAGGAATCATCTGAAGACGGCATCTTGGAGATTGCCTGTTACAATGGCCCACAGGCGGTCGCGATCGCAGGTCATCATACCCTGGTAGCCCGAGCGGTGGAGATCGCGACGAGCCGCGGGATCCTTGCCCGTACAATACAAACAAACGTCGCGGTTCACTCGCCCATGATGGATTTATGCGAGGCGTTGTATCGCCCCGAGATGGTTGAGGCGTTCGCTCGCTATGGACCGTGTCGCGCGCCCTCCATTACGACCTACTCTACCGCGACAGGTGCTCTGCTGGAAGAATTCTCACCGGACTACTTCTGGCACAATAGTCGAGGACCGGTCCGGTTTGCACAGACAGTGCGGTCCGTGCTGCGGGCTCATTCTACCGCTCGTTTCATCGAGATTAGCCCTCATGCGGTGCTATCGCTGTACCTGCAAGAACTGGGTGTTCCTCCTACCTCGATATTGTGTCCGATGCGGCGGGCGAAGGCATACGCAGCGCATCAGGAGCAAGCTGTACTCTTGAATGCGATGGGGCAGTTGGTAACTTCAGGATCCAACGCCATCGATTTCCGGGCGTTCAACGACTCCCCATTCGCCATGCGGGACTGCGACATACCCCTACCTTCGTACCCTCTCGCGCGCAAGCCTATCCCGTTCTTGCCTCGACATTCGAAATTGTTGCAACAACAGCTAGGCCCTCTTGTGCGACCGCTGTCTGGAGACAACCTCAGGGTCAATCATGCTACACATCCTGAGCTTGCCCAGCACGTCATCAATCAGGAACCTATTATGCCCGCTTCGGGATTCCTCGAGATGGTTTGTCCCATTCACTGACTTTTGCGCTGTTTTGTACTCATGCCGTGCCGATGAGTGTAGGTGTTAGAAGCGGGAGCAAACATCGTCTGGAATGTACGCTTCCACTCGATGTTTTCGCTAGCCTCAAACACTCCAACGGCGCTCAGAATGCACATCGACGGGAAGCACTGGCGAGTGGTCTCGAGTGCTGTTGCCGGAGTCCAAGAAGATAGTGTACGTGAAACTCCTATATGTGGCACGCTAATACTCATTGTGTGTCCAAGGCTGATGAACGCAAACCTCAAGTCCATGCGGAGGGCTTCATGACGCTAGACCAATACGACGTTGGCCAATACCACAACCCTGTCCCTTCTGATGTCTTACAGTGTTGCAAGCTCCATGATGCAGATGGTCTGATGTTCAGTTATTGTTCTATACCGGTGCCTGATGATGAATGCTAGACTTGTACCCCGGCTTTCAATACTTCGCACAATACGGCCCCGTATTCAGACGTATCAGGAGATGCTACTTTGGGTCTAACTACGCGTTAGTAGAAATACAAGGACTTGACGAGCCTTCTCAGGCGTGAGTAATGTATCGTATGCTCCTGTCATTTGCCACTCAATCGCCTGCAGTAATTACGTCATCCACCCGGCTCTGCTAGATGCATGTCTACATGTTGTTGTGCATCCTCGTTTCACTTCCGTCTCCGACACCAATGTCTTTTATTTGCCATCTGCTCTTGGCTCCCTTGTTATCGAACGGCAGAACCTCTTGGCGCCGCGGCTGGAAAGTACGTTGTACGCGTATGCTGTCCTCACAGATTGGCGGCCAGGTTCGTCGATTGGTACCCTCTCACTTCTCGTATCTGAGATACTGCAACACAGATGAGATCACAGCAGATGTGCATGTCATCGACGTGGGCGGAAAAGATCTCTGTACGCTCCGCGATCTCAAGGTAGCTCGTCACTACATCAACACTCCGACGCCTCCGCGTAGGCGGTTCGAGCTGATCGATCAACCACTGTCCACGATACCATTTGACTTCGGAACCGAAGTTGACGTGGGCGAGGAAGCCGTTATGAAAACGCTATGTGCTTCCCGCGTCACTGCTGGCCAGAAAGGAGGAAGTCAAATAGTGAGTCACAAATACATGCAGGGCCGCCCAACTCATCCAGGTGATATAGGTGAACAATACGCCGTGTACATCTCATTGTGGCGTCAACATATTGCTTGTTTGCGCCGCGCTCCATGCCTCTCGCTTGGGTGCTATGGGAAAGAGGGTGATCACTGTGTTGGGAGTGGACTTCAGTACGTGACGCTCTATGGGATCAACATGTCGCCGCGCTCATGTATGATTCATGCAGAGTCGGGATCGTTACATGGGGACGCCCAAGCCCTATTGCAAGCTTCGCTTGGACGGGCGATAACAGTCGTGTATCACGCCGCAGTCATGGGCGAGGACATGTCTCAGTCTCATAGTATTCCTGTGTCCTGCAAGACAGTGGACTTCAGCACTCGTGCATCTCGCCCGCACCATCCTATTTTCGACATTGTCCTTTATAACTGCTCTTCGCCATGGAGCACTCCAGACGTAACCACCATGGTTCGCGCTTGTGCTACATCCCTCATGCCCGGAGGATTTTTATTCATTCAAGGCGTTCAATCAGGTTCTGGAAGCGGCTCGGGTCCACACCCAGATCCTTCTGGAGCTGCCGAGGTACAGACCGAGCTGAGCCGTCTGCACTTCCAGACCCGCGCCCGACATCTGGTAGCAGGCCTGCCGACTACTCTGATAGAAGCACACAGCTCGTCTCTGTCATTTGTCCCCGACCAAGCCTGGTCGGACCGTGGGGGTCGGACCCATGTACTCTCATACCGCATTGGGGACGAGAGCAGCATTCAAACAGCCTTGGCGAAACTTGATATCAACGTGTCTATCTGTGTCTGGATACTGGCGTGCGGAGAGCGGGACGGCGACGCTGCACGAGGGTTTACTCGGTCACTCAGGAGGGAGTTATCTGCTTGGGATATCGGACTCCTCATATCTGCCCCTACCTTCGACAAACAGGAGGTGGAGCAGTTCGCTCGATACCTGTCCTCGCACCGCAGCATGGAGCGCGAGTTATATATCGCCGAAGACCGCCAGCTATACGTCCCCCGCATCCGCGAAGTCCCCATTGGCCCTCCCAACCCGGCGATTTTCCACCTCGCCGATGTGCGCTCTGGATACGTGCGACTTGACCCAGTCTTCAGCTACGATGTCGAGTCCGATCCTCGTCACCATTGCCTAGTCGGGACAGTGATAGCCGCCTCTAACGAAGATGCGACGGCGCTGGTGGGTACGAGGGTGGTCACTATTACTGCGAAAACTTCCGAAGTTGGTGCACCCATGACTGTGCGCCGAGACTCCATGATCCCCATACCTGATCACTGGGAGTTGCACAGAGCGCCGTTGCTCGCACTCGGCTGTCTGGTGATCCGTTCTGTACTCGGCACGGAGAAAATTTCACCGAGATGCGCAGTGGACGATGCTCGCCGTATCATTGTCGTGGGTACAGACACGCCGCTGGGACGTGTGCTCACCTGTATCCTGCGGCAGCTATGCATCGGCACAGTCGGATTGAAGCTACAGGCGTCTCCCCTACACTTCGCATCACTCCTTCTAGGACCTAGGGACATTGTCGTTGACCTAAGCGGCCACGCGGCCTCGAGCATCGCCGCCACATTCGTAGGACGCAACGGCGTTCGGCATATTTGCATGCGCGATGTATCTCAACTGCTGTGCGAAGCGACGCGCAGCCCGCGGATCTTGACGACAATGCTCCAGAACGCAATTCAACTGATACCGTCGGGCGTATCTATTGACAGCGGGACGGCTCAGCAGGTGTTGCATCAACCTCAGACACTCTTCCTCAGGTTCAGCTCTAGCGATGTGTATGTACTGATAGGAGGAATTGGGAGCTTGGGTATGCACATCGCGTTGTGGATGTACGAGGTAAGGTCATACATACCTTATGGACGTCTATGCTAATTCAGCACCTCTAGAGGGGAGCCAGACATATATTGCTTACGTCTCGCTCTGGACGTCAATCGTTGGAACGAGCTGGAGATGTCCTTGCCATCCGCATCCTGAATTACCTGGAGAGCCGCGTGGATCTGTCCTTGCGACTGGTTGCATGTGATGCCGCCTCTGTTCATCAAATGCAAATGGCTCTCTCGGGCCTGGCACAGCGCATTGCTGGTTGTATGCTCCTTTCAGGCGTCCTCGTAGATCGCACCTTCTTCTCTCAAGATCCATCTACATTTGAAGCGACTTTCAGGCCAAAGGTTCAAGCAATTAAGGTGCTGGAAAATATACTTCCGATCAAGAGCCTCGACTTCCTCGTCCTGTTATCTTCTATTGCGTCATTCGGAAATACCGGACAAACGAACTATGCCAGGTAAAACGACTATTTATTGTACGCACCTAGCATACTCATGTCACTTGGATAGCGCGAATACAGCTCTCGAGGGATACGTAAGGCAATACAAGAATGCCTTCGCTTTGATTACCCCTGCCATCGTCGATTCGGCGGCCATCAGCAGTGCACTTAGGCATCGAGAGCGTGGATCGCAGATCGAGCATCTGATGCCGTGGGCGTTCTCTGCCCAAGGTACGCAATTGCACTGGAATGGTACGAATGGGTGCTCATGGTTTCGCAATAGAGCTCTGTGACTGCATCGAGGACGGTATACTCCTATTGGCGCGTGGGCCTGTGGGCGTGTACGTGCCGAATCTCAAATGGGATTCAATCCGCCAACATCTGGGTCCGTCTTTTCTCTACGACTATCTAGCAGACGTCAACCCGCGTTCCGCTCCTCCAAAGACGCAGCAAATGTGCCGCGATGATCTCTTATCCATAGTGTTGCAACACGTGGACGTATCTGCCGATGCCTTCTCTCCTGACGCTCCTCTTTCACGATACGGCATGGATTCCCTCTCCGCCGGTCGCCTGTCATATGCCCTGAAGAACGTTGTGACCGTCTCGTCAATGCAATTACTCGGAGGGTTGAGCTTCGCTGGGCTACACCTGCGAACCACCACCTCAGGGATCGCTCAGTCTGGGACTGTGGAGGTTCACGGAGAGATGGCATTCGATTGGCTGGAGCTGAGTCAGTCCGGTCGGCCGCTGGTGAAGCTGGTGAACCGTCAAGGCGATACACCCCTTATATTGGTTCACGGGGCAAGCGGGAGCATTGTCTCGTTTATGCCCCTTCAGCAGACGTTCACGTCTTCTCTATGGGTGTTGCAGTCGACACCAGACACGCCCATGCACTCGCTTGACGCCATGGCTGCCTACTACTACAAGGCCATCAAGGATGCTCAGCCCAGCGGACCGTATCGCATTGGGGCGTACTCCGGGACATCCATCATCGCATTCCTCATCGCGGAGAGGATCGTTAACGACGGCGATGTGGTGGCGCAGTTCTCTCTACTCGATCATTTCCCTCTCCTGTTCGCTTCCCCGTACCTCGAGCCAGACGACACTACGGTCCGACAACGCACGCCCAGCCACGCATTCATGAATCGTTTGCTGCAGTCGATGCTGCACATGTATAGGGCGGAACCATCAACATCCCGCCAACAAATGGCCGTGGAATTTGAAGATGCTGCAAGTGGCAAATTGATGCCACCCGTAGCGGCGTTGCGATGGCGCACGTTTTCTGGTATGGTCACTGGCACATACGAGTTCATGTTCGAGCTACTACGTCAAGACGTGCCGTACACGCAGGATCTGCTCCGTCACGCTCTTGCTACTCGATTGAGCACGGTGCGAGTGCCTTTGACTCTATTTGTTGCTGATCGAGGCATCTCACACAGCCTTCGCTCTGCGGCGGGAAACGTACGACACTCCGACTGGAGTGAACTGGGAGTACGCGAAGTGTATCCAAATGCCAACGTGATCATGGTAGAGGGTACACATATCAATATGTTCGACTCGACCACACTGGCAGATGGGTTGCAGAGATGATGAAAAAAGCAATTCCACGCGCTCTGTACAATATTGGAATAGCCAATGACAGATCATCATTAGCGCACTATGTCCGTCACGATTGAACATTTGTTGAGTGGTGTGTACAGCCTGCTGGTACTCAATGATTGCCTGCGGTCAGCATCATACGAAGCCTACGATCAACGGATGCCTCAGAATTCGGCGGTACGTTGTACATGAGCGCGATTATAGTGAACCGACCCCCTTGCTAGCAACGATGTGTAATGAAACACGCAGCAGCGCGAGCGTGCGGGTGGTCGGCTAGTAGCGACGATCACAGGCCTCAGTGCACGCTCGTAGAGCAAGACTAATGTATTATAGCATACCTAGTAGCGACGATCACAGGCTAATGAATGTATGTGAGCTATGGTATGCGGGCACGGAAAATAAACGTGTACTCACCCTCAGTGCACGCTCGTAGAGCAAGACTGAGGGTGACCGAACGAAGGCAGCGCGGTATATCTGGCAGACGGGACAGGGACAGGAACGAGAGTAATACCGTAAATGGTAAGTCAGATGATAACGCGATGGCGGGTCAACAGAAGAACGGCGGGACGGCGGGATGGCGGTACCGTAAGAGTCCGTGATAAAGAAGTCGAAATGGTATAGTAAAGCTGGAGCTGGGCGGACGTACAGATTGTATGCTCCAACAATGTGATCCTGGGTCTTTTCAATTTTGTGCATCTCGAATATCGAATGCACACAGGCCTCGTCTGTCACCTGTACCTGGCATACTAATACATTATATACTGCTAAGTAGAGTACATGTGTAATACATGTATACCGCTTGCTAGCCATGTGCCCGCATACATCCGTTGTCCACACCCGTGATGTACCACGTAGTGCCAATCACTTGCGGTGGACTGGGAGACGCGAAAGTTCATATCTTCGTACACTTGGGTCACTCTGAGACGGGTAGGCAAGGTAGCGTATGACCAGAGAGTGTTGTGATGGGCCTCTATATATGCCTCGGTCGAAGCAGCTTGTGCAGATGTCGACCTGCGCGCGCCGCGAGCAGCGTCCGCGACCTCCTCCGGATAAACATCGGATGGGCGGGCTGGCGGGCCGACTGCGGTTGCGTCCACCGTCGACGACCTCCTCCTCCTCCTCCTCCTCCCTCCTCCGAGCCATCGCGTTTACCTGACTGTATGCTGTACACTCCTCCATCCACGACTCTCTGCCACTGATGCTTCAGAAACTGGGTGCGACGCCCTCAATTCCTCAACTTGCGCTCGAACCCTCAAGCACGGCGCACTACATGTACGTCGATAGTACGTCAATGTGCCTTCTGCTGCAGAGTGTGCGTACGCGAGGGACTATGTGCGTTTCCCTCATCTGTGCTCTCGCAAATCCCGCGACGTTCACTCACCGGCGGAGGAACAATTACGTTCCTCAACGGTACGCTTATGTTGACTTAGAACGGAAGCGTTCAGGTACGATAGGTCGAGGAGGAGGAGGGGGAGGGATCCAATTTAGCCACCGGCCGTAGGCGCACGCGCGATCCTGGTAACACAGGCCAGGCCCCAAGGCATCATGTAGGTAAGCGTTCTTTTGAACGCGTGGCTGGGTATAGCTGACTGGCGCTGGCTTCCTTGACAGGCGGGCGAATGGAGGCTCTACACATGGGAGATGCGACGTATAGTACCGCCTCTCGCCCCAATCAGTGTGACATCATTTAACATACTTGTTCTCCTCGTCTACTCCGACCGCACAATCTGATCGTTGAACGCTCTGCTGGTGCAAAAAGCATGAAATCTGAAATGCGCATTCAAGCGGTCCTGTTGGATCATCGACGAGCAATGTCGAATAGAGTCAAGGTTCAAAGTTCAAGGTTCAGTACTCATGTCTCCGCGCGCTCTCCAGGACAGCTCGCACTGCATCCAGGACACTGGTCCTCCGTATCCGTTTGCTCACGGTCCTATTGTATATTGCTGGGACTCTCAATCGTGGGTCACCCAGGAACCGGCTCACCGGTGCTTCCATGGGCGGCGACCACTCGGAACATAGCGCTGCGACTGAGTTTGTGTGTCTTATGGCGCTTCTACATGTTCCGGTGAGCGCTATTTGCTCCGATATATACTATCATCACATCGGTCAGCCTCTGCCACTAGCTATTCCCCTTCATTCGCCGGCTGCGACTCCTTGGCATATCAGCAACGAAAAGTCAGTAGTCGTCAAAGATGCCAGTTGAATCGGCTGTGTGGGTAGTGTCCGAGTCGTGCTGATGTGTTTTACCTTGCAGAACGTACTGGCAGCCTTGCTATACATCAGACGTCACGATCTCCTCAAGGTGCTGACGAGCCGCAAGACGTCTCGTGTCACCTCCATCACACCAACGGACGTAGTCTCAGGATTGACTGCTGGTAGGGCTCTTCTGCTGAAGACGAATCCCGTGGGATCCTAATCTGCCATCCTCGCAGAATCTCCGGACGCATTCGCAATTCTACCGTCTGTGTACAATCCATGGAAGAAGGTACATCGACGTGAGTACAGGTCCAAGTGGTGTGCGAGACGCGCTGATACGGGATGTGGACTAGTAGGGCGGCCGCCTCCGGAGCGTCATCTCAGGATGACCCGGCTCCGCGGTTGCCCACCGAGATCTGCGCACGGATCATCGACCATGTCGCGGCGGGACTGGATCTTGGCTACACATTTCTGGCTGGGAATCCCCAATTCTTAGCTCTTCAATCGTGCGCACTGGTATGCAGGGATTGGTACTTTCACACCTGGTACCATCTCCGTGGCCGTGTTTTCCTCCGTGACCGGAACGACGTCCGTTCATTATCCAGGGCACTCCGCGAGAGACCACCCCTCCGCGGTGTCGTCAAACAGGTCGTCATCTCGGGTCGTACATCTGGCCAACGTTCACTGATTCAACATCTCGGAGCGTTTGCCGCCATGCTTTCCGGGAAGCTCCCGGAGCTCTCGACGATCACCATCGAGGACGCGGAATGGACCGTTGGCTTGATGAGGGTGGAAGACTTCGGATATCTCGCTTCATTTGACCTCGTCCACACGTTAACCATTTTCAAAGTCACCATGTCGAGCATCGCCCAGCTGGCCCGCCTCATCTCAGCACTCCCTGGCATGAGAAAACTATATTGCTTCCATGTCGACTGCTCAGAGAAACACCCAGTCTCTCCAGTCTGTCTCCCGCGGAACTCTGCAAGCCTGGAGATCCTCGAGGTGCGATGGGTTGCGCCTGCGGTTGAAGACCTACTCGTTCGGATCAGCCAGGCTTCCCGGCTACGAAAGCTCTATTTCGGAGTTGACGGCGAGGGTACCTCATCCTCCGCAGGCAGCAGCCTGAGAAGTCAAGCTTTCTTGGATGCAAGTGCGGCCTCGGTGGAAGTCCTCATTCTCCGGATTGCTCCCGACTCCTCCGTGGACAGTCACGCTGTTGATTCCACTGTAGGCAAGTTGTATACGTTCGCTCTCCGATTATCTGATTGACCATGAATGTAAGTAGAACGATACCTCAACCTATCACGCCATGAAATGCTGTGGCGATTGCAGATTTACCTGTTCCACCCCTTTGTTGCGTGGTCCTGGATTCCTCATATCGTCTCTCGAATCCCTTCAGACCATCTGATGGTCATTTCTGTTTTGTTTTTCATTCATGCAGATCATGCAGCCAACGACTTGGATAGGGTGGTGACGATGATGGAGGAAGATGGTACCTTGCTGCGATTGGACGATATATTGCAAGCAGAGTGCTTCACCAATATTGCACCGGGTGGTATATGCCTAGGCTTCGATCATGATCGGAATGACTGGCTGCCGCTTGTCAAGTTGTTTGATTCAGAATCATCATTCAGAGAGCAGTGTGGCCGGTGGGACACGCTCGTTAGACGGAAGATGCCGCGCTGCAATGGACGGGGCATATTGACGTACGTAATACATTGGGTCCGATGCAATGGCAGAGACGCGCTGAGTCCCCTTCTTAGTATCGTATATAGCTGGGAAGAGCACAATAACTGGAGCTGCAACATGAATGCAATCCATGAAGCGACAAAACACTAGAAGGCCAAAACTGGAGTAGAGGTGCAGCGAGAGGATGACGCTCAGGCTGAGCATGCGCCGGACACGTCAGGCTGACTGTCCTAATCTTGTACACTCGCCGGTGCCGATGTAACGAGTCCTGTGAGTGCACAAAAGCTGCCATGCATACATCTGTTCACCTAATTTCTGTAGTGTTATTGTACGCGGCGCGTTTTGCGCATTTTGTTGTGGCGCCGAGAGGCGAGCGGCGATTCCCTATGTAGAGACGTAACACTATTCGTGGGATGTCCCCGCAATTCTGATCCAAGGATGTCGTCACGTAGAACATCATCGCGGGCGTAGCAGTGTACTCGGAGCGAACGCTCTCGCACTCCTGGTATGTCAGCGCACGGATCTGCCTCCCCTGCTAGCCTGGTACTCTCGAGTTCACCGGCCGCTGTAGGAGGCTAGCTCCAGGGCGGAGATCACAGTTACGGTTTCGTTGGGTTTCCGCTACGTACTAATGTCCATGACAGAGCATGCCGAAACATACAGCTAGCGCTGTTTCTGATGCCTTTGGACTTGCTGTCGACCGACTGGTGTGTGATAATGGCGAGGTCCCGACGTGGACGTACCGAAAGACTGACTGGGAGGGCCCATCTGCTATGCGGTTCTTACCTGGCCCGGCCGCATGCCACACGCAGGGGCGGAGAACTTGAAGAGTTTGTCCTCGTGGAAAGGCTGACCATAGCTTGGATATGGATATGTGCTGTATCTATCGGACTACATAGTATATCGTGATGTACATGAGACAGCGTTTTGTCCACGACAGCATCCGAGGACAGCAACGACGATCGTATGGCTGCGAGCACGACCAGTGCCAAACGGTGCGCGGGACTGTAGAATCAACCAATAAGTGAAGTATACAAAACTATAGGGCAATTCGCCGCAAACTACATCATTTGAATCTCGGAATGAAGCTTCCGCCACGACTCGCCACGCACTTCGCCTCGAGGTCGTCGTCATGGTCCACCACGATAGTGACCTTCACGGCGAGCGGGCGCATCTGGTACCGGCTCGTCGCCGGGGAGGCACATCGAGCGCTTCCCCGCAGCTCGCACCGTTCTATTGCGGTCGCGCATGCGCACGTCCTCTCTCGAAGTTGACGAAGCGCCTCCCGGGAAGAGACGTCGAGGAAGAGACGTCGAGGATAAGTAGTACCTTGAGGCGAGTCGAGGGACCATCCTGAGCATGGAGGCAGCGCAGACGCTCCTCGCCGAATGTTCGCATTCAAGGACAGACTTCCGACACTCGACCGCGAGCTATGCGCCGGCGAGAGCCGAGCGATAATCGACGCGATGTGTAGCAGGGATGTGAGAGACGAACTCTTCGGCAGAAGCAGCCAATGCGGGGCATTCCTCACGCATACAAGTCCTGGGGTCTGCGGCCGACTGTAGGGCGCCCGCGAGGTAAGACAGCGAGATCGTACGCGCGTAGAGGAGGAACAGCGCCGAGCGCGCGGTACAGCATTGCTGACGTTAGCTTTGCCATAGAGCGGCTCGGTCGAGACAGCTAAGTATATACCAATAACCGGACGAGCTGGTACTGGGGACCGCGCCGTCGCTGGGTGGGTGGCAAGTGGCGCAGCAGGAGGCGTTCAGCACTAACCCTACTCTAGGGTTCCAGCCTGTCGTGCACGGGACCGGTCGTCGCTCTCAGCCTGCACCGCCCTCTCTGCGCCGTCTGCGGCGCGAGCCAACCGTGACGAGCGTCGGGGACAAGAGCGCAGGCTGACGGCGGTGCAGCATCTGCGCGGATCCCCAGGAACCCTACGGCAGGCTCCAGGATACCGTCGGACGCGTACAGACGAGTCTGTGGTCCGGGTTTGCGCCCCGCTTCGTATGCCTTTCGCATATAGCTTAATATGCGACGGCGCGACCATCCGACCGTGTACGCTGTGACGCCGGCATGCCCAGCACCGTCCTTCCCCGCATTCACCCAGTTGCGCGTGCCCATTTCAACGCAGACTCGCCGCTTTCTTCCTCCGTGGCGCTAGCTGGCCTCAGTGGTACGTCTTCACTGGAATGTCGCAATCTGTTGAACGCCAAACTGAAGCGTGAACCACCTATTGTGACTCTACAACGGGCGACGCTTGGTCACGATCCGACGCGCCTGTTTCCTGAGTAAACGCGTAAGCCAGCTGGCAACAATTACTGTGCGAGGATGCTTACAACGGCCTGTCAGCAGGTCCCAACGATGCGATCACGCACCCATTCTCGTTACACGGTAGTCACAGGTGGGGCACAGCTCAGGAGCACTAGCGACGGCCGTCTGTCCTAGGCATCTGGCATAGAGACAGTGCTGGTTGAAGGCTGGGACGGTCCTCCATACATGTAGAGGGCGCAGGCCTATGCCTCCTACCGCAGCAGGAGCCACGAGGCTGACCGAGCGCGACATTCTGCATTGAACCTTTGCGGAACAACTTGGTCATTGGATTCGTGGCGCCCAGACGGTAACCGCGCTGAGCGGTGCGCACGGTCCTCCGGGGTCGACTATACTAGCACAGCCGGTTGAGACAACGGCGCTGACTCGGTCGTTGAAGCGGCGCTCAGCCGGACAGACTGTTCCGTAGGCCATACAACGAAGCCCGAGTACGTAGGATGAGTAGGATGAACGCATACAGGAAGTCACTACTCACCTCGTCGAATGTGCTCTCCGTTTCCTCCAAAGTCCGGTCACTATTCAATCGCGTCAGTCGCGGCCCAAGCGCAGGTACCGGAGCCGGGCAGAGAGAACAACAGCTAGTCCGCGGTTGGTGGGTTGGCCATATGCATGTAGCCTGTATGTTTGGTAGGTGGTGCCACGTACGCGAATGAGGCCGAAAATGGCATGGACGACTCGGAGATCACTAAGGATCGCGGCGCCCGCACCATTGAAGTCGATACCGCGAGCGGCGGGTTCCGCCATCTAGAGCGACCATACCACCTGAATCAGCAAACGATGTCGATGGAGCGAAGAAGGAACTGACCAGGTCCCCGAGCCCCCAAACTTGTTCCGTTCCACCTGTCCTTGATCGGGGGCCCAACGTGGCGAGCCCAGCTGATTGCGAGGAGTGGTCTTTCAAGTTGCCTGCGTGGACCGCGCCGAGCTTGCGTTACATGAGCTTGGCCGCGGGGTGCCGAGGCGCATATGACTGAGGAGGCGGAAGGGCGTACGCAGGCTGGTACGCAGGCGAAGCAACCGGCATGTTCAGAGGGACGCGCGCAGGTGCGTCGCTATCGAGCTGCTCGACGCGGCGGGAGGGGAAGAGGACCTACAGGTATGCGTTCCGCTCGTCGATGACGACGGTATCCTTACTGGACGAGAAGGGCGGGTTGTTTGGTTCCTGCCATGCGTGTGGTAAGTCGCGTAAGACACGAAGATATTATGGTGGAAAGTGCGCGGAATGATGGGCAGTTGCTCACCGAACCGTCCGCGCTGTAATCCCAGAGAGGCGGGCACGCTGGCGAGGGCGGAGCGTGGTGCGGGAAGAGGGAGTGCCGGTGACCAAGTGCGCGGATGGAGAGGTTGTTCATCCTCACGTATATCTCATCGTGGTTGCGTTCGCAGAACGCAGACGGTTGCGGGTGAAGGCAAGCATGAGGTGTTATGTACTTAGTACTTGCTCTGTTGGAAGTGAGCAGAGACAGTGACCGGACTCTGGTGGCGACTAGTCTCCCGTAGGCAGCCCACTAGGACGACCTTTCTGAGGGGAGGAGGGCGGTCGTCGGTGGCGACTGGCGAGCCGCCGCGTGCAGCGTGGACCGACGGCGGATAAACACCGGATGGGCGGGCTGGCGGGCCGACTGCGGCGGGCGTCTTGCGTCCACCGACTCGCCGCCGCCTCCTGTACGGCTGCACCCTCCTCCTCCTCCTCCTCCTCCTCCTCTGGGTCTGCCACTACTAGTGCTTCATAAACTGAGTGCGGCGCCCTCACTTCCTCGACGTGCGCTCGAACCATCAAGCACGCCCCGCTGGTCATTGTAGGATCTATATCCACCCATTTTGTCGCCGCTCCTCCTCTGCGGCGCGGCCGCCGAATCTCGAGAGAATCTCAAGCGATCCGAGTGCGAGGCCTGACGATGTGATCGCTGCTGCCAGCCTTGTCACGGCCCGTCGGGAATAGGGCCCAAGTGTCTCGAGTCAACATGTACAAGATACGCAAACTCTAGGGTCTTCGCATAGGACGTACTGCATGAAGTTACGCGACAGACTATGTGCGTTTCCCTCGTCTGTGCTCTCGCCAATCCCGCGACGTTCACTCACCGGCAGATCACGACGTTCTTCAGCGGGTTGCTCAAATTAAATGAGAACGGAAGCGTCCGGGTACGACAGGTCGAGGGGTAGCAATGGGCTCGTGTACTAGGACAGGCCAGGCCGCAGGGCATCATGCAGGTATGCGTTGGTTTGAAGGCATGGCTGGGCATAAGTAGCTGACTGGCGCTGCCTTCCTTGACAGGCGGGCGGATGGAGGCTGTACATGTGGGAGCCGCGACGTAGACTACCGTTCCTTACCCCAAATAGATGCGACGTTGACATACCGATGGTCTCCATCTACTCCGACCGCACGATCTGGTACTCGAACGGTCTGCTGGTACAGAGAGCATGAGATCTGAATTTCGCGTTCAAGTGGTCCTCTTTGATTATCGACGAGCATAAGTATGTCGAAGAGACTCAACGTTCAACGTTCAGTACTCATGTTGCTGCGCGCTCTCCAGGACAGCTCGCACCGCACCCAAGGACACTGGTCCTCCGTATCCGATTGCTCACGGTCCTAGCTTCTATATGTGCCGGTGAGCGCTATGTACTCCGATATATACTATCATCGCACTGATCAGCCTCTGCCACTAGCTCCGCCTATTCCCCTTCATTCGCAGGCTGCGACTCCTTCACATAGCAGTGGCAACGAAAAGTCAGTAGTCGTCACAGATATGAGTCAATCGGCTGTGTGGGTAGTGTTCGAATCGTGCTGATGTGATTTACCTTGCAGAACGTACTGGCAGCCTCGCTATACGTCACGACCTCCTCGCGGTGCCGACGAGCAGCAAAACGTCTCGTGTTGTCTCCATCACACCAACGGACGTAGTCTCAGGATCAACTACTGGTAGGGCTCCTCTGCTGAAGACGAATCCCGTGCCAGGCTCCTAATTCGCTATCCTCGCAGAATCTCCAGACACATTCGCACTTCTGCCGTCTGTGTACAATCCGTTGTACCGACATGGAAGAATGTGCATCGACGTGAGTACAAGTTCAATTGGTGCGCGAGACGTGCTGATACGGGACACGGACTAGTAGGGCGGCCGCCTCCGGAGCGTCATCTCAGGATGACCCGGCTCCACGGTTGCCCACCGAGATCTGCGGACGGATCATTGACCATGTTGCGGCGGGACTGAATCTTCACTACACATCTCTGGCTGGGAATCCAGCTCTCCTAGCTCTGCAATCATGCGCACTGGTATGCAGGGATTGGTACTTTCACACCTGGTACCATCTCCGTCAGCGCGTTCACCTCCGTGACCGGAACGACGTCCGTTCACTCTCCAGGACACTCCACGAGAGACCACGCCTCCGCGGTGTCGTCCAACAGGTCGTCATCTCGGGTCATACGCCTCGACAGCGTTCACCGATCCAACATCTCGGAACGTTTTCCGCCATGCTTGCCGGGAAGCTCCCGGAGCTGTCGAGGATCAGCATCGAGGACGCGGAATGGCCCGTTGGCTTGATGAGGGTGGAAGACTTCGGATATCTCGCCGCATTTCACCTCGTCCACACGTTAGACATCGCCAACGTCACCGTGTCGAGCATCGCCCAGCTGGCCCGCCTCATCTCAGCACTCCCTGCCTTGAGAGAACTATATTGCGTCAATGTCGACTGCTCACAGAAACACCCAGTCTCTCCTGTCTCTCTCCCGCTGAACTGTGCAAGCCTGGAGTTCCTCGATGTGCGATGGGTCGCGCCTGCGGTTGAAGACCTACTCGTTCGGATCAGCCAGGCTTCCCGGCTACGAAAGCTCTATTTCGGAGTTGACGGCGACTACACCTCATCCTCCGCAGGCAGCAGAACTCAAGCTTTATTGGATGCAAGTGCGGCCTCGGTGGAAGTCCTCACGCTCTGGATTGCTCCCGCCTCCTCCGTGGACAGTCACACTGTTGGTTCCACTGTAGGCAAGTTGTACACGTTCGCTCTTGGGTTATCTGATTGACCGTGAATGTAAGTAGAACGACACTTCAACCTGTCACGCCATGAAATGCTGTGGCGATTGCACATTTGCCTGTATCACCCCTTTGTTGCGTGGTCCTGGATTCCTCATATGGTCTCTCGAATCCATTCAGATCATCTCATGGCCATTTCTGTTTTGTTTTTCATTCATGCGGACCATGCATCCGCCAACTTGGATGGGGCGGTGACGATGATGGAGGAAGATGGGACCTTGGTGCGATTGGATGATATACTGCAAGCAGATTGCTTCGCCGATATCGCATCGGGTGGTATATGCCTAGGCTTCGATCATGATGGGATTGACTGGCTGCCGGTTGTCAAGTTGTTTGATTCAGAATCATCATTCAGAGAGCAGTGTGGCCGGAGGGACGAGCTCGTTAGACGGAAGATGCCGCGCTGCAATGGACGGCGCATATTGACGTACGTGTTACATTGGGTCCGATGTAATGGCAGAGACGCGCTGAGTTCCCTTCTTAGTATCGTACATAGCTTCGAAGAGCACGAGAACTGGTGCTACAACATGAATGAAATCCATGAAGCGACACAACACCAGAAGGCCAAAACCGGAGTAGAGGTGCAGTCAGAGGACGACGCTGCGCATGCGCCGGATACGTCAGGCTGACCGTCCTCATCTTGTACACTCGCCGGTGTCAGTGTAACGAGTCCTGTGAGTGCACAAAAGTTGCCATGCATACCTCTGTTCACCTGATTTCTGTAGTGTTATCGTACGCCGCGCGTTTTGCGCATTGGTTGCCTCGCCGAGAGGCGAGCGGCGATGACCTATGTATAGACGTAACACTATGCGCGGGATGTCCCCGCAATACTCATCCAAGGGTGTCGACACGTAGAACATCATCGCTGGTTCAGAGCTCATAGCCCGATAAGTCATCTGCAGCTGTACGCGGCGGCACCTTCGGATCATACACGATTGTGGGTGCCGATGCTGCCTAACAATATGATGCACCTCAGCTAGACGGCGTCACGCAGACGGAATGGGAGGCTTGTCAAGCAACGTCAGAACAGTACTTACCTGTCTCCTAGACTACCTCGACCCTAATGAGCCGCTGGCGCTCGAGCCTCCGTAGGTCTGCGCACATGGTAGTATCCCGCTATTCTACGTGAGTGACCAGCCTATTGTTTTGAGTCGCCCATGTAACGAGTTTATGTTGCATATTGACCGATGGCAGGCCGCATTGACGTCCAAGAGCCGTCATCCCATGGTCAAGCGCCGTCTTCAGGTGAGTCGTAGCTTCGTATCATACTTGCCTGAATCGGAGCACTGACCTGACTATGTGATGAAATCTCTATGTTCCTGCGCTCCTTAGACGCGGCAGATCGCATTCAGACTGTTCTATCGCTCAACACCCCCGCCAAGGGCCCAGCGTGAGTGTCCTGTATGATCCATCCACCTGTCTGATGCTTCTGACCAGTTGCGCCGCGACTTGTCTTTTCGTGCCTTTGCATACCATAGGGCATGCGCTGCGCTGCGCCGTTCAGACAGTCTACATGCTGTTCCTATTCATCAAGTTGGACATCAAGACGACCGTGATACTTGTCGTGAGTGCTCGCTCACTACTGTATATCACCTCTGATATGCCAACCACATGTAGACGTTTATGCGAAAGCAGCGGCTCCAGCTCTAGAAACACGGTCGATCCCGCACGCGATGCTTTGAATATGGCTACACCTTCTACAGTTTGACGCGTCCAATCAGACGCTACGACCTGAAGACCTTGTCAACAAGAGAGATCGACCGCTCCCGTCTGGAAGTATCACACTTGAAGCTGCCTTGGCCCTTTGCTGGGTGCTTATTCCCCTCTGCTTCGCAATTTTTTGGCTCTATAGCATGGGGGTGCTACCAGCGACCGTAGCCCTCAAGATCATCTACAATGAGTTACTGCGCATATGTTGAGGACGCTCCCGGAGGACCAAGTATCTTTCTACTGCTACAACGTGAGCAGGGTCGTTTGGCTACGAGGATGCTCTGACATACGTCGTCGCAGATGTGGCTCTCATTTGCCCAGGCGCTTCCCGGGCACTACAGATTTCTCCATGGCCCCGTATCTGGGGCATTGCTCTTTGTATAGTGCCTACTAGCAAGGTAAACGAATCTCTCTCAATGGACGGCTGAATAAGTGCGAAAGCGTACACTACGCCGTTGCGGCTCGACACCGTCCCTGTACGCAACCCACGAGGCTCCGCGGAGGCACTTTCCAGCGGAGCGGCGTCGTCGCCGACACCCATCAGCGAAGACAGCGAAGACGGCAAACCACGGATCATGGCGTGCCCAATGTCACGGCGCTCCGCAACGGAACCGCAAAGTGGGGTTACGACAACGACGCAAATGTCCATTCAAAGACGTTGTTCTGCTTATAGTCGCGTTGCACTTGGCTGCCGCTGTCGATATCAACTCAAGGTACGTCAAACATTCTGTATGCGCGAAGGTCATATAGCAGTCCCTGCGATGAATTGATGCAATGCCAATGGAAGATTAGTACTGCGGGACGCGCACTGTTGCTGAGAGCCGTGGAGAGTACTGGTTACGGCATCGGCAAAGCACGGCCTTGAGGCCTGAGGCCTGAGGCTCAACAGGCGAAGCGCTTCGAATCCTTGTGTACTTCGCGCGCAAGGACTTCTATATGAAATACTGGCCGTTGGCATAGGAAATTCTGAGCTCATCGCGTACGAGATCCATAATTCCGCCATCACTTGCTTCCGGGGGAGGTGATACCGACAGCCTAACGTTTCCAAATGATGCGGCATGCCGTATGATGGCTGGAAACTATATCTTGACCTCCGCCGGCGGTCTGGTCAGCTCATGTCCCACTTACGCATGTTAGGCCTGCTCACCCATGTCGGATCCGCAGACAGTGGCGCTTGATCGCCCAACGCCTGTCTCACAGTCGCTCTTTCAGCAGACATATGGTGCGTGATACGTTCCGGTCAAACGTTGTAATGACTGTCTAATACTATATAACAGGTGGGTCGCTGGCGTCCTGCCAGATAATGCTCGTTTTCTATGGTATATCGGTCTTGCAGGTATGTCTCCAGTTTCGGTCGTGTCACAGGTGATCTGTGTTGATCCTTGGCTATGACGTTCTACAGACTTACTTATATTTTCTACGATACGAAAAAGACCATCCGTTACTGAAGCTACTGGTGAGGGTGCAATAACCGCTTCTTCTGTTCTTCAAGGTGTCTCAATTCCTCACATCGCAGGTCCTAGCACTATTGTACGTTTGAACCTGCGACCCAGCCCGAATTCTACTGATGCCCCACGTTCGCGCAGTATCTTGTCCACGATACATGCGGCTTTTGGTAACATCTCGCCTCATTCGCGCTAACCGTTCAATGTTGCTCATCAGTCGCTCAGTGTGTCATACCGTATGGCACTACCTTGTAAGCACCTGGTGTTATGCGCTCCACTTGGTCGCACCTCAACGTCTGGCTTTTAACAGATTTTTAGTTACACCGATGTAGACTTGCTACTAGACGGAGAGTGGTAAGGCCTTCCGTATGCTGCGCGACTCGACACATCGCTGACACTATGTTCCTTTTCTGATAGGTCTGTATACGTATGTACGACAGCGGTTGTCTTTCTATCAGCTGCGCTGACACAGAGAACTCGGCAGGTAGCTACAGCTGTCGGGGTATGCGCTTGTTTCCTAGTTCAATCGTATGTGTCCATCTTCGAAGCAAGGCCATGCAGTCACAGTCACGCTGATGGCGTCTCACATGTAGCTTCTTTGCGAGGACAATCTATACATGCGCGTGCGTTTCATTGTCTCCGGGTGGCGCAACGCTGATGCTATGTATGAGCAGTGCTGAGAGGGAAATGGAGAATGCTTGTTACGACAATCACCGTGCGTTCCGCTCCTCGGCTTGTTGAGCTCATTGCTCAGTGTACGTTATAACCATCAGGTCACCTTGTTCTTGGCTCAGCTTGGTGAGCCAGATTGCTACCCTGCGTTCTAAACTAACCAGAGGGCTGACGATCCACGATACATACAGGCTTTGGAGTCGGTGTGTCGTGTTCTCCTGATGTCCGTACCAAAGTTGTTACCAACCATCTGACGCTTTACAGCGCTCGCCGTCAAGCTGTAGGTCCGACACCGTAGATCAATGCTCTACAAGTCTGACCTTGCCTGAATATCAGTTTTCAGATCTGGGATTTGTACTTGCTCAAGGAAGCGGTGGTATGTCCTAGGCGCTATGCTATTATCGCCCGCATGACGACTCCATCCACAGGATAGTACCATGATTCCTATGTTTTGTTCGCGGATGGCATCAGATGCGGTCTTCACAATCACGCTGTGTGTGGTGCTGTACGACACATCGACAGATTCGAATTACAGCAGCGGGTACATTCTCCACGCTACCAGCCGTGTCAAGTTCACTCACCCTGTTCTCAACCCAACAGTTCTGTGAGACTCGTCAAGCTGCTCATTGTATATGCTATCAATAGATTCGTGTTGACGACGTGGGTGTCAGTCGATGCAACTTTGCTGGATTGCTCTTACTCAACTCCTGCCACAGTATTGTAGTCGCTGTGCAGACAATCGTGGTAAGTGCTGTTGCTGCTTCAGTCTCGGACCGATTTTACCTTTCTATTCTCACTCTAGCTGATTATCCGACCGAACGAGATCTGGGCGATGGTCCTCGAATTTATTACAGTGCATAGTCCGTCCCATTCATATCATCTCGCCTTTCATCACCTAACAAGTCCAACCTAACAGTCTATGTGAATAGCCTATTGGCAACACTGAACACACGCGATCACCTCCGCGATGTCCGGAACGATGGCCAGTCGATGGATGCTTCACGTCTACCGGTAGGCCAGTCGGCGTTGGTGTTCCGCTCAGAGCGATGTAGTGGCTTCGCTGGCACGCTGGACAATTCCTCGGGTGCGACGGCTATCGAGCGGGTGCACGTCCACCTTCAAGTTAGGAGTTTAGATCACTCCGGAGGTCGCAGGCAGAGCTTCGAGCTCAGCGATATGGACAGGAAACCCGTGAATGCAGAGGCTGCGGACGCCTCCGGATCTGTGAGTGCTCCTTCTGTCTTCGTTGGCACTTCGGCCACATGTATATCAGTCTACTGATTCGTGCTCGGGCTTTGCTCACAGAATCGGATGGTATGAAGTCCCGAGTTAGCAACAACTGCGCAGTTCGAAGTCGTCTCCGTAACCAACGTAGTCCGACTGTTCTTATGAACTCTGATGACGTGTACAATCCATCATCGATTGCCATCCCGCACTGCTGAACCTATTCATACGTTCGCACGTCGCAGCGGTCGTTGGATCGAACGGTCATCGCGAGAGCCATGGCATACATAGATACTGTACTATGCGTTGATCGGGACGTTGCAGCGACCGAAGATTCGTTCTGGGATTCTGGGAGGATGGAAGCATTTTCACCGAAGTCGATGACATCACTCTGAGGGATGTCCGCTGAAACAGTACGCGACATTCTTTCCTTGTGTCGGACCGAGATTTCACTTGCGTCAACCCTCCATGCCGTGGTCTTGGGGAGAAGACCGTGACGAGCCTCACAGCTCGACTCTCCGAGTGTGGCGAGTTACGGAGGTCGTATTGATACTTCGCGGCTCAATGCAGAGCGATGATTATTGAGAGCGCCGCTTGAGCGCCGCGTAAGAAAACTCAGCTTCTGGCACTTATCTGTGAGACTCTTGAGGACCGTGAATCTGGGTGGGTGCGAAGATCGCAAGAACGCCAGTATGACGGGTAACTCGGGTATCACGGCTATACGCCGGACGAGAACGACAACACCTTTGTTTCACCCTGTCCGTTTCTTTCCTGAGCTTGGTTGGAACGACCGACAGTCTGAAGCTAGCACTGGGGAGGAGGAACGACCGGGAGGGCAAGGACTATTATGCTTTAGTAATAGTAGGAGAAGCCAAGGCCGAGATCATGGATGTGGCGTGCGTAATATGGCCCTATGATGCGATCACACGGACTCATACTGCTTGCACTCATCTTGCGCTGGCGGGTAACCTATGATAATGTAACGAACGCGGTCACGGTGACCGACAGAGAGCCACATATATATCCGTGACTCTGCGATGAGTCGCTTTCTGGACATCGATTCTGGCTGCCTTGGCGACAATGGTCTCCGTCTCGCAATCAACGGACGGTTCTGGCCTTCTTTCTGCATTCGTTGCAATTGCCGTTGCGTTCATTGCGTACTATGCCTACCAGCTCGTTGCTTCAGGCCGTCCCACTGTGCCACTTCCTCCTGGCCCAAGACCTCTCCCGCTGGTCGGTAACCTCCTCGGCTTTCCCAGCTTCCACCCATGGGAGACATTCTCCAAATGGGGCGAAACTTATGGTGCGTACACCCCAGGCTTATAGTACCTCTATCTTGTCATACAAGCAATCGAGAGACGTGTATCTTTCCTCGCTCAAACGTATACCTACATCGCACCGTTCTTCCCATTGCAAGCCGAGCGCTGAGGCAGGACCTTCTCCCAGTCGCTCCCCGAAGCATTCGTGCCATTCGGGTGGGTATGTGCCTACAGTGAACTGGAGATATGGGTCGGTCGGAAATACCCGTGTCACAACTGGACCCCCTCATCGCCGGAAACTGAAGGTGATCAATGTGCTCCATCCCGAGATGAATTTCATGACCCTCATGCGCATGGCCCCACGCGATGTATTGTTCTTTGACAGCCTGTAGAAGCTTCCGGCGAGAGCTATAATCTATATAGTCACTCTCTACTCATGCGACACGTTACATGTCAGTGCAACTGATCGTTATAACGCTACAGGCGGCATCATACACGTCAGTGTCCTTGGCCAGAGCATCATCGTTCTCAACGACGCTCGATATGCAATCGACATGCTCGACAGGAAGGGCGCCCTCTACAGCGACCGCCCGACACTCGTCATGTGTGGTGAACTCATCGGCTGGGACGAAGGCCCCGCGCTCAGTCAGTTCGGCGACCGCTGGGCGGAGTACCGCCGGTTCTTCAGCCAGTTCATGGGCACAAAGGCCAAGGTCGAGGCGTTCAGCCACACTCTTCACGAGGAGACAAATGCCTTTCTGAAGCACTTGCTTGCCGAGCCCCGCAAATGGGTGGAGCATACCCAGCGGTACGCCATCTGTACATCAGATGTGAGTGCGGGTCGTCTTGCTGATTCCAGACATGATATGCAGGTTTGCAGGTGGTTTCGTTCTTCAGCTGACGTACGGCTATCGAGCATCGGACCCCGGTGGCAAGGAGCTCGTGAAGCTTGTTGACGATGCTATGGAGGGATTCTCTGAGGCGACAGTGCAAAATGCGTTTCTTGTTGATGTGATCCCCGTTCGTAAGTTCCGCTCCTTTCCATCCGTTGTTGCCCAAGAAGTGATGGTTTCTACAAAGTGAGATATGTGCCTGAATGGTTTCCCGGCGCCGCGTGGAAACGCAAAGCGAGGATGTACCATGACTACCTCCAGAAAATGCTACGCGCCCCGTTCGAGCTCGTGAAACAACAGATGGTATGCAAGTTTCCTTCGACTCAGGGACTGGTGTGTCACTGAATAGCATACCCCTTTCAAGGCCGCTGGTGTTGCGCGCCCCTCTTTTACCCAGAGCCATCTTGAAGGCCAGAGCCTGGCCGCAGAACAAGAACGCATCATCCAGTGGACCGCAGCGGGAATATACAGCGGTATGCATTCATCTATACTCCCCCAACACTAAGCACTAACAACACAGCACGACGTACTTAGGCGGCGCGGACACTGTCAGTATTCTTGTCTACCTCTTCATCCATTCATGTATGTACTGAAGCACAACACACATAGACCGTGGCAGGCATTGAATCCTTCTTCCTCGGCATCACGCGCCACACCGACCAGCAGAGGCGTGCCCAGGCCGAGCTCGACGCCGTGCTGGGGTTCGACTGCCTCCCAACGCTCGCGGACCGAGAGCGCCTTCCGTACTGCGAAGCGCTCTACTTAGAAATCATGCGATGCTACACTTTCGGGCCTCTAGGTGAGTGCGTCGTTGTCCGTCCTATCGTGTCTGACGACCGTATAACTGAAATTGTGCTGGCAGGATTACCACATGTGGTACGCGAGGACGATGTGCATGACGGGTACTTCATCCCCAAGGGGTCAATCATCATACCCAACAACTGGTACGTGTCTGTGCGCTTTCCCTAAGCAGCCCAGAGAGTCCATGGCTCTTTCCATAGGAAATTCTTCAACAATCCGAAGACGTACCCTCAGCCTAAGACCTTCGCACCAGAGCGCTTCATGGGCAAGGAGAAGCAGTACGACCCGCGCAAGTATCTCTTTGGCTATGGTCGCCGGTACGTGAGCCTTCCTCGCCGGTACAGCGCTCATCTTCACCGGGTGTTCCTAGGACTTGTCCCGGTACGTACGTGTATTGTGGGACTCGAGCGCATGCTGACCCTTGCGACGAGTAGGCATCCACCTAGCTGATGCATCTATGTGGCTCTTGTGCATGTCGGTCCTCGCACTGTTCGATGTCGAGCCCCCTGTAGAGGACGGGACACCCGTCGTTCCCCCGGCAAGGTTCTTGGATGGTGCGATCAGGTGCGTGCTCTGGCAACTTGTATGGTGCACATTGTACTCCATCATCGCCTTCGTTCCGGTTCTACCGTCAAACAGCACTGACTTTCCCGATTCATTGTCGTGCAGCCACCCTGAAGCGTTCAAATGCGTGATCAAGCCACGGAGCGCAGGGGCCGAAGCGCTTGTCCGTGGATTGTCTGGTAACCTCTGACATCTGCCGTCGTTGCATGCGCCGCAGAGGTCAAATGATATCAGAAGACCTGTTGGGGAATAGTCGTTCACGCACCAGCAACTGGCATGTACAGATGGCGCGTGCACTATTGGCTCATATGTATTACTACTACCTGTTGTTCGTGGCGTTCTTGAAAATGATTGTCTGTGCGTCCTAGTTTCGGGATGCCTCTGATATCATCAACGCTGCGATGTTCTTCCTTACGAATCTTGCAATGTCGATTGTAGGGACGAATAAAACTCTCAGTCATCAAACATACGTAATCAAGCTTTTCCACACAAACCGGCATACGCTCGACCACGGCAGTGAGTATGTGTATCATCTGAGTTGACTTTGCCGAAACAAACCGGCGAAGGTAACAGGTCAACACAGCGCCGGTGAGAAGGCGCAACAGATACTGATCAGCCGTCCTGCGCTTCAGGTTGTCGGTCTAACGCAGATCAGAGTGAGCCTCAGTAAACCAGCGTACGAAAATCAAGGAAGGACTTACTGTTATTGATCTGCGAGCTGGCCGACTCGTCCGTCTGGCCGCGACTCCGAGTCGAAGCCATGATAAGGTGAAAGATGTTCCAGCACGGGATAAGGACGAAGGCTAGGGCGACCGTTCGGAGGGCCAAACAGACGAGGCCTGTGCGCGTTCTGTTGTAAAGATGCTCACAAAACCCAGGATCCCATCGTTGCTGGCAGAGGTCGGTTCACTATAATCGCGCTCGTGTACCACGTACCGCTGAATTCTGAGGCATCCGTTGATCGTAGCCTTCGTATGATGCTGGCCTAAGGCGATCATCGAGTACCAGCAGGCTGTAAAAACAACTCAACAAATACTCAATCGTTAGGGACGTAGTAGTGATGGTCTGTATTTCAGTTGCTATGGCATTCCAGTATTCAATATTGTACAGAGTGCGTGAACTTGCCTCTTTCCCATCATCTCTGCAGCCCGTCTACAAGTGTGGTCGAGTTACACATACTGAAATGCGTACCCTCTACCATGATCACGTTGGCATCTGGATACACTTCGCGTACGCCCAGTTCACTCCAGTCTGAGTGTTGTACATTTCCCGCCGCAGAGCGAAGGCTGAGTAAGAAGCCTCGATCAGCAACGAATAGAGTCAAGGGCACTCGCACCGTGCTCAATCGAGTAGCAAGAGCGTGACGGAGCAGATCCTGCGTGTACGGCACGTCTTGACGTAGTAGCTCGAACATGAACTCGTATGTGCCAGTGACTATACTAGAAAACGTGCGCCATCGCAACGCCGCTGCGGGTGGCATCAATTTGCCACTTGCAGCATCTTCAAATTCAACGGCCAATCACCGGATGAAACTTTCGATCCTTCAAGTGAAAGATCGATAAAATTGACAAAATCTTTTTCACGATATTTCGTATGAAAGATTGTCAATAAAAGTCAGAAACAATCAATTAATCATTCAGACTCGAAGTATCAGGAACAGATCACAGAAGGATTCATTGACAAGTGTCTTTGATCTGTTTGTGATCCTCTAGGCAAATGATTGAGAACATGATATTCAAAAATTCTTGAACACTATGTGGCTCAATTGTTCTGAAAGGATTGAAAACAGATTGTCACATGGGGTGTTACAATCTTTTCTCAATCTTTCAGGCTGTCACAATCTGTTTCAAATCCTTCCAGCTGTTGATATCTTGGTGAGATTGGAAACAATTTGTATCCCAGGGGTTCAAAACAATTTGCCCAAAAGGATTGACAAGAGATTGTGACACTAGCTGTGACACTGTGCCACTTCCCTATGACAGAGCAGTGAAGGCAATTATGCCAAACCTATGATAAGCTGCCTTCTGCTGGTATGCTCAGTCAATTTTGGTCCCTCTTTCATTGCATCTGGACATGCACAGGTCTGGGACATGTTCATTAGTCATACAATGAGATGCACATCTCTAGGAATGTACAATCACAAGTACAACCCTGTACACTGAGTGCATCTAATGAGACTCATGTGATGGCAGGCAATGAATGAGGGACCAAAAATGACTGAGCATACCAGCAGAAGGCAGCTTATCATAGGTTTGGCATAATTGCCTTCACTGCTCTGTCATAGGGAAGTGGCACAGTGTCACAGCTAGTGTCACAATCTCTTGTCAATCCTTTTGGGCAAATTGTTTTGAACCCCTGGGATACAAATTGTTTCCAATCTCACCAAGATATCAACAGCTGGAAGGATTTGAAACAGATTGTGACAGCCTGAAAGATTGAGAAAAGATTGTAACACCCCATGTGACAATCTGTTTTCAATCCTTTCAGAACAATTGAGCCACATAGTGTTCAAGAATTTTTGAATATCATGTTCTCAATCATTTGCCTAGAGGATCACAAACAGATCAAAGACACTTGTCAATGAATCCTTCTGTGATCTGTTCCTGATACTTCGAGTCTGAATGATTAATTGATTGTTTCTGACTTTTATTGACAATCTTTCATACGAAATATCGTGAAAAAGATTGTGTCAATTTTATCGATCTTTCACTTGAAGGATCGAAAGTTTCATCCGGTGAATTGTTGACGGGATATCGATGGTTCGGCCCTATACATGTGCAGCATTGACTGCAGCAAAGAATTCATGAATGCGTGGCTGGGCGTGCGTTGTCGGACCGTAGCGTCGTCTGGCTCGAGGTAGGGGGAAGCGAACAGGAGAGGGAAATGATCGAGCAGAGAGAACTGCGCCACCACGTCGCCGTCTTTAACAATCCTCTCCGCGATGAGGAATGGGATGATAGATGACCCGGAGTACGCCCCAATGCGATACGGTCCGCTGGGCTGAGCATCCTTGATGGCCTTGTAGTAGTAGGCAGCCATGGCGTCAAGCGAGTGCATGGGCGTGTCCGGTGTCGACTGCAACACCCATAGAGAAGACGTGAACGTCTGCTGAAGGGGCATAAACGAGACAATGCTCCCGCTTGCCCCGTGAACCAATATAAGGGGTGTGTCGCCTTGACGGTTCACCAGCTTCACCAGCGGCCGACCGGACTGACTCAGCTCCAGCCAATTGAACGTCACCTCTCCTTGATCATCCGCAGTACCGGACTGAGCGATCCCTGAGGTGGTGGTCCGCAAGTGTAGCTCGGCGAAGCTCAACCCTCCAAGTAATTGCATTGATGAGACGGTCACAACGTTCTTCAGAGCGTATGCCAGGCGACCGGCGGATAGGGAGTCCATGCCGTATCGTGAAAGAGGAGCGTCGGGAGAGAAGAAATCGGCAGGTACGTCCACGTGTTGCAGCACTATGAATAAGAGATCATCGCGGCTCATTTGCTGCGTCCTTGAGGGAGCGGGGCGCGGGTTGCTATCTGCTAGATAGTCGTAGAGAAGAGACGGACCCAGATGTTGGCGGACTAAATCCCATTTCAAATTCGGCACGTACACGCCCACGGGCTCACGCGCCAATAGGAGTATACCGTCCTCGATGCAATTATTGAGCTCTATGGCGAAACAATGAACACCCATACGTGTCATTCCAGTGCAATTGCGTACCTTCGGCAGAGAACGCCCACGGCATCAGATGCTCGATTTGCGATTCACGTTCTTGAGGCCTAAGTGCACTGCTGATGGCCGCCGAATCGACGATGGCAGGAGTAATCAAAGCGAAGGCGTTCCTGTATTGCCTTACGTATCCCTCGAGAGCTGTATTCGCGCTGTCCAAGTGCCATGAGTATGCTAGGTGCGTACAAGAATAATCGTTTTACCTGGCATAGTTCGTTTGTCCGGTATTCCCGAATGACGCAATAGAAGAGAACACGACGAGGAAGTCGAGGCTCTTGATTGGAATTACACTTTCCAGCGTCTTGATTGCTTGAAGCTTTGGTCTGAAAGTCGCCTCAAATGTAGATGCATCTTGAGAGAAAAAGGTGCGATCGACGAGGACGCCTGAAAGGAGCATACAACCAGCGATGCGCTGTGCGACGCCCGAGAGAGTCATGTGCATTTGATGAAAAGAGGCGGCATCACATGCAACCAGTCGCAAGGACAGGTCCGCGCGGCTCTCCAGGTAATTCAGAATGCGGATGGCAAGGACATCTCCAGCTCGTTCCAACGATTGACGTCCAGAGCGAGACGTAAGCAATATGTGTCTGGCTCCTCTCTAAAGAAGATTGTAGATCAGCATAGGCGTCCACAAGGCATGTATGACCTTACCTCGTACATCCACAACGCGATGTGCATACCCAAGCTCCCAATTCCTCCTATCAATACATACACATCGCTAGCGCTGAACTTGAGGAAGAGTGTCTGAGGATGATGCAACACCTGCTGCGCTGTCCCGCTGTCAATGGATACGCCCGACGGTATCAGTTGA
Organism: Rhodofomes roseus; assembly: GCF_022264815.1. Classification (NCBI taxonomy): domain Eukaryota; kingdom Fungi; phylum Basidiomycota; class Agaricomycetes; order Polyporales; family Fomitopsidaceae; genus Rhodofomes; species Rhodofomes roseus. The sequence goes on along the minus strand of NW_025952960.1, from coordinate 1,749,927 downwards.
ATTGCGTTCTGTAGCATTGTTGTCAAGATCTGCGGGCTGCGCGTCGCTTCGCACAGCAGTTGAGATACATCGCGCATGCGAATATGCCGAACGCCGTTGCGTCCTACGAATGTGGCGGCGATGCTCGAGGCCGCGTGGCCGCTTAGGTCAACGACAATGTCCCTAGGTCCTAGAAGGAGTGATGCGAAGTGTAGGGGAGACGCCTGTAGCTTCAATCCGACTGTGCCGATGCATAGCTGCCGCAGGATACAGGTGAGCACACGTCCCAGCGGCGTGTCTGTACCCACGACAATGATACGGCGAGCATCGTCCACTGCGCATCTCGGTGAAATTTTCTCCGTGCCGAGTACAGAACGGATCACCAGACAGCCGAGTGCGAGCAACGGCGCTCTGTGCAACTCCCAGTGATCAGGTATGGGGATCATGGAGTCTCGGCGCACAGTCATGGGTGCACCAACTTCGGAAGTTTTCGCAGTAATAGTGACCACCCTCGTACCCACCAGCGCCGTCGCATCTTCGTTAGAGGCGGCTATAATTGTCCCGGCTAGGCAATGGTGACGAGGTTCGGACTCGACATCGTAATTGAAGACTGGGTCAAGTTGCACGTATCCAGAGCGCACATCGGCGACGTGGAAAATCGTCGGGTTGGGAGGGCCAATGGGGACTTCACGGATGCGGGGGACGTATAGCTGGCGATCTTCGGCAATATACAACTCGCGCTCCATGCTGCGGTGCGAGGACAGGTAACGAGCGAACTGCTCCACCTCCTGTTTGTCAAAGGTAGGGGCAGATATGAGGAGTCCGATATCCCAAGCAGATAACTCCCTCCTGAGTGACCGAGTAAATCCTCGTGCAGCGTCGCCGTCCCGCTCTCCGCGCGCCAGTATCCAGACACAGATAGATGCGTTGACATCAAGTTTTGCCAAGGCTGTTTGAATGCTTCTCTCGTCCCCAATGCGGTATGAGAGTACATGGGCCCGACCCCCTCGGTCCGACCAGGCTTGGTCGGGGCCAAATGACAGAGACGAGCTGTGTGCTTCTATCAGAGTAGTCGGCAGGCCTGCTACCAGATGTCGGGCGCGGGTCTGGAAGTGCAGACGGCTCAGCTCGGTCTGTACCTGGGCAGCTCCAGAAGGATCTGGGTGTGGACCCGAGCCGTTTCCAGAACCTGATTGAACGCCTTGAATGAATAGAAAGCCTCCGGGAATGAGGGAGGTAGCACAAGCGCGAACCATAGTGGTTACGTCTGGAGCGCTCCACGGCGAAGAGCAGTTATAAAGGACAATGTCGAAAATAGGATGGTGCGGGCGAGATGCACGAGTGCTGAAGTCCACTGTCTTGCAGGACACAGGAATACTATGAGACTGAGACATGTCCTCGTCCATGACTGCGGCGTGATACACGACTGTTATCGCCCGTCCAAGCGAAGCTTGCAATAGGGCTTGGGCGTCCCCATGTAACGATCCCGACTCTGCATGAATCATACATGAGCGCGGCGACATGTTGATCCCATAGAGCGTCACGTACTGAAGTCCACTCCCAACACAGTGATCACCCTCTTTCCCATAGCACCCAAGCGAGAGGCATGGAGCGCGGCGCAAACAAGCAATATGTTGACGCCACAATGAGATGTACACGGCGTATTGTTCACCTATATCACCTGGATGAGTTGGGCGGCCCTGCATGTATTTGTGACTCACTATTTGACTTCCTCCTTTCTGGCCAGCAGTGACGCGGGAAGCACATAGCGTTTTCATAACGGCTTCCTCGCCCACGTCAACTTCGGTTCCCAAGTCAAATGGTATCATGGACAGTGGTTGATCGATCAGCTCGAACCGCCTACGCGGAGGCGTCGGAGTGTTGATGTAGTGACGAGCTACCTTGAGATCACGGAGCGTACAGAGATCTTTTCCGCCCACGTCAATGACATGCACATCTGCTGTGATCTCATCTGTGTTGCAGTATGTCAGATACGAGAAGTGAGAGGGTACCAATCGACGAACCTGGCCGCCAATCTGTGAGGACAGCATACGCGTACAACGTACTTTCCAGCCGCGGCGCCAAGAGGTTCTGCCGTTCGATAACAAGGGAGCCAAGAGCAGATGGCAAATAAAAGACATTGGTGTCGGAGACGGAAGTGAAACGAGGATGCACAACAACATGTAGACATGCATCTAGCAGAGCCGGGTGGATGACGTAATTACTGCAGGCGATTGAGTGGCAAATGACAGGAGCATACGATACATTACTCACGACTGAGAAGGCTCGTCAAGTCCTTGTATTTCTACTAACGCGTAGTTAGACCCAAAGTAGCATCTCCTGATACGTCTGAATACGGGGCCGTATTGTGCGAAGTATTGAAAGCCGGAGTACAAGTCTAGCATTCATCATCAGGCACCGGTATAGAACAATAACTGAACATCAGACCATCTGCATCATGGAGCTTGCAACACTGTAAGACATCAGAAGGGACAGAGTTGTGGTATTGGCCAACGTCGTATTGGTCTAGCGTCATGAAGCCCTCCGCATGGACTTGAGGTTTGCGTTCATCAGCCTTGGACACACAATGAGTATTAGCGTGCCACATATAGGAGTTTCACGTACACTATCTTCTTGGACTCCGGCAACAGCACTCGAGACCACTCGCCAGTGCTTCCCGTCGATGTGCATTCTGAGCGCCGTTGGAGTGTTTGAGGCTAGCGAAAACATCGAGTGGAAGCGTACATTCCAGACGATGTTTGCTCCCGCTTCTAACACCTACACTCATCGGCACGGCATGAGTACAAAACAGCGCAAAAGTCAGTGAATGGGACAAACCATCTCGAGGAATCCCGAAGCGGGCATAATAGGTTCCTGATTGATGACGTGCTGGGCAAGCTCAGGATGTGTAGCATGATTGACCCTGAGGTTGTCTCCAGACAGCGGTCGCACAAGGGGGCCTAGTTGTTGTTGCAACAATTTCGAATGTCGAGGCAAGAACGGGATAGGCTTGCGCGCGAGAGGGTACGAAGGTAGGGGTATGTCGCAGTCCCGCATGGCGAATGGGGAGTCGTTGAACGCCCGGAAATCGATGGCGTTGCATCCTGAAGTTACCAACTGCCCCATCGCATTCAAGAGTACAGCTTGCTCCTGATGCGCTGCGTATGCCTTCGCCCGCCGCATCGGACACAATATCGAGGTAGGAGGAACACCCAGTTCTTGCAGGTACAGCGATAGCACCGCATGAGGGCTAATCTCGATGAAACGAGCGGTAGAATGAGCCCGCAGCACGGACCGCACTGTCTGTGCAAACCGGACCGGTCCTCGACTATTGTGCCAGAAGTAGTCCGGTGAGAATTCTTCCAGCAGAGCACCTGTCGCGGTAGAGTAGGTCGTAATGGAGGGCGCGCGACACGGTCCATAGCGAGCGAACGCCTCAACCATCTCGGGGCGATACGACTCCTCGCATAGATCCATCATGGGCGAGTGAACCGCGACGTTTGTTTGTATTGTACGGGCAAGGATCCCGCGGGCCGTCGCGATCTCCACCGCTCGGGCTACCAGGGTATGATGACCTGCGATCGCGACCGCCTGTGGGCCATTGTAACAGGCAATCTCCAAGATGCCGTCTTCAGATGATTCCTTCGCACTTTGGATGATTTCATCGGCCTGGTATGGCGCGCATGAGAGTGCGGCCATCCCTCCCCCTGCGTTCTCAACCAGCGTCATCGTCCTGCCTCGTACGACGGCCACCGCCATAGCCATACGCTTCGACGCAGCTCCAGATGCGTATAGGAGAGCTGTCTCGCCCGCGGAATGGCCCATGACGACATTCGGCCGGAGTCCAAAGCTCGAGAGTAGATCGTAAAGGGCGATCTGGAGCATGGTAAGCGAAGGCAGGATGACCGAGATCGGCCACACGGCCATGAGGGTCTTCAATGGCGGGAAGTCACCAAACAGCCCGACGTCCCGTATGAGGGACGTGCCCGTTAGTTCGAGGTGGTACCCATCGAGTTCTTCGATCGTCCTGCGGAAGACGCCATAAGACGCGAAGAGCTGTCGCCCCACTGCGATAGGTCAGTAACGAAGGCCATCAGTGATGAGAAAATGCTGGGGTCCTTGGCCCGAGAACACAAAGACTGTCGGCACGTCTTGAGCTAGCGTAGGCGCAGGGAAGTCGACCGCAGACAGGGCTTGCCCGGGATTGACCACTGCGAAGCTGCGCCACTTCATCTGTCGCACGCGGCGGCCGTATATGTTCGCGATCGCAGGCAACCGGTCGGGGTTTTCTCTCGCCAAGTCTAGCAGAGAGCTCGTTACGCCTGCCGCCGAAGAGGGCGAGAGGCCCCCAGCCATGAGAAGCCTAGGAGCATCCAGTAGAGCCGAACGGCAGGCACTGGCAGCTGGCATGGGAGGCGCGCTCTCGAGGACAGCATGCCCGTTCGCCCCGCCGATCCCGGAGCTGCACATGGACACCAGGAGCTTTCGTGGGTCATCGCGCGCGCGCAACACCATCGGCTCGAGGGGGACATGCAGTTTGTATGCGTCCCACCGAATCGCCGGGTTCCGCGCCGCGAGGTTCACGTTCGGGGGCAACACCCCGGTTTCGAAGAGACCGCATACCTTGCACAGCGACGCGAGAAAGGCGGTGATCTCCAGATGACTGTGTGCCGGGCGCGTCAGCATCCTCGCCATCCATGATCGACCATCGAGCGGTTCTCACCCGATGTTGCCTTTGACGCTACCGACGAGGAGCTCCGCGTCTCGCGCAAAGTGTTCGCCCACCCAGTTGCACTCTATCGGGTCGCCCACCGCGGTTCCTGCTCAAGCATCAGTGGTAGCTCACGTGTTTCACGCAGATCATGGTGCCTACCAGTCGCATGGAGCTCGACGTAGTCGGCCTCTCGAGGATCGCGGCCAGTACCAATGTAGGCGCGCCTCATCGCTTCTAGCTGGGCACTCGCCACCGGCGCATACACTGGAGCCAAGGAGCCCGAGGAGCTCAATCCGGTACCAAGAATCTGTGGTGAGGCCTATCAGTGAATGACGGACAGGAGGTGGAACAGCTGCATACGTTCGCGTAAATGTGATCCCCATCTCTCAACGCTGCGCTGAGCGGTTTGAGCACAATCGCCACCGCGCCCTCGCCCCGCGAGAATCTGAGCGATTGATTCATGAACACATTAGGATGGTAGACTGCGGACACCGTCGCTTACCCGTCCGCGCTCGCATCGAACGGTTTGCACTTCCCGTCCCGCGCCAGCACAGAGCCTTGGCTGTACTGAACAAAGTCCGCGAGCCTGCACGGGTGTGTCAGCAACCATATGATGGGTCCTAGCACGACGGCGTACCGGAGATTCAGCTGGCACGCTGCGACGACGGCAGACTCGCACTCGCCCGCGCGCAGCGCTTGCACTGCGAGGTGGGTCGCCGTCAGGCTGGAGCTGCACGCGGTGTCGACCGGGATGCTCGGCCCGCGCAGGTCGAGATGGTACGACACCTTGTTTGCCACCATGCACGGTATCCCGCCGAAGGACCCCTGCGCCTCGTACACATCCTACATACCCCCAAATCAATCGCGCGTCGGCCCGCGCCGCTGCCCGCCACTCACCGGCTCGGCTATGCTTAGGATATCGTGGTTCGTCGCGGAGGCGTAGCAGCCCACGTTGCGCCCCTGGTAGTCGATCCCTGAGTCGAGGAGCGCGAGGAACGAGAGCTCGATGAGCTTGCGCGTGCTCAGCGACATCGCGCGCGCGTCCTTCGTCGATATGCCGAACTCAACGTGGTCGAACAGGTCGACGTCCTTCAGGAAAGACCCGTGGGCTGTGGCGATGCGGCCAAGGCCTTCGCCCTGCCACCTATGGAATGTGATTCAGCAACGGGCGGCGGTGCCGGATGGATGAGACGTACGAGTCGATGTTGAGCCTGTCCCTGGGGAAGCGGACGTACGACTCTGCGCCGTCTAGGAGGAACTTGTTGAATTGTCTGTAGTCGAGATTCGTGTCGGCGCATGCCCCGCTGGGCAGTTCCGCTGCGATGCCGACCTACTGTGCGTGAGACAATGAGTTGAAAGGACCTGTGTGGTACGTACGATCGCAATGGGCTCTTTAACCTCTGCTAAGTCGGTGTTCATTGTATCTTCGCTGAGGAATGTCGGACAGGCACCTGCAATAGGGACCAAAAGGCTCAAGACCTAGCGACAGCGCGGCCGATTGGGTCTACACTATATAATCATGGGAAGCCGCGAGAGCAGACCGACCGCTGTATCAATCCTCCATCACAGCTGGAAGTTGGCTGGAAGAACGGACGTTCTACGTACTATGTGATTGGCTGCTCACACGGTTTTGAATGGCTACATACATGCGACTTGGAGCACATCGCGGCGCATTCTGACAGCGTGGTTGTACGCCATTCGGAAAGCTTGCTACCGCCTCGACGGCGTCAAATGATGTTGAGGACCATGGAATGATACGTTGATGATTTCGGCGGAATCAACTTGACGGATCAAGTGTAGTCATCTGTTCGCGCTTTCGGACGTTTATTCTGGGCCACCGACCTACACGGAGTGCGGCTACCTAGAGTGCTGGCGTCATGGCGTCTGATCGTACTCGATACCTATCAAAGGCTATCATTTGAACTCACAGTTTGAAATCACGGTGTGAAAGATCGTCTATCTCGAGGTCAACTCGGCCAAGGCATATGTCGACGTTGATTTTTTGAGTGGAATGGAGAAGGCGTTCAAGAAATACCAGGACCACGGGCACTGGCCATGGCCGCACTGGCAGGCCGCAGAATCTACGCAGAATCCAGATCAACAGCTGGCAAACCGGGTTCTCGGGGTTTGCCGCCAGGCGCGTCGGTGGCACGCGTGTGTGACGCCGTGTGACTCCGTGTGACGCCCGTGATTGACCACGACAAGTCACATTCATTCCCTACGTCCAAGTGCACTGCCAGCATAGCCCAAGTCTCATCTCCTTCGAGGCTGTCACGACTCACCCAGAAGATTGCTGCGTCTAACGCTGTATTTGGTGTACTTACTCTACAGCATGACAGAACCAAGACCGCCTTGAAGCTTGAGGGCCGAAGAGCAATGTCCGCGGGGGCAAGACGCCAGCCGGCCCATCAGATCTTCGATCCGTGAGTGCGCGGATATGGATGTATTGCTGTCTGTGCGGACAGCTGACTGCCAGCTCCGATCATTCAATACATCTCCATGCAGAATCTTTCGTAGGATCATAGGAAGCTGCAGAGTTGCGGACCTGCGGTAGAGGCCGCACTCACGCCCCAGGGGTGTGGCAGTACACGGATACCGAACGCTCGCAACACCATGTCCGACCCTCGCTATCGTTCCGATGCCCCCGAATGCTAACTGCGGCCTGCCAGCCTCGGTGGACGTCTACGGCTGTCAAACACAGTTCTACACTGAGTACAGTACGAGCCTATCATCACGATGGTGTCCGCCACACCCGGCAACCAAGGGCGATGATGCTGCAGACGGAGACAGGCATAGTCACATCACTTATGGAAGAGTGCAGCGTTGTGTCTCCCCACTGCTGTCGTCCCGATGTGGACTCGGGGATTCCCATCATCGCTGCCCGAGCAGACTTCCGCTTCTGCGTTCCTCTTCATCATTCTCCGCGATGCGGCGTGGAGGACATGTGGAGGCGTCAGTCCCCCGGTGCGCTGCCCCGCCAGCCGCACAAGTGTCACCTTCATTTCTCCCGCATCTGCACCACGCGTACCGATACCTCCGCCAGAAACCTCAGGCCTCAGTAGCATCGAACACTTTCGTGAGTGTCTCACTTCATCTGAATGAGCCGGGAGTCTGATCCTCGATCCCAGTCTCAACATCATGGCTTCGTCTACGACGGACGGCTACGCCCGCGGGAAGTGGCAGGCTTGGCTCACTGGTAAGTCTCACAGCGGCGCGATACCGTATGGATCTGCTCACCAATCCTAGTCGTCGGGGCGTTCTTTATGCAGTTCAGCGTCATCGGATTCGTGAGTCCGTCCCAACGCTGTTCGCGGTCCTTTATTCACGTCTATCCAGATGTCCGCCTTCGGTGTGATGCAAGCGTACTACGTCCGCACATTCCTGTCGCATTCGTCCGCGTCCGCCATCAGTTGGATCGGCAGCATCCAGACCCTCCTTGATCTGACGCTCGGCGCATTCCTAGGCCCCTTGTGCGCACCCCGCGTCGTTCCTACCGTATGTGCTGATGGCTGCTTAGGCTTGACCGCGGATACTTGAGGCATGTCCTAATCGGTGGTTCATCCATATTCGTGATCTGGTACGTCCCTCTATACACCGCGGGCAAACTAGGTTGTTCGGACTCCGAAATTGCTACGAACATCGGTCCCAGAAAACGCACCGAATACGCATGTTTTGGTCGAACATGCTACGAACATGCCCCGAACATGCTGAAATCTTCTATAGTAAGGGGGCGAGGTTTCCGGGTGCGCTTGGGAGAGCCTCTGAATCGCCCAGGCAGCGAAGCCCCGCGGGCGAGAGGAGCCCTGTATGAGATTAAATTCCAAAAGTTGTGTCATTGTTGAAGTTTCTGTGTTGTTGCTTTCGCTTTGATCCTTAATTTCTGTGCGAAGGCACGGGTAGTCTGCTAGTTTGGCTTAAACACACCATGTTCTGAGGATGTTCGGAGCCCAAACAGCCTCAGAAAAGGTTCACAGGGGGGATCAATCTTCGTAGGGTTCTTGGAGTTACAGAACGCTCGTGTGCCCCCTGCGACAACCAGTTTATCATCTTCCTTCTCCCGGTTCCGATTCTCACCGCCGCTGTACTAGCCACTTTCTGCTCTCGCTCGCCCAACCACAACACTACTACCAAGTGCTCTTATCGCAGAGTATCGGAATGGGCCTGGGGATGGGCTCCATATTCCTCCCTACCTCCGTCCTCGTCTCCCAGCACTTCCACAAGAAGAAGGCATTAGCAATGGTACGTCCACTCCTCGTCACTGGATTACACGATCGACCTAGTGCAGCACTACAGGGCATTGTGCCAGCCGGCGGCTCCCTAGGCGCGGTCGTCTTCTCCAGTAGGTGTTCGTGCATCTCTCGTCGCCTAACTGACAGAGCTCCGTCTCTAGTCGCCCTCAACTACCTGTTCAACGGGCCCTTGGGCTTCGGCTGGGCGATCCGCATCATTGCGTTCATATGCCTGGGTCTGCTCCTCATTGGCAATCTCCTCCTGTTCGACCCGCGACCTGCCACGCAGCCCACAGCCGTCCCGGGTATCCAAGAGAAGCCGCCCGGCACGCTCACCGCGGGACGAACTGACGACGAAGACGCAGCCACGAAGACCGACCGAACCAGCGAGGACCCAGAAGAGGCCGCCGCACCGCGCCCGCCGCTCCTGGACCGCAGATACGCGTGCATCCTCGTGCAGGGCTTCCTGACGGGCCTCGGGCTCTGGTTCCCGCCGTCGTACGTGCAGCTCTTCGCGGAGCAGCACGGCGTTGGCCGGGAGCTGTCTTTCTACAGCCTTGCGATCCTCAACGCCGCGAACGCGCTCGGGCGCATCCTCCCGAACTGGCTCGGCGACCGCTGGGGCGCGCTCGCGGTGTACGTCCCGTGTCTCGTCGTCGGATGTGCGTGCCTACCTGTGTGTGTGTGTCGGTGTGCGGGCTGATGCTGGGCGCGGTCTAGCGGTGCTGCAGTTCGCGCTGCTCGGGTGCACGACGACGTACGGGCTCGTCCTCTTCACGGTCTTGTGAGTCTCCCGTCCGTGTTCCACGCGCACCCAACGCTCAACCCAACGCGCCGCAGCTACGGCTTCTTCTCGGGAACAGGTATGCCATCCGCGACTCTGCTTGACCCCGCACGTCTGACCGTTCGCGCCTCGCCAGCCGTATCGCTGTACCTCCCCGCCGTAGCCTCCATCAGCGCGGACGGCGCGGACGTAGGGTGCGTCACATCCGCTGCTCTCGCGTGTCCCAGCCATGACTGTTTTCTCGGTGCACTGGCAGGAAACGCATGGGCATCGCGCTGTTCCCCGTCGGCATCGGTGCGCTGGTCGGCACGCCCATCGGCGGCGCGCTCATCGGGCACGACTACGTGTGGTGGAAGGGCGTGGTCTTCGCAGCGGTCAGTCCGCTCTTCCAGATGTGCCGTGCTCGTGCGCTGACGCGGTACGAATTAGGTGACGGGGCTGGCGGGCGCCGCCGTCGCGGGGTCTGCCTTGGTGCGTGGGCCGCGCAGGCGATGACGCGCCGTGTGCTTGATGCCCCGTGGTGTCTCACAGAAGTCGGTCTGCGTATTTGGGTCCGTGCACGATGTAGACACAATGATAATGCCTCCACCGACGTGTTGCGGGCATCTCTTTAGCGACAAGTTGACTGGGCACTTCTTCTGCTGTGGATCACGTAATGTACAGGCCTACGGGGCACCGTCTGGAATGGTGCTTAGAAACGAGGGTGTAACAGTACCAGCGACTCGGATGAGCTGTCATCCTTACCGGGCTACACGCGCGCGAGCGAACACTTGACGTTGCAGAGACAGACGCGATCCTATTCAGTTTGACACGAAACCGTTACCATGCATCTATGGTATGAGTCAAAGCGACTGCGTCTCCCGCCAAAATGCTAGCCACTTCCTCACATCCTCGCTACTCAGCGGGGCCACCTCCGCCAATACAGGAGACAGCTCCTTCGCCCGTGTCACGGAGAGCGCGGGGAAGCCCAGCGCCTCTGTGCCGCTTCGCGATATCTGGAGTCCCTGGTACCATGGAAGCACGCGCAGTGCCCTAACAGTGCGTAGCAGCTCGACTTCCATGCGTCCGTCTGGTCTACGAGGGGGTGCGTCGTGCAGCGCTTCGAGCCTGGACAGCCATTCGGCGTAGGGGACGAGGGAGACGTTGAGCTCGTCTGCGATGACGGCGGCGAGCGAAGACCAGGTGACAAGGCGGGGATGGATCAAATGGATGACGTCCTTCTTATATGCGGCGTGTACGAGCCCGGCGAGGGCGCTGGCTGCTGTGGCGAGAGGCACCCATGACACCGCCTGCACACGATGAGTACGGTTCGACAACACGAGTCGTGCGGCTCACCTTGGGATCATCCGGGAAACAACCAAGGATCGTGGCGCTCTGCACCATGGACGGGAACCATTCGTGCGCGTTCCACGCTCCGTCGGGCCCACCGCAGATCTGACCGACGCGGACGACGAGGGTCTCGAGGCTTGTCTTCTCTGCTGCTTCCATGAGGATCCGTTCCGCTACCCATTTCAATTCCGAGTAGCCCGACCCGACGGCGACGGCAGGACTGATGAACTGCTCAGCCAGTTGGACGCCCTCGATGTCTGTATGCCCGTGAGCTCGAGTCTCTAACTTGGATTTGACGGACGCACTCTGGAAGACCCCGATGGAACTGGTGAACAGTGTTCGTGGTGGGCTTGGACGCGGGGAGGACAGTGCGAAATCGATGAGGTGTCGCACACCCTTGACATTGGGCTCGAACGACTCGAGAGACAAATTGAAGTCTACTCTCCATGCTGCGACGAGACATCGTGAACATGCAGGATACAAAGACACCGAAGAAGCGCATACCGTTATGGATTACATGCGTCACGGAAGATTGCATCTATAGCACCGTCGGTGAGTCTGGGGAGCAGAGCTTCGACATCGCCGTGACACGCACCTCCGCATACACCTCATGCGAGAGGTTGAAGCCGGCCACAGAGATGTCGGCCTCCAGGAGCACAACCTTGCTGTTCTCAAGACAGGCGATGTCGAGTCCGCGAGAAGCCATAACAGCTTCCTGTCGTGCTCGCAATCCTCTCCCGTCTCTCGCAGGACGATTAACGGCGTAAATGCGCGCGACAGACGGGTCCTCGACAAGACGAGAGAGTAGGAAGGACCCGAGGCTGCCCGTAGTACCCGTCACCAAGATGACGGGATGCAGGCCGGCAGTCGAGGTGGCGGACTTGTGTTTCGGGAGATCATTGAGGTACTTCGCGGCCATCGCAAGCATGCTGTCTGCTCTGCTCTCGATAGACTTCAGAGAGCCTGACCAGGCGCCCAGTGTCGCTAGCTCGAGGAGGAAAGCAGCGAGGCTGATCACAGTGGGGAGGTCGTAGACGAAGTTCCTAACGCTCTTGCGCGTGTCGAGCTGCGCGGAGTCCCGCAAAGCGCGCAACAGCGCATTTCTGATATGAGTTGCCTGCAGACTGTGCACGACATGTGAATTCACGGGTGCATTCACTGGCGCTGCACGTCCACGCACCTGTCGCAGCCGTGCTGGAAGATATCGTCGTTATCGTCCACATTGTGGACTAGAACCTTGTTGATGACCGCGCGGACGAAGTCGAGCGTGGTGGGGCGGTCCCACTGGGACGGAGGGGGGATGCTGGACTGAGTGCTTTCCTCAACTCTGTCGTAAGCAGCGTCGATCTCCTCGGCGTAGTCGTCAATGGCAGCCTGCCTGCGCGCAGTGCTCTTCGCCGTATAAGTGAATGGTTTAGAAGGGTTCGATACTATGATCATCTGGAAGGACAGTATCACGTACCATATCATGTTCCGGAACTCCGCCAGCTTCGTCTCGTCTGCTGGGTCAACCCTGTGTTGAGGCCGGGGGTCGACGAGGATCCCTGCTTGAAATCGACCGCGCCCAAACATCACAGACGCCAAGACGTGCGGATCCTGATTCAGCATGTTCTCTGGACCATTTCGATGAGCTGATCGTTGCATCTGTCGTACCCCCACTACCCACCTAGCGGTCCCGGGTTCGTCTGGGTGGGAAGTTATCAGGAACGTGGTCCGATGAGAGGGCGACCTTGCACCGACCTTCTCGCCAGTGTTGTGCATGATCTGATCGTCTGTTCTTCCAAAGACCTTCCAGTACCCTTGCTTCGTGGGGTGGGGGATCATCATGTCGGACGACGCATACGCATCCACTCCGCCGATTTTTATGTTGATCACACTTGGGCGGCAGTACTCGTTCTCCTGCGAACGCGCGTGAGCGATATGTAGATGATATCGCGGTGTGCACGTACCAACATGACGAACTCGTAGGTGTTGTCTCCGTACGGTTCCATGTGAGGCGTAACAAGGCCTGGGAACTTGAAGTAATCCCAGTCGTAGCCGACCTGCGCTGTACAAGGCGCATCAGCTTCTGTCTATGCTTATCGTGATGCGGGGTCTTACACGGGAGGATCGGACTCATGATTCCACCCTCCGTCCTTGAGGTACATGAATGTTGTTAGAGATGCCTCGAACAAGGACGACCAGTGAAGAAAGTACTGACGAGCCGTATAAGATCAAAATTGAGACGCCCTGCGAAGTCATGAAGTCTCCGGCCTCCTTGTTCAGAGGACCGCCGCCGAAAAGCTGCGAAGAATATCAAGGACCGCTGAGTCACCGGTACGAGGCAGACGTACCACGCCTCCACGAGAAGCAAGCCAGCGAACGTAGTCCGGGTTCCGGGACCACGCCTGCGAGGTCCGCGCACCAGTGAGACGTCGGGATGTCAGTATATACATACTGCATGCGCTGTGACACTCACCTCGATGAATGAAGGCACGCAAAACACATGTCGCTTTCCGTAGCCTTGGCAGCCACGAAGAGGGCGTCGGGTGTCGGGACCGGGGCTGGGGACTTCGGTTCGAACGAGCTGACTACCAGCCCGGAGGATGCCTGCCAGAAAGCTGAGTATATGCGGCTTTGCGAGGGATGAGCGGACTGAACATACCGTCCAACAGCTCTGCAGTACACCCATCCCGTGGAACATGGGCATCGTGTGAAGCGGCAACACTTGGCCGGTGAGGTCCCGTTCTCCGAACCAAGGAGGAGGAGGAGGAGGAGATGGGTCCATTTAGCCGCAATGTACGCATATCTACTACACGTGACATCCGACAACGTAGACACAGTTGACAGAAGCGGTGGTTCGTCCATAAGATTGGCTTTGGGAAGGCAGTGGAGCCTGTCAAAGAGCATGAGAGCATACGAGCGCAAGGCGAATCAAGGCCATACCGGAAGAATGCAGAACCATCGCGAGAGCATCAGGACCTTTGTATACATAGGAGGGCGGCTCAACCTTCCCAGCTGTCTCAGGAAGGAATAAGTCTTCAAAGAGCGGCACAGGTGAGAGCGTCGGTAGCGGGTGGTCAGAATGGCCAGTGCTTCATTGACAAGGTCCTGCATGGCCTGCTCCCGACCGACGAGGACATGACTAACCCCGGCCTTGTTGATGAGGCGCGCAACAGCCAGCGGCGAGTTTCGAGGGGATATTGGGAACGCGACGTGGTTCGCCCGCATGATGCTCATCATCATTGTGAAGTACGGGATCGCGTCTAGGGATGAATGTCAGAAAGACGCAGCTCTCCCGTTCTCCCGTGGCGACGGAATGATTGACGAACCAGACGGTGCCAATATGGCTACGATTGGAGTCTCTCCCCCTACGGCAGCGTCTGCTAGACGCGTTCGAAGGATGGTCGCACCCGTGTACACGGCTCTGACCGCCTCGGGCCAGCAGATAGTCCGCAGGGTGCCATCGCCCTTGGCAAACACAAAGAGACGGTGGTCCGGAGTGTGCACTGTGTGCTAATTGAAGATTTCGGGGAGGGAGAGCGACCCATCTAATGGCGGAGGCCGGAACGTAGTACTCGACCGAGCCTGCGTCTGAGGCGGAGGAGGGAGAAACCGACGAGAGACCATTGTTGAGAGCGAGGGCTTCCGGCTGCAGGGACGAGTCGAGGATCGAGCATGTATAACGCATCCAAGTACACCATTTACCATTTCCCGAGTCTGCCATTCGATCAAGGTTCAAAGGTGTTCAGCGCTCAGCATCCGTCACTGTCGCGTACAGTGGTAAGCAACGCAGTGGCAGCAAATTGACAACTTATCGTAGTACTTACTCACATCTGGACTTCCCAGTCGCGTTGGCAGTAATTGACATGGAAGTCTCCGACGCAGGGACAGCTCGAACCCACGTGAGTCACCGGTACCGGTATCCACTAGTAGTAGTACCTTAGACTGTCCCGCCCCGCCGAACTCGGCGAGTGGGCCGAGGCCGCGAGAGGATGACCCTCTTGGGACGAGTGTGTGACAGGGATGGATGGGGCAGCGGGGTCATCTAATGCAGTAATTGTCGGGTAGCTTAGTACGTAGTTCTATGGGTTGTGATGTTGTACCTATGTAGTGAGCGCTGTCGCCGTCAAGAAGCCGATGCGCATTTGCGCTATCGGCCGGCGGCTAAATGGACCCCCCTCCTCCTCCTCCTCCTCCGAAACTCGAACGCCACAGGATTCAAGACAGGAGGTCAGCAACGTTGAAGAGATACACTAGTACTGGCGGTTTGTCTGTCAGAATAACGTAGGGAGCAGTGCTTGTTCGCCACCGTGGCGTGTGAGCGGCGCTCCAATTGGACCCACCGCTCGTGATCCTCCTCCACGAAGCTCAGCAAAGTTCCAGTCATACCACCGTACCTGTGCAGATGGCTGCTACTGTGCCCCGCCGACTTCCCCAACCGCTTCCGTGACATGTCGTGAGTACTGGGAGATAATGAATGTTGGTATCAACGCCGACTCCGGCGCCGCATGCGTTACTCCATAACCTTAAGCTTCTCATTGGCAACAGCGGAACACAGCTCGACTGAAAATGTACGGTACTGTACCACTGCGGGCGAGTCTGTCACAGTGAGTGATGATATCTGTTCAACTCACATATTCACTGACATTAATCTGGTGGCGGTGCGTGGCACCTGACAAGGATAGTAACGACCTGTATATCACAAAACGTCGCAGCGCGGCTGTCCACAGCAATCCTCGAGTTGACAATTTGAAAACCTAGGACAAACGTATGCTGTCGAGGCTCCAGGGTTTCCTCTGAAGACGTAAACTCGCTCACTGTAATTGACTATGGCAGTGCAGGTACGACGTGTCGTGTCCACGGTATGGTGCGACCTGAACATTGAACCTTAGCATCCGCGCGCACAAGGCAGAGGGGCGTGCGGCGCAATTGTCCCTTCCGTCATCAGGGAGCAGTCAACACCAGGCATATGTTGCATGTCAATTTACTGCTGTGACCCGTCGTTTCGCATTCATCATGAATGTTCCCCGGCGCGCCTCCTACTTCTTTGGGTTCTTAACTTATGTCAATCCAGCATCCCACTATCTTCTGCACGAAGCTTCTTCTCGCGCTTGCTTGATCCATGGGGCCATTAAAGCGCGCTGCGAAGACGCACGGGTCGGCGTAGCCATCTGCGTGTTCGTGCACTGAGCTTCCGACCTTCGTGTTCTCCCTCAGTCATCAAGATGCAACAAGTTCCTCTGGTAGCAGCGAATGTCGCGACCGTCTTCATGGAGAGTTTCCTCTACGGCATCTTCTTCGTGCTCTCCGTGTCGTCCATCTATCTCTTGGTGCACCGCCAAAGGCAATTGCTGCAGCCGACGCTCCCACACCTCGCCACCGCGTCTGTGGTGTTCAGGCACCTCTGCAAGACACCCATGTTCCTCGGGGCGATCGCGCTGTCGGTAACGATCACTGCGGTATGTTCGCTCCCTATCGAACGTCCTCGTCGCTGACATCTCGGTGCGCCTCCAGCATTGGATACTCACGTGCATCCGCACGTTCCAAGCATTCGTATACTTCGAGGGCGGAACAGATCCCATAGCGTTCTACGGGAACCTAAAACAGCTCACGGAGGTCGTCAAAACGGGATTCTTGATGGCCTCGTTGATCCTTGGCGACACCATGGTTGTTCGTACCACCTCCGCGCGTACACGCCGACTCGCCAAGCTGACGCAGTATATTTTTGTACTTATAGATCTATAGGCTATGGGTCGTCTGGAACCGACGCACGGCTATCGTAATCTTCCCGCTATGCACACTCGCGGGACTCACAGGTCAGTGACATTATGCTGTGAGAGCTGCAGTCGCCGACACAACGCAGTGTGCGGCATCGGCATAACCTACCAGATCACTCAATCCTATCCCGGGGAGAACGCGTTCGTGTCTCAAGCCGGTCGTTGGATCACCAGCGACTGCGTATTCACACTTTGGTGAGCATACTAGTGGTATCCCCGGTCGTCGCGACCGATGTATTCTCATACCTATTCGATGCATCAGCACCAACGTCTACAGCACTGGTGAGTTCCTTGACCACGCGCACCAATAGTACGTCTAATCTGCATATTCACTAAGCCATGATCGGATATCGCGTTTGGACGTCACGGCACGTCAAACTCTACAGCGGGACGAGCCTTGTCGTATGCCATTCCATATCTGCGCTTTTCAGTGGTACCAGTATCTGACTGCTCTCCAGAACGTATTGACAACCTTCATAGAAAGCGCTGCTCTCTACACGTGAGTCTGCGTCGTCGCGACTACCCCTCGCTGTATAGCTGACTGACTCTGGAATGCAGGGCGTGGACGACGTTGTTCTTCATCTCGTACCAGACCAACTCCAACCTGCAGTTCACGGCGGTCGACACCTGGTCGGAGATGTCCGGCATATCGTTCATGCTCATCAACGTCAGAGTCGGACTGGGCTGGGCGCAAACGGGCTCGCGCATCCAGTACGACTCCCGTGCCGGGTCAAATAGGACGACCAACCGCACGGACAAGTCATCAGGGGGTTCGTACCAGATGCGCCCGCTCGCCGTGAAGATCACTAGCGTAGTGGACCATGACGACGACCTCAAGGCGAAGTGCGCGGAGAGCGATGGTGGAAGCTTCATTCCGAGTTCTCAATGATGCACGTTGCGGCGAATCGCCCTATGATTTTGTGTACTTCACTTATTGGTTGATTATACAGTGCCGCGCACCGTTTGGCACTGTGGTCGTGCTCGCAGCCAGGTGATCGTTGTTGCTGTCCTCAGGTGCTCTGTGGACAAAAAGCTCTCTCACGTACATCACGACTATCTATGTAGTCCGATAGATACAACACATCCATATCCAAGCCATAGTCAACCTTTCCGTGAGGACAAACTCTTAAGTTTTCCGCCCCCGCGTGTGGCATACGGCCGGGCCAGGTAAGAACCGCATAGCAGATGGGCCCTCCCAGTCAGTCTTTCGGTACGTCCACGTTGGGACCTCACCATTATCTCACACCAGTCGGTCGACAGCAAGTCCGAAGCATTAAGAAACACACTAGCTGTATGGACATTACGTAGCGGAAACGCAACGAAACCGTACCTGTGACTCTCTCCGCCCGAGGGGAGCCTCCTGCAGCGGCTACGTTGAGCTCGAGAGCACCAAGCTAGTAGGGGAGGTAGATCCGCCGTGTGCTGACATACCCAGAGTGCGAGGGCGTTCGCTCCGAGTACACTGCTACGCCAGCGAAGATGTTCTACGTGAGGACACACTTGGATGAGTATTGCGGGGACATCCCGCGCATAGTGTTACGTCTCTACATAGGTCATCGCCGCTCGCCTCTCGGCGAGGCAACCAAATGCGCAAAACGCGCCGCGTACGATAACACTACAGAAATCAGGTGAATAGAGGTATGCATGGCAACTTTTGTGCACTCACAGGACTCGTTACACAGACACCGACGAGTGTACAACATGAGGACGGTCAGCCTGACGTATCCGGCGCATGCGCAGCGTCGTCCTCTCGCTGCACCTCTACTCCGCTTTTGGCCTTCTGGTTTTTCGTCGCTTTATGAATTTTATCCATGTTACGACGCCAGTTATCGTGCTCTTCGATGCTATAAACGATGCTAAGAAGGGGACTCAGTGCGTCTCTGCCATTACATCGGACCGAATGTATCACGTACGTCCATATGCCCCGTCTATCGCACCCCGGCATCTTCCGTCTAACGAGCTCGTCCCACCGGCCACAATGCTCTCTGAATGATGATTCTGAATCAAACAACTTGACAAGCGGCAGCCAGTCGTTTTCAAAAACAAGGAGGCCTAGGCATATACCACCCGGTGCGATATTGGCGAAGCGATCTGCTTGCAATATATCATCCAATCGCACCAAGATCCCATCTTCCTCCATCATCGTCACCGCCCCATCGAAGTCGGCGGCTGCATGATCTGCACGAGATAAAAATAAAACAGAAAAGGCCATGAGATGATCTGAAGGGATTCGAGAGACGATATGAGGAATCCAGGACCACGCAACAAAGGGGTGGAACAGGCGAATCTCCAATCGCCACAGCCTTTCATGGCGTGACAGGTTGAGGTGTCGTTCTACTTACATTCATGGTCAATCAGATAATCGGAGAGCGAACGTATACAACTTGCCTACGGTGGAATCAACAGTGTGACTGTCCACGGAGGAGGCGGAAGCAATCCAGAGCACGAGGACTTCCACTGAGGCCGCACTTGCATCCAATAAAGCTTGAGTTCTGCTTCCTGCGGAGGATGAGGTGAAGTCGCCGTTAACTCCGAAATAGAGCGTGTGTAGCCGGGAAGCCTGGCTGATCCGAACGAGTAGGTCTTCAACCGCAGGCGCAACCCATTGCACTTCGAGGACCTCCAGGATTGCACAGTTCAGCGGGAGAGAGACAGTAGAGACTGGGTGTTTCTGTGAGCAGGCGACATTTATGCAATGCAGATATCTCATGGCAGGGAGTGCTGAGATAAGGCGGGCCAGCTGGGCGATGCTCGACACGGTGACGTTGGCGATGGCTAACGTGTGGACAAAGTGAAATGCGGCGAGATATCCGAAGTCTTCCACCCTCATCAAGCCAACGGGCCATTCCGCGTCCTCGATGCTGATCCTCGACAGCTCCGGGAGCTTCCCGGCAAGCATGGCGGCAAACGTTCCGAGATGTTGCATCAGTGAACGCTGTCGAGGCGTATGACCCGAGATGACGACCTGTTGGACGACACCGCGGAGGCGTGGTCTCTCGTGGAGTGTCCTGGAGAGTGAACGGACGTCGTTCCGGTCACGGAGGTGAACGCGCTGACGGAGATGGTACCAGGTGTGAAAGTACCAATCCCTGCATACCAGTGCGCATGATTGAAGAGCTAGGAGAGCTGGATTCCCAGCCAGAGATGTGTAGTGAAGATTCAGTCCCGCCGCAACGTGGTCAATGATCCGTCCGCAGATCTCGGTGGGCAACCGCGGAGCCGGGTCATCCTGAGATGACGCTCCGGAGGCGGCCGCCCTACTAGTCCGTGTACCGTATCAGCACGTCTCGCGCACCAATTGAACTTGTACTCACGTCGATGCACATTCTTCCATGTCGGTACAACGGATTGTACACAGACGGCAGAAGTGCGAATGTGTCTGGAGATTCTGCGAGGATGGCGAATTAGGAGCCTGGCACGGGATTCGTCTTCAGCAGAGGCGCCCTACCAGTAGTTGATCCTGAGACTACGTCCGTTGGTGTGATGGAGACAACACGAGACGTTTTGCTGCTCGTCGGCACCGCGAGGAGGTCGTGACGTATAGCGAGGCTGCCAGTACGTTCTGCAAGGTAAATCACATCAGCACGATTCGAACACTACCCACACAGCCGATTGACTCGTATCTGTGACGACTACTGACTTTTCGTTGCCACTGCTATGTGAAGGAGTCGCAGCCTGCGAATGAAGGGGAATAGGCGGAGCTAGTGGCAGAGGCTGATCAGTGCGATGATAGTATATATCGGAGTAAATAGCGCTCACCGGCACATATAGAAGCTAGGACCGTGAGCAATCGGATACGGAGGACCACTGTCCTTGGGTGCGGTGCGAGCTGTCCTGAAGAGCGCGCAGAAACATGAGTACTGGACGTTGAACGTTGAGTCTATTCGAGATACTTATGCTCGTCGATAATCAAGAAGGACCACTTGGACGCGAAATTCAGATCTCATGTTCTCTGTATCAGCAGACCGTTCGAGTACCAGATCGTGCGGTCGGAGTGGAAGAGACCACCAATATGTCAACATCACATCTATTTGGGGTAATAAACGATAGTCTACGTTGCGGCTCCTATATGTACAGCCTCCATCCGCCCGCCTGTCAAGGAAGGCAGCGCCAGTCAGCTATGTCCAGCCACGCATTCAACACAACGCTTACCTGCATGATGCCCTGCGGCCTGGCCTGTCCTATTACACGAGTCCATTACTGCCCCTTGACCGGGACCTATCGTACCTGGACGCTTCCGTTCTCATTGAATATAAGCGACCCGTTGAAGAACGTCGTGATCTGCCGGTGAGTGAACGTCGCGGGATTGGTGAGAGCACAGACGAGGGAAACGCACATAGTCTCTCGCGTAACTTCATGCAGTACGTCCTATGCAGAGACCACAGAGCTTGCGTACCTTGTACATGTTGATTCCAGACACTTTGGCCCTATTCCCGACGGGCCGTGGCCAGGCTGGCAGCAGCGATCACATCGTCAGGCCTCGCGCTCGGTTTGCTTGAGATTCTCTCGAGATTCGGCGCAGAGGAGGGAGCGGCGACAAAACGGGTGGATAAAGATCATACATGGCCAACGGGGCGTGCATAGGGTTGGAGCGCAAGTTGAGGAACCAAGGGTGTCGCACCCAGTTACTGAAGCAGTGGAAGAGAGTCGTGGATGAAGTCTCGTACGACATACAGCCCGGTAAACACCATGAGGAGGAGGAGAAGATGGGCCATTTAGCCGCAGTGTGCGCGTGTCTACTACGCGAGGTCCTGCCCATGGAGGCGGCGGCGAGTAGTCGCGCAGGTCGTCGCTGGTCCGGTCGTCGACGGTGGACGCAGCCGCCGTCGGCCCGCCAGCCCGCCCGTCCGATGTTTATCCGGCGTCGGTCGCGGACGCTGCTCGCGGCGGCGCCCCGGTCGACACCAGACGGTCTCCGCCACTGCCAGGCTCTCTGCTCACTTCCAACACAGCAACCACCAGCACCTCCTCCGCTCACTAGCACCGCAAAACCACTCGGGACCTCCTCACTTCCTCGCAGCACAGTCGCATCTCCTCCGCACATGCTACATAACTTCATCAGCAACCGTCTGCGATCTGCGAACACAACCACGATGATATATACGTGAGGGTGAACAACCTCTCCATCAGCCTCGCACCTGGTCGCAGCGCAGTCCCGAGCTCTTCCCCACCACGCTCCGCCCCAGCCAGCGTGCCCGCCCTCTCTGGGATTACAACGCGGACGGTTCGGTGAGCAAATGCCCATCATTGCGCACATTCCACCCTACTATCTTCGCACACACCCATGGCAGGAACCACACAACCCGCCCTTATCGTCCAGCAAGGACACCGTCGTCGTCGACGAGCCGAACGCATACCGGCAGGTCCTCTTCCCCTCCCGCCGCGTCGAGCAGCTCGATAGCGTCGCACCTGCGCGCGTCCCTCTGTCCACGCCCTTTGCTTCGCTCGCGTACGCCCTGCTGTTCCCTCAGTCATATGCGCCTCGGCACCCCGCGGAGAAGCTCATGTAACGCAAGCTCGGCGCGGTCCACGCAGGCAAAGGCCACTCCTCGCGATCAGCTGGGCTCGCCACGTTGGGCCCCCGATCAAGGACAGGTGGAACGGAACAAGTTTGGGGGCTCGGGGACCTGGTCAGTTCCTTCTTCGCTTCATCGATATCGTCTGCTGATTCCGGTGGTACGGTCGCTCTAGATGGCGGAACCCGCCGCTTGCGGTATTGACTTCAATGGTGCGGGCGCCGCGATCCTTAGTGATCTCCGAGTCGTCCATGCCATTTTCGGCCTCATTCGCGTGCGTGGCACCACCTACCAAACATACAGGCTACATGCATATGGCCAACCCACCAACCGCGGACTAGTAGCTGTTGCTCTCTCTGCCCGGCTCCGGTACCTGCGCTTGGGCCGCGACTGACGCGGTTGAATAGTGACGGGATTTTGAAGGAAACGGAGAGCACATTCGACGAGGTGAGTAGTGACTTCCTGTATGCGTTCATCCTACTCGTCCTACGTACTCGGGCTTCGTTGTATGGCCTGCGGAACAGTCTGTCCGGCTGAGCGCCGCTTCAACGACCGAGTCAGCGCCGTTGTTTCAACCGGCTCTGCTAGTATAGTCGACCCCGGAGGACCGTGCGCACCGCTCAGCGCGGTTACCGTCTGGGCGCCACGAATCCAATGACCAAGTCGCTCCGCAAAGGTGCAACGCAGAATGTCGCGCTCGGTCAGCCTCGTGGCTCCTGCTGCGGTAGGAGGCATGGGCCCGCGCCCTCGACATGTATGGAGGACCGTCCCAGCCCTAGCTCAACACTGTCTATACGCCAGATGGATAGGACAGACGGCGATACCTTTTGAGCATCTCAAAGGCGTATACTCGCTAGTGCTCCTGAGCTGTGCCCCACCTCTGACTACCATGTGACGAGGATAGGTGCGTGATTGCATCGTTGGGACCTGCTGATAGGCCGTTGTAAGTATCCTCGCACAGTAATTGTTGCCAGCTGGCTTACGCGTTTACTCAGGAAACAGGCGCGTCGGATCGTGACCAAGCGTCGCCCGTTGTAGAGTCACAATAGGTGGTTCACGCTTCAGTTTGGCGTTCAACAGATTGCGACATTCCAGTGAAGACGTACCACTGGGGCCAGCTAGCGCCACGGAGGAAGAAAACGGCGAGTCTGCGTTGAAATGGGGACGCGCAACTGGGTGAATGCGGGGAAGGACGGTGCTGGGCATGCCGGCGTCACAGCGTACACGGTCGAATGGTCGCGCCGTCGCATACTGAGCTATATACGAAAGGCCTACAGCATGGGACGTAAACCCGGACCGCAGATTCGTCTGTACGCGTCCGAAGGCATCCTGGAACCTGCCGTAGGTTTCCTCAGCCTGGGGAGCCGCGCAGGTGCTGCACCGCCATCAGCCTGCGCTCTTGTCCCCGACGCTCGTTAGCTCGCGCCGCAGACGGCGCAGAGAGGGCGGTGCAGGCTGACGCGACGACCGGTCCCGTGCACGACAGGCTGGAACCCTAGAGTAGGGTTCGTGCTGAACGCCTCCTGCTGCGCGCCACTTACCCACCCAGCGGCGGCCCGGTCCCCCATGCCAACTCGTCGCCTCATAACTCGTCCTTATTCTTATAAGCTGCTTCGACCGAGCTGCTCACTTGCACAACTTACGTCAGCAATGTTGTACCGCACCGCGCGCTCAGCGCTCAGCACTCGGTACTCGGTACTCATGATCAGTACTCAGTACTCATCAATGTTCCTCCTCCTCTACGCGCGTACGGTCTCGCTCTCCTACGTTGCCGGGCGCGCTACAGTCGGCATCAGACCCCAGGACTTGTATGCATAAGGAATGTCCCACATTGGCTGCTTCTGCCGAATGCGGCGTCCCCCACATCCCTGCTACACATCGCGTCGACCATCGCTCGGCTCTCGCCGGCTTATAGCTCGCGGTCGAGTGTCGGAAGTCTGTCCTTGAATGCGGACATTCGGCCAGGAGCGTCTGCGCTGCCTCCATGCTCAGGATGGTCCCTCGACTAGTCTCAAGGTACTACCTCTCCGCGATGTCTCTTCCCGGGAGGCGCTTCGTCAACTGCGAGAGAGGACGTGCGCATGCGCGACCGCAATAGAACGGTGCGAGCTGCGGGGAAGCGCTCGATGTGCCTCCCCGGCGACGAGCCGGTACGATGTCCTGGGCCCACAACTGCGCTCTGTAGGGGCGGGTGTCATCGTGGGCGGAGTCACAGGATTGCGCAGTATATTGTTGTATTTTTCGATATATAGGCTATGGGTCGTCTGGAACCGTCGCACGGCTATCGTGCTCTTCCCGCTATGCACGCTCGCGGGACTCACAGGTCAGTGACACATTGTGAGAGATGCAGTCGCTGACACACCACGCAGCATGCGGAATCGGCATAACCTTCCAGTCCACTCAATACTGGCCCGGGGAGAACGTATTTGTGTCCCAAGCCGGTTGTTGGATCATTAGTGACTGCGTATTCACACTTTGGTGAGCATACTGGTAGCATCCCCGGTTGTCACGACAGATGCAGTCTCATACCTATTCCCGTAAACGACGTTTTTCCTCATCTCGTACCAGGCCACCTCCAGCCTGCACTTCATGGCGGTCGACACCTGGTCGGAGCTGTCCGGCATATCGTTTAGTATGCTCATCAACGTCAGGTCGGACTGGGCTAGGCGCAGACGGGCTCGCACATCCAGTACGACTCCCGTGCCGGGTCAAATAGGACGACCAACCGCACGGAGGAGTTATCAGGGGGCTCGTACCAGATGCGCCCGCTCGCCGTGAAGATCACTAGCGTGGTTGACCATGACGACGCCCTCGAGGCGAAGTGCGAGGAGAGCCCTGGCGGAAGCTTCATTCCGAGATCTAAATGATGCACCTTGCGGCGAATCGCCCTATCATTTTGTATATTTCACTTATTGGTCGATTTCGCAGTGCAGCTGCAGCGCACCGTAGTCGTACTCGCAGGCAGGTGATCGTTGTTGCTGTCCTCAGGTGCTCTGTAGACAAAAAGCTCTCTCACGTACATCACGACTATCTATGTAGTCCGATAGATACAACACATATCCATATCCAAGCCACAGTCAACCTTTCCGTGAGGACAAACTCTTAAGTTTTCCGCCCCCGCGTGTGGCATACGGCCGGGCCAGGTAAGAACCGCATAGCAGATGGGCCCTCCCGGTCAGTCTTTCGCATCGGTACGTCCACGTCGGGACCTCGCCATTATCACACACCAGTCGGGCGACAGCAAGTCCGAAGGCATAAGACACCGCGCTAGCTGTATGTTTCAGCATGCTCTGTCATGAACATTACGTAGCGGAAACGCAACGAAACCGTAACTATGATCTCCGCCCTGGAGCTAGCCTCCTGCAATGGCCGGTGAGCTCGAGAGCACCAGGCTAGCAGGGGAGGTAGATCCGTGCGCTGACATACCAAGAGTGCGAGAGCGTTCGCTCCGAGTACGCTGCTACGCCCGCGATGATGTTCTACGTGACGACATCCTTGGATCAGTATTGCGGGGACATCCCGCGAATAGTGTTACGTCTCTACATAGGGCATCGCCGTCCGCCTCTTGGCGAGACAATCAAATGCGCAAAACGCGCCGCGTACAATAACACTACAGAAACCCGGTGAACAGACGTATGTATGGCACTTTGTATGCACTCACAGGACTCGTTACACCAACACCGGTGAGTATACACGATTAGGACAGTCAGTCTGACGTGTCCGACGCATGCTCGGCGTCGTCCTCTCGCTGCACCTCTACTCCAGGTTTGGCCTTCCGGTGTTCTGTCGCTTCATGGATTTGTTCCATGTTTAGACGCCAGTTATGGTGCTCTTCGAGGTTATATACGATACTAAGAAGGGAACTCAGCGTGTCTCTGCCATTAAATCGGACCCAATGTAACACGTACGTCAATATGCGCCGTCCATTGCAGCGCGGCATCCTTCGTCTAACGAGCTCGTCCCACCGGCCACACTGCTCTCTGAATGATGATTTTGAATCGAACAACTTGACAAGCGGCAGCCAGTCAATCCGATCATGGTCGAAGCCTAGGCATATACCACCCGATGCGATATCGGCGAAGCAATCTGCTTGCAGTATATCGTCCAATCGCACCAAGATACCATCTTCCTCCATCATCGTCACCGCCCCATCCAAATCGGTGGCTACATGACCTGCACGAGATAAAAATATAACAGAAATAGCCATGAGATGATCTGACTGGATTCGAGAGACGATATGAGGAATCCAGGACCACGCAACAAAGGGGTGGAACAGGCGAATCTGCAAATGCCACAGCCTTTCATGGCGTGACAGGTTGAGGTGTCGTTCTACTTACATTCATGGTCAATCCGATAATCGGAGAGCGAACGTATACAACTTGCCTACGGTGGAATCAACAGTGTGACTGTCCACGGAGGAGGCGGGAGCAATCCAGAGCACGAGGACTTCCACTGAGGCCGCACTTGCATCCAATAAAGCTTGAGTTCTGCTGCCTGCGGAAGATGAGGTACCCTCGCCATCAACTCCGAAATAGAGCTTTCGTAGCCGGGAAGCCTGGCTGACCCGAACAAGTAGGTCTTCAACCGCAGGCGCGACCCATCGCACTTCGAGGACCTCCAGGCTTGCAGAATTCAGCGGGAGAGAGACAGGAGAGACTGGGTGTTTCTGTGAGCAGGCGACATTGTAGCAATATAGTTCTCTCAAGGCAGGGAGTGCTGAGATGAGGCGGGCCAGCTGGGCGATGCTCGACACGGTGACCTCGAAGATGGTTAACGTGTGGACGAGGTGAAATGCGGCGAGATATCCGAAGTCTTCCACCCTCATCAAGCCAATGGTCCATTCCGCGTCCTGGATGGTGATCATCAAGAGCTCCGGGAGCTTCCCGGCAAGCATGGCGGCAAACGTTCCGAGATGTTGCATCAGTGAACGCTGTCGAGGCGTATGACCTGAGATGACGACCTGTTGGACGACACCGCGGAGGCGTGGTCTCTCGCGGAGTGTCCTGGAAAGTGAGCGGACGTCGTTCCGGTCACGGAGGGTAACACGGCGACGGAGATGGTACCAGGTGTGAAAGTACCAATCCCTGCATACCAGTGCGCACGATTGAAGAGCTAGGAGATCTTGATTCCCAACCAGATTGCGGTAGCCAAGATCCAGTCCCGCCGCAACATGGTCAATGATCCGTCCGCATATCTCGGTGGGCAACCGCGAAGCCGGGTCATCCTGAGATGACGCTCCGGAGGCGGTCGTCACACTAGTCCATGTCCCGTATCAGCACGTCTCGCACACGAATCGAACTTGTACTCACGTCGATGCACATTCTTCCATGTCGGTACAACGGATTGTACACAGACGTTAGAAGTGCGAATGTGTCTGGAGATTCTGCGAGGATAGCGAATTGTGTTTGTTTGTTGTTTGTAAAACCCGTTTATTGTCGCGTTAGGGCGAAGCCCTATGTAGACATAGATAGCGAATTAGGAGTCTGGCACGGGATTCGTCTTCAGCAGAGGAGCCCTACCAGTAGTTGATCCTGAGACTACGTCCGTTGGTGTGATGGAGACAACACGAGACGTTTTGCTGCTCGTCGGCACCGCGACTCGGAGGAGGTCGTGACGTATAGCGAGGCTGCCAGTACGTTCTGCAAGGTAAATCACATCAGCACGACTCGCACACTAACCACACAGCCGATTGAACTCGCATCTGTGACGATTACTCACCTTTCGTGGCTGCTGTTCGAAGGAGTCGCAGCCTGCGAATGAAGGGGAATGGGCGGAGCTAGTGGCAGAGGCTACTATCAGTGCGATGATAGTATATATCGGAGTACATAGCGCTCACCGGCACATATAGAAGCTAGGACCGTGAGGAATCGGATACGGAGGACCAGTGTCCTTGGGTGCGGTGCGAGCTGTCCTGGAGAGCGCGCAGAAACATGAGTGCTGGACGTGAAACGTTGAGTCTATTCGACATACTTATGCTCGTCGATAATCAAACAGGACCACTTGAACGCGAAACTCAGATCTCATGCTCTCTGTATCACCAGATCGTTCGAGTACCAGATCGTGCGGTCGGAGTGGAAGAGACCACCAATATGTCATGCAACATCACATCTATTTGGGGTAAGAAACGATAGTCTACGTTGCGGCTCCTATATGTACAGCCTCCATCCGCCCGCCTGTCAAGAAAGGCAGCGCCAGTCAGCTACGCCCAGCCACGCTTTCAAAACAATGCTTACTACCTGCGTGATACCCTGCGGCCTGTCCTGTCCTAGTACACGAGCCCATTGCTACCCCTCGACCTGTCGTACCTGGACGCTTCTGTTCTCATTTATTATGAGCGACCCGTTGAAGAACAACGTAATCTGATCCTCTGCCGGCGAGTGAGTATCGCAAGACTGGCGAGAGCACAGACGAGGGAAACGCACATAGTCTCTCGCGTAACGTCACATTCTGTGACAGAATGTCAATGCACATTGACGTACCAACGACGTACATGCAGTACGTAGTATGCAAAGACCCTAGAGCTTGCGTATATTGTACATGTTGACTCGAGACACTTGGGAGGCTCTATTAAGTAGTCTCCCGTGGGCAGATTATCCAATTCATTCAACCTCCGCAGGCTCCGGATATTCTTGTCTCAGTTGTCTGACGGCTCTATTCCCGACGGGTCGTGACAAGGCTGGCAGCAGCGATCACATCGTCAGGCCTCGCGCTCGGTTTGCTTGAGATTCTCTCGAGATTCGGCGCAGAGGAGGAGCGGCGACAAAACGGGTGGATAAAGATCATAGTACATACAATGGCCAACGGGGCGTGCATAGGGTTCGAGCGCAAGTTGAGGAACCGAGGGTGTCGCACCCAGTTACTGAAGCAGTGGATGTAGTCTCGTACGGCATACAGCCCGGTAAACACCATGAGGAGGAGGAGGAGGAGGAGGAGGAGGAGGAGGAGATGGGTCCGGTCGGCGACGGTGGACGCAGCCGCCGTCGGCCCGCCAGCCCGCCGATTTAATATTCAATGTTTACGGTCGACTCTGGGTCGATACCAGACGGTCACTGTCTCTGCTCACTTCCATCTCCTCCTCCTCCAACAACAAAGCAAGTGCTGGCACCTCAAATATTCAATGCCTCCCCTCCGCTTGCTGGCACGGCAAACCATTCGGGACCTCCTCACTTCCTCGCAGCGCACAATCACATCTCGTCCGCGCATGCTACATCACTTCCTCTGCAGCCGTCTGCGTTCTGCGAACGCAACCATGATAGTCTATACGTGAGGACGACCAACCTCTCCATCAGCGCACCTGGTCGCCGCGCAGTCCCTCTTCCCCCACCCCGCCCCGCCCCGGCCAGCGTGTCGCCCTCTCTGGGATTACAACGCGGACGGTTCGGTGAGCAACTGCCCATCATTCCGCGCACATTCCACCATAATGTCTTCGTGTCTTCCACGACGTACCACACAACCATGGCAGGAACTAGACAACCCGCCCTTATCGTCCAGCAAGGACACCGTCGTCGTCGACGAGCCGAACGCATACCGGCAGGTCCTCTTCCCCTCCCGCCGCGTCGAGCAGCTCGATAGCGTCGCACCTGCGCGCGTCCCTCTGTCCGTGCCCTTTGCTTCGCCTGCGTACCAGCCCGCGTACTTCGCCCCCTCAGTCATATGCGCCTCGGCACCCCGCGGTCAAGCTCATGTACCGCAAGCTCGGCGTGGTCCACGCAGGCAAAGACCACTCTTCGCCTGCAGCTGTTTTCGCCACTTTGGGCCCCGGTCAGGGCCAGGTGGAACAGAGCATGTTTTGGGGGCTCGAGATCATGGTGAGTTCCCTCGCACTTCGTTCCATCTATATCGTTTGCTGATTTTCGGCGGTATGGTCGCTCTAGATGCTGGCGTCACAGCGTACACGCTTCGATGGTCGCGCCGTCGCATGCTGAGCTATCAGCGAAAGGCATACGATATGGGACGTGAACCCGGACCGCAGATTCGTCTGTACGCGTCCGACGGTATACTGGCCCCTGCCGTAGGATTCCTGGGGAGCCGCGCAGATGCTGCACCGCTGTCAGCCTGCGCTCTTGTCCCTGACGCTCGTTGGCTCGCGCCGCAGACGGCGCAGAGAGGGCGGTGCAGGCTGAGAGCGACGATAGGTCCCGCGCACGACGGGCTGGAACCCTAGAGTAGGGTTCGTGCTGAACGCCTCCTGCTGCGCCACTTATCACCCACCCAGCGGCGGCGCGGTCCCCCATGCCAACTCGTCGCCTCATAACTTGTCCTTATTCTCATAAGCTGCTTCGACCCAACCGCTCACTTGGAAAGCTTACGTCAGCAATGTAGCACTCAACACTCAGTACTCAGCACTGTTCCTCCTCCTCTACGCGCGTACGGTCTCGTTCTCCTACCTCGCCAGGCACCCTACAGTCGGCCGCAGACCCCAGGACTTGTATGCATGAGGAATGTCCCACATTCGTCGCTTCTGCTGAATACTTGGTCTCTCACATTCCTGCTACACATCGCGTCGACCATCGCTCGGCTCTCGCCGGCTTATAGCTCGCGGTCGAGTGTCGGAAGTCTGTCCTTGGATGCAGACATTCGGCGAGGAGCGTCTGCGCTGCCATCGCGCTCAGGAGGGTTCCTCGATTAGCCTCAAGGTACTACTTCTCCGCGATGTCTCTTCCCGGGAGGCGCTTCGTCAACTGCGAGAGAGGACGTGCGCATGCGCGACCGCAATAGAACGGTTGCGAGCTGCGAGAGAAGCGCTCGATGTGCCTTCCCGGCGACGAGCCGGTACGATGTCCTGGGCCCGCATCTGCGTTCTGTAGAAGTGGGTGCCATCGTGGGCGGAGTCGCAGGATTGCGTAACGTACGCCCGAGGGCTGATTTCAGAGACTCACACCCTACCGGAGGGGAACCTATGAAGCAGAGCAGAGGTGAAGTCGCCCGTCTGCCATGTCTTTGATAGCAGTGGCTTCAAGGCTAGTGCGGCGCATCCAGCTTCGCCACTATGAGCTGTCCTGGTATGTAGATGGCAGGGTGAACAAATGGAACCGAGCGCACGTTCGCGCTCTGACGCCATACACAGATTCCAATAACTGAGCGACAGCGCGCGCATGAGTGAAGCACGATGGGCCCATAGGCAGGATGAGCTTGGACCTCGACATATCTGGACGAGGAGGTGCAAAGGAGGTGTGGCCACATAAGGTACGCTGTCCACAATGCTCCGAGACAATTGATGAGTAACACCCGCCCGGACGTCTACTTGGTTAGGATCGGTGAACTATGTCCTGTTTGGAATACCGGGTGCTCGTTCAGCGTTGTGACCCAGAGATGCATTCCTCAGGGCCGAGGCAGCGGCATGGTTGAGTTTGAGGGGCACGGACTCCCACGGATGCCGCGTTCATCGCAGAGCAACAGCCACCCAAGGTCCGTCCACTGCTGCGATCCTGGGAACCTGAAGGCGCGGATCTCATATACATGTTGAACCACCTGGCATGCACAGCCACCACACTACGTCGCCATCATTTGAGTGCAACCACACAGCGAGTAAGCGTGCGTCCTTCTGTCTGCAGCTGCGCCGCAATGTACTCGTCGTTCATACAGCAAGCGTCCGTCGATCGTGCGCAAGGAGCTTCATAGCAGAATTTGCCAGGAAATGCGTAGAACGGTGAGCAACTCTCCTGAATCAGCTTCACTGGGTCTCCTGGACGGTATTCGCAGCCGGGTTTGTGGTGGTGCCGTAGTATGACAGTGGGCACGGACTGAAATGCGTTACAGGTTGCAGCATGAACACACGGCGCATCACCCGGAACACTCGATGCCGTGGTGTTCAAAGTGTCGCTGCCGGTCATCGACGTCACGCCAGCTGTTCAGACTGAGGATTCCGCAATAGGTGAGCTTTCGACACCTTCTACGCTTACTGCATCGTTATATGCGCATCCTCGTCTCGTCACCGACCGCCGGGAGTCATATTCCGGGAGTGTGGCGGCAGGGTGCGACAACCAGCGACCTGGACGAGACCACTGTAGTGTACTGCGCGTCCGACAATACGTCTCTCCACCGCCACTGTTCAAGAGCTGCGCGCCGGGCATGCATCGTTGGACGTCGCGCGGTTCCTGTCTGTTGTAAGCCGCAATCCAGAAGTTCCAG
Source organism: Rhodofomes roseus (assembly GCF_022264815.1). NCBI lineage: Eukaryota > Fungi > Basidiomycota > Agaricomycetes > Polyporales > Fomitopsidaceae > Rhodofomes > Rhodofomes roseus. Next base: position 1,717,486 of record NW_025952960.1, on the reverse strand, counting down.
GTTTTTGTCCATAATGATGCTGTTAGAGCATGGCATACCCGAGCACCATCTGTCATGCTCGCGTCATTTCAATTCCAAACCTGCATAAGGGCGTTCTTTGACCGCGGAACGTCTTCAGGTACTGACACTACATTTAGATGTGGCCGACAAATAAAAGCGGCTTTATGCGATCCATGAAGAGACATCCGCGAGCCTTTACTGTGTCTCTCCCTCCGCTATGCTGTTCAAGCCGAAGTTCGCGACTATTCTGACACTTATCGTTGTATCCAGCTGCGGGGACAGTTTCCTGCAAGTCGGAGCTGTGTCCCAACAACAATGGGATCAGCTCAACTCGACCGTCAACGGTCGACTTCAGGCGGCTGTCCCCTTCTCTCGCCCGTGCTTTCCCGACGTCGCACAGGATGTTCTCGGCGAGTTCGATGAAGACGAGTGTGCTACCGTCCAAGCAGGCTATACCAATTCGAGTGAGCCATTCTGTGAGGGATGGAGATTCGTTCTATGCAAGCTGACACAACCTTTCGCTAGCCGTGCGCGTTGGTGTCGTTGGATCGTACATGATGGTGGGCATCCGAACAGTCTCAAAAGGGGAACATGGGCTAAAACCCTTGCGCAGACGCAATGGGAGACTTGTCAGGCAACCTCGGAGCAGTGTCTTCTCGACGATCTCGATCCTAGCGATGCACAGGCGTTTTCCCCTCCGCAGGTCTGCGCACAGGGCGGTATTCCGCCTCTTTATGTATGGAACGTCGTTGATTGCCTGCCATTCATTGTGCTTACGCTGGTACCGTCTTCCTCTGATAGATCGATGTCCAGGAACCCGCGGATGTCCAAGCTGCGTTTTCGTTCTCTCAGAACACCAGTGTCCCTATCGTCGTCAAGACCACAGGAGTATGTGCGGCACCGACCCGGATTTTTTCTTTACCTCATCACCTGGATATAGCACGACTATTCCGGACGTAGCAGTGGAGCGAACGCTCTCGCGCTCTGGGTAAATCTAACGAATTCTGAAAATATTCTCCATCACCGCTGACCGTATTTCCGGCAGATGTACAATCTGCAACAGGTCCGTAAACAACTGCTTCACTGATTGCCCAGCATCTCATCGTCCCAAGTTATCGTACAACTCAACGTTCGTGGCATCTGGCTGTCAAGAGTCTAGCGCAGCTCCCGGTGTCACTGTCGGGGTAGGTGTCTCTTGCCATCGCTGACGCACAATCGTTGAATATGTGGTCTTGCAGGCTGGCGTGACTTTCGGGCAACTGTACGATTTTGCCGAAGCGAATAACATAACATGTCCTGGAGCGGCCGAGCTCAGTGTCGCTGTTGTGGGAGGCCATCTACAAGGCGGCGGGCACAGGTACGGCGTCAAAATACCCCCCAAATGTGTTGTCTGCTATGCCAATCACTGAAATCTATATCCAGCGCACTATCCAATGCCTTCGGTCTTGCGGTCGACCGATTGGTATGTAACGATGAGCCCTCAATGTCAACATGTTGATGCAACTGAACGATTGCGTTGACAGCTGGAAGTAAAGATAGTCACACCCACCGGCGAATACCTCACAGCCAACTCATGTCAGAACGAAGATCTTTTCTTCGCCATTCGAGGCGGGGGAGGCGGGACCTTCGGTGTCGTCATGGAGGCGACCATTCGCGCACTTCCTCAACTCTCCTTCCCCGCGTACGTTGTAGATGCACGATGCACTCCTCGACACTAACATGGACTCTACAGAGTACATTTCGATTTCAATGTCACTTCGGAAACAGAAAGAGAGCTGTTGCAATTCATCGCCTCCAATTCGCTGCAATGGGCAGAAGCAGGTACGTGATACGTGACTTGTATCGCAGTCTCATGTTGACCTAGAGGACTGGATGCTGCTAGGTTGGGGTGGGTATATACTGGTATGGCACGCAACGTTCTTACCTCTCACCTTGCTCATAAGACGCATGTAGCCGAAGGGGTCCATGCTCTTTGTAAACCCGTTCTTGAGCATGGCTCAGGCGGAGGAACAGATGACTTCCTTACAGCAGTTTGTCACCACCAATCTGGGCGCGACATTCACCCTCACGCTCCAGCCGTCCTTTCTTACGATGTTCAATAATTTCTTGCTTCCCCCAGCATTGGTACGTTTCCCGGTATCATTGTATATCTAGCTCCATCGCACTGACGGAGACCCGCAGCCGGTGGGGCTGCCATTCATCACGACTTCACGACTCATTCCGGCAGCAAACTTCGCCTCAAATGAAAGTCAGGCAGAACTCGTCGATAGAGTGATCGAGGCCCTCGATGATTCCCCCTACCAGATCATCTTCGCCGTCACCCCATATTACTTCAAGAGCCCCGGCGGAACGAGCATCAATCCTATTTGGCGCGAGTCTCTGTGGCACGTACGTACCCATGGCACCTCTGACGTTCAGGCCTCGCTGACAGGATGCTAGGTATTGGGGTCAGCGAGCTGGAACTACAACACGACAACCGACGAGAAGCGTGCGATATACAGCAACCGCACCTCCCAGATGGACCTTCTGCGCGAGATCACACCCGGGTCTGGTGCATATTTCGTGCGTATTCTGGCTTATTGTACGCGCGTTGCCGACTGACGCAGGCTCCCTCCCACAACTCACAGAACGAAGCCGACGTGCACGAGCCAGACGCATCCGGTGAGTCTCCGCATAGCCTTCGTATGTAGTGGATTCGCTCACCCAAGTATCAATAGCGTCGTTCTGGGGAGACAACTACGACACGCTCGTCGCTATCAAGCGGAGGTAGTACGTCGTATCTCCTTTCCCTCCGGCATTGTATCCTCCTCACAGGCGTCGATCTACAGCGACCCCAATCACCTGTTGGACTGTTGGCAATGCGGTGCGTGGTGTTGACATCGCGAAGCCCTTTTCTGACAGCTTTTACTAGTCGATTGGGAGGGCCCATCTGCTGCGCGGTTCTCGTGTTACCTTTAGAGTATGGTCTCGTCATGGTGCCAATGCCAAGTCGCGCCTGGCCCGGTTCAATGCCTGATTTATGCGCAGTGAAGGGTTTGTCTTCGTAATGAGTTGACCGTGGCCCGGATATGCGCTACATTTGATTTATCGAACTATACAGTGTATGGTGATATATATGGGATTGTTAATGTCTACAAGAGCGTCTGAGGGCAGCTTTAACGATAGCATGACTGTGCATACAACCACGGTGCCACACGGTGCACTGCGGGGTCGAACGATAGGTGAAGAATACAATAACATAGGGCCGTTCTCTGCGACGTGCATCATATACCAGTAGATCCCGGGATGAAGCTTCCACTAGGGCTATCCAGGCGCTTTGCCTCGAGGTCGTCGTCTTGCTCTGCCATACTTGTCAAATTGACGGTGACTGGGCGCATTTGGTACGAGATGCCTGTGAACTCCTCTGTGCGGTTATTCGCCATATGCGACCCCGTCTGGGCCCAGCCCAGTCCGACTCTGACGTTGATGAGCATGCACGATATCCCGGACAGCTCCGGCCAGGTGTCGACGGCTGTAAACTGCAGGTTCGAGTTGGTCTGGTATGAGACAAAGAAGAATGCTGTCCACGCCCTGCATCTTGGAATTAGCTATGTCTGATTCGCGGCGATGCAGACTCACGTGTAGAGAGCGGCGCTTTCTATGAAGGTTGTCAACACGGTCTGGAAATCGGTCAGATGAGTACTGCAAGGCGCGAGTCTGGCATAGCATACAATAAGGTTGGAACAATTGTGGATCTTGACGTGCCGGTATGATGTCCAGACGCGGTATCCAATCAAAGCTTAGCGGATATGCAGATTAGACGTACTGTCGGTTCGCATGGTGCCAAATGGAACTCACCAGTGCTGTATACGTTGGTGCTGATGCATCGAAGAGGTATGAGACTGCATCTGTCGCGACGACCGGTGATGCTATGCTCACCAAAGTGTGAATACGCAGTCGCTAGTGATCCAACGACCGGCTTGGGACACAAATACGTTCTCCCCGGGCCAGTATTGAGTGAACTGGTAGGTTATGCCGACTCCGCATGCTGCGTGGTGTGTCGGCGACTGCAGCTCTCACAGCACATGTGTCACTGACCTGTGAGTCCTGCGAGCGTGCATAGCGGAAAGATCACGATAACCGTGCGGCGGTTCCAGATGATCCATAGCCTATAGATCTATGAATACACTGCGTCAGCCCGATGCAGCCGGCGTATGGGCGTGGAGGTGGTACGAACAACCATGGCGTCGCCAATCACCATCGAGGCCATCAGGAATCCCGTTTTGACGACCTCCGTGAGTTGTTTGAGGTTCCCGTAGAACGCTATGGGATTTGTTCCGCCCTCGAAGTATACAAACGCTTGGAACGTGCGGATGCACGTGAGTATCCAATGCTGCAGACGGGCACTGGAATGTCAGCGACGAGGTTCAATATGGAGAGAACATACCGCAGTGATGGTTACCGAAAGCGCGATCGCCCCGAGGAACATAGGTGTTTTGCAAAGTTGCAAAAATAGACCGGCAGCGGCGACTCGTTGAACATTTGGGTGAATCGGTAGCAGCAGTTGCTTTTGGCGGTACACCAAGAGACAGATGGACGACACGGATAGAACAAAGAAGATGCCGTAGAAGAAACTCTCCATGAAGACGGTCGCAACATTCGCTGCTACCAGAGGAACCTGTAGCATTTCAATGAATGAGGGAGAGCACGAGCGTCCGGGAAGCAATGCACGAACACGCAGATAGTAGCTGCGCCGGCCCGCGTGCCTTCGCGGCTTGCTTTAAACGCATTAGGATGCCTAGGGATCACATCAAGGGCGAGAGAAGAGGCTTCGTGCAGACACTGATGTGATGCTAGGTTGACATAGGAATTACGAGGGAGCAGGAGCGCGCACTGGCGAAGATTCGATACATACGAAACGTCACAGCGATGACATTGACGTCGGACATATGACTGGTAATGACTAGTCAGGCCTGCCTCAGGTAGCACTACATCGCAGACACGAGACGTTGTACCTGCATTGCCATAGTTCAGTGTCATGAAATAGCAGAGCAGAGTGAGCTTCGGTCTTCGTAGGAGACTAAGTGATGCCTAAGCTGCAGTCTCGAGAGTCGACGGAGCACCTCCGTTCTCACCGGATGGCACAGCATACGTTTGTCCTATATTTGTAGGTGGCTAACTCGACAACCACCGCTGCGCTGCGACGTTTTGATACGGGTCGTTGACATCCAATCTATGTCAAGTGTCACGCAAGCACCGCCACCAGAACATAAGACCCTGTTAGCAAAGATCCAAATGGAGCAAATTTGATCACTCACTGGTGACAGGCTCGCAATCTTATCGTTCCCGGTCGAATGTTTTCCGCCGGTTGTCAGTCATAAGGTTACGACGTCGCCGACACCGACCTCCTTTCCCAGCCCGACGTGTCACGGACGTAGGCTTCGTGGTGTCCGAGTTAGTCCAATGGGAGCGCCCCTCAGACGCCATGAAGAGGCTCGGAAACAACTTGGAGTTCCTGGAGTATTGCCTTCTGCGGACCAGAGTTGATGTACACACCAGCCGATGAATCTCCTCAGCGTTGCTAACTGCCTGTCTTTGTACTCAGTAATGAGCAATCCCATTTTCACGACGTTGGAACGTACCAGTGCCCGTGTTTTACACGGCTCCGACTCGCTGGGACCGAGAAGTTTACACGTTGCCACTGCCAGTGCCAGCACGACTGGGAATACTGTGATCTCCCATGAGCAATTGAAATCAACAACTAGTAGTGTCTCGATACCCAACTCAAGGACATCGCTGCTCACCCTAACAGTAACCGTATCCTACCTACGTGTGTTGCGGAGTCCTCCGTATTGGGCGGGACCCATTCTGCAGATGACGTGGAACGGCTTCGCCTTGCAGCGGAGTATGCGTGGCAGTGTCGCGTGCAAATGTTGTACATTCGTCCCGATCGTATGGAGGGAACTCTTGATCCAAAGCTGAGAATCGTCTGTGGGGGTACAGTATCAGTGGGTCATGACACGTCATGAGCTTGCGACGAGCAGCGACGGCCGCCTATAAAGCCTGAGCTCGGCGGCCACCGGCATTAGTCGCGCTGAAACAGGGTACGCTGCCAGTACTGGTGTAGGGTGGAAGGGCGCGCCGCACATGAGGCGCCGAGTAAGGCTGGCAGAGTACTGGAACCTTGTCACACGACTGACTGCGAGCACGCACCCGTTATACGTATCCGCATCGCTATGAGGTCCTGCGAAGGGTACGGAAAAATCCCTCGTCGCCCTTTTGATGTCCTCCCAAGTCAAACCCCGCGGTCTGCGAGTATATAGGGCCATGCTGTATCGATGCCCGACCAGATGCGTCGCGCGAAAACTTCATCTGTGAACAGAAGACAGATGCTAAATGAGTGTCGCATCCAGTGAGAATTGCCTGCAGAGCTGGGGCTCGTAGCACTTACATGTTATGCACGTAGATGAAAGACGACTCCTGGACCTGAATGTCGGCGTAAAGACGTCAATACACCGCGCTCGTGGCCATAGGTATGCTGAGGTCTGAGGACGTTGATGATCAAGAGGTACTGTATACCGTGGATCCGCCTACGTTGCAGTGATAAGCTTCTCATTCTGATGCATGTACGTAGACAACACGGCGATGAAAGGGGAACTTGAAGGTTGCAGGTCACGCTACCAACACGCTAGTGCGTTACCGTCACGGTCACAAATCAACATGACCGCAGCGCCTGAGGCGCGCTCACTGTCAGCGACGGTCATCGCTGCGCTACGCATTCAGCGAGACATGTCCCATGCACATCCCGATTCACGCATTCCCAGCCCGCGCACCTACCATGCTAGACAGAGCAAAATTATCGCGGCACATTCAGAGCCAATCCAGAGCACTCAATATTACTCTCTCCATCGTTCACATAAGGCTCACCCGCAACACAGGATCTCAGACTCGCTCCAGTAGTTGGCGAGAGACTGTACGACCCGAAATATGGTCGGAAGCGCTACGTGCCCGACCAGACAATCTGTGCTTCTTCGTGGCTTCTTTCTGAACCAGATATTCATGTGCTCGTCGGGTGGAGGTGGAAATTGAAGGAGCTGCAGAACCTCAGGATCTTCAACATGTACGTTTTAATGTTATTGTCATGATTTACCTGAGCGTTGTTGACACGTAGCCGTGGCCGTAGCCTTCGACTTATGACAGGGACCTAATGATCTGCGACGTGATTAGCTTCCACATACAATAACCCTAGCAGCTAGCGCATCAACAGTGCGTCCTAGGTGAAGATGACTGTATTGACTCTTATTGTAAAGGTGCGTGGGACTCTAGATTGCGTGTTCATCTCTCTCGACGTCCCGCCCTGCATTCGCGCTTGCACAGATGAGACCTACGCCTCAAATCTGAATTGCTATGCAGCGCCATTCCGAAGTAAGTTACGTTCGTGTGCTGCCGCGCTAATGTCACGCCTCAGATACATACTGACGACCTCGTCCGATAGGTTATTCGTATAGATTGATGTGCTTGCCCGCATCTCTCGTTCAAGCTGCGAGATCGCTATGATAGCTAACAACCTTTGGCACTTGGTGTTTTGAATCACGCTCAAGAATCAAACCGAGTACAACATCGCGTTCCCGCTTCGTCCAAGAGCTCGCGATGTGCTGCGTCGTGGGAGGCTCCCTTCACAGTCCTGAGGCATTCGTTAGCCAGACATAGATCAGGGTGCGCCGTGTTCGCTCGAACCATCCTATGTCTCGTACATATTCCTTTCGACGCTAGATGCATGTACGTGATATCACGCATGTGATATACAGTACGCCGTCGAAGGCTGAAATAATCCAATGGCCACTCAATCCTTCAGGGCCGAACCAAAGGGAAGGTAATGAACTGCATCGCGCAATCAGATGAGGACGGTGTGCATTAAGACACTATATTTCTACGTGACGGGGCTGACCAATGCTGGCAGAAACATCGTCCACGTCGTACCACCCTATACGCCTTCTCGACCATGCTATCGCGTTTGGCTTAGCTCTACCTCGTGTCCTTTTCCGAACTATAGTGCGGAACTTTCTTCGCTGCTCTCACTCATGCTTGATGTCTATTCAGTCCCAGACTCTCGACTCTCGCTGGCAGGAAACAACTACACCGGTGGGCTAGCGCCTCGAGCTTCCGCTTCGCGATCCCAAGGGTCCCGCACTACCTGACATAGGTGGAGATGGTCAGCCGTACTAGTGCTTGTCGTACAGGTTGTTGCTAACTAGGACATATCAGACATCAGTGAAGGTGGTATCGTACAGGGTACTAACGCACGTTGGACTTGGTTATACCATTCCGATGTTACCTTGCAGAAATGCGGAAAACATCCTGGTCTAAACAGGCGCTTTCACAGCAGCATATAGCGTTCATGGTAAGTGACCCTAGCGAACGTTCATTGTCATCAACGTTCATCCCAATGAAGGATTTGAGTCCTTGGTCACAGCTTTTAGTCAGCGCTTTCGGATTTCTCGCTTACGTCACCAAGCCTCTGCAAGATGAGTTTCACGCGGGCGGAACATGAATCGTGCCCTACGAATCCACTGACAACATGCGGTAACAGAACAGTGCACCGTGGCTAAAACTCATCTGTGCTGTCAGCACATACTGCGGTTGGTTTCATCATCGCTATTCCCGCACAGTGATGAACACTATTGCTGTCATGAGGTGGACCGGACACCCCCGCAATGGTACGAGTACTTCTATCGCCCAATCCCTCATGTCGAGTCGATTATCTACAGTATCTGACGCAGCATGATTAGCACAGGTCATCACGTACACTTCGAACGAAGGGCAGCCAACTGCTAACGGTAAGTTGCCACCAGATCAGAGCATGCAGCTGGATTCCTGTGCGTCGGTCGCCGCTGGTACTGCGCTACGGCGGCATCTCCGCCGGCGCTGAATGGATCTAGAGTGGGCCTTCCTCAATATGCCGTAGCGAATGGTAGTATGCGAGGGTCACAGCAGTATCACCTATGCTCAGTCATCGGAGTCGCTCTCCCTCTCTGACTTGTATAGTCGGGGTTTCGCATCAGCCAAACTGTCCCACGGTGAAACCAGGAACTGCACAACGAACAGTGTTACGCGGATATCACTAAGGTCACATCTCGTGGTTTCAATCCAGGTTCACTGACCTCGTCGACCGTTCGTGGCAGGCATATGCGAGGAGATGGTCCGCAGGGGCTTTCTAATCCATACTCGGCGGCTCATTGCAAGTACACTGGAGAGTTGTATCCGCCCATTTTCTGCGACAGCGCTTGACCAGCGCGAAGCTAAGTTTGGGCTTGGATTGCGAGACGCGCATTTCAGGTACAGTGTTGTTTCAGTGCTTCGGCCGACCGACCTACCCGCATGCTGAGTTGAATCTAGGCTTCTACTGTGAGGGATGTCACCGCCCCGGAGAAGCCTGCTCACCATTGCTACAACTCTCCGGACGACCGGCACGCTCTCCATCTGAGGTAAGTACTTATCGTAGATGTTTGCGTTTATCGTGCTTGTGACTGTGTTTCGGAAAACTAGACGCCCACAACCACCTATTGACATACCGCTTCCAGACCTATCTGCGTTAGCTGTCCGCCCTCTGCGCATGACGCATGGTTATGATGAGCACCGCCCTGCACTCCTCATATACAAGACTCGTTGCAACCCCATCTAGCCTCCGCACCCGCAATGTCTGAAGGTTCGGTCGATACATTGTTGGCGACCAAGTATCTTTCCGGTAAGCAGTTGTTTATATATTATATGAATGGAGTCTTTTACACGCCCTCTAGGTGTCGCCTTGACCCTTCTGCTTTATGATCATGTCATTCATTTCGACAGAGAGATCGAGTTCATATGGCTGGAGCCGGCTTCGTTGCTCTCCGTGTTCGTTATGTGCGAGCTCTGGGTCAGAGAGATTGGGCTGATATACATCATGACCGGTGAGCACTAAGCCGATCAACGTATGACCTTTCTGATCGACAATGCGCGCAGTATTGAGTCAGTCTACAGTACAGACCCGCTACGTGAGTGAGACGTCCGACCTGCTGCACATCCACTGATGTCAGACTCTGGCGATTTTTTCAGAGGTGAGCAGTGGTTTGAAAACCTCATAACGACTTCTACGTTGAATGATATACCCTCATGACAACAGTTGCGTTGTGTCAACATACTTCGTCATCATCTATAGTTTGCTGAGCACGGGATCCGTACATTGTGAGTACCACTATCGCCTTTTATTCAAATCAGCGAATCGACTTGCAATGACGCGTAGCCCTCCTTCTCTATCGAATATACAGGCTTTGGGACCGCAGGAAGCTCATCAGTCACTTGTTGATTGCAGGGTTTGTCCTCTCGTTTGGGGGCACCATTGCTTGTGCAATCAGAGCCGCTGCAGCATTAGCGAGTACGTTTGCCTTCAACACGCAGCTTTTTCATATGACTTATCCTGCGGTACAGGTTCGGTTGAAGCAGTGCCTGTCTTGGATATATGCGAATTCCCCGTCAAGTCTTGGTTCGAAACTGCGTCTTGGTCTGTAGTGGTGAGCCAATTCATTAGAGTTCCAGAAAGTCTTCCACGCATCGTAGTAGGATGCTCATATTCATACTGGACAGATTGTTTACGACCTGTTCGTTCTAATAATGGTCGTTGTGAATGCCCTCGGGAAGCCTCGTCGGAGTGACGTAGACATCATCAAGAGTCTGTATACCGACGGGTTCCTTATTTTCCTAGTACGATCCCGCTTTATATTCTCTTCTCTCGCCACTAACATAGTCTCGTGTTGTGACCTAGGCGTTCCTTGGTAGGTGTTACTTACATGGCGTACGTTGCAGTCCTAACCGACCGACGCAGTTCTTCGAATCTCACGGTTACTGCCTAGCATTTTCGGAAATGTACGTGCTCAGGTCCTTCCCTCTGATGCACGAAAGTGACTGACAGCTTACAGGGAGGCGACATGCTGCTCACCCCGCTGTGAGTAATGATTGGTCGGAATCAAAAGAGGGCATAGTTGTAAACGTCGTATGCAGCGTCTCGTGGGCTCTAGAGGGTGTGTTGAACACGCGGCTCTACTACAAAATCAAGCAAGTCGAACTCAACCACATGCACTGGACGCCATACCTCGTGGACAATCAGTCCAGAACACGAGCAGTACTCATATACGAAGAAACGGAGATGGAGTGTATATAACAGCATAACATTCATGTTATTTCGATTTCTAGTGACGACGACTACGCACCTCAACTGTATTGTACTTATGTGTAGCATAAATTCAGCCGACGACTATATACTTACTAATTACAACATCTCGTCATTTGTCATACGCCGAGCTGCTGGCACACATTGCGCCGGCAAGTTTCACTGTGCGTGCTCGCCGTACCGCGAATTATACAGATCGTCTATGGCCTATATGGAATGTGCAATAAGACGCACTGTTGCTAACAGACGGGAGATCCGTCCGTCGGGTGCCCGACGTGATACGTCGGAGGGACTGAAATACTGACCAGCGACCGGCCGTTGTATTACTATTGGTGGCTATCAAGTAGCGTTCGCCTGGAGTGATGATTATCTGTCTGACACAGTGGCATCTGACAACAGACGTCCCTGGAAGCCGTATTGTGGGCCTCGGCATTCGAGAGCGAGATCCGCGCCGCGCGGTGTCTGTATACGAGGAACGCAATTGGGCTCGATTTAAAGGCTCGATCTTGTGAACATGCCGCAGACGGTCCGGATGTAGCGCGTGGGGAACTTGCAGTACTCAGGAGTCAATAGATCGTTGCGCGACGTAGTCGACTCGACATACGGATACTACTTAAGTACCACAATGCGCAGAAGTCTAAGTGGCTGTTACGAAACAGAGCGAGGTGGCGATCCATTGACAGAAGAAAGATTTATCTCATACCGGGTGGCTGGCAGAGCGGACCGGGGACACCGGGGACGTCGAAATGTCTTTGTGTAAGCTCAGGCGCCGCGGAACCACTGACACCGCGGGCAAACCAGGTTTTTCGGGCTCCGAAAATGCTATGATAATAACATCGGTCCTCCATGGGAACCTATTCGGAGAGCTTGACTGACTCCGAAAATGCTCCTACATTTCTCATGTTCGTAGCATGTTCGCCGAAAACACGCATGTTCGGCCTCCGAACATGCTGAAATCGGCTGAAACGCATCATGTTCGCAGCATGTTCTGACAATATTCGGAGTCCGTAAAGGTTCCCAGGCGGGACCGATGTTCGTTGGGGTTTTCGGAGTTCGAACAACCTGGTTTGCCCGCGGTGTGATCAAACTTTGCGCACCGCGGCAACTTTGACATCACGTCGACAGCCGGAATCATGAGTACCAAACAGTGCTACTAGTACTCTGAATGAGACGCCTAGCAGGGCTGCCTTGATGTGAGTTCCCTGATGTGTATGGAAGCAATGGAGTCTGACTCAAGGTTGACGTCATTGTGGTTCAATGCTCCGAGCTTGCGATGCCAGAAGCCGAGCAGAATACAAGTTGTGGTGATACATTAAACTACCTACATATCCACTCTGTCGTCACAGCTTATGAACCGGCTTCTGCGACTTGCGGCTCCCTTTCCCTTTCAGACCAAGAGGGTGCGCGACACTGATCTGGTTCGCAGCTACCAAACAGACTTGCTCTTCCCTCCAATTCCTGTCCATGTTGTCTTCCTCGGCAATGGCGGCCGGCGCAGTCCAGACTTCGACGCGGTCGTCGAACAAACCGCCGTGCATGAACCGGCTCGTCGAGTAGAGACCCACGGACCGCGGCGCATACACCTTCGGGGGGTTCTCGTACGGGAACTTGCACTTGAACTCCACGTTGAGCACGAGTGTTGTGTAGGAGTACATTGACCATGTCCTATACGATACTCAATAAGCACCGGCCAGTGGACACTCCATCCTACATACCCATCCTGCTTCGCCGCGGGAAGGAGGTCCGGGACCCGCACGAAGAGGTCGGACAGGAAGCAGATGGCGGGCAGGTCGAGCTTCTGGTCTTCGTCCACGAAGTCGAACCAGCATCCCCAGCGGACCTCGCCCCCGCCAGGTGACTCCTTGTCCGGCTCCGCAGATTCGCCCTCCAGGTAGCGCTCGCGGTTGTATTCCAAAGGGGCGGGATCGAATGCCCAGCGCATACGGTTTTTGAACTGCGCCTGGGAGATCTCGCGATCCTCCGAGAGCTCGCCCGGGTGGACGGACAGCGGGATGCGTCGGGCGAGCGGATCCGGGATCGCCAGGGTTTGTGGGTCCGCCTTGCCTCCGAAGAGAGGATGAAGGGGTAAGACGCCAAAGATGAGGTGCGTTACGACCTTGGGCGCACCCTGAGGGAGACAGGTTCAACACAGCATGGATAGTCCAAAAGATAACGTACGTCTTGACAGAACTTTGCAGATACATTGTGAAAGCTCTTCCCTTCGCGGATAGTTTCGACATAGATCTTGTAAGGACCCCCCTTTGTGGCCGAGATGAAGTGAGTCGACGCGTGTATGATATCCAGCCGGTCTGTATGCTGCCGCGCCTTGGTGGCTGCTGTGCATATGAGTGCGATTATGTAACCTCCGTGAGGGAAGCTGAAAAGAGCTGGTGAGTCGAAACTGTCTTCATATGTAGACGGAAGCACAGGTACTTCTCGTATCCCCACTCCGTGTCTACGATACCCGTGTAGCAGTGGTGCCCGCCCGGGATGCCCTCCTCAAGCACTGGCTGGACTGCGACGGACAATGGAGCCATTGTATGCGGCGAACAATGCGTACGTGCCTTATACGTTGCTGATGAGAGTCGGGAGCAGCCGCGACTAGGCTGCAGTGCGGCTCGTGATTGTGATAGGCCGTAGGGTGCTACGGGGCTAGAGGGATGGTGAGCGCACGCTTAAGCAGTGAACAAACCCGACAAGGGAAGTCTGACGGCGAATTCGTACACAGGACCTGCGAGCGCGCCCTGCGACAGCATGACTGGGCGCTATCAAGTGCGTTTCTAGTCGAGAGCGTCTTCGCTGTCTCGCGGAACCTATCGGCTCGAGCCGTCTCGTCAGTCTGTAGGTCCGACTCATCCGGAGAATTCGACGTTGATGATCATGGACATCACGGCTTAACCTGAGCTTCAAGTTCGACGCACCATCCTTGCCTATCGCGTCCAGGCTGTGGTGACACCCGCCTGCAGCGGAGGCGGCGTCTGCGGAGGGCATGTGTAATATGTAGCCCATCATGCCTGATAGCGGCGTTCAGTGCTATTTTTCGACTCGTCTCAAAAGGGGTAAGTACCCAACGGAGTCTGCCAGTGGCATATCATGATGCTAAGATGGCACTCAACTGTCGGTTCCAGTAAAGCGGAGGGTCACCATCCCCTGACACAGATGGATTGAGCTTGAGTACATGTGTGTGGTCCATGCATGCAACGGAGCTCGCTCGCCGTTCCGACACGTCTGACGAAACGATGGGCATGATACAGATGGCTTGCTGTGTCTATGTACGCCTGGAGTCTCAAGAACTCAGGCTGCAGAGGCGGCGGATAATTATGGTTCCAAGGCGATGCGGTGACGGAGAGAGACGCTTATGCGGTACGTGCGGTACCAGAACCGTAGAGTTCGCTGGAGACTGACAGCGTGCATTGAGCGGCGATGGTTGAAAGCGAGTACCGCTGCCATCCAGACCAAGTCCAGAGGAGGCGCGCAAGGTGTGACAAATGCTTACGTAATAGTGTAGGCGTCTGTGTGTCTGCAGGTCACATCATCCTCCGGGTCAACCAGCATCCTTGCAGTCCATTGTAAGCTCTCATCTCCTCCTCCTCCTCCTCACGCCGATGTTCCACCAGTCAGTACGGCCTCTGCTCTTCATATCGCGTCCCATCGCTTCTCAGCCCCGGGCGTCCTGGCCCGCTGACTCTGCGGCAGTGCCAGGCTCACACGCGTTCTATTATCAAGCTCGCGCCCAAACCGCACGAAGGTGTCCACAATTCCTACCGCACGCGCGCACTTCGCGGGATTTTGCGAACGACGGTGTCCGACAGTGGCATCGCAGGCTTCATCCGATGCGCGCTGCAGATCACGTAAATAAACTCCGAGTTATCACCCTGCTCTGCTCAGACCGCGCATGCGCCGCACAGCTTCGCCGCAGAGCTTGCGGCCTAAGAAGCTTGTCTCTACAGGCGACATTAATGCCGTCGCGGGATTTCAAGCTCAAGGGGGGTAATTCTCGACATTAATCCTCGACACTCATGCCAAGATGATTCGAACATCCGTGCTAATACTATGTACTATCAGACAACCGATCAATGCCAATGCGACTATGTGCCAGTGCTATCTGTCCGTGTAACATACTGCCCATTCCAAGACATCCGAGCGCATGCGGCATAACAATATCCGCTCGCCGCCCCGCCTTTACCTACACTTACCTACACGACTCCGCGCAAAATAGGTTAAGCTCCACAACTTAGCGACGAAGACGAAGACCGTCCCCGTGCTCCGAGTCTCACGCGCGATTCTCATGCTCCGCGTCCCACCGCTCGTCCGTCTGGTCGTGCAGCGGCAGGCCGCGCATCGCGAGGCTGCACGCAAGCCCGATCGCGCCCATGATGAGGTGCGCGCGCCAGACGACGACCAGCGCGTCCGCGAACGCGTTCTGCACCTGGCCGCGCAGCGGCTCGCCCAGCCCCGCGATGCGCGGGATCGCCGCGTACGCGACCGCGACGCCCGCGGGGAACTCATCGTAGAACTCCGCCGGCAGGTGCTGCGTGAGCCGGTTCTGCAGGATCGTCCCGCCGATGGCGAACCCCCAAATCTACGTACGGGGCGGGAAGGGTCAGGGGCGCGGCGCGCGGAAGAGGAGCGGGACACGCACCTGGCCGAATGTGCGCAGGAAGAGGTAGAACGAGAGGGCGGCGGCGTTGGCGGACACGGGGAGGGGCGACAGGATGGGGAAGTACGCGGAGGTGAAGACGAGCCCGATTCCGGACCCGATGAGGACCTGGTACCCGATGGAGGTCGCGCGGCTCGTGTCGGCCTTCACCGTGCTCAGGAGGCCCTGGCCGAGCATCAGCAAGGACCAGCCAAGCCAGATCGGGGGGCGGTAGCGCTTCGTGATGGTGATGATGACTCCGGTGATGATGCTGAAGGGCGCGACGGTGAATGCGAGCCCGAAGGTGTCCACGCCGGACGCGATGGGCGAGGCGAGCTTGCAGGCCTGGTAGTACACGGGGAGATAGCCGAGCATGCCTGCCAGGGGCATCGTCAACACGAGAGCTTGCAGGTATCTGGCCCTTCTGGTGAGCTTTCCGCAAGCGGGAAGGGGACGGACGCGGATCGCAGAGTATGGGATCATCTACTACTCACCCGCTGAGACTCGTCCGGTTCGAAACCAAGATCAACGGAACCTACGGAATATCCGGATTGTGAGGTATTGCTACTGATAACATTGCGAGATCCACGTACCAACGGGTACTTGGCCCCGAACGCCTCGTAGACCATGAATCCAGCCAGACCAGCCAGCCCAAGGATGAGCGGCACGAGTACCTGGTACGAACTCCAAGCATACTGCACGCCTCCCCACGTCAGCGCGATCACGATCGCAGTAGAGCTTCCCAGGATGATCGCATTCCCACTGTTCAGTAGTCGATCCAATGAGTGGTTGGAGTCGCTATATGCGCGTAATACTGCTTACATCCAGTCGATGCGCTCGATCTTGGAGCGTAGGCTCCCCTTGGGCGTGGGCAGCTTGACGAGCAGGACGACCAACGCGGCCGCGACGCCCGCGAATGGAACGTTCATGTCTAGGCATTAGTGTAAGTAAATGACCTCGCCTCGCAGCTTGTGTCTTGTCGCGCACAGAACATCCATCGCCAGTGACCCCTCTCCGCGAAGGCACCACCAACAACTGGTCCCACACCAAGCGCTGCGCACCATGCCCTAGGAGCGTATCAGGATCGTGTAGACCAACGGGAATGTGAACAGGGACAACACACAGGCCGAGCAGCCCGTTGTACAGTCCACGCTCCTTAAGCGAGACCATGTCGGACACAATTACAGACGACATTGTGAGTACGCCACCGGCTCCAAGACCCATGATAACTGTGATGCGTTTATTAGAGCGCGAGTTGAGGATAAGCGGGACGCGGACTTACTGCGACCCGTGAAGAACATCCCTTCTCCGTTGGCAGCACCAGAGACGGCGCCGCCCACTGCGAAAATCGCGAGCGAGACGAGCATCACTGGGCGCCGACCAAATATCTACATGTGGTTGGATAACTGGAGTACTCGACCTAGAGATGGAACATACCTCCGCGAGACCGCCACAAAGCGGCATTAGGACCGTCGAGGCCAGGAAGTAGGTGTTGCCGATCCACAGGAACTGGGATATCTTGAGGTCATCCGCGATGGTGGGCGCCGCTGTACCTATGATGTTCTGCGAGGAGTGAGCGCGTGGGACTCAGCGCCCATTCCCTGGACATACCGTCTCGAGGATGACCATGAACGAGCTAAGAACGAGGGTGACGAGGGTGAGCCAGAACGTCTTGCTACGCTTGCGCAGGCCGGGCTGCGGCGGGGCGGGCTTCTCGGGGGCACCGCGGTCCAGCTCGATGACATCGCTGTCGAGGGAGTTGCCCGCGAGAGCGAGCTTGTCGCGCAGCTCGAGGGCCGGGGACGACTCGGTGTCCATGGCTGAGGGTATCCACCAGGTGCGGGCGCTCGGAGGCCGGGCAGGAGAAAGGAAGGGATATTGTCCGAGAGAGGCCGGGCGAATGTGGCGGACAGGTATGTGCGGATTAGACGCGACGCGAGGGCTTCCCCGCGACTCCGTGCTTCACTAGTGTTTTATGGACACATTGCTGCCCATGCAGGCGCCTGCAGCCAAGGTTCGTGTCCGGAATGGGCAGGTGCGTCCATTGGAAACGCATGCCCCATGCGTCTGTGGATGTGGACAGCGTCTCGTCGACTTCCACTCGCGGAGCTTCCAGTTGTTCGCAGCTTCGGCTCACGGGGCACGACGCGCTCGGCCTCGGCCTTGCCCACAGCGCCCGACTGCCAGTCACGAACCTTATCATCGGAGGGCACTGCTCACCAGCTTTCCTCCTCCCTGCCCGCTTACCGAGAGAATTCGTCAACAATCTGCGGCCCTCTGGCCTGTGCTGCTGATGCGCGACGAGGCGCCGCGACGCTGAAGCTGAAGCTAAAGCCTGAGGGGGTGGCTCATCGACCGACCTCCCTTCACACGCAGATGGAGCGCGTCGATCGTTCGTAAATTCACGTCAGGTAGGCACAGCTCGCTGTACGTCCGGCGTGGTCGCCGCCGGAGGCCTCGAGATGACCCCCGATCACGACTATGCGCGCGGCGTGCTTCGATGAATCGATACACAAAAGCCATCCTTCCATTGGCCAGAACCGAACCACAATGCCGCGAACCACTCGGCTCATCGTCCATATGGGACCGTCTGGGATTGTAGCGAACAGTCGTTACAACGCAACGCGATTGTCATCCGGTCGATCCATCCCAACAGACAGGCTGCGGGCGAGCGGCCATGCTCACATGAGAAGATGCTATGATGCGGCGTCCATGCAGCAAAGATGAGGGAACACAATAAGATAGATGAGCACGTACTAGATGTCCTGACATCGCCCGTTATCAACATCTCAAAGAAGGCTCTGGGAGTCGCATACGCGTTGCAAGGCGGAACAATAACCAACCACAATGAGAGAGGAATTAGATCTCGAGCCGCATACCGAAGCTTGAAGTTTTGAAGCCTTGAAGCTTGTGGACCAAGCAAAAATGACGGGGACGGATGACACCTGGCAAAACGAGCAGACCCCAGTAGAGAAGAGTTACTGCCTACCATAGACAAAGTTGCGACGCCATTCTAGAGACACAGTCATCGCACATCGTGAGGTAGACGTCTACCGCGGTCAGTGGAGCCGGAGACTCGAGAGAGAGATGCGACCGAGCTGACCGTGACTGTCAGCGTGAAAGCAGCATGTGGCGGATATCACTTACGTAATTTACTAAATATGGTAACTATGATACTAAGTAGGTCCTCCGGGTACGTACTTACTACTTACTACTCGCTGTTACCTCAGGCCAGCTACTGACCGGTGCAGTGCGACTCTGCTACTGCGTGCTACGTACCACCCTCGCTCTCTATCTGGACGACAGTTGACGGTCGACTCGATCTCGAAGCCATGCCTTTCTCCAACTCGCATCAACGCTATGCTTTTTCCTCCGTTGTTTCATCTCGTAAGCAACGTCTTGTGTCGGGGCCCTCAGTGGTTGCTAGTATGCTAAATGAAGTCTGGCTTTTCTCAACAGCCTAGTAGTGCTTCTGCATGTGTCCACTGAGCTGACCGCAAACGACGGATAACTTCGCGCTCGTCTGAATCTATGCGTAACACTCCGATCTGACGTCGTATGAAGAACGCTGTGCTGCTTGTCGATACGTAAGTAGTCACTAGTCACTAGTATCCCTCTTCCGCGCGTGAGTCCGCCTCGGAGTTAACGGATCACAGCCGCCAGGTCAGTCCCTCAGACCTCTTTGTTGCACTCCCCTGCTTACTCACTTTCACCACTCCGCCAGTGTCTCGTGGAAGCGCAGTGTGTACGTATGGTCCGAGTCTCGGCTGGGACTCCGGGCACCTCTCTCGCTGTGAGTGATGCATATATCTCTGTAATGATCGTTCAAAAGTCATGTCGGCCACCTCCGTTGTTGTCACAGCACAGACTTCGTCGCCCAGAAGCGCACCAGCGCTCAGGGCGGGCCTGGACGTCACCAACAAAAGGGCCATGTGTACAAGCGCAGATGGATAACACGTCGTCCCTGCCAGGGCGCGAGCGTCCGCGGACCAATTTGATCGTCGTTCACGTTTCGTCTGCGACTGCGTTCGCGCTTGCCAACAGGACGCTTCCCAGGATGGCTCGTCGTTTGTGGCCCATGAACCTCGGAGGCGGTGGGCGCGCATGCCTGTTGCATGTTGGAGTCGCGTGCGCCCGCGACGTCCAACGTCAGTCTACGCGCACCCGTAGCACATGCAGTGAACGTGCGTGCCACCTCGGCCACCCCGCGGACGTTGACTCAGGACGGCCGGCCGCGTCTCCGGCTCCTTCTCGGTGTGCCATTCGTACTGCCCTATCACACAAGTGACAGTGCAGATTGTGTGTCCTTACACTACATTTTGATGGTGGCTTCATCGTCCTTACTAGTATACCGCCTGCTCGGGCGTGCGCCCCGGCCCACCCGAGATCCCCAGAGGCTCTCCACCACAGTATCGCAAGCGTCCTGGGGTATATATTCTTCCGGCGTGTCTTCCGTGCCCCGCAGCCAGCGATGTCCGAGAGCGAACTGGACACACTGCAGGCGACGAAGTACCTCTCAGGTAAGCGCGCATACCAGCGATTCTCCCCGTTTTGTGTTGGCTGAATTGTCGGGTGCTTTGTAGGGGTCGCCCTGACGCTCCTCATGTATGATCATGTAATCCACATCGAGGATGAAGTCGCGCTTGTGTGGTGCCAACCGCCCACTCTTCTCTCGGTCTTTGTTATGGCGGAGATGTATGTCCGCGAGATCGGGCTTGCGTACATGGTTGCCGGTGAGAGTCTTCGCATGAGCGCGTCAAGCATCGACTCACAAGGCCTCAGTCGTTAGCGGTACAACGGACCAGACGCATTATGTGAGTAGTTTGTCACATTTCATGATCCGTGAAGTCTTACGTTGCGGCTGGTACAGTCGTGAGCTCATATTGCTGTGCTCTGGCATCCCCGATCGCTGGAATTTATGGCCTGGTAGATGTGTCGTATCAACATGGTTTGTTATCGTCTACAGTTTATTGAGCACTGGCTCTGTACATTGTGAGCTCCGACGCGCTCCCAGGCTCCGACGTGCTGAACATAGCTCACAGCGCTGCTTCTCTATCGAGTATTCAGACTATGGGACAACCGGACGATCGTACAGTATGTCATCATCGCCGGCTTCGTCCTGTCCTTTGCAGGCACGATCGCCTGCGCGATCAGTGCGGCTGATGCCCTCGCCCGTACGTTTCGACTAGACCTTGTCGTGCCACCGTCACTAAAACCGCGGGATGCATTTCAGGGGAGGTGCAGGTATCGCCGATAATACGTACATGTATATTCCCCTACAAGTCGTGGTTTGCCACGGCGTCTTGGGCGGTGGTGGTACGTGTTATGTGCGGCGACTGTCACTCTACCTTGCCTCATAAGCAAACGATGCTGACGACGTGGCATGACTAGATACTGTATGACTTGTTCGTCCTGGTTGTCGTGGTCGTGAACGCGTTCGGTAAACCACGGCGGAGTGATATGGACATTGTCAGAGACCTGTATACCGACGGATTCCTGATATTCCTGGTGCGCCTTTCTGATCACAGCATTCTCGCCCGAGTCCTAATCGCCGTTCTACAGGCCTTCCTGGGTGAGACTTCTTTCCTGCCGCAAGAGAGACTCGCTCATGAAATTCTTAGCACTCCGCGTATCGAGGTTGTTGCCGAGCGTTGTCGGCGGGGTACGTGGCTTCCCCTCTCAGAACAATGTAACATATCCGCTCAAACGACCAACAGGGAGACGACGTACTATTGACGCCGCTGTGCGTTCTCTCTTTCCATGTGCGCCAGCACGCTCGACTGAACTTCAGTGTAGTATCTCCTGGTCGTTGGAAGGTGCGCTGAATACACGGCTCTACTACAAAGTCAAGGAACTCGAGGTCCATCGCAAGCACTGGACGCCGTTTGTGCTGCCAGTGGGCGACACTCATGCACGGCAACGATCTGGGGTTCTCATCTACGAAGAAACCGAGATGGATGTACTCTGATGAAAAGTTGTGAGAGATTATCACTTGTCCCGTATCCTTATTGCAAACTTGTGTATTATTTATGACATGTAGCCACAAGCCCTTGACGTTCACGCGATACGGCATACGATATGTTCGTTCTGTGCTTTACTGTGATTTCGATGGAGTCCAGCGCCTGAAATACGGACGGCCTACCACACAGGTGTCGACGAAGACCAGCCAAGGACCAGCCAAGGACGTATCATTGGTCGGAATCATGCCTCACGGAAACTCACGCATCATGCATATCCTTTAGTGAACATGAGGGCGCAAATAATATTTTACCAGACAAATCTAGTTAGGGATAAAGGCTTGTCGGATACACGATACGCTCAGAGTTAAGATCCAGTGACAACGAAGAGGAACGGGTCAAGAGCAGGTCTTGTGGCGGCGGGCGCAGCGCGTAGCGTCACGTCCGTAACACTGTGTGACTTGTGCAGTGACTGTACGACCGATGTAGTAGAAGTTGCACGGGGGAGCTAAAACTAGGATATAAGTTCCATATCCCTCTTATAGTCTTGTAGCACGGCTCTCCCTGCTTGGATAATTCCGTCCCTCTCATGACAGTCGGATTTTGTCATATGTAGTTAAGTCACGGCGAGCACCTTGCATCACGTGAGCGGCATGTCGCGTTGAGCGCTTCGAAGCCGCGGCGCGCGTCGTCCTGCAGCTGCCGCGCCCAAGGCAACACCGTGTCTTACCTCGTCAGACTCACCTTCTGCCTACGATTTCTGGATTCTCCGAGTACAGACGGTTTATGCGACTCCATACTACGAGCAAATACCAATCGGACAACTGCAAATCTAATTACGCTCTGGTTCTCTATACTGGACAAGCTGACTGGGACCGTCACAAGCAACAACGACATCACCATGAATACGGGACTGTTCGGCAGGACCACCCGGAGAACCGGCGAATATGCTAGCAAAGGAGCAAGGATGGCTAGCTCGTCCCCCGCGACGCCGGAATGATACTAAGTCACGATTCGCAGGCCGTGTCGTTCGGTCAGGAATGTGTGCCTAGGCATATACTGACTCGCCGGGCCCTCGAGGCTTCACAACATCCATCGTGTCGCTAGCGGAACCTGCTCTACCGCCTCAAGTACCTAGACGCAAGAGAATCGCATCAGCATTGCAATTATACACAGTGAATGTCTACTTTGGCTAGGACGTCTCATAGCAATGGCTTCTGGGCACATATCACGTTGTTTTGTATCTCCGCATCCGGTGAACTCTGCCATTCGTTCTCCATCCTATCCACCATCACGTCGAAGTCGGCTTCCGAGCTGACATGTCCAAAACCTCCGCCCTTGAGGATGGAGCTCTTCACTCCTCGGAAGACGGCCATCCAGTTCTTCCGAGTCGGCAGGAAGCTTTCCACCGTGATACCCCAGCAGAATTACCGTCGGCTCGACGCTGATGCTCATGAACCCGGCCTGGCGGAGCAATTCTGGAATATGCGCGACACAGTCGAGGACGAGGCCTTTCGCTTTCGATGCAGTGTTCGTCATTGCGCTGAATTTCTCCGTCTCCGGACCTGCCCTCCAATATCCAATCTCCCTCAACTGCACCCAGCCGCCGGACTCGAGAACACGGTAGACTCCTGGAACGACTGCTCCCATTCCTCTTTGCGCAACGCCGCGATCATGGGGCGTTGGTTCACGAGCTTAAACTTGCCGCCCCAGTCAGACGGCATCGCAGTGCAGCTACCGACATGGAAGTGCACGTTTCCGCGTGAGACGACGGAAGGATCTTCTCTTGGGAAGAGTCCTGACTCGATGTCGACACCGTGGAGGACGGTACTCTCTGGTATGACCTTGCCATATACCTATCGCGCATCAGCCGCAGAAAACGGATAGATGGCGTGGACAAACACCGTGACACCAGAGCCCGTACCACTGTCTAGAATCTGGTCCTCTGGACCTATGGTTATGTCGGCCATGACGAGGCGATTCCCCAGAACTTGGATGAGCAAGTTATGCTGCAAAGCAAGTCTGTTGAACATTAGTAACCGGGCGTGGTGCTGGCAGTCTTGACGAGAATCCTCACCTTTCTCTCTCTTCCGTATCTGACGGTAGGACATAGCTACTGCCGGGATACGACTGATGATATCCTCTCCTTGTGTGGTATAGGATCCATAACGGCTTTGTTATCGAGCTGAGGAGCTGAGGCGTCTCGTGGTGCCATGCGGGAAGTCAATAATCCCACGAAAGGAGGTTTGCTGCTATGAAGGCATATATAGCCCTGGTAGAGGCTCGGTCGACAGCGCGATAAAAAGAACTTAGCTCACGTTTCAGGTTAAAATGAAGCACTTCTCAATGATCGATGTCTTCGTCGAGGCTGCTGAGCGGCGAATGAAAGACTAACTATGTTTGTCACATCATGATGGAACTTGAAGCTTGAAGGGCCAGCGACGCCCCACTGTGGGCCAATGCGATTTATCATGATAACACGACGTACATGTATTGAGGATGTGTTCTTCTCTTCATTCGCTCCGGGGGAGATAGTCGTCAAGTAGCTCTTGAGCACGCGGTGATCTCGGCTTGACATCGCAAACAATATGCTTCGGAGTCCTAACGGCGAGCTCCGTCAACGGCGTCAATGGTTGCAGAGTATCCGTCACTCACACTATGATCCCGCTCGTGTATTCTATGTCGGGTATGATCGGCTGTCCTTGTTCGTCGACCTTCGGTATGATGCTGCATGTCGCCAGGATTGTCGCAACAATCGCGAAAATCGAGCCCTCTGCGAATTGCGACCCAGGGCATGCCCGGCGGCCGAAGCCGAACAGGACATCGGTCACCTTGCGCATCTCACTATCACGATTTTCAAACCGCTCGGGTCTGAACTCATCCGGCTGGGGGAACAGCTCGGGGTCACGCAGCATGCGCCTGTTCACTATGTCAGCACCAGGACCGAGGGCATATGTCAAAATACAGTCTGGGACTGACCAGATATTGGGGATTACGATCGACGACTTGGGCAGTAGATAGTCCTTATATATGTTGTCCTGACGGAGCGCGTGAGGTAGACCTAGGCCGAATATGAGTGATGTCGCTACACACTCCGAGTACGCGTACCTTGAGGTGCAGCTGGATGCCAACGATATACTTCTGCTATGATGCTTCTCACATATGGCAGCGACGGTCTGTCAGCTATCGAGGGGAGTCGATCAGAGCCTACTACGGAATCGATCTCGGCCTGCGCTTTAGCTTGAATACGAGGGTGGCGCAACATGGCCAGTAGGAACGTGAAGATAGTGGACATGTTCTACAGCAAGCTGAAATGAGCTGCTGATAACGAGTCGCGCATTTATTTTCCATACATACCGTGTCTAGCCCTCCCCCGAGCCCGGACGTTGCAGCCCAGACGAGAGCGGTCTCCTCTTCATAATCCATTTTGCCTTCGAATTGACTGAGCGCGGACG
This sequence comes from Rhodofomes roseus, assembly GCF_022264815.1. Taxonomy (NCBI): domain Eukaryota; kingdom Fungi; phylum Basidiomycota; class Agaricomycetes; order Polyporales; family Fomitopsidaceae; genus Rhodofomes; species Rhodofomes roseus. Next base: position 1,692,253 of record NW_025952960.1, on the reverse strand, counting down.
CAACTAGAGACTTCTCTGCTGATCCTTCTTGCTATCACTTTAACGTCAGTGTGCATGCGCTAGGTAACATCACGGATAGAGACACACGACTCTCTGTTTGCACCACAAGTACGGAGCCCAACATGCCTCATGTTCTATCTGCCTGAAACGCTCTGCTGTGCGCAAGAAAGACGACCCAGGCATCCATTGTGGCAAGTAGCGCACTGCGTATGTCGATCTCAGACGGCAAGCTCACCCAAACAGCGACCAGAACACTTACGTTGGGGTATGAAGTCCACCATCCAAACGCCAGGTTCGCTTGCAAGGCTAAAGTTGTCCATCGTGGCGAACTGCATGGTGATCATCGGATCGTCTTCACCTGTGACTGTGTAGCCGTATGTCACGCGCATTATAATCGCTGAAATCCGTCTAGCGTCAGAGTCAGTACGCACTCTACACGCTCGCATCGCCCGCGTGGAGGTGCATGCACTTACGTCTTTGTCTGACTGATTATTGTCTCGGGGCTTCGCATTATCCCTTGGACGAGCCTACGTGCCTCGTGCTCTTGTACTGGGTGGTAGCCCGTTAGCATGCCTGGACTGAAGGCATGGGCCACGATCTTCCGTTGCTTGCGCCACTCCGCGTTATATGACAGCATTCCCAGCTCGACACCGAATCCGCAACTATCATATGAAGTTCGCAGTATCAGCATCGCACTACGAGGGTATGCAAAGAAAAGTTGCATACAGGTCGGCCATGGTCTGGCAGCTATGAGCTCGTATGAATCGCGTCATAAATTAATGACATTATACTTACCGAAGCTGGGCGATCAGAGTATATGGCAGAGCGTCCATCGAGAAGATCCTTGGCAGCCTGAACAGAATTGAGTATGACGATGTGGTCGCTGAGGGCCTCAAGGTGAACCACGTCCCCTTGAGACGTACGATCATCGACGAGCCAAGTTAGCATCGAGGTTAAAAGCCTAATACTATGGGCGTACCGTAGGTGTCCGCCCATGCCGAATACACGAGCCACGGGTGATCCTGAGGTAGCTGCAGTAGGTTACGTATGACGGGCCATCCGCGCGGACCGGGAGGGTACGGTTGTCTACGGCGCTTCGCAGAGAAAGCCTTGCCAGCGAGATATACGGTGACCGACAACATGCCTGTTATGAGAAGACCGTTGTGCAGGACGTGGATAGACACGATGCCCATGGCACAAGCGAGTCCGGCTGCCAGTAAGCTGAGCATCGTTGTATTCTGAGCTCAGTGAAATAATGACAGCTATGGGGTTGGGATAGCTGAGGCCGGTGAGTGCTACGGCTTTCTCGGGAGCGACAGAAACTTCGACAGTCCGAGAGTAAGTGCTTGCCTCTCCTCCGATCTTGTTAGTGATCGTCAGCTCTGTTCCGACCATGGCACCGGCGGTGGGCAGGCACACGACGTGTTCGTGCGGTCCGTGTGAATGCGGCGAAGCACTGTGGGCGAGCATCTAGCTCGAGTGATTTGGGGTTACGTCCGCGAGACGCCACTGGCAGAAGATAACCAGTAGCGAAGCTGGCACTTCATATTCGTCACTATTTGCAACACAAGTGTCAAGAATAAGGTACCTCTGGTACATGAGGTAGCATCCTGGAATTCGCGGCGTCACTGTGTGGTTGATCTCCCGTAGGCAGCGCATTGAGACGACCTAAGTTTGTGCTGGAGGAGGGAGACCGGGGTGCGTGTCAGTGCCGATAGGAGTCATGGACACGGGGTCGAACCACATGGTGGTCGGGGTCCTCATACTTTGTAGGTGCACGTTTGCACGCCTTCCCCAATTGCTCCTCCCACGAAACATAACTCATGATCAAAGGGTCGTACAGTCGTTGACAGTCGGCTTTTTCTCTGTAGTCACGTCCTTCAGTATGGGTGGCCCCCTAACTGAACGTCCGCGAATTTACCGCAGTGCGAGTGGAACACGACGAACACGCACTGCATGATCATTGCGCCGCCGGGTGATACGCTGGCACATCGCTATGATAGAAGCCATCGGCGACGTACTCAGTGACACACAGGCCGCTGCATCGGACTCAAAAATGATTCGCTGGCGAATGTTTCCGATGTCCCACGCGGAGCTCAGTACCGGTACGTTTCCATTAAGAACCTACATAAATGGAGCCACAACGAGGCCTGATATACGCCTTGTCTCTTGTCGCACAGCGTTATCGGTACTGGCAAAGCCGAGTGCTAAAGCCTTACGCAGTAGGTATACTCTACTGCGCTTGTCGTTGTACATCTCATTAATCTATGGTTTGCGTACTCAGGCAATGTACAATAGCTCGTGGGCACCGAATGAAACGGCTCATGAGCTTTTCGAGGAGGAAGCGTGGCTCCAAGGCGCACTGCTCAGTAATATTGCGTTTGGAGTCGAGCTCACTCTATTCGTTATGTGCTTTCACCTCCTTCTCAAGCAGATGACACCCCATAATGCGAGACGACACATAAGCCTGCTGGTCTATATTTCCGTAATCTTCTCTCTCGGCACACTCTTCGTTGGCGGAAACACCAAATTTACTCAACAAGCGTTCGTCGAGTATCGGAACATCCCCGGAGGACCCTCCGCGTTCGAAGAGGTTTTGTACAGTGATCCAGTAGATCAGGTTGCAAATATCACATGGTGTGTGAGCAACTGGCTCTTGGACACGTTCCTGGTACATGCTTGTCTACTCTTCGCTGTAGGCATCATATATCAATCACCTCACGACTCACAGGTATGGAGGTTCGTCATTATCTACAAGGATGTGAGCAGACACTGGATATTGCTCCTCGTGGCACTGCCTTGCCTGATGTTGCTCGCCTCGATAGGTTCGTGTATTGATCTACAGGGCTTGTTCCTTCAAAGTTCAACTTTCAATCATTTCTGATGTGACACTGCAGGCACAGGACTCGTTGTCATAACCAAGATATCGTCCTCCTCACTGTTCGCGGTCGTCAATATCAGTATTGCATACTACGTTATGTCGATCTCGCTCAACATCCTCGTCACAATCCTCATCGCAAGTCGACTCCTTGTTTGGCGCTACCGGATGAAGAGACACATGGGTTCACATCATACAGCAATGTACACCAACGTCATCGCCATTGTCATTGAATCCGCCGCACTCTACTCCATCTTCGCTATCCTGTTCATAATCTCCTTCGGCGTCGGTAGCCCGGTTGGAGATTTGTTTCTACAGGTAGTCAATCAGATTCAGGTACGAACGATGCAACTCAATGTCCGTGGATTCAGTGAGCACTATGCTTACAGTTATTGCAGACCGTTTCTTCGTTTCTGATCATATATCGGGTCGCGACTGGGAGAGCGTGGTCGGATGACACAAGCACAAGTATCCCGACATGCTCTACGTCTCCTAATGACGTTCCCCTCTCGCCGGTCAGATTCCGCGTAAATCCGTCTTCAACAGTAGTGGAATCAATTACGACAAAGGATGCTCATGGCGGCCAAGGAGGTGTAACGGAACATACGACCTGCGATGATCATGTATAGCCTTCACGACGCTACAGGACGAGACTTCATGATTATGGTTAGACCTCGAATTTGACATGGTCAGACAGAACTTCGATCGTGGCCCCCGACACCAAACAGACGTATCCTTCGCGTATTCTGTGTGCCACCGCCTGTTGCTTCGGTCGGCCGTGTGTCGGAATTCTTCATCGGGTATGATCATTGATGCCCACTCACGATATGATTGATTCGATAGTAGATAAGATTTTGGTATATAAAGCGTACCGTAGCTCTCATGTATGGTACGAGCTTGGACCGCAATACCCCACCGGTATTTCCCTTTCTACGCGGTTAACATCCCCCCAGCCGCGTCGCTCAACAGATCGCACGTTCATTTCGACACCGTGGCCAATGGTAGCTGAGGTAGCCCAGTCGCCGTTCGCCAAAAGCCTACGTCGAGTGTCAGATCATAGAACGAGAAAAAGAGGTCGTTCGCGGTATTCGATGGGCAGCAATCGAATTCTACACAGGTTCACGAGTGATTTCACGACATAACATCTGCAGTTGTAAACGCACGAGTCGTTCTCCGTACCCGTGATGATGGAGCCTGGTCTCGAGAGCAGATGACGCCCAAGACCCCTGAGATGTTGCAGTCCGCAGAGCCTCGGGTATCACGCTGTGCGAGTATATATATACCTGAGGACAGTGATCAGCATCGAGCGAAGTGCACGATCAACTTCAAAGTGTGCACTTCAACCAAACACTCGCTAGTTCGAGCTGCAAGGAGAAGTCTGCGTATGATCAGCACTGAGCATTCCCTGTGGCGCGGAATGCGTAAGCTCTTAAGTACTCACAGAATCTGGTGTTTGGTCCCATGAACGACACGACATCTTCCAGGGACAGGGAAATCCAATCTCTCCTGTCTTCTATACTCGCCGTTGGACTGCGCGGCCGCAAGGTACCGTAAGACCGTTGTACATATACGTTCACAGTCTGAGATAAGGCTCCGGAGAGATCTCGGCGCATCGGACACCAATGAAGGTATGGTACAGGTCAACACGCGCTGGACTTCCATGAAGGGTCGGTGCTCTTTGGTCGCAGCCTCCACACAGCACTTCCGCCATCCAGTGTCAGCGGATTATGACACGTCACGAAGGTTGCAACAAGCAGTAACGGCCGCGTAGAAAGCCTGGGATCGGCGGCCACTGGCACCAGTCGCTCTGAAACACGGTGCACAACGTAGATTGCAAGGGCGCACCGCACCTGCCGAGTAGGGCTAGCGCAGTACTGGAACCTGATTGCACGACTGACTGCAAGCACTCACCCGTTATCCGTATCCACGAACCTAGCCTTGAGGTCCTGGGAAGGCTCTAGAGCCAAGTACCTCTCCACCCTTCAACCGATGTCGTCCCAAGATAGGCTGCGCGCAAGCTATGAGTATATAGCGGTGCATGCTGCATCAATTCCTGACCGAATCCATCAAGCGAATCCGTCACCTATGAACAGAAGATATTTGCTAGATGAGCGTCATGTCCAGTGAGAAGTCCCTGCAGAGCTGAGGCCTGAGGGTCGTGGCACTTACTTATGCGTTATGCACGTCGATAGAGAGAGGGACGAGGCCTGATTGTCGGCGTCATCAGACGTCCGAGTCAGTGGACGGCAGGACATCAATTCACCGCGCTCGTTTGAGGACGTCCGAGATGGCGAAGAGGATGCTGTATACCATGAATCCGCCTCCAATGACTCACTTCTCAGCCTAATGCGTGTATGTAGATGGCGCGGCAATGGCGACGAAAGGGGAACTTGAAGGTTGCATTGCGACTCGGAGGAGTGGATACGCTACTGCGTTACCGTCACGGTCTGGTCACGGTCACAAATCAACATGGCCGCAGCGACGGCGCGTCCAGACTCCTTCCCATCCTCACCGCACGTGAACCGCTCGGCCCGGGACTTCCGAACAAGGGCTCACTGCTTGCGGTGAGGACTGGCACAATTGTCCCTTATGTCAGCAAGAAGCACTCGGCTGCTCGCGTGGGCCGAGCGGCCGACATCTCATCGTCAGATCGTTGTGGCGTGCCGGTGGCGGCGCATCTCTGACTGAACTTGTTGTGCCAGTGCGCGCATCCTCGAGTCCAACTTGAACTTCGCCGTTTACGTTACGCAAACAAGGCCGCTGGGTATGTCCGAGTTGCGGGGTTGTTATCATGCCTACACCGCACTGACTGTGAGCAAATTGTCTATCTACGAACCAAACGTCAAGTACTATCATGTCGACGTCAAGCGTCCTCGGTCGCGATGTCGATCTCCCAGCTCGACATCGTCTACAACACACTGTCCATCTCGCCGAGCAAGTCGCGCGATGTGCTCTCGATCCTCACCATGGTCCGGGACGTCTCTGACTGGTGGCTCTAGGCCCACGTCGTCATCATGTACGTTGTCACAGGTAGTACTGTGATTGTATTCGTCTGACACCACTTGCGTGAAGTCGTGTTTCAGTGGCGGGACTGGTTTCGCTCGCCGGGCGGCCGGAGTACGTGTGTTCGTTCTACGGCGGCACCGCATGCTCGTGGTCCCAAAGGTCCCGAGGAAGCTGCAGTCAGACGAGGGCATCCACGCGATCTTCCTGACCGCCCAAGTGCTGTACCCGACCACGCCCGGCAACCACACCAAGCGCAGGGTGGGCCAGCTGCCTCAGCTGATCGACTCGGAGTAGCTTAACAACTTGAACACCGTGAGCGAGCTTGAGGTGGTGCTCGTCAAGTTGTTCTGTTGGTGGCTCGTTCATCGAAGTTGGCGCGTTTCTTGATGCTGCGGCGTGTCAACACAGACGTGACTGTGTTCGCCGATGTCTCATTGACCTCCTTGTACTTGCCGCAGCCTGGGCAGTGTGTCGCTGTGCTGTCCCGGCCCGGGGCGGCATTTGATTTCATCATCTTCCCATCAGGCAAACTTGAAGGTGAGCATCCCGAGTAAGCAATCAAAAACTTACACGTCCGCCCAGACAGATCCGCCAGAGGACGTGATCGCCTACGCGAGTCGCGACAATGTCGTCGATCAGCTCGTAGTATATTTTGAATTATCAGTAGATACTCACATCTTCGCACTGCCCCCTGTGTGCTGTGAGCAATGGTCAAATGAGGTGTCATACGAAACATCGCACCGGTATCATAGCTAGCTCAGTGCAGCATCAGGTTGAGTAACAAAAACTTACGGGCTTAGGAGTCTCTTGTCAACGTTGCAGAACCCCGCCGGTCAGCGGTCTCAGTCTGTGCAAGTCGGTTCAACCGTTCAAGCCCCTCGAGTAAGAGTGGCAGTGAGCGCACCAGATCAAAATCCCTCTGAGTTCGAAACTGCACGTTGCGTCGCTCCTGCATCGCGTCGTCGCGTCGGTGAAGGGGGACCCGAGGATGCGCGCACTGGCACAACAAGTTCAGTCAGAGATGCGCCGCCACCGGCACGCCACAACGATCTGACGATGAGATGTCGGCCGCTCGGCCCACGCGAGCAGCCGAGTGCTTCTTGCTGACATAAGGGACAATTGTGCCAGTCCTCACCGCAAGCAGTGAGCCCTTGTTCGGAAGTCCCGGGCCGAGCGGTTCACGTGCGGTGAGGATGGGAAGGAGTCTGCGGCGCGTCCCATGGCGTCCCTCCTTCGACTCGGAGTCGTCTCTTTTCCTTGTCTCCGAGACTTATTGACTCCTCCTCCTTCGACAGGACCCTGTCATGCATCTGCGATATGTTCTCAGCAACCGAAGCTTGTTCATCTAAGTCGCTCTCACCATGCCCATGAATGTACTAGATACTGGTGTCGTGGAGACTCAAATTTGTGGACTCGGGTGCTACTGAGCCTCAGGCTTTTCGGCCGCACATCTTGTGTTGGGAGACCGTGTGTTGAGAGTCCTGAATCAAATGTATGTCAGACGTCCATGGCCCGTGCGCAGGCGTGTGCGGCGGTAAGATCCAGATGTCGTTCAATCGGTGACTCATGCTCACGAGTGCTACTTACTTCAGATTGCGATGGACTTCTCAGCGCCCGCGCTTCTCGTTTGTATTTGCCTATGGGTATGTCTGGAACTTCCTATCTCACGGTACGAATCACTTAGCATTCCCATTATCACAAACATCGACGTTCCGACGCCTCGGGCCGCTCCGATGCGGCACCGCTCAAAAGGATGGCTATCGAGCAACGTTTCCATCTGCAAAGCTTGATACGAGCGGCCCATGGCACAGCCAAGCACCCCTCCGCAAACCCTTGCAACGTGGTCCACGTTTGCAAAGCTATCGTACGCAAGCAGGAAGCCTCCTGTCACTGGAACATTCTCTGTGGACAGGCTCGAAGAGGCTGCACGGAGTAAGCTTCAGGATTCAACAGGTTTGCTGCTGCGCTACTATCCCTTACACAATCACTGAATAACGCAATCACACAAATAGATGCGTTCATGTACATATTCGGCAGTGCAGGGACGGGGTCCACCGCAGAGGCCAATAGGGCGGCATTCAGGAAGTGGACCATCATACCCCGCGTGCTGCGGGATATCTCACAACGCAACATCGAGGTGAGACCCATTCCCGATCCGCATACTAACCCGGATGCTGAGAGATGTTTGACAGACAACGTTGTTTGGTCATACGTACCCATCGCCGCTTCTGCTAGCCCCTATAGGAGCTCAGGGCATCGTCCATCCAGAGGGTGAGCTAGCAACAGCTGCGGCTGCGGGCGCCCTTGGTGTTCCATACATCATGAGCTCTGCATCGACGCGCTCAATAGAAGCCATAGCTAAGGCTAACGGTGGGGGCCCGCGATGGCTGCAACTTTACTGGTACGTACGGTGCGTTCTTTGCGAACCATGCTGACAGTGCGGTAGGGCCAAGAATGATGAGCTCGTTCTGTCTCTGCTCTCCCGTGCGAAGGCGTCCGGCTTCACCGCTCTCGTGGTAACCGTGGACACCCCTTTTATCGGTTGGCGTCCATTCGACCTCGATACGGCTTATCTCCCCTTTGCGCATGGCGTCGGTGCGCAAGTTGGACTGACGGATCCCGTTTTCATGGCATCCGCTGGATTGGAGCCGTTTCCGGAGGACGAACATCCAGACTACCCCTATGTTGCGGCACATCAGGATGAATTGATCAAGAACAACGATACAAAAGCTACGGTGCAGACACGGGCAGGCCAGAGGTTCGTTGGAGAGATGCTCGATCCCACGAAAGTCTGGGATGATCTTGCGCGGCTAAAGGAACATTGGGACGGCCCATTGATATTGAAGGGCATTCTTTCCACGATGGTATTGTGATTCATACGCACGGCGTAGTTACGTATTTGGCTCACGAGTGCTGTAGGACGCGGAGTTGGCGCTGAAGCACGGTGTCGATGGAATCATAATCTCCAATCACGGTGCGTGCCAAACACCTAACATCGCAAAGCGACGCCGCTTGACGACCCCATAGGTGGCCGACAGATTGATGGCTCCATCTCGTCCCTCGACGCATTGCACAGCATCATGAAGAGCAGGAACATAAAGGAGGCACAGGCCCGCGGAGACTTCACAGTCCTCATGGACTCCGGTATTCGTACCGGTAGCGACATGCTTAAGGCGCTCGCACTCGGTGCCCAAGGTGTCTGTTGTAAGTGTCTCATCCCCTTGTACAGCAGCTATCATTGTTCATTCCGTGTACTACAGACGGGCGCCCTTACATGTATGCTCTGGCATTGGCTGGCAGAGCGGGAGTCGATAGCCAGATCAGGGCGATGCTGGCTGACTTTGAGATTACGCTCGGCCTGGCGGGGATCAGTACCATCGACCAGTTGCGCTTGTACGCTGACGATCTTGTTCACAGGGATTGAACGTTAACGACTTGAGCATGTGCATCGGAACATGCTATTGGAGTGGCCTATTGCTGAAACCGTATCATGGCCGTGACTATGCGGTATGACATGTACGATTAACACATGGCGAGACAACGCTGGACATATGGAAGCTCTTGGGAAGCTCTGCAACGGTTCCTCATTCAGTCATGATTCCTATACCTCTTTATTTCCGCATGCTCTTCAATGGGAAAAATGTGGTTCTTTGGCGCGACAAGGCTTCTTCTACTAGCAGTTCATTGATGATCACGCATACAGCGGCGTCGGCGCTGATCTGGGTGTTACTACGCCGTCACATCATCATGTTATGTGAGTGCTTCGTTCCGAGTGAAGACAACACTCATCGAAGAAGAGGATCCCTCGTCACAGCACAGGAAATTCATACCACGCTGCTGATCTTACGAAGAATTTCAGAAGTCCCCAGCGTGAAACGATCAGAGAGCCATGTCTTCTATCATGGTTAGTCTATAAGGTGGTGCACACGCGCAAGATCGCTGACTTACAGTATCAAAGACCTACACCCTGTTCATTCGACTAGCGCAGACCTCGCCATGCCGCCTAGTAACACGACTTTGCCAAACCCTATGACGAACCTGGCATACTTGGCACCATCCGTGGCCGTCGAGATAGAGGTTATTCGATGTGTTTTACTCATCTCAACTGGGGTGCGTTGCTTCTTCGTAGTCCTATAAGTTACCTCACTGCAATACCCTTACAGGCGACAATATGGGACGTGCTATCGAGCTTTACCGAAGAAGTACAGCTTCTCTTTGGAGGGAAGTTGCGACTACCTATGGTCGTTTACTGGATCTCAAGGTGACTACGATGTCGCCGTGTGACGTTACGGTATACAGATTCAACTTGATCACAGGCTTTCCTCTGTGGCATTCGTTTTCGTCAGCACGGTGTACAAAGGTCCGTTCTTCACATACGTCTAGGATGAACAAAGGCCAATACATGATTGCATTCTGAACAGTTACGCCCGTAGGCCACTGCAACGAATTCGAGAAGACAGTTGCTGGCCTGATGACCATCGCCGTTTCAACCACATCGCTCTTATTCTTCTTTCGAATACGGGCTGTATTCCATGACAGCAAGATCGTTGTGGGCTTCTATTTCATCCTCTGGCTTAGTGTGGTCGGAGGAACATTTCCTCTCCCCTTTGGCGCGACTGGCGGATCGATTGGCCCAACGTCGTATTGCTTGGACACGGGTCTGAAACCATACGCTTCTGCCTCGGTTATAATCCCCCTCATCCACGACACGCTGGTGTTTCTGGCAATGTCCTACAGACTGCTCTGCAACACTCGCAGAGAGGTAACACTCCGCGGCCGTCTGGGATCCTTATGGTCCCGGGACCATCTTCCCAGATTCTCGGCGACGCTTTTGAAGGGTTCCCAGCATTACTACCTGTAGGTCGCCGTGTATCACGCAGTATCGATACGTTCTGACAATCACTGTAGAGTCGCCGTCTGCAGCAATCTCACCCTGCTCATCATGTTGTACAGCAAACCTCTTCCCGTTGTCATGCGTACCGTGTGGTCGATCCCGAATGTCTTCCTGACCAACAGCATGGCCTGTCGTATTTTCCGTAACGCTAGGGCAGCCGTCAATAAGGGTCCCCGCGGCATTTTCCTTAACACCGCAGGCGCAGATGATGTCAATACGATTCCTTTGTCATTTGTGCGCCGACGCTCCGATTCGAACATTGATACAACCAGCTCCATCATGGACAATTCAGCCGCGAAGGTAGCTTCAAGCATTGTAGGTCACGACGACTCAGCTGTCGAGAAGGGTGATCGACCTGCATCACGCTAGGAGTGTTAGGTACGGCGCACAGTGCCAAATGCCGACTCGCCATGTTCTCTAACCCTACATCGGTCGTAACCTACTCACATGTCAAGAACGCGTGCTTGCTGGAACGTAATCGAAACAAGGGAAAACATCGAACGGAAGAGGCGTACTATGGGCGCGGATATGTGTCACACAATTGCCACCCCGACCCATCGTTCCAGACTCTGATGTCCAACCCTCAGTATGCGCACGATGTGTACAATGAACGACCGCCAGAAAACGGGTCATTTCAGAGTTGAAACTCCTCAATGATCCACTGGCACTCGTGCAGTCATGCTTCAATTCATGTCGATACGCACGGCCCTCATATGTGCACTTATGCTCGATGGTGCATCCGATACAAATGGTAAGACATCTGGCTCAACTCACGACGGTACGCGAACACGTCGACGTCGCCGTCGAGCCTTCGCCGTGGCCGTGCCGAGTGGATTCTACAGAGACCGAGGGAGCACGGCGCCAACTCCGTCAGTCTTGCTCAAAGAACAAGGTGGGTACATATTCCGATGTATAAACACAGGCCTTCTAATCCAGATCCGCCACGTCAAAGTCTGGATGCAGGGAATGCCCCTCTGCTTCAATTTTGGGGCCAAGCGAAGGTGAGTGTTCAGAGTTCCGTGCAGCCGTGCCTGTACTTACATTCGTCTCTTCCTGTATCCGATCATAGGTCTGGAGGCCCTCAACCCAGCTCTCCCAGGTCTCGCTGCTCACGATCGGCGCCGTGATCGATGCCTCCACCCCGAAGCTGTCCACGTACTCGCGGATATGAGGCAAGGCAGAATGCACCGCATGGTCTTCCTTCAACATGAACACGCTTTCCGGGAGACCACCATGCTCGGAGTACCAGCTGGGGTCCTGCTTGATGGCGGCACACTCGAAGAGCTCGAGCATTGGCTCTGGTACGCCAGCGTCACGCGCACATCCATACGCATACGCGCAGCCCAGGGCAAGGACACCGCGTTGGCATTGAGGGAGCACGAGATTGTTGAACTGCTCGTCACGGTGGCCCTCGGTGAAACTTCCAAGCAGATCTGCGCAGCGGCTGTAAACAGCGTCGCTGTGACGAGCTAGAAGGCTATCTCCGTGCTTCGGCGGCGGCAGTGCGTACTTGTTCCGCAGAAGCTGTGAATACAGGCTAATGCTGAGAACCGTCAGGTCCCCTTCGGCGACGATGAAGCCGCGCATGTCCATCTCGTGTGCCTCTCAGCTCGGCGCGCTACTAGGTAAATCATACATGATGGCCTCACCTCTATCTTGCTGATAATGTTGTGCCCGAAGGTGCCCTGGGCTCCGAGACGCTCGCCGACTTCGCGGTAGTACTGCGTCGCGAGCCGGCACATCGTCGTCTTGTACACGATCGCTAGGCCTCTCCGGATCGGCGTGGCGAAGTCTGCGGACGTGAACTGCTGCAGGACGGCAGGTGTCCACGCGTCGAGCACATGCGCAATAGCGGTCGTGTACAGCAAGGGTAGCTGCTGGGTGCGGAAGGACATGATGGGAACGTCGCTCGGCCCAGTCCCACGCACGCACCGCCGCAAGGAGTACAGCACGCCGAGATAAGCCGTCATCTTCATGCCCGTCAACGCGACCAGGGACATAGACACCTGGCCAACGATGGTGCGCCATATGTAGCCCTGGAGCAGGCTGTGGTGGTCGCGCGGCACGTCAAGACTGGCACCGAGGAAGGCGGACGGGGGCAGGTGGACGTGGTGGAAGGAGGTTATGGCGTAGTCGAGGGGCGACGTGCCGCTGCGGGGCGGAAGCAGCTGCGAGACTATGCCGGGGCACATGCCGTGTGCATCGGAAGTGTGGACGAGGAACGGGTGGATGCCGTGGTCAGCGTTGTCGACTATCAGGCGGGCGAAGACGACAGCGATCTTGGGGCACAGCGGCGTCGTCGGTGGCATAAACCTAGCTCGCGGAGCATCTGGTCAGTTGCGCATACACACCCCGGGCGGACGGCACTGACTTGGCTGCGGCAGGGTGGGGCGTGTTGAGCACGAAGCCATCTGCGACCTTGGTCGCTGTCGTCTCGATGTTGAGGATATCGAGGCCGTGACCGACCTCTGTGAGGAGGAAGTTCCCGATGATGTCGCCGGCCAGAGCCCGTTCCACGAGTGGCGTCAAGTCTTTTCTGCGACGGACTAGCGGCGCAATGGTGCCGAGGAAGAGGTTGTAGTGGCATGCGAGGACATTGGCGCAGCCGACCCATCGAGGACGAGGTCGGGGTCCTTGTGCATGTCCCAGAACCTTTGGGAGTACGTTTCGACGTCTTCGAGGCTCAACCCTGTACACAGCGCTCAGCCAGGTCGATCGCGGATAGGATACATCGCAGAACGTACTCCATGTCTTGATGGCCTCTAGCGTTCTCTTGTACACCATACCCACCGACTGAAGCCAGTTCACAGTTACCTTCAAGTTCTTTTTCACGCTCTGACACGAGTGAGTTTTCGGCAGTACTGAGACTGTACCTCATGCAGATACTGCATCTAGGAGGTTCTCTTGAACTGACGGTCACCATGGGTTCTCCGCTTCTGATGATATGGAAACCGAAAGTGAGCAGCCTCGTTGTCTGTCACAGACGTGACAGATCGTGATCCCAGATCTGTGATCGAAGCCTTCCATATCGGGTAACCGATTTTGCGCGTACGAGATGCGATGCAGGCTAGCCCTCTTTCCGCCCGTCTACCTTGCAGATCTTGATATTGAAGCTTGTTCGTGTGCTCGGTCGTACTGTAGACCTTCAGAAGTGCTGCTGGCTGCCAAAAAATGCGATTACAGCATATTTTAGAATAGGCGCCCGCGCAGCCCGCCGCGCAGGCGCTTAAGTACTGCTCTCCAACGCTCGCGTCCTACGCAGGTGCATGTCCGCCCGAAGTCAAGTCCCTGTAACTTAAGTAGCGACTAGTGACTCGCAAGACGATACTAATCCCGGATGCGCCAGGTAAGGATTATATATTGTCAGTATTCATTGACGGCTCGTCGTCACTGGCACCTGCGTGTCACGCAGAGCCTGAGATGATGCGGCGCCGCGCGGCAAAGCCGGCGGGTCAGTAGTAGTACTACTGCACCCACGAAGAGCAAGTACAGCAGACCATCTCGAGCTCGAACAGCATGCAGCTTCTGTCGGACCCTTATGCGCCGCTCGCGTCTCGCCCAGTAGATATCTTCGTCTCGCACGGTGCACCTTCTCCGACTTGCTCGCTGTGATTTCTCGCGCGCCGCTACGTCTGACCTCACCACTTGCAGGTCCGAACTGGCCACTTGTGCTGCACGTGGTCTCCTGTTTGGCAGGTACCAGTATCACTGGCATGGGCTTGTAAATGGCTAGCATATCTATACAAAGGTGAGTTGATTTGTACTAGACTCCGGGTGAGTGCGCGACGTGGCTGCAGGTTTGACCGGGAGTCTGCCCCTTCAACTCAGCCTCAAAATGCATATTCTTGTGAGCGTGCTTTATCGCCCCCACTGCCGCCACGGCGCCACATCAGGAAATAACCCACCTGAGAATTACCGTAAACACTGCAGAATCATCAAGCTTTCGCGGTAATATTGAGATTTACCTCGTATCTCATAATACGCAGAAATAGCCATGTCCGGCCTCGTCGAGTCAGAATTACGAGGTAGTCTCTGCGTTTCTCAGGCAGTAGCTGGACATTACTTGGTGTTTCCGAGCATGATATCAGTACTATTCAGCCCTCCATTTTCTGTATTCACAGAATAGATCCATATGCACAGAGATCACGGGTAAGATAATGACATTGACGATTATGTACAGTATCTACAGTAATAGGTATATACATGCTGCATATCTTCCAACCATGACCCTCACAAATACCACGTCCACACGCCGCAAAGCCCTCACTATATGAGCTCTTCGTTGGCGTCGTGACCATGCAGCCCTCGTTCTGGTTCGTGGCCGTCGAGCAGTCAGTCGAGTCAATGAGCGTGCTCATCTGGAGCACGTTCGCCAAGTGCATACGCCCGTCGCCCGTGCGCAGTGCCATCCGGTCCATCGTCACCTGGTTCACACCCTCGAACGTGTCGATCTGCCCGCCCCGCATCAGTACTCATGCACACGTGTCGCAGATACGAGATGGTCAGCGCACCTCTCCGCCGCTCGGCCAGTTCACCGGCGTGGATGACCAGCAATTGCCGCCAAAGCCAAGGGCCTTGACGGGACATACCTGTGTTCGACCACAATGAGCTCGCCGCCATCCGTTGTTACCTGAACACTCCGCGCTGGCGACCAGTCCCTGTAGTCCCTAGATAGAACCACCTGTCAGCCACCTGCGAACACTGCTGTGGTCCCGCGCGAAGCACTCACCTGGGCCCTTCGGCAAGTGTCCAGGATAGTCAATAAGTATGTCTGATCTTACGTCTGATCTTACGACACCTTCGTATGGGTTGCAAAACCACGTCGGCACCGACGAAGTTGAGCTCGTGTTGTCGTCCCTCGGTGCCGACCCCGCGGTCATCCCTGGTGTGGCCAGGCCAGTCTGATACGACCGTCGCCTGACGCTCCCCGACGCACCCGGCCTGCTGAACGCCGCGGCCATCGCGCTCCCCGGCAGGGCGTACATGGACACACTGGCGGCGGAGGGCACGACCTCGAACGGGACGACGATGATAGAGGGCGTGCTGATCTGGCGGGTGAGCCTTGACGTGAACGCGATGGACTCAGAGTCGGAGTCCGTGCGGAACTGCCGGTTGCGCGCGCAGTAGAGGAGGAAGATCGCGAGCACGAGCAGGAGGAGGACCGCCGCAGCGGAGGAGACAGCGGTGATGACGATGGTGCAGGTGGAGAGACCCGAGCGGGAGAGCGAGCCTGCGGAGGCGGTGCCGGTGGACAAGGATGAAGACGAGGCAGAGGAGCTTGTGCTGGTAGTGGAGGTCGAGACAATGGAAGATGTCGATTGCGAGAGGATGGTGCTCTGAGCGAGGAGGAGGTTGCGCAGTAAGTGCGAAATGTGAGTGGGAAGGTTCAAAGCATGACGTGGCGCCCAGTCGCCGGATCCCTGGCAAAGAGTCATGTGACACAGCAACCCGCTGGCACGCAACTCAAGTCCCCGGCTCAGTAGCCTCTTTGCACCTCGACGTCGCCCCTCCGCCCACAACTTTCATCCGACGAATAACACACCCAGCCAAAATGGACACGGATGAATATAGGGGACGCCTCCGCGTGGCTGTACAACGACACCGTCGACAGGGAAGGTGCGTCTGCTCCGCCCGTGATAAGGATGGCGTGGCTGATCACTGGCACGATACACGCTTGCGCCCTAGCCCTACAGGTGAACACGCTGCAAGCGAACCACCTCCTCTCGCCCTCGCTCCCCCTTGCAGAGCGCATCGGGTGCGGGCTCATCCCGCTGGAAACGAAAACTGGTATGTACGCCCCCTCCCGCGCTCCCCTCAGTCACGCACCGGACGGACAGTGGTCGAGTTGGGCGCAGGGTGTGCATTGCTATTGCTCCTCACGTCCACCCTCGCCCGCCCGCCTTCCCTCGTCGTGCTCACGGGCTATCCCGACGCGCCGATCCTCGCCAACCTGCAGAACCTCGCGCGGAACGCGTCCCGCTTCTCACGGGGGTGCACCGTGCACAGCCGCGGGCATGAATGGGGCAAGGATCCCCGTCCACTCCTGTACGTCGACCCCACATTGGTGCCCCGGCGCGACTGACAGTGACAGGAAACTTTGAGATTTGGATCGTGGACGCGCCCACGGACTGGCAGATCCAACGCTCACACTCGCCTCCCTTGTATGTTACCTACGCGCCACCGACTCAACACAATTCAACCATATGCAAGCCCCCTCATTTCGAACCTTGGGCTACATGCGGGCGCGGTCAGCCGGGCTTATTCGCCTTGTGAGCGGACGCATAATTCGCAAGGCAACTCGGACACGCACCTCACAGCAAACGTGGATGCGTACGTGCTCTCTCTGTGCTAGTGACGGGCTCGGTGGTGGAGGTGGGTGAGTTGACTCGGATCATGTAGGCTACTTTTAGATAGACAGCCAAGAGATGTGCGCAATGTACAGTAGCTTATCGACGCAATCAATATATCTACTATTCAAACTTCACATGGTGGTGCCCAATACATGCATGCTACCCATGTATTAGTACTGACTCACGGCAGTGAATGGCGCCATTCCACGCTTTCGGCGAAATATCACTTGTCCACACTTGCACTGGTATTGGAACAGATTTACTTAAAAATTACTGACTCGTTCTCACGAGGTGTACACTGTGCCGAGAATTCTTGATACTAGTCTCGGAATGACGGGTGATTACTGACCTTCTGAGTATTCCCGAGAATATCGACCATTGCCCGGGAGTTCTCAGGGGGGTATTTTCCTGATGCATCCCCATCTCCTAGTCTCACATATAGTAGTACATGCCAGTAGGCTCAATTCAGATTAGTTATCTTGCACGGACATCATATGGTACTATACTGAACTGCAATCTATGATTAAATTCATGCCTGAAAGTAAGTACTGCTGACCATGACGGACCCTAGTACGGCATTTGTATCGACTCGGCCCGGAGAAGGTTGAAGTTGCTGCTGTTCTTGGGACTGTAGTAATTCATACTAGTAGTAACCGATCGGGAGGTACTACTAGACGTTATGTTATCCATTGGCCTTCGGACCCGTGTCCATCAAAAGACGGTCAGACAACAAATCCGTCCAACACTATACTATGAGTTGCCACGGTGCAACACGAGCAGTGGACTCGGCTCGCTCGAACAAGCGCCTGCGCGGCGGGCTGCGCGGGCGCCTATTCTAAAATATGCTGTAATCGCATTTTTTGGCAGCCAGCAACACTTCTGAAGATTTACAGTACGACCGAGCACACGAACAAGCTTCAATGTCAAGATCTGCAAGGTAGACGGGCGGAAAGAGGGCTGGCCTGCATCGCATCTCGTACGCGCAAAATCGGTTACCCGATATGGAAGGCTTCGATCACAGATCTGGGATCACGATCTGTCACGTCTGTGACAGACAACGAGGCTGCTCACTTTCGGTTTCCATAGATGATGTGTGCTGGGAGCCTGTTCTTGCGCTTGGGAGTCAGGTTGGCGGTGTAGGCCGTCCTACGCAAGGCCGCCTGGGCGCTTACTAGGCGAACTTCCCTGCGCTCAACGCGGCGCTACTTCCCTAGACTGCCCTAGGCTGCGAGATGCCCGCTGCCTCGACTGTCACTTCTAGATGACATGTAAGTAAATGTTCTTCATGAATCTGATGGCGACCAACGTGCATTCGTAGTGTTTGCAGCATGTGTACACCGGAGCGTGAGGTGACAGGCTGTCCGTGCACGTGAGTACTGATGACTGACTCTTCCTCACAATCGTGTCTTCATCATGGGACCGACAATCGATCAGGTATGCTTCGGACGTGATGATTGTGGCATGGCTCGTATATCCACGATTGCGCATTACGCCAAACGGACACACAACCACGTCAAGGTCAAGGTTGGATACCAAACCCCAACTCCGAACACCTGTGTCCATCCTGTGTCACTCTCTTTAAACCCGCTGTACTTCCCGCCATGCGCTTCTTAATTTGGTGAGCCGAGTCGTGACTGGATGTTGCTATCTGTCTGACGCGCGGAGTCAGAAGCATGCCAGATAGGTGCTGTTGGGATGTTGCGCAACTTTCCGACGTTACGTTAACAGCGCGGTGGAGATGCGCTCGAGCTGTGCATGCCAGCGCTGTTCTGTGGAGGTTCCGTAGAGATCACTGTGGTATTTGTAAGTCCCCGATCACGCCGACATGTGGAAAGGACCTTCTGTTTGAGCGGCTCCTAATGAATAGCCCACGATGCTTCTCCATGCTAACCTCTCACGTCTCCCTGGAATATCTTCACCGCGCTCTGTTTGAACCTGTACTGCATACAAGATGGATGTTGAGAAAGAGCCACCGCTCGGCAAAGTCTCGACGAACTTGAATACCCCTCTGACACCCGCTGCTCAGTCAGACCAAGTCATTCCTGACGGTGGACTGTGGGCATGGCTCGCTGTCATCGGAGGGTACATTGATCCCTGTCATCTGCAGTAGTTCTCGCTAATTAATCGCTCAGGGCTCTGGTGCAGTTCTGCACGTTCGGGTATTCTAGCTCGTTCGGGGTATATCAAGCATACTACGTCCTAGAAGGTGGCTTCTCATCGTCAGACGCAAGCTGGGTGGGATCTCTGCAAGTAAGTACCTCTCGAAGTCAATACTGGCTGAGCTAACGTGCTGCTATGCACTTCTGAGTTTTTCCTGCTGTTCTTTATGGGATTACCTGCCGGAAAGCTCTTCGATGCCGGCTACTTTCGGCATATGCAAGTGGCAGGCACCCTGTTGTATGTCTTCTCGTAAGTCTACCGTTCATATGGACGGAGATAGTCAATGACTCATGTCTTCGACATATCAGTCTCTTCATGTTGTCTCTCGCCAATCCCCGCGACTACTACCAGATTATTTTGTCACAGGGAATCGGCATGGGGATTGGCAGCGGATTCTTGCTTGTTCCAGCAATATCGCTGCAGGCACAGCACTGGAAAAAGCATCGGTCTCTTGCAATGGGCATCGTGCTTGCTGGTACGCTGTGCGTTTAGGCTACGCATCATGGATGCTAACAAGATAACCACAGGATCGTCATGTGGAGGGATCGTCTACCCCATTGTGCTTAATCGACTCATATATCACTCGAGCGCTGGCTTCCCTTGGGCCGTCAGAGCGACAGGGTTTCTCACCTTGGGATTGTTGATCATTGCAGGGTCTATCATGACGACGCGTATGCCTCCCAAACCTTCCGCGTCGGACTCGAGCGAATGGCAGAAGTTCAGAGCAGTTCTTTCTGACTGGGCGTACATCACAACATTGACTGGGTGAGAAGCTTCCACTAGTTTATTGTGAACCTGCTCACCTCGATATTCTCGCACTTAGTGCATTCTTAGTCCTATGGGGGCTCTTTTTCCCATGTATGTCATACTGCAGTTCTGGGTCATTCATGGCTCAATCTAGTCGTGAACAGATTTCTACCTCCAACTGTGGTCGAACCTGCATGGCCTCTCGTCCACGATCTCATTCTATACGGTGCGTAATGCGTTTCATGATGTACTACTCCGTAGCTAGAGTAACTTGCTTATTCTAGATCGCTATTCTGAATGCTGGCTCCATTGCCGGTCGACTCATCCCGAACGGATTAGCAGACGTCGCTGGTCGTTTCAACGTGATGTGTCCAATCGCATTCATTTCAACCATACTACTTTTCTCGTTGTTCGGTGTCAAAAGCGTCGCAGCTGTAGTAATCTTTGCTATCCTCTACGGGTTCTTCTCGGGGGCAAGTACGTCATCTTCTCTCTGAACTCGAGAGACAACGCTGCATGTTGAATGCTTTTTACAGTTGCCTCCCTATTCCCGCCTGTGCTTGCTGGAATGGCTCGCCATCCATCGGAAATAGGGTATGTACCTCAAACATCGGCACTCGGGCAGATAGACACTTAGCTAATGTCTCCTCGTCTTTGCAAGCCTGAGGATAGGCTTTGGTTACTTCCTTGTATCCTTTGCGATACTTACAGGGAGCCCGATCGACGGCGCGCTTTTGGGGTCGCAAAGAAATTGGACGAAATCGATAGTATTCAGTGGTGTCAGTCCGTTACGCGGACCCCATTATCAGCGATGAACACTGACCGCCGATCTCTAGGTCGTTATGCTGGCGGGCTCGATCATCCTACTCATTGCCAGATACTTGTTCGTGAAGTCACGCGGTCTGCGAGTGTGGGATAAGATCTAGTTCCCGGTTCTTGTATGTATGGACCGATATACTAGTATACATTCTTAGCTACCAGTAATCGGTACTCTGACTCAGTACTCAGTACTTATAGTACACACGTACTTAGCGGCGGCGGCGACTATCGACGCGATGCGTCCGCCCCTGTCGGCTCAGCGGCCCGGAGCAGCCACCATACGCCTCCCATCGTCCTCAGCGTTACTTTTCTCTCCTGCCCATTGACAACAGCTAAAGTCGCTCACACTTTCTGTTCTGCACGACCATCGCTCGCTATTGCTACTACGCTGGACCTCCGTTTAATCATTCATACAAATGAAATGTATATCGGACGACCCTGTTGATGAGTCATGGACACGAACTGGTCGCCGACATTGGAACGATACGAGCAGCAAGTCGACCTTACACGCTATCTTGGACGCGAATGTTGCGCACGAGCGTGACTGACTCTAGATGGTGAGTGTTGCGTAATAGGCTGTGTTCCATGGTATCCAACACATGTTCGTCGAGTCCTTTTCTTTGCGCGCCGTACGGCGACATAGTATACCGGAAAGGCACCACGAAGGACATTACTGCGGAGTGTTCTCCGGAGTGTGCATAGAAGTAGCTACCTGATGGGTGTGAAGAATCCATGTGCGTGACGCTCGTGTTGTCCGACGCTGCATATTGCCCAGGTTGACTTCGTACGATCGCATTTTTGCCTGACGAGTCCTTCATCTGTCCCCGGATTTATGTTGACGGGGCTGTGCGTTACGCTGTATTGCTCGCTCCGGTCTCGACAAAATCCTGCTAAAGACCTGACATTGCCATTTGACGCTGTGAGGCCTAACTCGCCTTCGTCTATGCATCATCTCCAGTGGCCTGCTCTCATGTTCTAGTCTACGTACCCATTTGCATCGTGTCGCGCACGAGATAAGGGCTCATTTGACCGTCTGCAATGAATGCTCTAGTGGGTCTTTGGTCGAACGGTTGACGTATCACGTTCTTTGACGTCAACTCTGCCTTTTGCAACCCTACGAATAGGGGTACCTGTGCCGCGGACTCAGCCCCAAGCGATGGTCAGAACGGGGTGAGGATGCCTAGGTAAGTACTCATGATACTGCGCCTCAGATGATAAAGATGATGCAGATTGGGCGGCGTTGTCCGAGAAGCTGCAATGATATCGGAGGAAGCTCCGCAGTATCCATCCAGCGAATGTTCTTGACGTTACAGATTGCTATGGAGGTGTCGGTGAGCGTTTACGTTACGCTCTGATACTCGATGCGATTGAAGGGACGTTACCGTATCGAGTCACTCCATGTGCCTCACATCGCTCACCATTCTGGTACCACAGGGCGCTGACGGAGTCATATCATCAACCACTCATTTCACGGGATTACGACCACGGTGCAGTGAATCAATGCTCAATATCTGATGACCATTCCGCCAATACCGTCGTCGTCTCATGCATGTCCCGCAGAGAATGATGATTTGGATAAGTGTGTTCTCTTAGTTAAGAGTGGTATTTGACACGCCGAACAGAACGCCCTTCCGTGTTTGAGAGTTGTGATTCGGCTCTGCATAATGGTCGCGAGAAGCTGCGATGGGATTCCTTATGTCACCGGCGGTTCGTTCTGCTCATGGGCGTAGCCAATCGTCGGCATCACCAACCCGCAGGACCTCCACCGGATGTCGGTGACCACTGTCATTTTGATACAGGGCACAGTGACGCGGTGCTTGTGGACGCGACATCAGATGTCATGATGTTGCACATTTTTCTAGTAACTGATTCATCAGTATGGTCTAGTACTCTCGCCGGGACACGGTGGCCACATCACTTGCTCCAAGAGCGCTGATGTTCCATTGACAATGCTGCCGCGTGACAAGACCTTCCAAGGGGATCTTCATAAGAGCTAGCGACAAGCGGCGTTTGTGTACACAAGATGCCACTGTCTCTCAGCAATCGACGCTCGCTCCTCGCGTCGCGGTATGTTTCCGGTACACGGCGTCTACTACCCTCTTGACAGCCAATGCTGACAAGAGGACATACAGGAGCGTCGGTGACTCTCATGCTCTATGAGCATGTGTTGAGTCTAGGGGAAGAGGTCGACCTCATTTGGCTAGGGAAATGGTCTATACTATCGGCCTTCGTGTTGGGTGACTTGTACGTACGAGAAATTGGCATGCTCTATATTGCGATAGGTACCGTATGCTTGAGACTTTGCAGATATTCCATGGCTCACCTTCGGGAACAGTGGACGCAGGCTCGGTCCAAATGTCTACTGAGGTCAGTAAGCCAAATCTGCTTTGTATGCATCACTGAGGAGAGTCTCTAGATGTAAATATTGATTTACCCTGGGTCGTCAGTCCTAGGCCAATCTTACTGTCTCCAGGTGCACGTCTTTGTTCAAGTTCATGCTTTTTTACGGCATCTGGTGCACGGCATCGATCCATAGTGAGCTCATTCGCTACACAGAAACCGTATGTGCCTTGACAATTCATGCTCAGCGATCATCTTCTTCCGAGTCTATACGCTATGGGATGACCGGAAGATTATCTCATATATACTCATCATTGGATTCCTCATTTGTTACGGCGGAACCGTTGTCTTCACGGTTCTTGCCGGTCTACAACTGTCAGGTGGGCGCATGTTTTGTGATTCATTTCTCGGGTTAATAGGATTTGAAGTGGGTATGGAATACATAACGAGTGAGAACACATGTTCCTTCAAAGACAGGTCATGGTACGCAACGGGCGCATGGTCACCAATGGTATGCAAATATGATCACCATAAAGGTCGGCATAACTGTGACGTGAATCCTGTGCAGGTTCTCTACGACTTATGCGTCCTCGTTTTACTGTTTGTAAATGTTCTCAGCAGACCACGCCGACAAAGCTCTCGTCTCTCGATGATGCTCTACAGAGATGGGTTCGTGATGTTCTTGGTGCGTCACACACTCAAAGGCACGAGTATGCGGGCTGATTCAGTCATAGGGTTTCTTCGGTGCGCCCGTTTCCTATCACACATGCCTGTGGCGATATCTGAAAACGCATACCGGTCAGCATTGCGTATAGCCAGGTTGATACCTAGTATATTCACAGGAGTACGTTCACCATCACCCTCGATCCCTCTGATCTGACGTACGCTACGACAGCCGGAAGATGTATTTCTCGTTCCACTGTATGTCTCGCACATTGCGCACAATCCGAGTCTCCGGCAAACGCTGAGCAATGTGTCTAGGATGTCTTGGGCACTCGAGGCTGTCCTCGCTCGGCGACTTCTCCTGCGCGTGAAGAACATTGAATCCGACAACAGCAATGTCCATACATGGAACTCCGAGAAAGCTGAACCCAGATCGCCGTCCGGGAGACTCATATTGGCATCCAATGTCCGAGTTTGGGAAGAGGTGGAGATGCATTTACTTTAGACCGTGTAATGAAGTTCGACCATTTGTATGACTGCTTACTTTATCGAGAAGTGTCTCGGCGTGCTGGATACGCACACTGAGAACACAAAGGCTGAGCGCTGAGCGCTGAGCCTGGAGCTTCAAAAATTGTTCGTTTTAAGGGCCTAGGTGGTGTCACGATCTGCAGGCACACACTAGCCGTGATGGGACGATTCAGAGGCAGGGTTGACCAGATGTACGGGAGTGCGAGATGCAGAGCGAGCATCGCTGAGCATGAGGTCGACACTGTAGTAGATATATGAATGTTTCCACGAAGAAGCCGGGGTTTGAAAGTTTGAGCTTTACTGCTACGGCGGAATGGCACTCTCGAGGCACGCATTGTCTGCAACACGGCGAGATCGACGTATCACATAGACCATAAGTAGGTAATACACGACGAAAGATATGGTAATCAGTACGGTTACAAGTGAAGTCGTGGCTTTTGCATTGCTTTCGCATCATCGCGTAGGACACGACGCAGGATCTTACCACTAGGGCTCTTGGGTATGGACTCCACGAAGATAACCCCACCCGTTAGCCATTTGTGTCTGGACTTCGCCGAAGCAACGTACTGTCTCTGAGCGTCAGCGATAGGTTGTATCTGCTCAGTTCATAATTGTGACCTACGTTGTATATCTGGGACTTCATCTGTTCTCTGCGGGCTGCATCATGAAGCACAGCCTTCGCGATCTGCGGCTGGAGAACGACGAACGCGAGCGGTGCTTCCCCCGCGTACTCATCTGGAACTCCAATGACACATGCGTCAGCGACGTCTGGATGGTTTAGGAGATGGCCCTCCAGTTCTCCGGGAGTTACTTGCAGCCCCTTGACTTTGATGAGTTCCTGCGCATCGTAAGTGAAATCGCAGTGACGCTGGCGCGGTATAGCATTACCTTGATACGATCCGTCACAAAGACATCCCCTTGTTCATTGAAGTATACCTCATCGCCCGAGCAGTACCAGCTGTGTCGTCTCGTAATCAGGTTCATTCAACATACTGAACGCAGAGAGTGTATACCCATCCACAAACGACTCCTTCGTGCTGTGAGGAGAAACATTGAGTCTTCAGCCGATCCAAAGCCTAGACTCCACGCGACGTACGCAGCCTCGTTTCCGTAATATCCAAGTGTAATCTGCCCTCCTTGAATCAGAAGCTCTCCGGATTCGCCGACGCCGGCCAGCGATCCGTCAGGCTTCACGACCTTCGCGATGGTACCGGGTACGAGTTGTCCTGCGCTCCCTGGCGTCCCAACTTTCTGCGATACAGGAAACTATGATGATCATAGCTGTCGGCGTTCGGATGCGGACATAGTGTTCGCGGCCCTTACCATCGTGACAGCTGCGCAAGCCTCTGTCATACCTTTGCATCATTGTGTGTAAGCTGCATGTGCAATGCGAGTCTGGGATGTTATCGACTTACCGTAGCCTTGTCCGAGGTCTATCCCAGGTAGTGTTTCCAAGAGTTGTCCAATGAGTTCGGCCGTGACGGGCGCCGCTGCGACCATGCAGAACCGAACACTTGAGAGGTCGTAGTTCTTTGTCGCAGGATGCTGAGAGTGACAGCTCAGGCAGGACGGTCTACAGTACAACACTCCCATACCTTGCAGAGCAAGACGGCTTGAGGCGGTACGATCCTAATCAAAAGCGGTGTCAACAGCGGCCCTTGCAAGGCGGATATACCGACATAAAGCTTACACAAGATGCGTAATGCGGAACTTAGCAATACTTTGCAACATTGTCTCGAACTTGAACTTCTGAGTAACGATAACAGTCATCTATTGAACAGAAATACTTAGTTCTCGGGAATGAAGTGCCTTGTTATTGTGACGTACAGCAGAGTAGACCTGCCAGTGCAACTATGACAGAGTCAGAGGCGTGATGTACTTCGGGACCCGTCGTACTCACATTGGTCACAATTCCATAGATGTCTACCAGTGACGTGAGCGTGAAGTAAATATTTGATAAAGTAACATACGGTAGAACGGGCACACTGAACCAGAACATTCAGTATCATTTATATGAAACGGTTTGACGAACGCACCTCCGCTACAAACATCGCCGGCACGGAAACGCCTCTTCTCTGGTTGAACATGTGCGTCGTTGACTCCGTGATGGGTAGCACTTTGGACAACGCCGCATATAACGTTGAAATGGGAAATAGACACCGCCTACATGTATGGGATCTGTCAGAGAGCGAGCATGGTATTGAATGACCTACGCACCTTGGGATTTCCCGTTGTGCCCGACGAAAAGCATAGAAAGGCAATCAAGTTCTTCGCCTCGCCTGACTCACACTTGTAGTCTTGGATTGGAGGTCGTTCTGTACCTTGCGAGATGAGGAGGTCTATCGACTTCAACGGGCTGGTCGTGTCGTCAATGAGAACGATAGCCGAAGCCGAGAGTCCGACGTCTTGCATGCTGTCGAGGGCCACTTGAATATTGTCTTCATGCGCTACGAGCAATGATGGCCTCGCGTGTTGAAGAAGGTATACTACGTTGAGTCAACATACGCCGTAACTGTCATTTGGTGACTGATCCTACCCAGCTCATTCTTAGTCAACGAGGGGCTCATGGTTCTAAGCACCGATACCAGTGAGCAGTTGAAAAAGTATAGCTTGACTAGACTCACGCGACTATGCCACCGAGTCGGTGTACGGCCCACGTTATAGTCAGGTAGTCTGCGAGATACATGAGAATTCGGCTACTTGGACGGCTCTCGAACTGACCAAGATGATTGGGTGTAAACAGTGCCACTTCATAGCTGTTAGGGCGACCTCAATGGCAATAGACAACGCAGGTCCTCGCACCGATATCACCACAGCCTTGATAGACACCGCGTCAGTGAGATACGACGTCCACAAAGACTTTACCAACCAATGCCATAATCGCTCCTCAGTGTCCGTGCCAGGCTATTGCTCCGGTTGCGAAGCTGTGCATGTACTGTGGTAAGAGGAGAACACAGTATAATCACTGAGACCACGTACGTCGGACAAGAAGAACGTCTTTCCACTCTGCTCGTCGATCAAGCAGGGTACGTTTGCGGGTCGTTCCGGCTTGCTGGGTGGCGTGGCTACATCGTCCAGCATAAACTGGGGAACTGTAAGATAATCAGGTGGCGGTACCAAAGGGAGCTTGGAACGGAAGATAGTCATGTCAGTACATGCAGTGAATCTGCGGGAGGATTACCTGGGCACGGGACACATGTTTTATATGATTTGTATTTATTGCGGCAGCAGTCGGCCCATATCATACTTAGGCTTTGATGAGACGAGACTCGATGTTGCTAAGTTCGAACTCTTCATTACTCGATACCGGCCGACGTACGCAGAGACATATCATGATGTTGACAACTGCGGATGCTTGTCCAAGCGCCGCCATATTACGTAAGTGCTCTCGTGTCACTGCGGATCGTCACGCATCACAGTGTTGTGTAAGCAGTATGCGACTGCACCTCATATCATGTAGAACGAATTTGCAAGCAGGCTCACTCTGCGTGCCTTCAGGTTTACTCTCATGTCGTTCATTTCCTGACGTGATGCCCATAATGGTGAGGTGAGTCCTCAGGGCTCAGGCTGCATGTCGACTCTGCTATCTTCTGATGCTCTTCTAGTAGACATGGCGCCCGTAGTGCGTCAGAAGAAGGGCCGTTGTGGCGGCGAGAACGTTCGAACGGTACCGCGGCTGCATCTCATCACAGTGCATTCAGTGCACCATAGATGAAAACTCCTATCACATCCGACCAGTGAGACGCCTCGCTTCGGTGCGCCCGGAAGAGAACCAACCAGCATCGTCCGAACCACCAATTCCATCTCAGAAGGATGTTGTCAGACAGAGAAGACAGCAATCGATAACGTTGTATCCCTGTCACACTGATATCCGCACAACGAGCGCTGCTGCGGCTGTCAAGCAAAGATGGGGCACAATCGACTCGCATTACTGGTGTGGTTTCGTAAGTTCGGCGTGCATACGAACATCGCGGGAGCTCGAAGCTACGAGGTGGACATCTGAGCACTTGGATCAGGCTTAACGCAGCCGGAGATCGACGAGAGTTCATTTGTATGGTTTCCTGAGGACCATCAGGCGCATCAGACGTATCCAGCGTCTCGGGTCAACCCAAAATGTATGTCGATGCTCGGCGGAGGTTACAATTCCGTAGCAATTCCTACGCTCAGCCGGAGTTGTGTGGGAGAGCGCGAACATGGCATGTGTGAGCCGTCCGCAGAGGCCAAAGCGGACCTTTTCAGTCACCCAGTTCCGAGTCAACCTTATCGACGCGACATCCATGCGATGCACACAAGACGTACCTGAAATCGACCAACGCCGTCAAAACGTATCCACATAACGGGAAATGCACAATACTTATGTACCTTCCGTGTGAGCGAACAAGCCATGGCGGTGATACTGAGATGCTGCTGCCGTAACAGAATGATGGTAAGCGGTAGGGCGTCGCGCGTGTCCCAGGCTGCGGTTCAATACACTGTCTTAGCGAAAGGAAGCTTGCCTGCGAGTTGGTGACCATGTGCTTGATAAGATAGACCACATCGACTCGAGCGTTGAACGTTAAATGTTGGGGGCGGAATGTGTGACCGTCACTGAGCCAGAGCAATACAGCACTGCGACAATGGAAGCTGTTGCTATCATTTAGTGCCGAGCATGAAGAGAAAGTGATTGGAAAATTGTTTCAGTAGCAAAGGACAACATGCTGCACGACCATCCCTCCTTCAGAGAGCGCGCCGAGCTACAACGTTATGACGAGCAGGTGGGACTGGTGTACCAGAGAACGCTTGCGGCCATCCTGACATGGAGTACGTCCTGTGATGGATCATATTCATGATCGGCCTGGCTGAGCATTGCGTGCAGAACTGAGCCTCGAAGACGTCGAAACGTGCTCCCAAAGGTTCTGGGACATGCACAAGGACCCCGCCCTCGTCCTCGATGTCGGCTGCGCCAATGTCCTCGCGTGCCACTACAACCTCTTCCTCGGCACTGTTGCGCCGCTAGTCCGGCGCAGAAAAGACTTGACGCCACTCGTGGAACGGGCTCTGGCCGGCGACATCATCGGGAACTTCCTCCTCACAGAGGTCGGTCACGGCCTCGATATCCTCAACATCGAGACGACAGCGACCAAGGTCGCAGATGGCTTCGTGCTCAACACGCCCCACCCTGCCGCAGCCAAGTCAGTGCCGTCCGCCCGGGGTGTGTATGCGCAACTGACCAGATGCTCCGCGAGCTAGGTTTATGCCACCGACGACGCCGCTGTGCCCCAAGATCGCTGTCGTCTTCGCCCGCCTGATAGTCGACAACGCTGACCACGGCATCCACCCGTTCCTCGTCCACACTTCCGATGCACACGGCATGTGCCCCGGCATAGTCTCGCAGCTGCTTCCGCCCCGCAGCGGCACGTCGCCCCTCGACTACGCCATAACCTCCTTCCACCACGTCCACCTGCCCCCGTCCGCCTTCCTCGGTGCCAGTCTTGACGTGCCGCGCGACCACCACAGCCTGCTCCAGGGCTACATATGGCGCACCATCGTTGGCCAGGTGTCTATGTCCCTGGTCGCGTTGACGGGCATGAAGATGACGGCTTATCTCGGCGTGCTGTACTCCTTGCGGCGGTGCGTGCGTGGGACTGGGCCGAGCGACGTTCCCATCATGTCCTTCCGCACCCAGCAGCTGCCCTTGCTGTACACGACCGCTATTGCGCATGTGCTCGACGCGTGGCATCAGGAAAAACACTTCTAACTTCAGCAGTCTTGAATGAAGAACACCTGATCTTATTCAATCTCTCACAACTTGTGCTCCTCAATTAAGTGCACCATGTGCATGAAGACTGCTGAAGTTAACTATAGTACCTTTGAGAAATTTGTCTTGTCCCCAAGTTGGAAGATATGCAACTTTAGTTCTACAGATTAAGACACATAAGTACACATTAGTTGGCAAATGACCTCTTAACTAATAAATATGCATGATGAGATGTCAGATTGCTCAATATGAAGACTTCACCAAGATTTCACCTGACAAGTTAACACATACTATATCTGGCAACAGTAATGGGGTACAAATAAAGATTATTTGTTTTTCCCTGTGATTATGAGTATATTACCCTACTTACAACAGATGTTGTGGTCAAAGTCATATTGTCAAGGATTTGGACATATTTGACCTGTTAAGGTTGAGAGACAGCAAAAGAACACTTAAGCATGCAGTGAGACAAGAAGCCTGCCCTTGAGCAAATCATGAGTCTACACAAGGTCTGCAAGGCAACAGATAGTGCCAAGAAGAAATGAGGCCAGTCTGAGAGCCCAGGGATGCACAGGGGCTGGGCTAACAGGGGGCAGCAATTGCAGATTTCTCTAAGTCCAGAAAGATAGTCAATATAGGTTATTGTAGAAGGGAACAAGCACAGGGACCTATGGTGTAGTGGTCACAAGTTTGTGCTGGGAGTGTGGGAAATTAGTTTAGCAGGTCAGGGGTTCAATTCTGGGAAATGGCAGATTATTTTGGGCGACATTTTTGCATCTGGGATGCCTGTTATGACAGCATATGCACAAACACAGCAGAATCATGAGAGAAGTCACCCCAGTAATGATGAAAAAACATCATTCTTGCTTGGAATGAGTGTTTACTTTGGTTACTTAATGGAACTTAAGTAAGACAAAATAAGAAATCGACTTACCTTAAGGCTCTTGTGGCACATAGTGACACATAATGTCACTTTTGGCTCTCCACAAGACCACTTAAGACACGAACGTTTTTCCTGATGGGACACCTGCCGTCCTGCAGCAGTTCACGTCCGCGGACCTCGCTACGCCAATCCGGAGAAGCCTAGCGATCGTGTACAAGACGACGATGTGCCGCCTCGCGACGCAGTACTACCGCGAGGTCGGCGAGCGTCTCGGAGCCCAGGGCACCTTCGGGCACAACATCATCAACAAGATAGAGGTGAGACCATTCCGTGTGATTTACCTAGCATCGCACCGAGCTGAGAGGCACACCAGATGGACATGCGCGGATTCATCGTCGCCGAAGGAGACCTGACCGTACTTAGCATCAGCCTGTATTCGCAGCTTCTGCGGAACAAGTACGCACTGCCGTCGCCGAAACACGCAGTCAGCCTTCTGGCTCGTCACAGCGACGCTGTTTACAGCCGCTGCGCAGATCTGCTTGGAAGTTTCACCGAGGGCCACCGTGACGAGCAATTCAACAATCTCGTGCTCCCTCAATGCCAACGCGGTGTCCTTGCCCTGGGCTGCGCGTATGCGTATGGATGTGCGCGTGACGCTGGCGTACCAGAGCCAATGCTCGAGCTCTTCGAGTGCGCCGCCATCAAGCAGGACCCCAGCTGGTACTCCGAGCATGGTGGTCTCCCGGAGAGCGTGTTCATGTTGAAGGAAGACCATGCGGTGCATTCTGCCTTGCCTCATATCCGCGAGTACGTGGACAGCTTCGGGGTGGAGGCATCGATCACGGCGCCGATCGTGAGCAGCGAGACCTGGGAGAGCTGGGTTGAGGGCCTCCAGACCTATGATCGGATACAGGAAGAGACGAATGTAAGTACAGGCACGGCTGCACGGAACTCTGAACACTCACCTTCGCTTGACCCCAGCAGGGACACATTGCTACGGCGATCAATTCCAAACTTTGACATCATCGCAACACTGCGCTGTTAGCCACTCGACACGGATGTCAGTAGTCCCTTGATCTCCTTGCGGTTTGTCAGTCAAAAGCGTGCCATCCTTTGTTCACATCCCGCGGCTGTCGCTAGTACATTGTACGTACAACCGGCCCTGTGGTCGCACTGGCATGAGTCGAGGGATGCGGGCCATAGTTTCCTTTGCGTCGCCCAGTACATGCAATGAGGATCAGCCAAGAGAGATCATCTGAGCGGGACTATGTGTCTGACGTTATAACGACGAGCACTTGGAATCGACTTGGAACTGACGGTCCCGACTCTGTGGCATTATCAGCGACGGCGTTGTTGCAACTGGCAAGTGGTGGGGATAGGCAACGCCCCCGCCAAATGGCCTTAGCGCGCGGCCAAGCGCCCGAGGACGGAAGCGGACACGATTGATGGTAGCTGGCCATCGTGCCGAGATGCCATATAATCTCTTGCAGATAGTCCAGCGATCGTCTTCATATCAGGCGCCACAGTGAGCAGCAAACGGTACCGAAAACTGTGGTCTGCAACAGCGGCTTTATTCGTAGATCTTGTACACAGTGCGTTTACGATAAGGATTCTAAGCAAAACGTTGGTTGCTGATTTTTTGTTGTGTGTCGAGAAGTAACTGATCTCGCTATATGCATGCTGAGATTGTGCATTAAATGAGAAGCAGTGAAAATTTGGCAACGAAGGTTCGACTCGTCGTATCAAAAAACGGTCATCCCGAAAGTTGGATGGGTGAAATGTTGTCGTTGCGAGACCACACAAAAGGTGCCGTTTTCGAGGTTCGCAGATCAAGCGCCCGTGTGGGATGAGGCTGCGATGTGCGTGTCCCCTGTCACTATGCTCAACGTTGGCTATCCAATGTAGTTGGGGTACTTTTAGATTGAGTCCATGAATGTTGGTTCAACTTCTCTCATAACCGTCAGGTGCGAACTGGTGAGTTTCTTGAGTCTGAACTTCGTGGTACAGCTTACATAAGCGGCCTGTCCCCATACATCGCCCAAGCGCCGTAGTACGTGTGCCGCTGGGATGCTGGATGTCTGCGTTGCAAGTAACTTATAACGCGGGCAATTGCCTTCCGACGAGGAACCCATGTTATCGCTGGCAACACGGTGAGTCATATTCACGTTACTACTGTATGCAACTGTGTTGCCAGCACCGCATCGACGTGGACCTCGGTGTGTCACGACGGCGGTACGGTACTCACTGCCGGCCAGTGCCATCCTTCGCAATAGCGCTATTTCTAGGACCAGCTTGCCAGACGCACTCCACTCCAACTCTGGCGACGAAGTGATACAAGCCCAGCGCCGTCGCGGCCGCAAGCCTGGCACGAGTCCATCCTGCCCTTCGCATTCGTCTTGCCTCGTTTTTTGCCGGCTTCCTAGGGGTTCTCCTGCTCAGCCTCACTGATAAGTGCACACAGTGTCACAGGCGTCTGCCAGGCTGATCTTGGTCTAGCGGGCCCTCCGATGCGGGAGTGGTTGAATTTGCGGAGGGACTCGCGAGCG
This sequence comes from Rhodofomes roseus, assembly GCF_022264815.1. Taxonomy (NCBI): domain Eukaryota; kingdom Fungi; phylum Basidiomycota; class Agaricomycetes; order Polyporales; family Fomitopsidaceae; genus Rhodofomes; species Rhodofomes roseus. The sequence continues at coordinate 1,658,702 of NW_025952960.1, read as the reverse complement.
GAGTGTGACATGCCAGGATAAGAAATTCAAGAGGCTGTGCTGGACGTGCTCGTCAAAACTGTTTCCTACTTTCAGGATCTCAAGCTCATCGACAAGGTGCGTACATTGAGGCCGCTGCGGACGCCTGCCCGGCGCATTGCTCTCGTGATCGCGTCGCGGGATCTGTGTCTGGCCTGAAGCAGAAGCAGCGCGCGTCGCGGGACATCAATATGGACATCAGTGTTGACTAGGAGAACGAGGGGGACGTCTAGTACACCGGGGACAAGAAGGTTGATTCGGGCGGCGAGCTCAAACGAAACTCACCAGCACTGCTAATACTACTGGATCCTTACCATCACGGCAGTCTCTAGCTCTACTCGCACGACACACTCACCACGTCTCGCACCCATCGCAGTGTGGCTCCCGCACCCATACATCGAACCAACCTCTGTGTTGCTGGCACCGTCTCGGACTCTCAGGCAGCCACAACTTCGCAGCTGCCCTGGCCCCCGCTCTCCGGAGCTCCCCTCCGCGCGGCCAGCACCGTTGCCGTGCTCACGCTCCCGACGCCCGCACACCCTACCAAGACTGGCCAGTCAAGAGAGGATCACAGGTGCCTGGCAAGCACCGCGCGGGCATGGCACAAGGCTCGCGCTCACTGGTGGACTTGGACCGCGGAGGACGAGACAGCCGCGTCGCTCTTGCCAGTGCAGATGAGCAGCTCACTGACGTCGATGTGATCGACCTCCGCCCCGACCCCGACGAGCTCGGCTTCGAGCGTGGGCGGACCGATGTTCGTACTCCCAAAACGATGAGTTTCACAATCCCCCATTCTACCTACCGCCGGCGGATCTCTACGATCCACTTGTGACTTTGCATATATACAACAGGTTTATCTATACCTATAATTCAGAAAATCCATGTAACGTACATCCAGCACTCATTTTATACAGTTACCACTCTTTCCCACTGCACACCGATACCTCCTAGCACTATGTACCATGCCTATCTACGATATCGCGTTCTGTGTGATCGGCACGACAACGATAAGATGAGATATTGCACTATCGCTCGTTTAGATGCCACCAGATTACACGGCCGTGATCCCGGCACAAATAGACGCTGGCCGTCCAGCGAAGGGGGGTTGCCTATCCCCACAAGTGGGCCGTGGGCAGGCTGCCGGCCTCAGCCGGCGTTGTTCGTGTCACGGCGTCTACATTTCTTATGTAAGCAGGTCTACTCGCAGCGATACATACATTTACGAGCCTAGGCCTACTACTAGCTACCGACGACTGTCAATCAATCATGATCATGCTCAGTCCTTTTGGCAGCGGTAATATGCATGCTCATGATCATCCTGCTTTCCTGTCAAAAATCTCGTAAACTGAACCCGAGTACGATGAGGCTCATGATTGCTTGCTCGATCGACTCATCATATCATTACGAGCGCGAGGGAAGCAGACCGCGACGCGCCCAAATTAACCATACCTCCCTGACCAGTTGCATTCATGTATTGAAGATAAGTGTAGCCGAAAGATGCAACTGCCCGCATTACTCGAGTTACCCGGTCCTATCACCACCGATCGTGTGCACCCCCTTGATGGCTCCTATTTGACTTCCTTTCGCAATTCATACCCATCATCCTCGATGTCCGTGGTCTGCGTGATCTCCATATGGAATCGGACAGGGCGTGGGTGGCTCTCCAAAGGCGCAGCTCTGAAGGTTGACGCCACGAAGGTACCAACGTCTTCAGTGGTTATACCCAGTCCCACACGGACGATGATTAATGTAGGGACAATTCCCTGGTGTAAAAGCCGTATCATCAGTGCATATTTATTGGTCTCTGCGCGACCCGCTCACCATGATTTGCGAGAGCGAATCGTATACAATGTACTGTATCGAATGATCACTCAGTGCAACGTCACGTATATTTTCAGGAGACCACCTACCTGTGCATTCGTATCACGACAATACAAGATGAGCAAAGTCATGATGCATGCCGAGTAGATTGAGCCTGACTCAATTCTGCCGGTAACGACCTCGTAATAAGTGACTAGCGTGGACGCGGGTACTGAAGAACCTCACATGATTGCAATAGCCCGTCGATATTTGATGAGATGTCTATCACTGAGAGCCGTACTGGTCTGTCGGGCTAGCCACCAGATGCGCACCGCTGCAAGGACCACTTATATGTCACTGTAAAGTTTGCTGAGGTACTAGGCGAAAACATACCAATCAATGTCGTCACAGTGACGTTGGTCGCGAGAGACAGACTGAAAAGAGCGGTCCCCCATGGGACAATGTTCTGCGCAAAGACAGTGCCTCCGGGTGTCACCTGGCTAAAGTTGTAGACCGCGGTGTAGGCGCAAACTAGGTCCTTCTCAGCGTTGACGCTAGAGCTTTGTTTTAGTGTAACGCACCTGAGGTGGCGATGAGCATAATGACTGGGATGATGATTATCTTGATACTGAAGCCCCATACCACGTAGCAGCGGTATATCTACGAAGTGCTTTGAACAATCATATTGAGGATTCGGCAGTTTTACTCACCACGACGCTATCAGCTATGATACTTGAAAATTGTCAGACATCATGGGGAAAAAGGAGAGTCACTGATCGCCTACTTGTTGGTCCCGTACAAGGCTTGCTTGAAGATGCTGAGCCACGTCCAGATTTCACCATAGTAGTCGAGAGCACCTTCCGGCGCGTCAATGAAGGCCTGTATCACTCGAACCAGGTCGACAATCATATGCGCGGTGCTCAGCAAGTACATTGCTATCGCCGTGCCAAGCATGGGTTTGTTGAGTGCCGCACGCCGCTTTCTCCTCCGTACCAGAATATCGACACATATGAAGAAGAGGACTGAAAAGCAGCCTACAACACATGTTAGTACGAAGTGCTGTCAGGTGGTGAAACACACGCGCCATAAAAGAGAGACTCTAGCTGTGCATTATGGGTGAGTCTGTATGAGGTACGATGATCACGGCCAGTACGCACCCAAAATGCAACTAGTTCAGCCTGCGGGACGGATATATGTTGGTAGCTCATCATGTCCAGAGAAAGCTTCACTGACCCTATCTAGTCTGATGTTAGCCATTCTGTGCGGAGCGCTGCGCGTTCACGGTAAGCGACGATGGCGGACGACAGGACTTGACGTGGATGAGGTTGGATTTAAGCAGCGAATGCAATCTCAAGGCGCTCGAACGGGAACAAGTGGACTGTCCAGCCATTGATTACAACGTTTCTGATAGCGGAGATAGTTATCAAACGTCGTACCTCCTGTGACAGACATGCCGGCTCCGCGAGTTTCAAGGCGCCCATAATTTCGGTATCAAATTTGCCAAATTATTGACTGCAAACAGAAGTAGATTTTGAGAAGACTGAGCTCGGATTCGGACGATAGGACTTTTGCAAATTCTTCACGGTCGAGGTCCCCAGTGATGACGCTCCCCCGACACTGTGCGGAACTGTCGATGCTGACACCGTAGTGATGCATGCAATGTGGTAGTGCGTCGTAAGTGATGGTCGTCTCCTTGTGATGCATCGCCTTGGTAGAGCTTCTACCGAGGAAGAGAATTCATGCAGTACTTCCATCCTGGGAAACGCTGGTACTACGGTCTGATTGATGAGTTGTAGTACTCGGGGACATCAGGAAAAACACTTCTAACTTCAGCAGTCTTGAATGAAGAACACCTGATCTTATTCAATCTTTCACAACTTGTGTTCCTCAATTAAGTGCACCATGTGCATGAAGACTGCTGAAGTTAATTATAGTACCTTTGAGAAATTTGTCTTGTGCCCAAGTTGGAAGATATGCAACTTTAGTTCTGCAGATTAAGACACATAAGTACACATTAGTTGGAAAATGACCTCCTAACTAGAAAATATGCATGATGAGATGTCAGATTGCTCAATATGAAGACTTCACCAAGATTTCACCTGACAAGTTAACACATACTATATCTGGCAACAGTAATGGGGTACAAATAAAGATTATTTGTTTTTCCCTGTGATTATGAGTATATTACCCTACTTACAACAGATGCTGTGGTCAAAGTCATATTGTCAGGGATTTGGACATATTTGACCTGTTAAGGTTGAGAGACAGCAAAAGAACACTTAAGCATGCAAAGTGAGACAAGAAGCCTGCCCTTGAGCAAATCATGAGTCTACACAAGGTCTGCAAGGCAACAGATAGTGCCAAGAAGAAATGAGGCCAGTCTGAGAGCCCAGGGATGCACAGGGGCTGGGCTAACAGGGGGCAGCAATTGCAGATTTCTCTAAGTCCAGAAAGATAGTCAATATAGGTTATTGTAGAAGGGAACAAGCACAGGGACCTATGGTGTAGTGGTCACAAGTTTGTGCTGGGAGTGTGGGAAATTAGTTTAGCAGGTCAGGGGTTCAATTCTGGGAAATGGCAGATTATTTTGGGCGACATTTTTGCATCTGGGATGCCTGTTATGACAGCATATGCACAAACACAGCAGAATCATGAGAGAAGTCACCCCAGTAATGATGAAAAAACATCATTCTTGCTTGGAATGAGTGTTTACTTTGGTTACTTAATGGAACTTAAGTAAGACAATTTAAGAAATCGACTTACCTTAAGGCTCTTGTGGCACATAGTGACACATAATGTCACTTTTGGCTCTCCACAAGACCACTTAAGACACGAACGTTTTTCCTGATGGAGGATCGCAACCAGGTCATAGACAATCGACGTACTATCGGTACTCTCTGTATTCCTTCTGAAGTTCCTACATATCGCGTGCCAGTAATTTGTACTAGATTTAGGAATCAGTTCGATTAGAGAGCGTTCATTGCTAGTACGGACTCGGAGTAGGAAAAGCTCAACTTCATGAAGTTCATGACCGCCATGCATCGATGTTCGAGCGTCTTGACACTGATCATGAGGACATTTGAGCCTATGCCTCGACACCTCGTGAGCTTGCAATCTACCGGAGATTCAGCGGTTTGCTCACTGCTCAGCGGCCTCAGCCTGATCGTGGTTTGTACTTGAGGCCCTGATGTCACGGACACTTTACGGTACTTGTTACTACTCTGCATGTGCCTCCGTTGCACGGAGTATAAACCCGGTGAATAAAAATAAAAATAATAAAAAGAGGCCCTGATGTCACAGAGTGTGACAAGCTTGATTCAGACGCGCGTGGTGACCTACGCCCATCACACCGTGCATATATCATGTTCGACGGGATTACACACTAGTACCGATCAGTGCTCTCAGAAGAAAACCCGGCCTACTCCGTGACCAGTGGAGGTAAGCAATTCATACACTATGTGTTGTTGCAAGCGGCAATCGCTACATGTCCTCCGTCGCCACTAGGTCCACGACTATCGACTCCGTTCTGCTATCTCGCTCCCTCTTGCACGATTTTGGTGCTTACGCTGAGCACGTAGCGGGGCCCATACATCAGGCCTTGAGGGGTTACAGTGGTCGTGCCAGTGTACACGTGTTGTCATCCGTTCAAAGGAACATCGCTGTCCACTTGAACGAGTCTTCCCGACTGACCCCTACGAGCTATGCCAAATAGTGACCGCTCAATAACCGTCTCTCGAACGTTGCAAAAATATACCACGGGTTTCCCTCCATCTCCTCGCCGTATTGTTGTCTCCGACACGGCGCCTGTGAGAGACGTCATACTTGTCACCGGAACAACGGGTAGTCTGGGCTGCTACCTGCTTGATGGCCTTGTCGCGAGGCCAGACGTTCGTCGAGTTTATGCTCTGAACCGACCCTCCACCCGAGAACTCAGGGAGCGGCAATGCACGGCGCTGAAGGATCGCGGACTCGAAGGACCAAGGATCCTTGCCTCCGCGAAGCTTGTTCTGCTGGCTGGAGATCTATCACAACCACACTGGGGCCTGTCTGTTGAACAGTTTACGGAGGTACGTCTCATTTCAACTTGAGTAGTCCACACAATGAACTTCCCCGCAGCTACGGCAGTCAGTGACGCACATCGTTCATAACGGTACATAATATTCATCTTCTCACTTCCAACGAGAAGGCTCATCGCTCAATCCTTGCGTCAGCTTGGCCTGTTGACTTCGTGTCGCCGCTGTCTGCGTACGAACCTGTCATTCAGGGACTACGAAATTTGATTGACTTCGCGATCACTTCACCCTTCAACACTCCGCCCCGGTTGGTGTTCACGAGTTCTTTGGCGGTCGTACAGAGTATGTAAATATGCAGGATATATTCCTCGCGCAACATCTAGGCTGACGGTTGAACGATGTCAGATGCCCCGTATGTCGGGATCATCCCTGAGACTCCGATTGGCTTGAAATACGTGATGCCTATTGGCTATGCGGAGGCCAAATGGGTCTCAGAGCAACTGCTATATACCGCCGCTCTACGGACAAGACTGGATCCACTGGTCATTCGCGTTGGTCAATTATGCGGAGGTCGGAGCGGTGCATGGTCGACGCACGAGTGGTTCCCGATCATGGTCCGATGTGCAAACGATCTAGGGTATTTCCCTTCCGATGAGAGGGCGAGTCTACACACCATCCTCTTCAAATCAGAATCCTGAGGCTAATGCATTGTGGCTCAGGGTGTCGACTGGATGACATTCGAGACCGCTGCGACGGCCCTCATCGAAATGTGTGGGGCATCTAGCCCGACGTCGACCATACATCTGGCTAACCCACATCACACCCCATGGAACGTCATCTCAAGCGTGGTATGCTCCAAGCTACGCACCACTCTAGTGCCCTTCGACATCTGGTTGGAAAAGCTTGACGCTGCTGCGACGGTCGCAGCTCAAAGCGGTACAACTAAAGCCCATAGGTTACGTCCGCTGAAGCTCATACCGTTCTTCCGAGCCCTAGCGGACATGGGCCGATCTGGACGGATGGCTCTGGGGCAACCGGAAGTCGGTGTTGAGATAGCTGTACAGGTGTCTGCGATCCTCGCAGGCGATCATTTAGGATGTTTATCTGAGGGCGATGTAGGTCGATGGCTCTCGTACTGGAAGCGTGTTGGTTTCATTGTCGATGGTGCCCGTTCCATGCTGTAGTCAGTATTGACCACCGTCTGTATGGCATTCGTCGATGAGCGTTCAGACAGATACGAACTTCGACTGATGTCGAGTACACGGAGATCAACATTAGCACGGTTGACCTGTACCGATCTCATCATCATCACAATGTATATGTATGCTGTTACAAAACCAGTGCTACAGTACTCGGTCAATCGGCCATGGAGTCAACAGTTAGAAATGACTATCAAAGTCACAACCGAAGTCGGCGTAACCTTCACGCGTGAATGTAATCACGTGGTCTCCGAGACTGCGAGTCGCGAATCCCGCTTCGCAGTAGTCGCTAGGCCGAGAGACAGTCAGCAAAACAACGACTCTCCAGCACGTAGTTATTTGCTCACAAGTAATCTGATCGATGGTGAAGTCGTAGGTCAGTGAGTGAACGAGTTCGAGTCAGGGGGTCGGGGAAACTCACAGATCCATTTTCTCTTGAAGATCTCCAGTTCGGCGTCATCCAGCTCGTACTGAACCGCGAGCTCCTTAGCGATAAGACCAGGCCAGTTCGAAAGGAACTTCCGCTTCCATTCTCGGAGCGTTCTGGCATAGTGCGGCCCAATGTTATGTACAGAGTCGACTGTGAGACGGCCCTGCGTGCCGCTGTTCATAGTCTCGAGCAAGAAACATAGACTTGGAATGTAGCATCCCGGAAAAACTGCAACGTGTCAGTACCCAAGCACGCGCCGAGGCACAATCAACGCACTCTATGGTCAAGTGAGTATAGAGCCAAAGCGAGGTCATGGACTGAGTCGCACTCACCCATTTCTGAATGAAATCGGCCCTAGCCTTGTCATACGCCGGGATCCCTAGTTCCAGTTAGGCGAAAGTGACAGTGCGGATTGGCGACAGGTAGTACGCACTCGCCTCAGGCATAGAGATTACCTGAACCACTCCGATGGCAGTCCTGGGCTTGAGTGCCCAGTCGACCACGCTCCAAAACTCGGCAATGAAGTCCTTGCTAAGGTTGTCTATCATTTCGATACTGAAGAACTTGTCGAACGCTCCGGCCCAATCAGGCTTGTTCCTGCACTCCCGGAAGTCCATGTAATGCACCTTGACGCGGTCGGCAAGTCCGGCATCAGCGACGCGTCGGGTGGCCAACTCAGCTTGCTCCGTCGACAAGGTGATTGTATCGATAGTACAGTCGACAGTCTGCGCCATGAGTATGGCCAGTGCGCCCCAGCCCGTTCCTATGTAGTCATGGTCATGAGCACATTGGACAGCTAAGTCAAATGGAGATACATACCTATCTCTAGCACACGGTCGCCGGGCTGTATCCTCAACTGGCGTATAATATTCCTAAGGCAGGTATCAGTAAGGCATTTCATCCTGTTTCTGACGAGCATACCGCATCTTTCTCATCTGCGCTGTGGGCATGGCCCATGGTCTACGCACGGAATCGACAATATACGAACGCGTCAGGGCGGGAAATGGGACGGCAATACGGCGCAAGGCATCTCCGAGAAGTACGGACTTGGGGAGCGCGACATGAATGGGCCAAATACATTCCAACTAAGCCAAGTATACGGTTACCGAAGGTGCTACGGACGACTACATGGGGTCAGTTGAGCGAAGGACTTGCGTTGCGAACGTTCCCTCCGTCCCCGTTCCTTCCGGACCCTCCGGCCTCTCGGTCAGCAGCAGCATCGGCAACGCTACGCGTGAAGCCCATGGGGCGGGGATTGAGAGCCATCGAACCCCTAGACGTCGCGAAGACTAAACGACGAGGAATTCCGGAATAATCGTCCGGAAGGTACAGCCCGTGTGACAGCTGGTCTTGAATACCTTGGACCGCGGCGGAGAGCGCGGCTAGCCCACCATCGAGCTGGTCAAGGGCGTCGGTGGTCGAACACTGAGCATCACTCAGAGCGTCCAGTTGGTCGGTGATGACGTCCCATCCGACGGAAGAAGCGCGCTGGTTCGATAGAGCGAGCGGACTGTTGCGATAGGAAATGGCAGGGAGCGGAGCGCCTTCTTCAGCAATGCTCTGCTCGGCGAGGACACGGTTAGGCGACCAGGCGATGACGGGGTATGGCTCGGGGAGAGGCGAAGCATGCTCGGAAGGAAGGGTTGCGAAGACGGTGTCGAGGTACACTATCAGGGCGTGCACGGACGGGGTCTGGTGGACGGAAGGGAGAGAGATATCCCCGGAGGCTACGGCGATGCTACGGGACTCGAACAGCATGCGCTGGAGTACAGTCAGCGCGGGACACGACGAATCCTAGGAGAAGGACACACCAACAGCCAGCGACTTCCATGGGCCCAGGCCAGCCAGGCAGTCGGATCGTGGGGGAGGAGACGGGGTTCCAAGTCGCGTTCGTGTCGGAGGAGCTCGAGGAGACGGTAGAAGCGTGCGACGTATGGGGATTGACCAGGGAGGGACATGTTGGGCGGAGGCGGTGAGGGAAGGAGGCCTGGGGTCTCACTGGCCAACCGGGAGGAAGGGGGAGTAGGGGAGAGAACGGGGAGAGTCGGGAAGGTCGGAGGGCGTGGGAAGTTGGGGAGGGGAAGGACATGGTGTGCTGGCGCAGGGAGGGGGACTTACTTACCACCACCACTTCGAGAGCGGACGGTTAGAGGCAACTCCTGCGAACCAGGACAGTTCTGTTTTTCTTAGCGGCGTATAAATCTCTCTGTCTCTCTTGCGGATCTGCGGCGACAGCGGCGAGCGGGCGTACAGCGAACTCTGCGTATTTGCGTGTCTTTGCGGGAACAGCGGTTCCATCGTTCAGCGGAACGAACACCGGGCAGCGTAGCCTAACCATTTCCCTTCCCCCTTCCTTCCGTGACTGCTAATAGTTACGTCGACATCGTCCGACAACGAAACCCGTCGTTTCTACCGACTATCGACCCCTGCTCCCTGCCACCTCATACGGCCCTGGGAGACTCGCAACCTACACAACTGGAGCCCACCGCGAGGGGTTTTATTTGTTGGATCTCATCGACGCTTACGCGTAACAACCATACATCCTGCCTCCTCTAACTCGTCTACGTGCGAAGACTCTTCCCTCCGGACTTCGTAACCAGTCGCCACCGCGTCTGCGAACACCGTCTCGTAACCTTCTCCAGGAGTTAGCGGTAGCGCAGCACTCCCCTGACACCCCGGGCAACATTTCGTTAGCGGCTCCAGCCCTCGACGACATTCCGGGCGTTCACCACGACGACAGCGATAGCGATAACCCGTTCTACATCTTCCCGGAAGGAAGAACTCCGGTCGGCAGCAACTCTCCTCTCACTTCCGTGTCATCTATACCGCCGGATCCCTCGTCCGCCGACGTCCTCGGCGTAACTCGGACCCCAGCCCTATACCTATACCGATTCATCCCGCCTTCATTCCTCTCCCACAGTCTCCGGTTGGCTCCTCGCCGTCGTTATTCCCATTGTCTGTTCCTACCTCCGATTCCCCAACGCCTTCTACAGTCTCATCTCTAACTCTTTCGTCCGTATCACCCTCGCCCGCACCGAGTATGGCAACGCAAGGAAGTCGGATGCCCCTGCGCACGGAGCGTCACGCACCAAAGTTCGATGGGACTCCGCGTGCTCTAGGGCGCTACTTCGAGGAGCTCGCGGACCTGTTCACGCTGGTAGGCGTCGTCAACGACGCCGAGAAAATAAAGTACGCGAAGCGTTATATCAAACCCGAGGATGACGAGATCTGGGGTACGGTCGCGGTGGAGGCCGACACGACTTTCGATGAATACTGCACGGCGGTCATGGGGCTGTACCCCGGCGCTGACGGCCAGTCCAAGTATATGGTCGACGACCTCAAAGCTATTGCAAGGGAATCACTCTATGCGGCCACGTCAACCAGGGGAGCAGAAGCCGAGTACTATCGGAAGTTCCTTCCGGTGGCGAAGTTCCTGTTAGCACAGAGCCTAGTCTCGAAGATACAGGTCAGCGACTGCTTCCTGGAAGGGTTCCCGCCCATGGACGCGGAGCGCGTTAAGCGCCGCGTCGAGATCATGTACAAGGAAGTCGACCCTTCGAGAGGTTTCGACCTCGCGCAGCTGCACGCGGCCGCCCAGACTGCTCTATCACCCGTGGGGTATGGGGGCGGCGGAGGAGTCACTACCACAGGTGGGGGGAGTTCGGCGACGAAGGGTACCGCGACCACCGTCAAGGCGGAGAGCTCAGCTGACGAGATTGCTCGCGCGTTGCTGGCGTACCTTGGCGGCGGGAATCAGGGAGGAGGGGGAGCATTACCGGCCAGGGTTCCATTTCGTCCGACGTTTAACGCGTACCCAGCTACCTATGGAGGCGCGCCCAATGGTTACGGCAACTTCGGAGCTGGAGCGGGCGGAGGAATGGGGCGAGGTGGAGGGTACGGGAACCCAGGGGCGACGGCGGGACCAGGCTATGGCGGTGCCGGAGCGTACGGGGGAGGAGGAGGAGGAGGAGGAGGGTACGCCCCGAGTACGTGCAACTTCTGCGGTCAGCAGGGACACTTCTTCCGCGAGTGCCCCGAGGTGCGAAACTACGAACGGATGGGAAAGATTGCCCTGGATTCAGACCGTCGTGTGAGACTTCCGAGCGGTGATTACGTGTCGAGGAACCTGCCGGGAAACCTCATGCGCGAACGGGTGGATAACTGGCACGCGATGTTTGGGGCTGGAGCGGGAGGAGGAGGAGGCACCGCGCCTCAGAATGCGCAGCCGGACGGGGCACAACGGGACGCTCCTCCGCACCTGGCAGCGAATATTGTTGAGATCGTCGAGGAGGTCGAGAGCGCGAACTTGATCGAGTTGGTGGAAGGATACGCGTATGAAGCGTGCGAAGAAGAAGGCACGGACCCCGAGGATCGAGCTAGAGAGCTGGAAGCGAAGGCTGAGGCCTTGATTGCTGAAGCAGCGCGAACGCGGAGCGGGGGAAAGAAAGTGACGTTCGAGGAGCCGACGAAGGGCAAGAGTCCCGGAAAGCCGCTCCCGCCTGCGCTGAAAGGGCCTAGTGGGAAACCTCCTGGTGTGCCAGCGAAGTCCGGTAGTAGTCCAGCGGCCGGAGGGAAGGAAGTAGGCTCCGGAACGAAGGGGACGAAGGGGGAACCACAGTACAAGTACACCACGAAGCTTAGTGGCGACAAGGACTCCGGGAAGAAGGCAGAAGAGCTGGTCGACCGTATGCTTGACGGAGGAGCGTTGCCGGCCTGGAGGGAGATCGGAGAGGTTAGCACCGACTTCCGTCGCGCCATGACCGAGAAGAGCCGCACGTACCGTGTCCCCTTGTCGGCGAACCTGGCCGAGGTCTGGAGCGAGGCAGAGCCCGTGGAGACAGCCCTGTTGGTAGATGGCACGGAACTCGACTTCGAATGCTGGGATTCCCTCCGCCTGCGCACTGTGAAGCCCAAGATCAACGGGGTGGAGAACATCGAGTGCGTCCTCGATACCGGCGCGCAAATGGTGATCGTCCGGAAGGATGTTTGGACGCGACTCGGAGGTTCCCTGCGCCCGGATGATCGTGTCATTATGGAGACCGCCAACGAGGCGAAGGTCAGGACGGTCGGGAAAGCAATCGGGTTGCGTTTTACCTTCGGAGCGGATCTAGAGGTGATCCTCAACGCACAGATCGTTGACGCGGCGCCGTTCGAGGTACTCCTCGGTCGTCCGTTCTTCGCGGCGACGAGCTGTGAGACTCGCGACTTCCCCAATGGTAATCAGGAGGTGATCCTGACGGACCCGAAGACCAGCCGGCGTATCATGGTGCCAACATTTGAGCGAGGTTCTCGGAAGGTGCTTAAGAAGGCAGAACCCGTGCGAGTTCCCGTGAAGAAGGAAGAGTCAGACGGTGGCGAAGAGGGTTTTTAGTCGTCGAGGATGTAAGCGCAGCGAGCGGAGACGATCTGGTATGCCTTTGGTCACTATATGCATGGGACGACGGAGATGGTGGAAGCGAGGAGAGCTTTTACGTCGCCAAGCAGGAAAGGAAGCCAGGATCGTCGGACGAACCGTCATATACCCAGTCATGTACAGCACTCGAGACGCGTAGCAGCTTGAAACACGAAGATGTTGCTCGGTATGAGGCCCATGGGTGTGACGAAGAGTTCGACGATCCGGGATGCGAAGGGGAGATGGAAGAGACGTTCCGGGTGGAGGTCGACGACGTGATTCACGCGCTGGCATACAAGAAGGTAGCGCGGAAGGTGCGGCCGGTGGCTACGACCCTACCGGAGGAGTTTAGAGTGGTACGGAGGGAAGCTACCGATGCCCTAGACGGTGTGTGCTGTTGAGTTCGGCTCCCTCCGTACAGGGTAAGGAGGAAGGGTAGACTTTTAGTCAAGGAAGGGTAGTGATATTAGGTGTATGCGACGAGTGTATCGTCGAGAAGACAAGTCTATACGAGAGCGAAATATAGAGAGTTCCTTCCGAGCCGTCTGCCCGAGTCGAGAGCCTCCGAGTCCGAGTCCTAGTCCGCGTCCGAGAGTGGGTCCTACGTGTCCTCCCCCGCTCCCTCCGCCTCGCTACTTATCCTCCTTCAGCCGAGCTCACGTGCCCCGCCCTCCTTCCCTCCGGGTCTGCCCCCTCCCTCCCTTCTCTCCCCACTCACGCCTTCGTTCCTATACCGATGGCGCAGCCCCCGAACCCCACCACCTCGTCGCACTCCGCTCGCTACCTCCGTCTTGTCGATGTTCTCCGGTACGAAGGGACGTTCGAGCCCCGGTTCGACGTGGAGCACGCCACTGCCTGGCTTGCGTGGGCTCATGGTGCCCGCTGGCTCGTGGTTCGTCCGCCCCGTCGCTCTCCTCATCCCTCCTGACCCGTCTGCATTGCCCCAGCGAATGCTCTTCGAGTCGTATGCCCTAGCGACCGCTCACGGCGACGCCCGCGTCCCCCTTCCGTCCGGTATCCCCGAGGTCTGCGAGCTTATCGAGCACCTGGACCGCGTGTTCCTCAACCTCCGCTCTGAGCAGAACGAGGCGCCGCTCCTATACGCGACCATCCCCTGGTCCCCGGACCAGCTTCAGAGGGAGCAAGCCACCGCGGAAGAAGCCCGACCTCCTCCTCCTCCGTCGTATAACGATCCTCCCCTCCGCCTCTCCTCCCTCCGCGGTTCGACCGACAACTGGGACCGCGTCCTCGCCGCAACGGACCGTTCCTTAGAGGTCCTCCGCCTCGAACTCGGCCACCTCCACCGCGGCCTGGCTGAGGCCCGGATCGACCAGCTGTCTGTGATGCGCGAAGTAGTCTCCATCTCGGGCCGTCTAGAGGACATATGTGACGCGCGAGACATCCCTCCCCCGTTGGAATTAATCCGTGACTGAACCCTTACGAGTAGCATCTTCCTCCGTCCGGTTTGTTCGCCCCGGTACCCGTACGTCCTGGCATGTAACGGCTTGCGGAGTTAAATAGATCTGACTTGTGACGCGCTCGAATGACTTCGTAAGATGTCCCGTCGTGGCCTATTGCCGCGGCCCGATGCTTGTCTCCCCAGCTAACGTTCCCGGCCTCTCTGACTCTCCATCTTCCGGCGGTTCCGGCCTCAGCCCGTGGGCACCGCCCACACCTGCCCAGACCTCGGATACTGACCGTCCCCGGTCAGTCCCCTTCCCGCTCTTCTCCTGGCATGAACGTCCCTTGATTCTCGCATCCGTCCCGCCCCTTCCGTTGCTATTCCTGGCCGGCGCTAACGCGATGTTCCTTCCCGCTGCCTGTAGCCACCGCTCCTCGGCCGCCCCTGGTCAGCGTCTGTTCGATCCTCGTGCCTTGGCCTCCCTCCGTCCTCCCTTATCTTCTCATTGCTGTGCCTCTCTCCCCTCCGTCCCGTCACCCACCCATGTCCGCCCCTCCGTACCTCGACGCCGCTGCTGCCGCGGACCTCTCCGCCGTCCTCGTCCGCCTCGTCTCCGCGTTCGAGGTGTATACGGCCGAGGAGATACAAATCCGCCCGCCCCAGTTTCCCGATACCAACACGGTGTATCGCTGGGCGTCGTGGGCCCGCGCCCTCGTGATAGACTTCGTACGTCCCTTCCCGTGGCTAGCCTCCCCCCCATTGACCTCCTTCCCTCCGTTCAGTATGGCTATATCGCGAACCACCATCTAGCGGTGCAGTTCCACCATCCCCCGGCCGAGTTCGACATCCAGCCCGTTCTTGTCCGGCTTTCGATGTCGATGTACCACCTCTCCGGAAATGATCGTGTCCCCGCCGCCCTCCGACCCCTCCTTGCCAACCTGGAGGCCGACCTTCGCCGCCCGGCACAGATTCATCCTAATGGCCGGTACGTTGTCTGGGGGTCGAACCAGTTGTCGTTCCCTCTCGCCGTCCCTCTCCTCCCTCCCTTCCCTCCTTTCCCCTTTTATCCCGTCGTGTTTGACCGAAATGCACCACCTCGTCGTTTCGTGCCCCGACCATTGGAGGAGTACCGGCGGGCTACTCTGCGCGGAGAGGCGGCGACCCCGAACCTGGCCACCATGTCCCTTCCCTCCGCCGCCCTGAGCCCCGCAGCTCAGCCCCCGGAAGGAGTCTTCGTCCCCCCTTTCTTTCCTCCTGGGCCGTTCCGGCTGGACGGCAGCTTCTCCCCTCGGCACGCCTCACAGCTTCCTCCTCCGCCCGCACAATCCTCTCCCGGTCCTTCGGTGCGTACACCGTCCAGCCCCGACCATTTCGTTCGTGACACCGGCCTCCTCGACCCCGTCCCGCCCGTTCCCTCCGCTGGTTCGGTGGTCGCCCCCCAGCCGTCGCCTACTGGCCCTCCGTCGGCTGCTCCGCGCCTCGCCCCTTCGCGATCCTTGCCCGCGCCATCCGCCCCAGGTCCTATCGTCCCCACTACGGGCCTCGTCGACTCTGTCCCTCGGGCCCCAGCGGCGGCTTCTCGTGCACCCCCCGCCAGCTCTCGCCCCGCGCCCATCATCCAAGCTCCTGGGCTGCGGTTGTACGGGGTCTCTCAGCCACCCCCTGCCGTTGCCCCTAGCGCTTCGACCCCGGGTCCCTCCGCCGCGGTTGCTGCCTCCTCGTCACGTCCCTCCGGTCCTGCTGCCTCCTCCGGTCCGGCTGCAGGTTCCTCCGATCCAGTGCCCCCGGCCCCCTCCGGTCAGACGGCCGCGTCTCGAACTCGCTACGGCTTGTTCGTATACGCCCCTAGCCAGGCTTGCAGCAGGTGCGCTGCGCAGAGGCCTCCGGGAGTGTGTCGCGTGGATGGCCACTCGCAGCACTCATGCGCTGGGTGCGTGAAAGCCAAGGTGGGCTGTTCGCTCCGAGGTGTCCGTAAGTCTTTCCCTTCCGGTACTCGTCCCGTCTTTTCCTTCTGACGACTTCCTTCTCCTTTTAGCTACAGCGCGGCTCGGGCTTCGATATATCGGCCCCCACCCCTTGCAGACCAGGCACTCGGTAGCCGGTTCCCTCCAGTTCCTTCCCGACCCGCCGGTCGCAAACGCACCCGCCGACTTACTCGGGGCTTTCCCGTCGTCTTCTAGGGCGGCGAACCCGTCGTCTTCAAGCGGGGCCGGTCCTTCGTCGTCGGTGTTGCCGCGGAAATCGACACCGCTGTTCTTCGACAGCCCGCGTAGTACTCCCGCACCCTCCGTCCCTCCGAACGTGGCCATGCGCTCCGCCGCGCTTGCCTCCGGTGCGACTCACGCCGCGCAGTTGGCTGATCGTTCCCGGTCGGCGCGCCGTTCTCGCCCGCCCATGTCACCCTCCGCGACCCCGTCTGTGAGCGACGAGCACGAAGTCGAGAGCGAGGACGAGCGCGACGAGCTGGACGACGATGAAGAGGAGGTCGCTGGTTTGGTAGGTCAGGTACGCTCCTGGGAGGCGAGCTCGCCGTAAGTGTCCGGTACCGGTGTGTTGCTTGTACAATCCGACGCGTATGCCCCTCGTTCTGTATTAGAATATTCGAGTTAACGCATTGCCATTCTCTCTTTCCGCGTGTGTCGTGCCCGTGTTGCTTGCCATGCGACGGCCTCGTCGTGACGCCCTTGCCTGATTGCTCCGATCTGGGCCTAGGCCCCTACCCCGACCTAAAAATACTGACCGTCCCCGGTCAGTCGTTCCTTCCGGGGCTATTGCGCGGCATCCCGATGGCTGATCGGTCCGGATGGCCACCTTCCCAGTCGAGCTTCCTTCCGTCGCCTCCCGCTGCTACTCACAGCCGGCGCCTGAGCGATCTTCGTGCCCTCGCCCCCTCCGGTCTCTTTCCACTCGCTGCACTCGATCCCCCTTTGCGCCTGCTCCTTCCTCCTCCGACCCCTCGCCATGTCCCAGGCCACGTTCAACTTCGAGCGCGAGCTAGACGTTCAGACCGCTCTGGACGTCTCGCAGGTGTTATCACGGCTCCACGGGTCCTTCAGCGAGGACGTCGCCAACGAAGTTTTCATCGTGATTCCCCCTGGCGGCGTCCCTTCTCTTTGGCTCCCTGAGCTCGCGGTGCTCGCGCGTTGGATGGCTTGGGCTCGGACCGCCGTGTTCCACCTGGTACGTCCCGGCCTTTCCCCCCCCTCCGCGGTTCGTTCCGCGCCTTAACTCTGCCCCCTTCGCCTAGAACGCCTTCGTCGCGAACCTCGTCATCGCGATGCAGTTCGGGTACCCTCCGACGCCGCTCCCTCCCCAGTACGAGGAAGTGATCGCCCGCACCCGTCGCAACGCCTTCAACGTCGGGAGGTGCCAACACCTCGCCCCCGAGCTGGTACAACTCGAGATACGACGTCTCATCGCGGACTTCCGGGTGTACCCCGAGGTACATGACACTGGGCGTTTCATCATCTGGGGTTCCTCGCGAATCCCTCTCGCTGTCCCCCTCCGACCTCCTTTCCCTTATCTCCCCTTTACGCCCCTTCTCTCTGGTCGCCAGCCGCCAGACGATAGGCCCCCTTCTCCTTTGGCTTGTCCCCCTGCTCGCGCCTTCTTCCGAGCTGTGCCTCCGAACGCGCACATTCCATTCCCTCTGGTCGCCCCCCCATCTTCGTACGCTCCGTTTCGTCCTGATGGCACGATCGATCCCTTGGCCTTCGTCCCTCACACTCCCTCCGACCAGTCCTCCGGGATCGCCAGCCCAGCAAGGGGACTCTCCGACGACGAGCTAACTCAGTTCTACGCCGCTTCTTCCCCCTCCTTGGCTCACTCCCCATCCGTCGGAGGCCGCTCCCCCTCCGTCGAGTACTCTTCCGGACCTGATGATCCGCCCCCGTCTCCTCCTCGTCGACCCCGCACGACCCGCCCGTCCTCTGGTCCCCCCGCCACGACTGACGCGCACGGCAACCGCATCTTCGTACCGCCTCGCCCCCGCCCTGGCACGTCTCGCCCAGTTGCATCGTCCATCCCCTCGCTCGCGAGTGCCCCGGCGGCCCCCTCCGTAGTTCCGAGGCCCTCAGGCCCCCCCGTGCCTCCGCGCCCGACCGTGCCCGCCGCCACCGTTCCCACAGCGTCGACGGTTTACACCGATCCTGCGCCACCACTCCCCTCCGGTGCCTCCGAAGCCTCGCGCTCCCGGTACGGATTGTTCGTGTATGCACCACAGACGCCGTGCGAGAGATGCGCCGCACTGTCTCCTCGTGGGCTCTGCCGAGTCGACGGCAACCCCGACCACGCGTGTGTATACTGTGCGAAGAAGAAGACGAGGTGCAGTATCCGCCACACCCGTGAGTCACCCTGTTTCACCACCACGCCCCTCCGTGATCTGGCCACTGACTTCACGCCTAGCCGTCCGGTCCTTAAGGCTTCGGTACGTCGGTCCTCACCCTTCCCAGACCCGGGACGACGCCTTGCTGTACTCGGCTTCGTTCCGTCCCGACCCTCCTGTCGCGGGTACTCCTTCGGACCTGCTACAGGCATTCCCTCGCTCCGGAGAAGGCGTGACTCCGTCCTCCGCCGCCCCGAGCGCACTCGCCATACCCGTTCCCACCGCCCCTCCGAGTGTCCGCCTCCGCTCAGCTGCCCTGGCTTCTAGCGCGACGCATGCCCAGCACCTCGCTGTCCATGCGAGTTCGCTACGCGATCGGCCGCCATCGAGGACTCCTTCCGACCCAGCCGACTTCCGGTTCGAACCGCCAGACGACGAGGACGAAGAAGACGGGGGTAGCGGCGGGCCCGGAGAGGACGAAGAGGAAGGAGAGGTTTTCAATCTCGTTACCTCGATACGGGGAATGCACGCCTCATCCCCTGCGCCCCAGTAAGTACTCGGTGTGTGTTTCCAGACAGTCTCCTCCGCGCGTGTACGATAGATCCTAGATAGGCCGTGAATATGCCATCCCTGCTTTTGTTGCCCCCTCCGCGCGTGCTTCGGTTAGCTGGTTTCTTGATCCTGCAGGCCCGCGCGTTTATGCACCCTCCGGGGTCGTGCCTCGTGCTTGCCATCGATATGCCGCCCATCCGCATATAAATTAAGGGTCCCTGCACTTGCTGATTCCCCGCCGACGTCCACAAGGACCTGATGGTGAGTTCCCCTCCGGTGCATCCTTGGTGAAGCTAACAGCCGCCTTCCTCCAGTCTGCTCCGTCCACCGCTGAGGAAACCCCGCTGTCGTCGTGCACCCACTGCTCCTCCGCCGATGCTCATCCCCCCGGGATCTGTGCCCCCTCCGCACCCGTCGGTGTCCTTCCCCCGGTCGTGATACCCATGCAGGATAGGGTCGATGTCCTCGAAGCCCGAGCAACGTCGCAGGCTAGCGAGTTGACCTCCCTCCGACACAGTGTCAATGCCCTTACCGCGATCATGCCTGGCCCATGCCCGTCCCCCTCCGAGATGCATCGTACCACAGCAGCCCTTTCCGAACGGATCGAACATTTGTCGGAGTTCGCGCACTTCGTGGATCGTGCTTCGCGCGCTCGAGTCGTGAGGCCAACGACAACTTCGCTTTCATGCTGATTCGTGTTGACACCCTCACCGAAGACCTGGCCCGGGTTTCCTCCATCATGCAGGACCTGTCTCGCACCGCCTCCGACCCCGCCGTCGTAGACTCCCTTGCCACCGTTGAACGCTCCATGCACTCCATCCTCCAGATCCTAGGACGTTCGTCGGGGTCGTCCGCTCCGAACCCTCGTTCCGAACCCGCTCCTTCCCGTGGTCGATCTCGGCGTAACCACCATTCCCGCGGTCGCGGGCGCGGAGGGCCTCCTGGCGTGCATTTCGACTTTGGGCTCGGTCCCAACTAACCCTTCCCTTCCTTCCTCCCCTCGTTCCCTCCTCGGATTCTACTTCTCCTCCCTCCTCCTTCCCCTTTCTTCCGTCCGAGGCTTCATTCTTCATCCCCGTCCACTTCCCCGTCCTCCCCGTCGAACCGGTCTCCGTAATGTTCGTTCTCATCTGGTAAGTACTCCTCCCACTCCTCTACCTCCTCGAGTCGTACTGACGACCTGCTCCTTCCGCGGTACGGAATGACTCTGAATGCAGCATAGCGGTGCCGGGACACACTCCCATCTAGTTCGGCCAGGATGTACGCTCCCCCTTCTGTTCTTCGTACGACTACCATCGGCCCCGAGTATCGTCGCTTCGCTTTGCGGTTATGTTCGGTTTCGATCTGAGAATTCCGTACTAGCACGAGGTCTCCACGCTTGTGATCGTAGTCCTTTATGACATGTTCGTTCCGCTTGATGAACTCCCGGACCGACTTATACCTTCCGGCCAGCACTTTAGCGTGTATGGCGTCCAGATCTTCCCTCCGCTTGAGTAGTTGCTGCGCCTTCATGGCCAAGAGGTCGCGAGTCGACATTTCTTCCTCCGGAAGCGGCACTAGGTACGTAGCTTCAGCTAGGTCGAATGGAAGGAGCGGTTCCACGCCGTGCACGATCCGATACGGCGACATCCCGGTACTCTTCTGTATCGACACTCGCTCCGCCCAGAACACTGCATCGATGACCGACGGCCATTTCGCCTCGTTCCCTCCGCAGATTTTCATGGCCGCTTCGCGGACATCGGTATGTCTCCTCTCTACTATCCCGTTCGCCCTCGAGTTATACGGTGAGATCTTGATGTGCCTGATCCCGTACCGCTTCTCTAACTCCTTCATTGCCGCAAGGAACGCCGTGCCGTTGTCCGTGACGATTTCCGACACCGCCCCCCACCGGCAGAGTATATCCTCGTAGATGAACTTCGCTAGTGTTATCGCCGTCTCGGTTCGTAGCTTCCTCCATTCCGGATACGACGACATGGAACACCGCGCCTGTACGAGGTACGAGAAGCCTCCGGCCTTCGGCATGTGCATAGTGTCGATATGCACCTTCTGGAACAGTCCCAAAGGCGTCGCCACGGTCGGCGGAATCTTCACTTTCTGCATACTTCGCAGCTGACACTCGTGGCACGTTCCGACATACCACTTGACGTCTCGTTCCAAGTTAGGCCACCAAAACCTCTCGAGGATCCTCCTCCGCACGGTGAAGATTCCTTTATGCCCTAGGTCGTCGTGCGCTTCCCGTAGCAGTCCTAGCCTCCGAGGATACGAGATCACCCGTTTGTGCTTTCCCTCCGGGTCTCGTCGCCACAATCGCTCGTTCCGGAGGAAGAACTGGGACGCCCGTTTCACCAGCTTCTTAAACCTCAAGTCATCCATCCCCTCCGGTCTCTCCACGTCTTGCAGGAACCTTTGTACGACTTCCAACTCCTCGTCTTGCCGCTCCGTTGCGTCATTCCTTGGCAGCACCACTTCTTCGCCCCCTCCGCGCTCGACCGTCCAGCACATCACCCTTCGCTCTTCCCGAGCCGCCCACCCGACTCGCCGTACGCTAGGTTCGGAAGTGTTGCCGTAGAAGACCGCGAACCCGCACGCATCGTCGATCCATTGTTCGTGGTCGTCTTCCTCCTCCGGGTCCTCGTCCGCACGTCTCCTCCGAGATAGGCCATCCGCCCCGGAGTGCTTGTCCCCCGGGACGTGTACGAGCTTGAAGTCAAACAGCAGAATCCCGGCAATCCATCTGTTAATCGTCGCATTTGGCTGGATGTCCGGGTTATTGAGCATCCCCTTGATGTACTTCGCGTCTACCTCCACTACCAGTGCCTTTACTCCGATAATGTGTATCCGGCTGGCCCGGAGTGCCCGGAAGAGGCCGTAGAGCTCGACTTTCGGCTGCGAGTAGTTGGATTCCCGCTCGTTCCACGTTATAGACCCAAACCTACTAGGCCGGCGCCTTGCTGCCTCGTCCAGTTGTAGCAACACGTAGCCCACCCCGATAATAGAGGAGTCCACCGCTAGGATCACCGCCCGCTCCGACGTGTAGTCTATCGGAAGGAGTGCAGGCGAGTCGATCAACGCGTCCTTCAGGAGCTTCATCGCGCGCTCTTCCTCCGAGCCCCATTCGAAGTCTACTTCTCTCTTCGTTAGCCTCGTCAGCGGTTTTGCCAGCTTCGCAAAGTCCTTCACGAAAATACGGACAAGCCCCATCGTTCCTAGAAATCCTCGGACTTCGGTCACACTCTGGCAGGGTGGCCAGTCCCGGATCCGCTGTATCCGCCCTTCCTCCGGCACCCTCCCCTCGTACGTGCACTTGTGTCCCACTACAACGATGTCGGGCACGCAGATGTAGGCCTTCTTCCCTGAGAACGTGCCGCCAACCCGCTTCATCCGGTGTAGGATTCGGTTCATTACTTGCAGATGCTCCCAGACGAACCGCCGTATCCCTCCGTTTCCTTCGATCGTTTCGTACCCTCCGTCCGCTATCTCGTATCGCGTCTTCGGCCCTTTCACCGGCGCGTCGTCCACGAACGGAATGGTGAACCCCGGGATCTCGTCTCGGAGGATGAACGTAACATCCCCGTGGACAATCTGCATCGCGTTGGTCCATCCCATGGGTACCGAAGTAAGGCGGAGTGCACCTAGCGGCGACTGGAATGTTGTCAGGTCTCTCGACCGGGCATCCAGTGTTCGCTGGTCGAAGGCTACGAACAGGTCCAACGATCCATAGCAAGCCCTTCCTCCGAACGACTCCGCCAGCTGTTCCACAAATGGCGGCACCGACGAATCCTTGATGGTAACCGCGTTCAACGGCTGCAAATCGTGCACCAGCCGGAGGGACTTCCCATCCTTCTTAACCACACAGAACCACCGTGACCGGTACGACGAGCTTGAAGGTTCGTACACCCCGGATGCTATCTTGTCCTTGATGATTTGTACCACTTCGTCGTAGATCCCCGGCGGTATGGGTATGTTCTTGTGCGCCCATGGAATGTGTTCAACGGCCGGAATGACCACTGGGTCGAAGTACTCGTCTGTCAGCCGCCCCTTCTCTGTCTCGTCCCAGGCGAACGCCTTCTCGTGCTCGGCCACCAACCAGTCCACCAGTTTAGCCTCCTCTTCCCACAAGAACCCGTCCTTCCGTACGTCCAGCTTCTCCCTCCGCGCTTCCGTATACCGCCCCCGAGGTTCGAACTCGCCCGCCCTGGTCGGAAGCTCAGGCAGACCCTCCAGAGCGTTTCGCACTTCCCTCCGGACCACTTGAAACTCTTCGGGGAGCGTAGTGGCCACCGGTCGCACCTTCCGGGCCACCTTTTTGTACGCTAGTACGTGCGTTAATGCCCCGAGGTGGACCTCAAACGTCTCCTCCGGGTAGTCTTTCCCTCCCTCCTTTTCCCGCTCATCGCCGACCGTTTCGCCGTTTCCCTCCGCGTGATACAATGGAACAATATCGATTGAACCCGTCGTCGACGGGATGTTGCCAGTACATGCAGGGGTATACGACGAGTCGGCTAGCGATCTTTCTTCCTCTACCTTTGCTGACGCCGTTTCCTCCGTCCCGGGCTCATCGTCGTCGCAAAGGTACATAGACCAGAGGCATACTAGACCGTCTCCGCTCGCATTGCTCGCATCATCGACAATCAAAAACCCTCCTTCTCCCCTCCGTCCGTCTTCTTCCCTTCCGATCCGGCACTCCCCTCCCCGCCTTCGTCTGGCTGACGCGGCTTCCGTTCGTACGTCTGGATCATTACCCTCCGCTTCGTCTTCGGGTCGGTGAGGATAACCTCCATCCTCCCGTTCGGATGATCCTTCGTTTCACAGCTTGTTGCCGCGAAGAAGGGTCTGCCGAGAAGGACCTCGAACGGAGCAATGTCGACGATCTGCGCGTTTAGGAAGACTTCCACATCCTCGTCGAAGACGAACCGTACCCCCACCGCCTTTCCGACCGTCCTGATCTGCGACTTGTTCGCCGTCTCCATAAGCACCCTGTCGTCCACGCGGAGGCTCCCTCCGAGCCTTTCCCAGACGTCCCTTCGTATGAGAACGACCTGTGATCCGGTATCTAGCACGCACTCGAGCCCGGCTACCCCGTTCACCGTTGGCCCTACTGTGCGGAGATTGAGGGAGTCCCAACACTCGAAGTTCGCAATATTCCTTCCGGCCCCGACGAGGAGAGACGTCTCGCTGGCTTCCTCCTTCTCCTCCGCTACCATGCCCGACTGCAACGGAACACGGTACGTGCGAGTACGCTCGTTCATGGCCTTTCGGAAATCTATGCTGACCTCGCCCAGCTCGTCCCACATCGGCCGGTCCCCGCCCTTCAGCATTCGGTCGACCAGCTCATCCGCCTTCCTCATCGGGTCCCGTTCCGCATTCAGCTTCGTGGTGTACTTGTACTGCGGGTCACCCTTCGCTTCCCTCCGGACTTCGCTGGCTCCGGCGGCACCGACTTCGCAGGGATCCCTGGTGGCTTTCCCGCGCTCCCCTTCATCGTACTTGCCTTGATGCTTCCCCACCAGCTACTTCGTCCTCGAACCTGACCTTCCTAGCTCCACGCAGCTTCGCCGCTTCCGCCGCCAGCACCTCCGCCTTCTCTTCCAGTTCCTTCGCTTCCCGTTCCGTATCGTCCCCGACAGACACCGCGCTCGCGACGCTGAATCCTTCTACAAGTTCGACGAGGTGGGCCGAGAGATGCGGTGGGGCGTCCGCGGACGTATTCCCTCCGTCCTGCACGTTTCCTCCGCCCTTGTTCAGCCCTTCCGCCGCATGCCAGTTATCTACGTTTTCCTTCATCGTGCTCCCCCCGAGGTATCGCCCGGGTAGTGCCCGTTCGGGAGGATGATCTTCCGCATCGCGTCGAACTGTATGCGGCCGTCCTTTGCGTACCGTCCCACCTCAGGACACTCCCTGAGGAAATGTCCCATGACTCCGCAGAAGTTACAGATACTCTGCCCGAACCCGGTCCCTCCGGTCGGTGGTCCACTGTTCCCGTACGTTCCGGTCCCTCCAGCTCTCGGCGCCCACCCTCCGGTTCCTCCGAAATTGGCTGAAGGTCCCGCAAAGGGTGCTGGGTACGCCCGGAACGAGGTACGAGAGGCCACATTCGCAGGTAGGCTCCCTCCTCCGTTACCTTGGTGGTACTGCTGCAACTGCCGACACGAAAGCCCTCGTCATTACTTCGTACGTAGGCTCCGTTTTGATAGGGGTCGTCGCGCCGACACTCGTCGTTCCTGCCGTCCCGGTCGCGCTCGAAGGACTCGCCCCGTACCCAACAGCTGTCAGGCACCGTTGCGCCGCGTCGTGTAGGTCCGTAAGCTCGAAACCCTCCCACGGGTCCTTCTCCGGGAACATCACTTCAGCGCGGCGCTGGATCGAGCCTTTCGTCTCGTCGTCGAACCCCGCGAGATACTTCATGCAGACCTCCTTCCGCGATACCGTGCCCTTCTTGTCGAGGAACATCGCAGCCGGAAGGAACTTGCGATAGTACGCCGCCTCCTCCCCTCGGGTCCTAGTCCCTGCTGCCCTCGATTCCTTGGATATAGCGTCGAGGTCCTCGGCCATATACTTCGACGCTCCGTCCGATCCTGGGTACAGCTTCATTACCGCCTCCTTGAACTTATCGTACCCGTCGGCCCCTTTCTCCGGCACCGTATCCCATATCTCTGCGTCGTCCGCCGACAGGTAGCGTTTCGCTGACTCGACCTTCTTTACGTCATCGACGACCCCCGCGTAGGCAAAGAGCTCCTGCAGCTCCGAGAAATAACGGGCGAGTGCCCTAGGCGTACCGTCAAACTTCGGGGCCGACCTTTCCCCTCGGAGGGGCATCCTCCGGTTCGTGGATTCGGCCATACTGCTCGACGTAGTGGACACAGTAGACAGGGTTTCTGACGATTCGGAAGAGGACGGAACGTCTGAGGATGATTCGATGATTGGGAGGGGGTCTCGGTACTCCCTCCGTGAGTCGATGCTAGAGGTCGTGCTGGGGGAAGGTTCCCTCCGGGTGGCGACGAGGGCTAGGGGAACCGAGTCTTCGGATGACGACGGGGCGGGTGTGAGCGACGACTCGCTGCTGGAGACCCGGTAACGGTCGGTTCGACTACGGTAAGGTGCCTCACTGTCGCTGTCGCTGCCACGTGGCCACGCAACTGCTTCGCTCGCTGTCGACGGTAGGACGACGTTCGACGGGGTGTCGGGTGCGTTTTGGACAGTGATGAACTCCCTGAGGAGGTTACGTGTGGGCGAAAGCGGGTGGTTCGAGACGGGTACGCGGTGAGGAAGTGTGTATGCTCTGGTCCTCGGTCGCCTTGGCGCGGAGGAAGAGTTGTCGGGGAGAAGGACGGGACGTTGGTCTAGAGACTGATTCCTACCCCTCGCGGTGGGCTCCAGTTGTGTGCTGTTGAGTTCGGCTCCCTCCGTACAGGGTAAGGAGGAAGGGTAGATTTTTAGTCAAGGATGGGTAGTGTATTAGGTGTAAGTGACAAGTGTGTCGTCCAGAAGACAAGTCTATACGAGAGCGAGATATAAAGAGTTCCTTCCGAGCCGTCTGCCCGAGTTCAGAGCCTCCGAGTCCGAGTCCTAGTCCGCGTCCGAGAGTGGGTCCTACGTGTCCTCCCCCCGCTCCCTCCGCCCCGCTACTTATCCTCCTTCAGCCGAGCTCACGTGCCCCGCTCTCCTTCCCTCCGGGTCTGCCCCCTCCCTCCCTTCTCTCCCCACTCACGCCTTCGCTCCTATACCGATGGCGCAGCCCCCGAACCCCACCACTTCGTCGCACTCCGCTCGCTACCTCCGTCTTGTCGAGGTTCTCCGGTACGAAGGGACGTTCGAGCCCCGGTTCGACGTGGAGCACGCCACTGCCTGGCTTGCGTGGGCTCATGGTGCCCGCTGGCTCGTGGTTCGTCCGCCCCGTCGCTCTCCTCATCCCTCCTGACCCGTCTGCATTGCCCCAGCGAATGCTCTTCGAGTCGTATGCCCTAGCGACCGCTCACGGCGACGCCCGCATCCCCCTTCCGTCCGGTATCCCCGAGGTCTGCGAGCTTATCGAGCACCTGGACCGCGTGTTCCTCAACCTCCGCTCTGAGCAGAACGAGGCGCCGCTCCTATACGCGACCATCCCCTGGTCCCCAGACCAGCTTCAGAGGGAGCAAGCCGCCGCGGAAGAAGCCCGACCTCCTCCTCCTCCGTCGTATAACGATCCTCCCCTCCGCCTCTCCTCCCTCCGCGGTTCGACCGACAACTGGGACCGCGTCCTCGCCGCAACGGACCGTTCCTTAGAGGTCCTCCGCCTCGAACTCGGCCACCTCCACCGCGGCCTGGCTGAGGCCCGGATCGACCAGCTGTCTGTGATGCGCGAAGTAGTCTCCATCTCGGGCCGTCTAGAGGACATATGTGACGCGCGAGACATCCCTCCCCCGTTGGAATTAATCCGTGACTGAACCCTTACGAGCAGCATCTTCCTCCGTCCGGTTTGTTCGCCCCGGTACCCGTACGTCCTGGCATGTAACGGCTTGTGGAGTTAAATAGATCTGGCTTGTGACGCGCTCGAATGACTTCGTAAGATGTCCCGTCGTGGCCTATTGCCGCGGCCCGATGCTTGTCTCCCCAGCTAACGTTCCCGGCCTCTCTGACTCTCCATCTTCCGGCGGTTCCGGCCTCAGCCCGTGGGCACCGCCCACAACGGGCTTCCTGAACTGCTGTTACACCCACTGGAGTTTGTGCCTATGGGACGATACACGCAGGAGAGGAGGGATGCCTTGGACGTCGGAGGGAACGGATTCCTTACCGAAGAAGAGACCAAGCTGGTGGACTGGATTGTCGGGGTTCATAACCAGGCCTTTGCCTGGGAAGAGAGCGAGAAGGGTCGACTGAAAGACGAATACTTCGACCCGGTGGTGATTCCGACTATCGAGCACGTTCCTTGGGTTTTCAGGAACATCCCCATTCCGCCAGGGATTTACGATGACGTTGTACGAATCATCAAGGACAAGATCGCCTCCGGAGTGTACGAACCTTCGAGCTCGTCTTACCGCTCTAGGTGGTTCTGCGTGGTAAAGAAGGATGGGAAGTCATTAAGATTGGTGCACGACCTTCAACCGCTGAACGCGGTAACTATCAAGGATGCGGCGGTACCTCCGTTCGTCGAGCATCTCGCGGAGTCGTTTGGAGGGCGTGCCTGTTACGGATCCTTCGACCTCTTCGTTGCGTTCGATCAACGGACCCTCGATGCTCGCTCCCGGGACTTGACAACGTTTCAGTCGCCCCTAGGAGCAATGAGGCTCACCTCGGTTCCCATGGGGTGGACGAACGCAATGCAGATCGTTCATGGTGACGTGACTTTCATGTTGAAGGACGAGATTCCGGATGTGACTATCCCGTTCGTTGACGACGTGCCCATCAAGGGACCTAAGACGCGCTATGAGCTCCCGGAAGGAGGGTACGAGACGATTCCGGGCAATGCGGGTATTCGACGGTTCGTATGGGAGCAGCTACAGGCCACGAACCGGATCCTGCAGCGCGCAAAGGTGGCGGGAGCAACCTTCTCGGGAAAGAAAGCCTACGTCTGCGTGCCCGAAATCGTTACGGTTGGCCATAAGTGTACGTATGAGGGACGGGAACCGGAGGAAAGTCGGGTGCAGAAGATCAAGGACTGGCCTCCATGCCAGACGGTGACGGATGTACGCGCTTTCCTTGGGACGATGGGGTTGGTCCGGATATTCGTCAAGGACTTCGCGAAACTGGCCAAGCCGTTAACGCGGCTCACGAAACGAGAAATCGAATTTGAATGGGGAGAAACGGAGGAACGTGCTATGGCCCGGCTCAAGGACGCGCTAGTGAACTCCCCTGCGCTTATGCCTATCGATTACGCCTCAGGAAGGACGGTTATCCTAGCGGTTGACTCGTCCATTATTGGGGTCGGGTTCGTCTTACTTCAGCTCGATACTAGCGAGAGACGGCGACCAAGCCGTTTCGGCTCGATTACGTGGAACGAACGGGAGTCGCGGTACTCCCAGGCGAAAGTCGAGTTGTATGGTCTCTTCCGAGCGCTGAGAGCATCGCGGATATACATCATCGGAGTGAAAGACCTGGTGGTCGAAGTCGACGCTAAGTACATCAAGGGTATGCTGAACAACCCGGATATCCAACCCAACGCGACAATGAACCGATGGATCGCGGCCATCCTCCTGTTTGATTTCAAGCTCGTACATGTCCCCGGAGAGAAACATTCTGGAGCGGACGGACTCTCGCGCCGACGACGAGCTGAGGAGGACGTCGATGAGAAGGACGATTTCGAAGAATGGATCGACGAAGCCTGCGGATTCACCATCCTGTGCTGGAACAGCTGCGAGCCAAGTACCCGATGGAGAGGACCGCGGGCCCGGAAGGAAGAACAGATATTGTGCCTCATGGCAGGGGAACAGAGCGACGAGGAACCCGAGATTCCGTGACATGTGAAGGCCGAGAAGCAGGACGGGGAGTTGGAACAGATACGGGAGTTCTTGGAGACCACGGAACGACCGGGAGACATGACCGAGCAAGAGTTTAAGCGGTTCGTGCGAAGGGCCAGCGAGTTCTTCGTGAGGGATGGAAAACTCTGGCGGCGTGACCCGGAAGGAAAACACAAGCGCGTCATACCTATAGAACGGCGTTTCGAGCTACTGAAGCAGGCGCATGACGACCTCGGACATCGCGGGGTGTACACGGTCAGGACCCGACTCCTGGAGCGTTTCTGGTGGCCGTTCCTCGACCAAGACGTGAAGTGGTATGTTAGTACCTGCCATGAATGCCAGCTGCGGAGCGTGCAGAAGGTGCGCCTCACGCCGACGGTGGCCGTGCCGATGGGCCTGTTTCGGAAGGTGTACATGGATACATCAGAACTTCGGCGATTTCACTGACGGGCCGTGACGGGCGCTGACGCTTGCTGAAATCCCGGTTTCACATAACGTCAGCGTATCAGACATCAGCAACACTGGGCGGATTTCAGCAAGCTGATCGAAATGCAGCGATCGTGCCGTTAGAATCTCGTTAGATAGCTCACAGCCGTAACGGCACCGTTAGCACGTTAGCACGTCAGCACATCAGCATGACATTTCTACAGTCCGTCTCGACAAATATATTGACTACTTATGATACAATCTATGTTCGTGCAATACTATGCATGTACATAGACTCGTCTAATGCTGGCGGCGCTCATCGGCGCCCACACTCGCCACCACTCGTATGCACCTACTCCCGCTCATGCGTGCTCATCGTCTGCTTGCCTCCACTCGTCCCCGCGGGCACCTGTTCGTCCGTGTCCGCGCCCGTTGCTCACTCCCTCCCACTCCCATTTGCCCTTGTCCGTCCGCGCTCGGTATACTCGTGGGGCATGTTTGCGTGTCGGGCTGTTGTCCGTCCTGCTCATGGTCGGCGTGCCTGCTCGTCCGTGCATCAATCCGCGCCTTGGTGTCTGCGACCTCCGCAGGGCTTGGTCTTGTTCAGGCCCACTGTGCGCTCGTGGTCATCGTGCGTGCCCACTCGCCGTTCATCATACCCGCGGCCGGCATGGTTTGTAACGTGCCCATCTACCCCATATTTGCCCCTAGCGTCCCATTCCCACCTTCAGCTGAACTCCGTTTCTCCGAGGCGTGCGCGCCCAACCGTCAACTGTATCAGCACACTCAGTACGCTCTGTGGCTTGGGCCGTTCTCGCAAGTTGCAGTGGTGGAGCACCGTCGGATGGGGTTGACCAACAAGCTCTTGAACTCTTCGAGAGATCCGCTCTCCCTCCATCGAAAAGGAGTTTGTCAGTAGCGTGATTTTATACAGAGCGGAGCCGACTGACTATTGCTCGAGCTCAACGACGGCGGGCCCTTCACAGTATGCCCCACTCCTGGTGGCATCTCACCCGCTTGCTGCAGCCGCGCTCCTCGTGTGGTGCGGCCGGTCCTCGCCCATCGGCAGCACAGACACGGGTGTCGGCGGGTAGCTTCGTGCTTCAGGCCGACGCGTCTTGGATAAGTGCGACGTTGGTTGATGCCGGAAGGGGATAGGCAAGAGGCGGGAAGGGACAGGATAAGGTCGACGAGCCGGACTGAGGGGAGACGCGCCTGCTGTTAACGTTGATGCTGCCGACGTGGCTGCGTTTCATCTCGACATCGCAGTCGTCGGGGCCGGGGGTAAGCGGCTGGCCCTCGCCAGGCAGTCATTTTTGTCGAGCGTAGGTGCGTTGGGTGCGGCGATCCTCGTCAGGGGAAGCCGGGCAGCTGTGAGACGGCGGGACTTGACGCGTCGAGTGGCCTTTGGGCTGTGGTACAGCAGTTGGATTTGGAGCTTGAAGCGCGAGCGCGAGGGGACGGGAAGAACGTGTGCGTGTGGGGCTTGTACTTGAATGAAATCGGACAGGTGGGGATACACGCGAACGAGTAGTAGGACGTGGATACTGAGTAACTTAGGACGCGCACGAGGCTTACCTTGCCGACACCGAAGTCGCCAATGAGGAGAAGCTTGAAGAGGTAGTCGTACTCGCTAATATGCATGGCGGTGAGGTCGATTGGGCGCAGGCGAGGGAGGGCAGGATGCTGTCGAGAGGGCGGCGGATGTGCGGTAGAGGTTCAAGTGCGCTAAGTGCTAAGTGCTAAGCGCCTGAGCCACGACACGCCGTGCGCGCTTGCCACCCTTCCACGCTCTCGTCGACCTCGTCCGCCTCCTTCGTCACCGATGAACCACTCGACCAGCGGCGCTGTAGAGCGGCATCATCGGGCTCGCTCTTCCCGCCAGCTCGTCCATCTACCTGAAGCGCGACTCTCAGCCCTTGTTTCTCGCGCTGACGACCCTCCTCAAAAAATTCCTCACCTGGACTGCCTCCTGACGTGTTAAGCCCCCGCCACCCTAAGGCTGCACGCGAGGTTGTACGACCCCTCCGCACATCTCACAGCTGTCCGGCCCCTGCTGACACGTCAAACGAAGGTCGCGGCGCCCACGCCAGCATACAACGTGGACAGACGAACCGTCGGCCATGTGACACACGAACAACGGGTACACGCCGACGTACAATGCGAGGTCGCGCGAGCATTGGCAAGCCCGGATGCGTACACATCACAGGCACTCCGAAGAGACGGGGCCCGTCGCGAATGCGAACAATCGCGGGGACTCGGGCGCACAAAGCACCGGCTCATGTTCGACGAGCAGGGCAGGAAGCCAGAGGGAGGGTGAGGCTGAACAACAACGGTAAGCACCCTTAGGGCCCTCTTCATCACCCTCTCTCCCCTGCACGTATTGTGTGCACGTTTACCCTACTGACGTGCTCTCGCCTACGCGCAGCTCGCATGCTGACACGCCGACACTTCGCAGCCCTGCACCTGCGCCGCACCCCCGCCACTCGCCCGATCCGCCGCTCCAAGATCCTACAACACCCCTGTACGTCTCGCGATCATCCCGTCATCCCGAGTGCCCCGCGCAAAGACCGTCTTAGCGGGCTACACCGACTCGAGTAGGACGTGTCCTCTCGTGCAGAGCATGTCTGCCAACTCCCTCCCTCCACGCTAAAGCCGTGAGGCTCACTACACAAGCCCACGCTCCGTACTACGACCGACCAACACGCGCTGTCACCCTGCGCGAAGACGACAAAGCCCGCCGGATGTACTATTGCTAGGTGCTCGAGTTGCGCGCAAGTCGTGCAGGTTAGGTAAGCACGCCTGTCTGTCTACCCTCGGCGCCCCTTCCTCCACCTCTGCACGCGCATTACGCCCGTCTGACCCTATTTGCCTTGCCTGCAGTGCATATCTCACAACTACTCAGCTCACTGATGCAACTTGGCCAAGCAAAGACCGTGTCAGCTGCGCCCGCATCGAACGCGAAGACGGACTAACAGTCAGCATTGCAACACAAGACAAACAGGCCCACGCATACGTAGTACAGCACGACGACCCACCCGCTGACACCGTCTCGCCAGGCTCGTACACCTGCTCATCTGCCCATCCACCCGCGGACGGGCCCATGGACCTGTAGCACCTGCTCGTGACCCATACCCACTGCGGAGGGTCTGTACCCGGATGGACCATATGAACACTAAGGATACAGTAGCTACGAAACTACAATAATGTCGACGTACACTGCATATTATTAAATCAGCCGTCGTATGAATTTATCCATTAGTGGTCAGAATGTCAGTCATCAGTGCGTCAGCACGTCAGCAATGAGCACAAATTCTATCTGATGTGTGAACTGTCTGACGGCCACGTTAAATGCTAACGGTATCTGACGATTTGGCGTTACATACCGTCAGCATATCAGCAACCGTTAGAACCCGTCAGTGAAATCGCCCTTTTCCTGATGTACGTTCCGGATGCCCAAGGCCGGAGGATACACATGTGTTGTGCATGCGCGATGCTCGCTCAGTTCGTACCCGGAGGGAAGGAAGCTTCGGAGGGAAACCGGGAGGATTATTGGCGCGTTCATCTTCGAGCAGATCCTCTGTCGATGGGGGGCCATCGCCGTGATCGTGACGGATAACGGGACGCCCTTTGTAGCGGTGTTGGATTACCTTGCCGAAAAGTATGGGATCAGGCACATTAAGATCTCGCCGTACAATTCGAGGGCCAACGGGATTATCGAGCGACGACACTACGATGTGCGCGAAGCTACCATGAAGCTATGCCAAGGAAACGAGTCTCGATGGCCTAGCGTGATGGACGCGGTATTCTGGGCGGAACGTGTGTCTATCCAGAAGAGCACGGGGATGTCGCCATATCGGATTGCGCATGGGGTGGAGCCGACGCTGCCGTTTGACCTCGCGGAAGCTACGTACCTAGGGGAGAGCCCAGAAGCAATGTTATCTACGGAGGAACTGATATCGATGCGAGCGCGGCACCTGCTGAAACGGAAGGAAGATCTCTCTAGGATTCACGAACGGGTGGTAGCGGCGCGGTATCGGTCGGTCAGGCAGTTCATCAAGAAGAATCAACATGTCATTAAGGACTATGACCACCAGGCGGGCGACGTCGTACTAGTACGAAACTCGCAGATTGAGATGGAACACGATAGGAAGGCGAAACGGCGGTACCTAGGACCTATGGTGGTGGTGCGGAGAACGGAAGGAGGGTCATACATTCTAGCCGAGCTCGACGGAAGTGTGTCTCGCCATCGATACGCGGCGTTCAGGGTGATCCCGTATCGCGGACGAGGGCCTAAGCGTGTTGAGTTGGAGGGCCTCAAAGAGTGGGAGGAGTACTTACCAGATGACAACGAGGAATTGGAAGAAGAATACGGAGACCAGCTCGACGACGATGAGGAGGGCTCCGAAGAGGAGGATTAAGGGGAAGGGGAGACGGGCGCAGGGGAGGATAGGTTTAGGAGGGAAGGAGGGAAGGAAGGAGCGAATAAGGGAGAGCGAAGGAGAGCGAGGATCGAAGCCATGACCTCTTCCACGGACGACAGGGCGCGAAGGACCTCGGCGTTATTTTCGTCGATGGAGTGGGCATTGGAGGAGAGAAAGCGGGCGAATTGGTCCTCGACACGATTTACGCGAGAAGTAACCGACCGGATTTGGGCGCCCCAGTCAGCGGTGAAGGATGCGATGGCCTCCTGGGCAGCGAGGGCGGCTTCGGAAGTAAGGCGGATGGTATGCTGGAGCTCCGGAAGGAAGGGAGGAGCGTCAGGACCGCGATGGGGGAAGGGATACCCAAGACGGGCATTCAAAGCGTCGTCCATCAAGTCGTTTGCGCGGCCATACATCTCTTGGTCGACTAGGGCCATCCGGGAGCTAAGGATGTCGTGTACGCGGTCTGCAATCTCCAGGCCGTTAAGCTGGCGAGCTGCCTCAAGTTGGGAAGAAAACAGCTGGTATTGGATGTGGAACCGTCCGCTCAGTGCCTCGACGCAATCTTCGAGTTCGGCCACGCGGAAGGAGATGGTTCCTACTGGAGCCAGGGGTGCAGTTCCGGAAGAGTCGGGGGAAGACGAGGGGGAAAGGGAATCATCTTCGCCGCACGGAGCGAAGGGATGATGGGCGCACTGCTGACACTCAACCGGAGAGGGTGTGAGGGGTGGGACATCTTCAGAGAGTACCCCACCACAGGCGAATGGGAGAGCCTCGAAGGCAAGAAGGGTCTCGTACTCTGTGCGGCGCATGCGTGGCAAGTACGAAGGTCGGAGGACACATTCAGAGGAGAGAACCTCATGGCTTAAGAACGCGGAAGGAAGTACCCTGCGATCGATGAACGGGAGGGGACTGACGTCGCTGAAGATCTCGACGATCCTCGTGGATCAGGATGCACGCGGAAAGGGGGCGTGGTAACCTGAGGGGAGCATACCTTAGGAGGCACGCGGGGATGAGACTCAAGATACCGAGGGGTACGGGGCTCGACGGGGGAGCAGTCCGCTCATATCATTGCAGCAACGAGAGCTAGTACACAAGAAACGGCGGGGAAAACTATGTTACATTTGGCTCGACCGGCCGCTGGTTCCTACACTTCATCTTCGAGTTCGTCGTCCTCCTCGGCCGTGGTGCCCTCGTAAACAGAGCCGTCGTCCGAGTCCTCCGATTCGACGTCGATGCGAGGTGGAGAAGCCTGACGGCGTCGAGTCGTGGAACGACGCGTGGCTGGGGAGGGTGCTGCTGCCACTGAGGTTCGAGGAGGGTTGCGACGGGGGTGAGCCTGGTCGACACGGGCCCTGGCCTCTTCTGCCTGCGCCTGGAGAGCCCGAGCCCGGGTCGCGATACTTGGACGACCGGCGGGGGGTGGGGACGGCGATGGTGACGGGTCGAACAGAGGCGCGGACTGTGTTGCGCGCGGAGGCTGTGGCGGAGCAGGAGCGGGAGGCGGGGGTGCCGACGATGGGGCGGGAGGCGGGGGCGGAGCAGCGCTCGTGGACGCCTGTGTCGGCGGAGCGGACGAGGTGGCAGCGCGACCGCTCATCGCGGAGGCCGAGACGTCGGGGAATTGGGCGAGGAGGTCGGTGGGGCGCGGTCCTTCAATGCGCTCGGAGGGGAAGAACTGGTGGTTGCACCTTTTCGCGTCTGCCTTTGTCTGGGTGCGGTGAGGGCCGATGTACTTCAGGGGCATCTGCCCAGGACCTGAGGTGGCACTCAAGATCAATGGAAACCGACGGAAGGTGACAGAAGGACTTACTGCACTTGTTCAAGTCGCACTTGTAGTGCTCGTGCGTACAGCGTGCGCACGAGTGTCCAATGTGACCGTCGTGACGGCACACTGTTCCAGCCACCTTGGCGCACGGACCACAGGGACGGATGGGGGACCAGACGAACAGGGCGTACCGGGACCGCTTCTTACCCGTGTCACTGGAGGGGACGGGTGGCGCCGGATCGATAGGCTCGGGTTTGGGCGTAGAGGACGGCGCCAGGCGGGCGGTGGAGATTCGTTCCCCACTAGCGGATAGCCGAGCTGGCGGACCGCGACGGCGCACAGTCGAGGCTGAGGACGGAGGAGCAGATGGAGGGGGAGGAGGAGCCGGAGGTTCAGTAGTGGGCGGGCGGGGACCAATGAGCCGGAGGTTTCGCCCCAGAGGGATGTAGGACGGGGACTGGGAGTCGCGGCGAGGGGGAGGAGGAGGCGCAGAGGGGTGCTCACCGCCACGCTGCTCGATGAGCTGGGCGAACGAACCAAACGCGGCGCGATCTTGCTCGATAGTGCGAGTAACGCGGCGCGCGGCGGGGTGCTGGCGGAGCAACGTGGGCTCGCCCCATCGCTCGACAGCGAAGGAACGGGACGGTGTCGGAGGGGACGGACTGCGCATCCGGACGACAGGCGGGGACGGGGAACGGGGACGAGAGCTGGAGGACGGGAGCGGGCGTGCGAGGACAGCGGGCGCGGCCGCAGCGGGGGGAGGATCGAGGACTGGTGGACTGATGGCGCGAGGTTCAGCGCCCTCCGCTTCCTCAGGAGAGTCCAGCCGGAGGGGGACGTCTCCAACACCGGGTGAGACGGCGCGCATCTCGACGTCTCCGTCGAAGTACGATACCGCGGATGCTGGGCGCGGAGGATCATCCTCGACTATGCGGGCAGGGGAGGAGCCAGCGGCGCGAGGAGGATCTTGCGCCTCCTCGGGTTCAGCCGCGTCGGGATCCTCAGCATCGTCCCAGACTCCGAACGCGTACTCAGCCCGAATACCGTAGGGGAGTTCGACGGGAGGAGCATCCGGGTCGGCGGGGAGGCGGATCGAACGGAGAAGGGGGATGAGGGTGTGGCCTACGGCCCAGGCGGAGGGGTGGTCGGTGGCATAGGCTCCATACCGGGACGGGTCAAGCAGGTCGCGCGCTGCCCAGCCGAAGTTCTCCGTCTCGGAGAGGCGCCGCAGGACGTACACGGTGTCGAATACCGACTGGCGCAGATCACGCCCAAGGGCAGTCGACGGGTAGCCGTTACACGTACCGAGGGTCATGTTAACCTCAAAAGTCCACTGCGTCAAGAGTCAGCTAGGCAAGCGGAAGGCACGGAGACAGCAACTCACGAAGGCGCTGAGCAGGTTGCGTGCCCAGCGCAGCCACAGAGCCGCGACGTTTGGGGTCAGCGGAACCACTAGGACCGGCTGGAATGTGACGGCCTCCGCAACCCCAGCCTGGAGTTGGTCGAGGTCGCGGGCCACTGCTTGCAGGCGAAGGAACACGGGGTCGACGAGGCGCTCGGGCGCAGAGAAAGGGACTTGGGAGGGGGCAGACATGGCGGCGGACAAGGGGAAGGATGGTGGTAGACGGGAGGGAAGAGGCGAGCGGTGGGAATGAAGTCCAGGAGCGCAGGTATATCTGGCAGCGGGGCTCGCGCAACGTGTTGCTTCCGCGAACGCCGTCCTCGAACTTGCTGACTGCAGGTGATCGCGTCAAGCGCCCCGATCACTATGGGCGCTCAACGGTCCGCGGAACCGGGCGCCGGAAGCGATCGACGTCTATGTCATGGAGAGTGGGAGGAGACCGACCGGGGACGGTCGGAATTTCAGGTGGGGGGAGATGTGGGCATGGCCCACGGTCTACGCACGGAATCGACAATATACGAACGCGTCAGGGCGGGAAATGGGACGGCAATACGGCGCAAGGCATCTCCGAGAAGTACGGACTTGGGGAGCGCGACACGAATGGGCCAAATACATTCCAACTAAGCCAAGTATACGGTTACCGAAGGTGCTACGGACGACTACATGGGGTCAGTTGAGCGAAGGACTTGCGTTGCGAACGTTCCCTCCGTCCCCGTTCCTTCCGGACCCTCCGGCCTCTCGGTCAGCAGCAGCATCGGCAACGCTACGCGTGAAGCCCATGGGGCGGGGATTGAGAGCCATCGAACCCCTAGACGTCGCGAAGACTAAACGACGAGGAATTCCGGAATAATCGTCCGGAAGGTACAGCCCGTGTGACAGCTGGTCTTGAATACCTTGGACCGCGGCGGAGAGCGCGGCTAGCCCACCATCGAGCTGGTCAAGGGCGTCGGTGGTCGAACACTGAGCATCACTCAGAGCGTCCAGTTGGTCGGTGACGACGTCCCATCCGACGGAAGAAGCGCGCTGGTTCGATAGAGCGAGCGGACTGTTGCGATAGGAAATGGCAGGGAGCGGAGCGCCTTCTTCAGCAATGCTCTGCTCGGCGAGGACACGGTTAGGCGACCAGGCGATGACGGGGTATGGCTCGGGGAGAGGCGAAGCATGCTCGGAAGGAAGGGTTGCGAAGACGGTGTCGAGGTACACTATCAGGGCGTGCACGGACGGGGTCTGGTGGACGGAAGGGAGAGAGATATCCCCGGAGGCTACGGCGATGCTACGGGACTCGAACAGCATGCGCTGGAGTACAGTCAGCGCGGGACACGACGAATCCTAGGAGAAGGACACACCAACAGCCAGCGACTTCCATGGGCCCAGGCCAGCCAGGCAGTCGGATCGTGGGGGAGGAGACGGGGTTCCAAGTCGCGTTCGTGTCGGAGGAGCTCGAGGAGACGGTAGAAGCGTGCGACGTATGGGGATTGACCAGGGAGGGACATGTTGGGCGGAGGCGGTGAGGGAAGGAGGCCTGGGGTCTCACTGGCCAACCGGGAGGAAGGGGGAGTAGGGGAGAGAACGGGGAGAGTCGGGAAGGTCGGAGGGCGTGGGAAGTTGGGGAGGGGAAGGACATGGTGTGCTGGCGCAGGGAGGGGGACTTACTTACCACCACCACTTCGAGAGCGGACGGTTAGAGGCAACTCCTGCGAACCAGGACAGTTCTGTTTTTCTTAGCGGCGTATAAATCTCTCTGTCTCTCTTGCGGATCTGCGGCGACAGCGGCGAGCGGGCGTACAGCGAACTCTGCGTATTTGCGTGTCTTTGCGGGAACAGCGGTTCCATCGTTCAGCGGAACGAACACCGGGCAGCGTAGCCTAACCATTTCCCTTCCCCCTTCCTTCCGTGACTGCTAATAGTTACGTCGACATCGTCCGACAACGAAACCCGTCGTTTCTACCGACTATCGACCCCTGCTCCCTGCCACCTCATACGGCCCTGGGAGACTCGCAACCTACACAGCGCTGACTCCAGTGTTTCCAATAATCGTTTAGCTGCGTCCGCATTTACATCCTCCTCATAGTCTTCGAAAATTGCAGACGAGTAGTTCATGTCGTCGCTAAGGAATGCTTTGAACCTGTTCCTCGTCAGTCAGGTTCCTTCCGGCTGACTGTGATACTCACAGCGTATTTCCCAGATCATAATGTGCAGATATGTTAGTGGGGGACGTAGCGAGGTCCCCGAGAAACTTGTAGGCAGTGAGGCGACGACCGATCGATAAGAGCGAGCTTGTCAAAGTGTTCAATCCATCGAAGTTTCGACGATTCGCTATGATCACCTGAAAACGTGTAAGGCATCAACGAATCAGGGCTTTGGGAATATTTGAAGCAGGTGTGCTTACTTCGATTAGGCTGGTTATGTCCTCGCAGTCTACTGCAGAGAGACACATCAATCCTGGCTGTGGTATCAGCAACTCGGGCCTACCTTCTCCGATCATATACCCTTCAGCGAGACCGAGGTCAGTGAACAACGCGAGTCGTGCCCAGAAAGCGTCATCCTTGACAACCAGCCTCGCTCGCGGTGCGGCTCCTGAAGATGATGTTTCCCCGAAAGTGAAACGTTCATCGGATACAATTACTTCGAGCCTCCCGTGAGATATCTGACTCAACGCTCTGCGTCGACACTATCAGAACCAGACCATGAGGGCTGTAGTGGTAGTACGCACCTAAAGACGTTGTCCTTCGCGATGCGCGATACCGCACCTCTCGTGACATACGGAAGGTATTGGCTGAACTGGGACCAAGCACCGTCCAGGAGGCGTGTCGCTCCGTGCTCGTAGGTTCTGGATGTGCGCAACACTTGTGTCTTATGCAAGCTCATGATGTGTCGATTCTGTTGACGAAACTGCAGGAAATGTTTGAACAAGGAATATGAGACTGACGAACCTCGGGCATAAGAAGCTGAAACCCTCCTGTACTGGATGACCGAAGTACATAATACTCGCTCGACCGATGTCTACCGTGCTTCGCAGCCTAACGTACGCTATGTGTACCAGACGCTTCCGATATCAGACTGAGAACACTCACTCCGATGTCAATATCCCGATGTTAATCCTTTGGACCTTCCATTGAAGTATGAGACGCCGTCACAACTCAATGAAGGCACCGCCAGCGCTCGGTCTCACAGAGTGGTCTGATGTTGATGAGAAGAGAAGCGTAAGCACACGCAGGGATTGGAAGCCTGAACATGCGGCTTACTGTATCACGAACGAGAACGTTCTGGGGGCGTACTGGCAGCGTTGGGCACTTGCTGACAAGGTATATCCTTCTGGAATGGACATCAGACCGCGGACAGGTCATGTTGCGACTTCGCTTAATATCTGAATGTATGGGTTCGTAAGTATGCGACATACTCTTAGACTCGGACGCAAAACTTTTTCTCTCTGTTTCTGTCGAGGCCACCACCCATGAAGCCATGAGCAAGCGCCCATCTCGACCTGATCCGGCAGTGAGTCTTGAATGAAATCGGCCCTGACGCGGTCTTGACGCCTGGTAACTTGCGGTGCGGACACGACGACTCGTTTCGTCACCACCAAGTCGATAAGCTGTGTATGCCCAAGCCAAGATTCGATATGTCTGCGGGATTCGAGAGGCCATCGTGCTGGGGTTATATAAGGGGTCCCTCCTTTCGCTCTTTGCTCTGCACTTTTCCCCCTCGACGCCTCGCTCGCCCTCTCTTTCGACCAACACTATCCTCTCGAGACCCTCTTGCTTCTTGTTACCTCCCATGCCACCTCGTAGAACGCTCGACGCATTCCTCGACCAGGGCGAACAGAGAGGCGGTCAGGACGAGCAAGGCATCATCAACGACGACGAAGTCCGGAAGGCGCTCCAGCCTGGGACCGAAAGGAACTACGACCGTTCAGTCGCTCTCTGGGACACGTAAGTTGATCCATCGAGTCTTGTAGACTTGGCCACCTTCATGCTAACCATAACGATAGCTATGCGAGGCGCATGCCTGGCGCCAACCTGGACAACTTCGAGACGCCCAAAGACTTTATGCGCAAGATTGCCCATGCCATCGACGGCAGATACGGCGACCCCAAGGCTTGTCTGACAACGGTGGTTCAGTACTGGAAGAACCTCACCGCAGGCTGGCGACGAACCGACCGTCCTAAGATCAGGGACGATGTGGTTCTATCCACTTCGAACGTACATCGGTTCTTGGTGCTACCTTCCAGCTCGGCGCTGAAAACCGACCCTGTTGCAGTTTATCAAGGGCCCGCTCCAGAAGGAAATGAACCTCGCTCGACAGAAGCGGGCGAGACGCTACGGTACCATGCTTCACTTCGTATATCTCGGCACGCAGCTGTGGAAGTACGACTGGCATCTGTACGACAACCCGCGAGACCGTTTGGAGCTGTGGGACGGCATTATGCTCAACGTCTTCACCTCGGCTCGAGTGGGCGAGTACATCGAGTCGACTGCTCGTGAAGGCAGTGGCCGAGGCTTGCATTACAAGGCGAGTCTACTTCGATGTCGACGTCAGCCCGAGACTCACGCCCCAGACTGTGATCAGGACGTAGAGTTTGTCGTCTTTCGAAACGAACACGGCAATCCCGAGTTTGCGATGGAGGTCAAGAAGGACGGCAAAGGGATGACGGCTACTCCCTGGAGAAAGTAAGCATCATCCCTCCCCTTGTCCTAGCTTTGTCGACGAACGCTTATCTTTTGCCTGTTACAGTCCCGAACACGCGTTGCACGAGGGATCGGGACTACACCCTCTCCTCTGTAACCCTATGCTCACCAGAATAGCCATTCTCCTGGCGAAGGGCGCATTCAGAGACTTCAAGACGGTGGACGAGCTTCTCAACGTTGAGCCGCCCAAGGAGGGCATTGTCCGCATCGAATGGCACCCGGATTTTCGCGACCAGCCAGTCTACGAGCGAGACGACGGTCATATCTGGTCAGCCAGGACATACTGCTCGCGTCTCAGTGCGGCAGGCATCCGAGCTGGGTTCCCGTCCCTCCAGAACCACGACTTCCGAGCCGAGGTCATCCGTGCCATTGGTGAGTTATCTCCGTCATGTGGCGGCTTCCGTCTTGGTTGATCCCGCACCCACAGACAAGAAGTATAGCTCCTCTCAGCGTCGTAGGCATGCTGGCCACGGGAGTGACGACGTCTATGACAAGTACTATGCTCCAACGAATCCGGGAACCGACGGCCAAGGCGCATATGCTGGCGACCCTCTTCGTACTCTTCTCCCCAAGCTTCTCCGTTTCCTGAAGATGAACCACAACCCTACGCTCGCGCAGACCCTCCCGGCGAGGGAGCTGCACGAGCTGATCACCAGCGACGAATATTCCGCCATCGCAAACGAGCTGGAGGGTCTTGCCGACTGCGACGACGAGTCCTCCAAGAAGAGACGAGCCGATCTCTTGGCCAGTCTGAGGAAGCTCAAGCTCAGCGCTCTCCAAAGGTACCGCGACCAGCAGGCTAGTAACCCTTTCCGGACCACAAACACCGACGACGTACGCCACTACCGCACCCCGTTCTCTCGCATCCGCCATTTGATGCCCATTCGCGATCGCCTTTCCGAGTCGATGTTTACCGTTGCTCCAATCCGTAGCGAAGTTGGGAGGGCCGTCCTGGAGGACCTCATCGCACTGTATCAGTCCAAGGTCGAGGTCCAGCACCGACCTGGCTTGGAGCCTGAGAAGTGCCATTGCCCGACCCACCCTGACGAGAACAAGTACGTGTTGACCCATTCTCCTATTTTCCAAAGACGATTCGCTGACTTGTGGAAATGCGAGTAGGGATCCAGCCCACGTACGCTGGAGGCACATCTACAGCTGTCACAAGCGACACCTCGCGGCCAAGGTCCGCAGAGACACCCGTCCATTCGCCGAGTTCTGCTTCTTGTGCACCGACGGGAAGTGGTTCACCAGCCAATCTAGCTGGGCGAGCCACTGCGAGAGTCACCTGACCAGCCTCGACGCTCTCCCCTTCCAATGCGACCCCCTCATCTACGCCAAGACTCTCGCCGCACCCGGGCTCTGTTTCTGGTGTCTCGGGGACACGAGCCTCGCCCCCGCCTCTCGACTGCAGCAGTTCCTCACCCGAGCCCAGTGGCAGACTCACGTCGAGAAACACGCCATCGCCGAGTCGTCGAACGGTGGCAAGATCCCCGCCTGCCCGCACCCGCGATGCACGGACACGTTCGAGTCGCTGGGCGAGCTGAACTTCCACCTCCAGGACATCCACTGCTGGATCCCCCGGGACCCGACGAAGCCTGGTCGGACGGCAGTCAAGCGCTCCAGCTCGGAAGAGGACGAAGACATGCCCCGCAAACGCACGAAAAGGGATGGTGGTGGTGGTGGTAGTCGTCGTCGGGGCAAAGTCGTACCCAGCAGCTTCGTCTTCGTGGATTAGACTGTCAACTTTGGCGAGTCAAGTTTTGGTTTCAGCTGCTGCCTCGATGCTGACCTCAAACTCCTCTCTTGCAGTGCCCCAGTCCGTATGCGTCATCGACAAGTGCGACATGGTCAATGGGTAGTGTTGTATGGCAGATCTTTTCGGATACCCCCTTGTCGACGACTAGCCCTCACTTGGCCGTATCACTTGGCCGTATCACTCATCCTCGGACGGTTAGACTGGGTGACGGAGCAGGACAACCAGACGAATCCTGCTGTTGCCTCGGTGCCATTGTGACCTTGCCGGGCTAAGCAGTGTCTGGACTATGTTTCGAACACAAGTAGCGTGGAGAGAACATGTTGTGCAGTGCGTTTCCGTCTTCTCTGTAGCCCCTAGTTAGCGCTATCGTAGAAAAGGAACCCTTCCTTTGGGACTTGGCGTACCTACTATAGTATCATAGATTGAACCCGATTGTATATATATCGCTGCTTTTGCTGTATATATCTTGAGCGGCAAGATGTTCGAGATGGTCCACGATCACCAAGTCTAGCATTGATCCGCCGTGCCAGATCAAGCTCCTCATCCAGAAGTGACGTCTGCCCTTGGAGTCGCCTCTGCACTGGGAGTTATCATCCG
This sequence comes from Rhodofomes roseus, assembly GCF_022264815.1. Lineage (NCBI taxonomy): Eukaryota > Fungi > Basidiomycota > Agaricomycetes > Polyporales > Fomitopsidaceae > Rhodofomes > Rhodofomes roseus. The sequence goes on along the minus strand of NW_025952960.1, from coordinate 1,614,081 downwards.
AATGACGCGACACTGAATGTCGTACACTTGGTTGGTTCGGTCATACGACCGGAAGCTGTCAAGTCTGTCATGGAACGAATTAGAAAACCTTAATGACTGACGCACGCATGTGTTCTTATATCTCTGGCCGGACTTAATCTTGAATAAGAGGAAGAGGAGAGCAATGACAAGCACATGTACTGTATCGAATAAGCCCGTGTCGGGTATGGGTGAATTGAGTCCATGTTCGGAGATAGAAACGAGAAAAGGAGACGATTTAATTGTCTAACAGTACAAAGGACGGGGAACGCAGCATGGATAGCCCAGGACGCGCCTTGCGTCTTCGCCTACACGAAGTCAATAGATTCCTTGAATCCCTCGAACTTCTCTTCATCTTGTGTCTCGACAGCTGCCCTGGGTGGGAAGTGAGAAAGGGTAAGGGCGGGTGCGGGGTAGGTACTTACTGGACCATGGTAGTGTCCGATTTCCCCCACTTGGGAAAAGTCTCCACCGGGGTCATCTCGATCACGTCCGAGAACTTTGAAGTCTTGTCCGAGCCCACCGTCCTGCGCATCGATTAGACCTAGAATGACGGACACTTCAACGCGGGATGGGACGTACCCAACACTTTCCAGGTCGTGCAGAACAGGCACCGACGTCGGAGGATCCTCTGCGTTTTCGCATTTCCTAAGGACGCGGCAGTGAGAAGGCGTGAAATGGTGGACGTGGTTCAGAGACATACGCATCTATCTCGGGGTTCGTGGGCCCGAATATGGAACTCTCCCGCTTGGCAATCGTTCTGCGTGGAATGTTAGGACGGTGGATTATTGTTCGACGGGGCATGAGCATGAGGCGTACCTGGGGCTCCATGATGTCGCCTTGGCCGTCGTCCCCTGCAGGTTGATCGTCGAGAACGAGGCCCAGGCCGTCATACACTCGATGAGTGCAAACTCGACGAAGAACATCAGCTTCCAGTCGAGCCATACACCGATGCATGCTAGGACTGTCGACGCCGTTGCTCCGACGCCCGTGACGCACGCCAGCACGCACGTCTGCGTCTTGAGCGTCGACCAATGACCGCCTACAGGATTGCCCGAGAACCGTTGTCTGCGGGAGACTTGTCGGGAGCTGGCGACCAGTATACCGAAGGCTATCCACAGCACAACAGCAGGCAGGCCCCAGACTACTTGAAGATGGCGGTCGAACAGCAGCCAGACGCCCACTGCAAACGAGGCGAGCTGAGTCGTAATGGCGACGTAGAGGAGTGTGAGTACGAGCGTCCTGTGTCTCCACCTGGTCAAGTGAACGAATGACCAGATCTTCGTGATGTTCTGTAAAGAACTCCGGTGGGTGCCAGGAAATATCGCGCTGAAATTGAAGAACGTACCTCGGCCAAGACAGCATGGAAGACGCAGAGAAGCCTCGACACGTCACTGAGGATGTTGTTGCGCGAGAGGTGGAGCAGGATGAGGAAGACGACGTGGGCGGAAAACGCAAGGGTGAGAGCGCCAACGAGCACCTTCGTCAGGTGCGGAAACTCGTGGGTTGATGGCGGCCTCGTCCAGGCTTGTAGAGAGTGTAGAATGATGGATGAAAGAGCAATGAGCGTGGTCGCTGCGAGAGGGCTGGGGTCGGGCTGGGCTGCCTTGGCAGATAGGAAGATGGCGACAGCGTTGGCCACGAGAACTATGGACATGGATGCAAGGAGGATGCCCCATCTGACGGGTTTGGGTACGGTTTCGATGCCCCAAGCCATCGTTTCGTTGTCTTGCGTTGCGAAGGGAGATGTGCAGCGGGGAGAGAAAGGGGGAGAGACCGAGTGGAAACCAGTGGACCACGGCTTAATATTATACTCCCCGGGACCCCAACCAACGGGACCCGAAACAACGGTACCTTGGCTGACGTGGCATTGCTTCCCATCAGAGTCCGTACTCGGCCGGTTGCCGTAACCGTGTGGGTGACGAGAGCGTCCCTGGCTGATTTCTCGATAGGCAACGACGGATTGTGCTCGAGATAACGCGACTGTACACACGATCCTCCATCCCCTGCAGGCCGACCCCAAGCTGTCCTGAGATAACTTCAATAACGCTTGCTCACGCGATCCCTCTCGTTACTTTCGTCATGTTATCTACGTCCATGCACCCTCCGCGTGATAACGTTCTGCTTCTTTGCTTCTTCCCCAAGAAGTCACCTGCTATACTTTTCATATGCCAAAAGACGAATTCTTCCGATCACTCTATACAATCGGCCTCGCGTCCCTCTACTGAACTGATATCCCGAAGTGAACGATAGAAGGAGATGCATATGTACACTACGCTATGGAGGCTACGGAGAATCGTGGCGAGACTAGAACGCTACACGATAAACCACGAAAGCAGGTGGAACCTCCCGGTCTTGTTACGCCCAACGCCGTAAAGACAACAACAAGGCCTTGGACACCAACGCCAGCGTACCGCCTGGCGCAACTCCCTCGACGTTAGCATTGAGCCTCCTTCCTGGCTGGATGCGTCCAGGGATCACGCCGTCCACCGCCAGCTCATCACGGAGCCTTTTCTTGACGCACATCCGGCGGTTAAGTAGCTGTCAGAGCACTGAGGCGAGTCCTTTCAACCAAAACGGAATGGACGCTCACATTAAGAGGAAGCGGCTCGACCTTCTCTTCCACTCCGTTGTTCGTCTCACTGGCCTGCCCGGTCTCGGTTGCCTACACGGTACTGCCACGTCAGATATCGAACCAGCTGCCATGGAGACACTGACCGATTCCTCCCACAGGCAGTACAAGATGAGAAGCTCCTCGTAGGCCTTCTGTGCATCTCTGACCTAGAGCGGAAGCAAACGGAATGAGCCTAGGCGTCGTATGTCTATCACAAGCAGTTCGCACCTCGCTGCAAAGGACTTTGTTGGTGCTGTCGAGGTGAAGTTGGGCGTTGAGGGTGTCGAGAGCCAGCAAGCTACGCTTCAGCGCCTTCCACTTGGGGCAACTGTGGCTGGGGCCGGGGGTGTCGCTGTTGGCCATATAGTCGAGAGCGACCGCATCGTCGGTGGTGGTGATGGCAACACGGGCTGCGTTGGCTCTCAGGTAAGAGAAGCTTGCTGCCAGGAGCGAGGAATCGAATGAAAACATGGACGCGAGTGGGAGCGGTGCCAGCAGAGATGCTCTTCGTGGTGTGGTGGTGGTGGGGAGAAGCAGAGGTTCAAGTTTAGTCCGCGCGACGGACTGCCCTTATATTGATCTCCGGTCCCGGCATGGGAACCGTGAGAGCACGTGGGTGTTCGGGTAAACATATGCCCCGCGCTTAACCCACGTCAGCGCAAGGGAGTGATGTCAGGCTTATCGCCAAAGGCACCGAGGTCTCTGACGCTCCTCATGCTCACCGTAGCTGATATCGTCCTGTCCCATTGCATACTCTAACGCTACGTGTGTGCACTCTCGCCGAGACTCCCGCTCAGATATTAAACATGGAAGTCACTCGGAATTGCGACGGCGAAGTTGATGGTGTCGTTCGCTGCTCACTCACGGTCATCCGTTCGCAATTGTAAAGTAAACCAATCAAGTTCTAAACGATACTTGCCAGAGTATAAGTTGCTAAACTACCTCGTACTACGGCATGAGGAACACTAGACCCATCGTCCGTAACGGACACACCAGACCAGGTCCCTATCTTTTTGTAAAATAGCGTAGAACGCTCGCCAAGGATGAAGTTATCACACCCACTCGACCGTCTTCTCGCACGCTCCCTTCTCCAAGACCGATATCGCTCGGTCGAGTGCGAGACCATAGCGCGAGGTCGAAGGGATGCCCCCGTATGCCGACAACTTGTCGAGAGCTACGCTCGCCGGAAGACGCTATAACAGACAAGGCCAGAGGAGAGAGTATGTGATTAGCATTGCACAACTCAACAAGGGAGGATGAATACGACGCACAGACAAGGGCCGACTTTTGGGGTCCCAGAAGGGATCCAGAGGAGACCAGGCGAAGCCAGATGCTTCTTCTCGGACCCGGTCAATCCAGTTACGGCTACGACAAGGATGGATGTCTCAACGACAGAGCTAAAAGGGGCTCGGAGTGAAGAGAACGTACATCCAGCGACGGTCACGGCGCCATTGGACCGCCTTGTCGAAGTCACAGAGCCTGATCATCAGGCAGCAGTTGACCCACGACTGCTTTCCGAGCCTGGCGACATATGTGGAGGTGGGCCGTTCATAGAACGACTCGACAACCCCATCGTCGCCGAGTGTGAGGAGTATGGCGCGATTGATGACCACATACGGCCCAGACCGACCGATATGAGTGACGATCAGATCGCCGTGGTCCTCCACCCACTTGACGAAGCTGGGGTCGTGCTCATCCGCTAGGCTGTCGAAGTTGCAGAGTTGCCAACGAAGCGCAGCTGGCGAGAAACCGGCTAAGTGGCGGAAACACGACACGGGCGAGGTAACTCACCTGCAAGAGAGCGACGCAGGGACCGGGTGAGGAAGGCAACACCACTGGGTCGCGGACGGTGGGTCTCGGGACGACGACCACCACCCATCCACCTCGTCAGCTCGTCGTCCGCGGGCAACTCATCGTCGACAAGAGAGAGCTGACGGTGAAGGAGAGCTTGAATTATGACAAGGGATATATATGAGTACGCCTGCTTAGGAGAGCAAGGAGACCAATGGCGCACCTGCAACACGACCACGATGCGACGGGCGAAAGAGGACGGCGAGGTGGAGAAAAAGACACACGGCCAATGCGAAGGAGGCAGAGATGAGTACCAAGAAGAGAAGCGAAAAGACGGTGGTCTCGACGAGCAAGACAAGCACTTGCAAGGCAGCCTGTCGGTCTGCGACGTGCTTGTTGAGAAGCTGCAGAGTCGAGCTGGCGAGGGCACCAGCGACGTCGATGAGGAGAGAAAGAGCAGGGAGGGGGCTGAGCATAGCAGAGTCGGGGGGTTAGACAAGAGAGAAGAGAAAGAGGGTGAGGTCGAGCTGGCAGGAGTCTAGAGGAAGTTTTGAGCGCACCCCCTTATCAATCGGCGACGCGAAGCCCGTGCTTACCGAGCGTTGCCATAGCTTCGGGACAGAATTTCCCAAGCCATCAGCCCGATCACGCCGAGCGTATCGCTTAATAGAATCACGACGCTATGCTGCATCATCGCTTGCGAGAAATTTTGCAGAGAAATTCTTATGCGGTGATCTGGACCCGGCTCCTCTATCACGACCATCCCATGGTCTCCAGTGACGAGAGCCCCTGAAGGGACTGGGGTGCTGTGCGTGGAAAACAAACGCAAGGGACGGACCGGGCTCGTTCGCCTGATTCGGGGCTTTAGCGTGTGTTTGGCTGAACAATTCAGGTACGCCCCACTATTGTCCGTTCTCGCGAGCGAAGTTTGGGCTGTGACTTCCTCACACGGACATACGCGTTGAGCATTGGCTGGCGACTTTAGCAGCTCACAAAATCGGACTGGTCCAACACAATACGGTGTGGCCACTGGAGAGAATGAGATGTGCGTTCTCCCACCTGTTTTATTTAGGTAGTGATAAGATGCGACTGTGGCCGTGCTCTGGGCCACACTGCATAGGTCAGCCCAGCTATTATTGGTGACACGGCCATCAGCGTTTCAGTATGCGACAACAGACCAGTCCAGCATCCACGTTCGCAGGTCGGTCCTCACGCGACCACTGTGCAATCGATCCCGCAAAGCGCGTACGGACTGGTTGCCACCACAGACTGGTCAAGCACGAGGACTAGTCCAACAAAAGGGCTGATTCGACCGACAACGCGGCCCAACATCAGACTGGTCCGAATCGCATAGTGGTTTAGCGTACCTACCTATACACAGACTGGTCCTACCCACGGACTGGTTTAGCATACGCCCTCGTCTATGGACTGGTCCGACACATAGACTGGTCTGGCAGGTTGACCAGTAGCGACACCCAATTTTGGATGCCCGCCACTGTCGTCATCCACTGGCAGACTGGTCTGACCAGCTAACCAGTCCATACAGACTGTGCCGTCTTCCACTTCTGGACAACGGCCACCTGACAATCGACAGGTTGACTGGTCTGAAGTCGAACGGCGGTTCGAGACAGAATCATAAGTCCAATTGTCTGAAGATGACTAGCAGTTCGAGACATAATCGTAAGTCTGACGGCAGTTCAAGGCACATTCGTGAGTCCGACAGCCAGACTAGTCCGACACAGTCCCCCACTTCGGGATGACGCCACCATACCACGCAGTAGTCCTTTACTATGACCTTGTTGACCAGTCCGGCATGAATGCTGATGCGGGCCGGTGCGACCCGTGTCCCCTAGACTCACGATCCATTGATCAGGGCGCAACAACACCCATTTCATTCTGAACGTCTGCGCTCTCCAGAGAAAGATTCTGCAAGCGTCCTCCCAGCAAGATGCCTGTGACAGCCCTAGCTCGATTGATGCGGAGCAGAAGCATGCGAAGATTGTTGGCCTCCTGCAGAGATTTGAGACTCGAGACTTAGGAGGCCGAACGGGTGACCTTTACAGAGAGGCTTGCCTCAAGTGGGTGGCTGAGCAACGCAAATGAACGCAGGACAAGAAAACGTGTGCATCGAAAACGGAAGCACAGTTTCCCGACTTGTACCTGATGTGAAACCTAGGTAGGTCTTCGAGACGCGCTTTTTGTACTTATTGCGCTCGACTTACCAGACACTCAACTCTGAAGAAGCAAGACTGCTAAGCGGATTGTACCAAACCTAGTACGACCAAAAAGGCGTGAAATGATCTCACCGTTCTATTTCCAGCCCCACTCACCGCCGTATTCCTCACCTCCGTTTTCCCAGACATCCGTATTCTACCTGTTTCACTTCTGTACTTACCTATTCCCTTGTCAGCACCCGACGATCCGTGATGACAGTCCGGCTAAATGCCCGAATTCAGGTGCTACGTTCTCCTGTGTACAAGACGACGAAAGCTTCAAACTCTGTTGTACCCAAGTAGGTCTCCTCGAAACCCGTAAGACGGTGATCGCCTCCCTCAAAGCCAATTTCGACGAGAACGACGTAATCATTGTTCTATTGGTGCTTATCTCGCGATTATATTCCAGCAAAGATATTGGCCTGCTTGCGACAGTCGCCTACAAACACCCTGCCACAAGCGGTATCGTATTCTATCCGTCCTCATCAGTGAAACTTGTCTTTCACTTGGACAGAGCATGAGCCTTCGCGCAGGCGATTCTCAACAGCGTACGAGGATGGTATCCGTACATGTACGTCCTCGCTCTGTCAGCCCCGAGCGCTTCGCTCTTTCTGTCAGTGTCGATGGCTTGTATCAGCAGGACAAGAGGTGTCACCGCTGGAGTCGTCTCTTACAGGATTCGACTCACAACGACCAGGCTCAACGTAGTGCTAGTCACGCCGTTATTGAAGAGATCATCAGTATTGTCGACGCCATCGAGTCGACGTGGTCATATATAAAGAGAGTGAGATAGAAAGCCATGTTCAGCGGAGAAGGTGCCGAACCAGTGTCGGTTATCGTTAAACGACGTATATGTTCAAAAGATAAGAGAGCCAAGTCGTGTTCGGCACGAGAAAGGCGTCGAAGTCGCCCTTACCTTGATATCGACCTCAATGTCATCACGCACTGTTTAAACGACAACGTAACAATATTCATTGAGCACATAGGGGGTGGAGGGGGGATTGGTGGTGGATATGAGACGACTAACAACAGAAGAGTGGTGATTCACGACGAGCCAGGGGGATAAACGACTGAGTGGGGATGGAAGGGGGAAGATAGAAGAACGATGGGCATAGATGAGAGCCGGGGTGTTAACGTGAATACACTCAGTCGTAGCCCTTGTGGTACTCGACTGTATTGCTGTAGCGTACCTGTTAACGTGAATACACTACAGGGTCGTGTTTAGTACTTGTACAAGTCCATAACTATGGCTACAGGAACTCACCTCAGTCGTAGCCCTTGTGGTACTCGACTGAGGTGCAACTATGCTACACACGCCCTTCACGCGCCAGGCGCTACATCACGTGTCCGTGTCACCGTCCCACGTCAACACTCCCCCTGGGACGGGACGCTCATGTACAGTAGGTGTTTCTGTAAAGTAACGTAAGGTAAAGCTTTCGTAAAAATGTCTGCAAGGTTGGATGTTCCAGCAGGTGTCGTACACGCGAGAAGTTCGCAGACCGCTTGGCGAGCCCTTCTCCTCCTTTGCTATCCATCCGGATGACGACGGGGTGGGCAATCGGCAAGTAGATCTCGTCCATAAACTCCGATAACCAGCACGCGGTTTGCCCGGCATGAACCGCCGCGATGTATTCGGCCTCAGTCGTCGACAGCGCGACTACGTCTTGGCGACGCGAACTCCAGGATACGGGTCCTCCGGCCATCATGATGATATACCCGTGAGTCGAACGTCCGGTGTCGGGGCAGTCTGCGTATGACGAGTCTGTGTACACGGTTGGTTGTAGGGCATGTCCGTTTGGATTTGCATCACTGTTGCCTCGGTAAGTGATCCCATAGTCTAGCGTTCCTTTGATGTATCTGAGGACACGTTTTAGTGCGCGCCAGTGAGAATACTTCGGGTCGGCCATGAAACGGCTCAAGATCTGCACGGGGTATGCGAGATCAGGGCGGGTAGCGACCGCGAGGTACATGATGGATCCTAGCGCTTCACGGTATGGGATCGACTCCATTTGTTTGCGCTGCTCCTCGGTCATCGGCTCAGGGGACTTTGACAGCTTGGATCCTGGTTCGAAAGGCGTGAGTACTGCGTCCGCATCCTTCATTCCGAACCGCTCAAGCACCCGTTCTGCGTAGGCACGTTGCGAAAGACGCATCGTGCGCTGTTCACGGTTCCTTTCGATCAGGACGCCAAGCATGTACCGGAATTCTCCCCCTCCGCTGAGTCGGTACCTCGCGGATAGATCCTTCCGAACGGTCGCCAGGCCCTCAGTGCTGTCGGCTGCCTCCGTGATGTCGTCCGTATACGTGGCGGTGATTGCAAGGCCGTCGTCATCAAAGCGCGCTCGGACGCATTCGTCCTTCCGGGACCGCGAAAAACCGAGGTCTTCCCACGTGCGGTCGAGGTCCTTCCACCATTCGTTCCCCGACTGCATAAACCCATACAGCGCCCGTTTCATCAAGCATACGTGGTTGGGAAACTCCTTCGAGACAAATCCAGGAGGCTGCTCCATGTATATAGTCTCCTCCGGCGTCGCATTGAGGTAAGCCTTCTCGACATCATCCTGCCCCATCTCCATGTCCCGGACTGTAGCAATAGCGCACACGAGCCGCAGCGACTCGAAGCGAACGACCGACGCATGCGTTTCGAAGTAGTCGAGGCCAGGTATCTGCTGGAAGCCTTTCGCGACGAGTCTCGCCTTCGGTCTCCACGTCCCCTCATTGTCGCCTAGAAACTTTCGAGCATAGACCCATTTGTTACCCACGATGTTCATCCCTGGCTCTCGTGGTACTAGCACCCATGCTCCGATCCGCTCGAGTCCGCCAACTTCCTTCTCCATCTCTGGGATCCAAATCTCCGGCTCGTCCATCGCTTGGGGCATCGTTTCGGGTGTTGTACCGCCTCGGTAATGCAATCCACCTTCATCGACGCTCACAGCACGCTCCCCCTCGGCCACCATGGCTAGATAAGCACCTTCAGGACGAGGGATGTCAAGCTCTGCAGGTACGTCATCCGCCGCCCAAGCCTCGCCCCGTCTTCGCGCCTCCGATTCACGCAGATCTAATGCCTGTGACTCTAGGGCTTTCTGCGAGGGCATCTTCAGCCTTGTCGACCGACGGAGCAATGGTGGTGGTTGGACTTGCACGTGGGGGACTAGGTCAGGTTCCACCGGTGAGTCCGCGCGATCATCATCATTGTCGATCTCAATGACGAGTTCAGTCGCTACCTGTAGCGTGCGGTGGCCTGGTCCCTCTTCGAAGATCACGTCACGGCTTCGGATGATGCGCCCCTGAGGTCCGCTCGACGGGTCCCAGAGACGATAGTTCGCGTCTTCGGTGTATCCTACCATGACACACTTGATGGATTTGGGATCGAGTTTGGTGCGCGTCTCATCTGGTACCTTGGCCCACGCCACGCTCCCGAACGCGCGTAGGTGCGAGACATTTGGGACACGTCCATACCATGCCTCGTATGGGGTCTTCCCGCCTTGACGTGCCGATGGCGTCAAATTCTTGAGGTACATAGAAGTCACGTAAGCTTCTCCCCAGAGGTGGTTCGGGACCTTTGCGTCAAAGAGCATGGCGCGCGCATGATCGCCAATCGTCCGGTGTCCACGCTCGGCCATACCGTCCTGCTGTGGTGTGTACGGAGTGGTCCATTCGTGTGTTATACCATGCTCCTTCATGTACGCCTCCCACAGTACGTTCTGGAACTCCGGGCCGTTGTCGGTTCGGATTGCAATCAACTTCTTTCCCGTTGAACGTTCCGCCATAGTGTGAAACGCCTTGAAGCTCTCCAGCGTCTCCACGGCTTCTTTCGTCCGCAGGAGGTTCATGACGCCGAATGAGGAGTGATTGTCGTCAAACGTCATGCCGTGGTACGCGCCTCCAAGAGATGGCACCCGCGCTCTACCGGTGAGGTCGATCTCGACAAGTTCCAACACCTCCTTCTTGCGTTCAGACGGTTTGAAGGGCGCTCGAGGATGTTTGCCCTGGATGCAGTCCTCGCACTTTCCTGCGGGCATGCCTCCATCGACTTTCATGCCTTTGACTACCTCGTTAGACGCCATGGTCATCACGGTGCGCTCGCTGATGTGTCCAAATCGCCGGTGCCAGGTGTGTACGTTGGCCGACTTGTCGTTGGTGAGCGTTGCTAATGCGCGTGGGTCGTGTGTGATTTCAGATTTGGGTAGTGTCGCGAGCACCGATGCGTCGACGCGGTTGAACGCGACTGCGTACAAGTTGTTGCCACCCATCTGCGTGACCATCATTGTCTCGCCGCTCGTCCCTACAACGCGCATCTGCCCATTTTGAACCTGGATACTACATCCCGTGTTGTCGATACGTGACAAGGACACCAGGTTTGCAGCTAAGTCCGGCGTGTGTAGAGCGTTTCGGAACGCAATCACGGTCTGGCGCCCGTCGATCGTCACCATCGCGTGGACCGTTCCTACCCCGATGATTGTAAACGTCGCGCCTCGCTTCGCGCTGTTTCCAGTCTGCGGCGTGAGGGGTAGATAGTCGGTGAAGACATCGCGCTCAGTGAAGTAATGGTGGCTAGCCCCAGAGTCCAGGAAAGCGGAGAACGACGTTCCTCCGGCCACGGCGGATTGCCCTCCAGTATTCGCCGAGACGGTACTCGCTAGGAAGATGTGATAGTTGAACAATGGGTATGTGTCGGGCGCAGAGGTTGCCGCTGAGGTTGCGATGCTCGCGTTTGGCATCTGCGCAGGAGACTGGTTGGTCGGGGAAGGAGCAGATGCCTGGAGAGCCTGCATGGCAAGGTCCGCTGGCGATCCCTTCTTTGGTCTCGGTTGGGACTTCCAGTGTGTCGGCTGCTGGCCGGCTTTCCCTCCTCCAGTACAGTAGCATTGGTCCTTTGTGTGATTCTTCCACCAGCACCACGCACAGATGGCTGCTGCCTTTGCAGCTGTCATGAACGCTGACGTTCTCTCGGCCGGTACACCCGCTGCGTTACGAGTGTCACCAAAAGGGTTCTGAGGGCGTCCAGACTGCAGAAGTTCATCTTCGTATACCGCAAGGATCGTAGACATGACGTCTTCGGGATCGGTTCTTGTGAGGAGTGGAGTAGTGACAAGGCGCATTCCTTCGCCCATGGAGTGGCAAATGAGGATTGCGAACCTCGGGTCGGTCATGGTAGACCCAATGTCGCGGCAAGCCTTGCGTCGACGTCGCAGTTCGTCGAAATGAGAGTGAATATCCGTGCCAGGAACGTACTTGCACGTCTTCAGGTACTCCTCCGCATGCAACACTGCCAACTCGCTCCTCCTCTCCCTCAACCCCAACAGCGTGTTCCAAAACTCATGCGCCGTCATGGTGTCGGGATCCGCTCCGCAACCGGTGAGGTCTGTCATGTTCAGGGTCACGATCCCCTTCACGAGATCATCATTCCTCCTCCATTTCTCGATCGCCGCTGCTCCGTCGATTGTTGTGGTCGTCCCAGCTGTCGACGGCAACGTGGTCGTTCCGTCGAGGTGGCCGAGTAGCCCTTTGAGGCGAATGACCGTTCGAACACGATTCTTCCATTCCATCCAGTTTGTCCTGTTGAGTTGCTGAGACTCGGGGAACATGGGGATGTGGATTTTGTCCTTCTCTTCGCTCATGGCTGGGTGTATGCGGGTAAAACAGGGGTATATGCGCGTAAAACTGGGTGGTTGTTCCCTGAAAACGTCGTCGAAGTGCTTAGGACTATCGGGTGTAAGTTTGTTGGGTCGGGCTTAAGCAGCGATGCGTGGGCTCATAACCTGTTAACGTGAATACACTCAGTCGTAGCCCTTGTGGTACTCGACTGTATTGCTGTAGCGTACCTGTTAACGTGAATACACTACAGGGTCGTGTTTAGTACTTGTACAAGTCCATAACTATGGCTACAGGAACTCACCTCAGTCGTAGCCCTTGTGGTACTCGACTGAGGTGCAACTATGCTACACACGCCCTTCACGCGCCAGGCGCTACATCACGTGTCCGTGTCACCGTCCCACGTCAACACGGGGAAGGGGACTAATAGTACATGTCGAGCTGCAGACTGTCCGATAACACGAGCTACGATGAACTACACGAACCCACCGCGTGCCGGTGGCGAGTGCGTCTGACAGTCCAGCGGACCATGACGAGTCGTACGGAGCCTATACACCAAGGACATCAGTTGCGCGAGAGAGGAGACAGAGGAGAGGAGACGAACCAGAACGACAAGTGCACGAGCCCGTAGTCTAGACGTCGAGGTCGTGAGTTATGCGTGGAAAACATGAGATGGAAAAAGAGAGACGAACCGAAGTAGCGGTGCCAACAACCAACGAATAGATAAAGGAGCGCAGCGAAAGGAGAAGAAGTCGCAGAAACGGAAAGGAGCGTGGGGATAGGGGAGGGAAGAAGTCGCAGACGCAAATGAAACGAGACGATCTCGCGGGTGCCGACGATGTCGTTCTTGTCGACGACGAGGGGCCTAGGCGGCGGTGATGGTGGGTTCGAGATGGGCGTTGGGAAAGTGCTCCTTGATACGGGGCCAGAGCCAGAACATGGGGGTGACGTAGGTGACGTCGGACGTCTCCGTCTTGCCAGCTCCTCCGTTGAGAAGGCCTCCGATGCGACCGCGGCCGTCGACGACGATGGAGCCCGAGTCACCGCGGGCTGAGAACACGCCGGACTTCCTGTCGTAGTTGTACACGGCCCACTCCTTGGACTCGAGACCGGTGCCTTCGTCGCGAACGAACGAGGGGATGCCCGTGGCGCGTCCGATGGTGACGCCGGTAGCGTTGCCGCTCTTGATGACGAAAAGGCAAGGCTCGCGGTTGTGGTCGAGCATGTCGGGGCGGCGCATGAGCTCCTCACTGATAAAGCCGCTGAGCGGAAGGAGACGATCGGAGGGGTACTCGAAGGTGGGCTCCCCGTAGTCGCGAGGGTACATCTTTCGAGTGAATACGTCGGAGGGGATCTCCGTGCCTGGGAGTAATCGTCAGATTAGGCAGCCTGAAGCGAGATAAATCGAGAACAAATCGGAACTCACCGAGGTCCATGACGTTACCCTCGTAGGCCTTTTTGAACTTGGTCACGTCGATTTCAAACGCACCCCAATCCTCGGTGTAGCCGCCATCACCGACGCTGACGGCGGGGGAGCAGCGGATGTGGCCGATGACGCGCTGGCTGGGCGCACTCCAGTTCTGATCGACCTGCGCGTAGAACTCCTCGAGCTTCTCGATCGCAGCATTCACCTCCTCGACCTTCCCTTCGGCCTCTCCCAACTCTTTCTTAGCGTCCGCAGCCTCCTCGTCGTCCTCGTCGACATCACCCAATCTCTCTAATTTCCCCCCTAACCTCTTGACCGCCTTCTCGTAATACTTGAGCATGATGGCATGGTTTCCGATGCGGAGCTTGATGGAGTCGAGCAATTTGTCAAAAGCCCGAGTGCCGAGCAGTTGAACATCCTTGCGATCGGTGTTGCTCGCGAGGGTGTAGGAGTCGTTGGTATTGGCGTCGGTCTTGAAGAGGACGTGGTGGCATGTCAGACCTAGGACCTTGTCGCTCGTACCGCCCTCGGCGAAGTACAGACCCATGGTGCCCTGAGCGTCCGGCCTATCAGCCGCGGCGATGGAGAGAGAGAGTGTGGGGGTAAGGGGACTGCGGACGTCGACGGTGTGGTTGACGATGGAGACGTGGCGAAGAAGCTCCGGACCAACTGATCGCGTGTAGATCGACTCACGATACTCGACCTCGACATCGTCCATGCAGAAGTCCTGGAGAAGCGCCAGGATCTCTTGACTCGAGGTGACAGCTTGTGCGCCTTCGAGCGAATCGGGGAGAACGCCGATCCATATGACCACAGGCCCGACGATCTGCGTGTCAGAGTCGTCGTCGGTGACAAAGCGAGCCACGTCGATGGACGACCAGCGAATGCCCTGGACGTTCAGAAGAACCCGAACCTTGGGACCTAGTTCCTCCCAGACGTCATTGATCTGATGACCGAAGACGCCACGAACCTCCTTGAGCCTTCGGTACGCCTCAGGTCCTGTAGGCTTGACCCAGGGGTGCGTCTGGAGTCCGGTACGGTAGACGAGTTTCGGGGGAGACGGAGAGATGCCCGAGTAGTAGAACATGGCCTCATCCTTGGAGACGAGGAGAGGAGAGGAATGGTCCAGCGACGAAACACTGGAAGGGTAGTCGTCCCCGAGGCTGAGATTGGAGAAGTCGCTCTCCGTGGGCGAGTCTTGGGTGGAATCTCGTGCGAAGACGAGACAGGCTTGGACAAAGTCGGAAGAGATCACTAAACGAGTAGACGAGCAGTTCAGTGTAAGTTAGTAACAGGAGAAGGTGAAAGACTCGCTTATGATGGTTCGAGACGCTTGGTAGAGACGCTTGGTGGAAAGACTTGGTCGAGAGACTTGGACGAGTCGTTCCGAGGGGACGAGGGAGGGGGAATAAGAGCACCCTTATAACTCAACGAGACTTCACAGCATCCAGCCCAGACTCCTTCCCGCCCTCACTGCACGTGAACGCTCGGCCCGGGACTTCCGAACAAGGGCTCACGACTTGCAGTGAGGACTGGCACAACTGTGCCTTATGTCAGCAGAGAAGCATCAAGCCGCCCGCGCGCCGGGTCGAGAGCTGGTCGATGCCAAGTGTGGGGCTCTGCCTAATCAGGCAGGCTTCGCGTGCCCCTCCACGCGAGCCCGACGCGACGCGACGCGCTCCACGGTCCACCGCGTCTCGCTAAACCGCGTCCGCGGTCGCCAACGTAGCACCCGCAAATATGAATGAATATATCTCCTTGTTGCGCACTCGCGTTGACTAGCTGCGTCAGATGAACGCCGTTCTGAATGAACTAAGTGACTTTCTGTACCGCAATGACACATCCCTGCCACACATCCTCGTAGCCTTGGCTGCGCCGGAGAACTCGAGACACCCTCTTGCCTGGACCATACACCAATACCTCCCTGTGGTTCTGGATGCATTCGTCCAGTGCCCGGGGCCTACACCATTGCTGGATTGGGCAGTCCGCATCGCATCGAACATCTACCAATCCGAAATCTGCAAGCTTTCGCAGAATCAGCAGCTACATTTCGCTGCAAACTCTGCTTCGCCGGAGAAGCTCGAGACGTTCACTATACGTCAACTCGCGATGACAATGGAAAAGGACGCGCCGCATGTCTGGCGCCTGTTTGATGTTATGCTTGACGCGGACAGCGAGCTCGTGAAACTGCGCGAGCAGCGGCGTGCCAGACGCAAGGCTGCTTGCACAGAGAACCCGGCAAAGCGCCGCGCGCTTGTGGAGACGGAAGACGCAGACCTTGATGACGAGGAGGAGGTCTACTGGGCGGAACTTGATGTCTTCGAGGAGTTACTGTTCAGTGACGAGACGGCACGATCATCCTATGGTTCGGAATCCACTGCTAGGCCGACGGAGTCACCTGTACGTCCCGCCCGTTCAAAACCCGAGAGCCTGCGGACGGTAGTATGTTATCTCAGTTTGCCCGAAACAGAAATTATAGACTGACACGTACCGTTTGCATAATGGTAGCGGAAAGTATCGATTTTCAGCATGTTTACAAAGAGCTCAAATCAACGAAACAATGGCCTCCCAAGCATAATCGCTGTCTTCCTTCATGCCTGCAACACTCCCGATCGAGTCATTGAGATGCTGTCCCAACTCGGGCTCTCTATCAGCCCGTCATCTATCAATAGTGCCGTCAGTTCGCTCGTCCGCAAAGCCGAAACAAAACGCCGACAAGCTGGGCAGCAGCTGCTTACGGCGTATGCGTACGACAATTTCGATGTTGCGTTCAATGTCGGGACTCCCACGGTTGACAAGGGAGATCGGTCTCTTGCGCATTTGACGTCTGCAACCATGATCCCTCTTGCGCACGACGTCACGAAGGAAGACCTAACAGTCTCCGACGCGATTTGGGAGAAGAGCAGGTTCAACCTGAAGAACAGAAACTCGGTCAGCAACGGCAAACATACCTCGCACGATCTGCTGCATCTCCATCCCGAGGATGGCTCCCACTCCGATGCTGAGTGCCGCAATGCACGTACAGCAAGGAATACGTTTGGTCGATCGTTCGGCCGAAGAAGCTCGAGTGTGTTGTTCTTGCTGAGGCTGAGAGTGTCATAGATACCGTGGAGGATTGGCGGTGAAAGGGTAGCAGACAACAGACAGTAACGGACGTGAGGGCAGTGCGCGAGTAGATAGCGCAGACGCTTCAGATGTTTGTAGTCAGGGCGGAACGTTCCCCAGGTGCTGATACAGTGAGCTTCGTCAAAGACGATGGAGAGGAGTCACTGTGTGAAAGGTTTGTGGTCCCACAGACATTCGAAATGGCCAAACGGCTTCATGAGAACCTCTGGATTCACAACAATAAGACGATACTGTCCCGACTTCACTGCCTACGACACAATCAGAGATGAGACTGTACATCAATGTACTCTTCTATTCACATACCTTAGCAGTCTCCTCCGTATCATTTCGCCCTGAAATTGCAATGGAACTAATGCCAGCTTTCTCAAGCCAAGCAACAGTTTGAGATCCCAGGATATTCAGAGCAGTAACAACTATTATAGTCGAGCTCGAGCTAAACAGCAGGGGCATCATGAACGTTAGAGATTTCCCAAAGCCTGTACGTGCGCAGGCTGCAACGTTCAACTCGCCGCGGAGGATAGCAGCGCATATCTGAATTTGAAGGATGCAGGGCCGTTGACCGAAGGCCTCTATGGTCCTGCGACGGATTTCGCTGTATGACGGCTTGATTCAATGGAGGCACATGTCGCGGAGGGTAGATGCAGAACAGAGAAAATAAGGAAATATATTCGTCAGTGCTACGGGTGCTACGTTGGCGACCGCGGACGCGGTTTAGCGAGACGCGGTGGACCGTGGAGCGCGTCGCGTCGCGTCGGGCTCGCGTGGAGGGGCGCGCGAAGCCTGCCTGATTAGGCAGAGCCCCACACTTGGCATCGACCAGCTCTCGACCCGGCGCGCGGTGTCCTGAGCCAAAAGTGTTTGGCTCAAGGAACATGCACAGAGAATAGCCTAGACTCAAGCCCCAAGGATCCTGAATCAGCAAGAGCCCCAGTTTCTAGGAGACGCAGCCACATGGACCCCGATTACCAAGCATTCTAGGTTCACACCCCAAACTCAAGGACTGACTCATGCTGTACAAATGGCTGACTCATGCTGTACAAATGACTGACTCACACGGTGCAACGGCTGACTCATGCTGTCCAATGGCTGACTCATGCTGGTTGACGGATGACTCACACTGTGTCATGGCTGACTCATGCTGTGAAACAGATGACTCATGCTGTGAAATGGATGACTCATGCTGTGAAATGGATGACTCAAGCTGTGCAGATGGATGACTCAGGCTATGTATCCTTGGATGACTCAGGCTGTGTATTGGACGACTAAGGGTTTGTCAGCTCATGTAATTAGTATTAGATCAGCCTGTTCCCCATGTATATAAGGACTCACGGCGCAGGGAGCAGGCAAGCAAGTACGTAGGAGAGCAATCCCCCCGGCAACTCGTGCCCCCTTATTGCCCACCTCACTGAGTAGTTCGCAAGCTGCTCCCTAGCCAAGCAATTTAGTATCGGTAGCCCAAAGTCAACGTGTGACTGTAAGCTTCTGCTAAGTGCTACACTAGTGCTCTTGTTTGGGTAAGCTGTGATCCATAACCAGCAACTTCATTCTCGTCTAGCCACGCTCGTCTCTCAAGTCCAAGATCAGCCTCACGTCAAGAATACTCGCCACGCTCGCCTATTGTCCCAAGATCATTTGAGCAGTCAACCTGCTTGTAGTAAGTACTAACTGTGCCTACTGATCTATCTTTGCAGAACACTATAGTATCTCTTGTGTGTTTCCCCTCCACAACGAACAACTGTGATAGCCCGGTATTACTGCCATACCCGGTGAACCGCAGCAGAAACCATTTCTGACCTGACATCAGTGGAGCCCACCGCGAGGGGGACCATTATCACTTGAACCATACTATAACTGTAAGGATTTACTGGTAACAGTACATCACTACAGTCTGGCTAGCTCAGTCAGTTCGCCCCTTGGGATCACGTCCAATCCAACGCACGTCCACGCCTCTACGTCACGTACTCGCCCACTCGATATCTCTAAGGATCAAGTCTCAGCAATCATGGCTACTACAACTGGTGTAGCTGGCTTGCCTATGCCTGGTAGCAAATGTGCTCCCAGGAAGTTTAAAGGAAGGTACTCTGAAGTCAAGTCCTTCCTTCAACACTACGAACGTATCTGTACCAAACTCGGAATCATCAACGCCAAGGACCTTATCGACAATGTCACTCAGTACTGCAGCCGCCAAGTCCGTCAGTTCATCGAGAGCCTACCCTCATATGAGGCCAAGGATCCAAACTGGGAAACTCTCAAGAAAGATGTTCTCACGTACTTCGATGCTGATCGGGATGACAAAAAGTACAAGGTCCGACACCTGGAATCCTACGTCCTGGAAGCCCGCAAGAAGTCAACCATCAAGACCCTAGGAGCATGGAGGGAATATACAAGGAAGTTCCTGACTATCTCCGGATGGCTGAAGAAGAATGGTCGAATCTCCGTAGATGAAGAAGCTCTCTACTTCTGGAAAGGAATCCCGCGTAAATTCCGCCAGACTCTGGAACCTCGACTCTTAGCATCTAAGCCCACCTATGATCTATCAAAGCCATTTAGTATGACTGAGGTAAATCAGAAGGCTGAGGCTTTGCTCCAACGCAACCGATTTGACGCCGACCGACTGCCATCCGATGATGAGGATGACTCAGACGAAGAGTCAGAATCAGATGATAGTAGCTCGGATTCATCTGATGATTCAAGCAGTGAATCAGAAGAGGATATCAAGTCAAAGAAGAGTTCACTCAAGAACAAGAAGCGCAAGCTTACAAGAAAGAAGCACTCGAGCAAGAAGAATGATACGGATGAGGATGAAGACACGGCTGATCTGAAGAAAGCACAAGCTGCACGTCGCCGAGCAGCTCAGGATGAGAAGAAGAAAGCCAATGAAGTGGAGGAACTCATCCGACAGATGAACAAGATGTCCCTAAGTGACCCTGAGTATGGTGTTCTGTATTTCCGTGCATGCACCATGAGTCCCTTAGCTGCCTCAGCAATCCGGCCTCCGGTCTTAGGCTCATCTACTCAGAGAAGTCCAACATCCAATGCGTTCACAAGTCCGCAATCAAACCCGTCAGCAGCTCCATCTCCTACGCAACCAAGTGCTATCCGACCTCCCATGAAGTGTTACGGCTGTGGAGGAACTGGTCATGGCATTGGAACATGTGCTGAAATCAACACCCTTATGGCTAAGGGAGTGATTGCACGTGATGCATCAGGGCGGCTGGTCATGAAGGATGGTTCACGCATCTTCCGTAACATGGACGAGACTTTTGTTTCGGCCATTCAACGGCAAACTGCGCCCACAGCACACTACATTACCACAGAGCCAAAGGTATCCTACTACGCTCAGGCAACAATTGAAGAGTACGAGACAGAGGAAGAGCAAGGGAATGTCCATGTAGCAGACGAAGAAGACTCAGAGAACACATTCAGCTTTGCTGGAGCTGAACGTGGCACTACCTCAACTCGGAATGCCCGTGAACGGGCCACGAAGGGTCCACTCATACCACCGGTATCAGTTCAAGAGAAGATCAACAAGCCACAAGCCACGCAGGAGCCAAAACGTGACAAACCACCACACCTGATTTCACCACCCCAGCAGTCTCCCGACGCGACGCGCAGCTCTGCACGCCTGCGAGGAGACAAAGGACCACCTATCCTGCAACATCCTGGTGATCGTGCGACACAGCCAACAGTGCCGACCGAACACAACCGTAGAGAGATCCCCACCACGCCCAAGCAACCTATTGATGTCACTAGCCGCCAGTTTGATGCAGACGACGACGACGAGATCAT
This sequence comes from Rhodofomes roseus, assembly GCF_022264815.1. NCBI lineage: Eukaryota > Fungi > Basidiomycota > Agaricomycetes > Polyporales > Fomitopsidaceae > Rhodofomes > Rhodofomes roseus. The sequence goes on along the minus strand of NW_025952960.1, from coordinate 1,593,509 downwards.
GGAAGATGTCTCGCCGCCGAAGCAATCATCCACTCAATCACGCACTACAGACGATACAACGAAACGTACAGAGTCTGCGAAGGCAGAGACACCAAAGCGCACTCCACGCCAGAGTCAAGTACAAGCACAGGTTGATACTTGGCATGTTCTGGGGAAAGTTCTCAATACTCCAGTAACACTACCAGTCGGGGAGATCTTTGGTATCTCAAAGGAGATGTCCAGCCACTTACAAGAGGTGCTTAAGCCGAAAGCTCCTCCAAAGAACATCGTCGCCGCCGCGTTTGGTCCTCGCTCGAAAGGAGCTTTAATCTATCTACGAATGGAGGTAGATGAACGCCCCGTTACAGCAATCATCGACACGGGATCTCAGCTCAATATCGCAAGCAGGAAGCTATGGAAGACTCACCTAAATCGACCAATGGACATCGCCCGCTCGTGTCAGATGAACGACGCGAACGGGGGAGCCGGAGCGCTGCGTGGACTAGTCGAGAACGTTCCCCTAACTTGCGGGAACGTTCGCACCTTCGCTAACCTCTACATCGGCGAACGCGTTCCGTTCGACTTGCTGCTAGGACGACCTTGGCAGCGAGGAAACTATGTGAGCATCGATGAACGAGTGGACGGCACTTACCTTATGTTCAAGAACCAAGACCTCGAGGTTCAGCACGAGATCTTAGTCATGCCCGATGGATATGACCCGGCTTGGTCATACGAACCGGCGGTATGGTACGCCAACGGCGAGGACCCTCCGAACAAGACGGACGTACCCTTGAATGTTGCCGATCACACAGCCACTGCGAAACCACACTCAGAAGACACAGAGTCAGGAGAAGATAAGCATTTAGACTCACCAAGAGACCCCGATCGACCGGCGGAAGCCGACGGACAGTTTGTAAGCATACTAACTCGCCCGCTGTACGGTCTTGCACGATCGGCGAAGTCTGCAAGCGAGACAGGTCAGACGAGCGAAGGAAAGGGTCCAGAATGTGAGAACCGAAGAGTAAGCCACTTACCAATGGTCCTCGCAAGCACCACACACGCCGTCACCCGACACACGACACTCACGGCCCCGACGGACACGGCTCACCTGAGCACTGAGAGCATCATGCTCTGTGAGAACCAGGATATCAATGTGCCTGGTGATCGACGCCTCGACTGCGAGACGGACAGCTCGGATCCCCGAATCAAGGCGAGGGAACAAGACACTGTAAGCCAATCACAAGCAGACGGCAGAAAGGGGGGGCTGGACTCACCAGAGATATCAGTCAATGTCCTAATGGCTTCCCTTACTGACAAACTCCGTGCCTTATCCCTGCAATCTGCCGGCGACGCGTCACGACGCGTTGAGCAGAACGGGACTGGAATGGCTGAACGGGACCGGCGAGGCGAGCGGACGTGCTCGTGCTCACGTTTACGACACGAACCGACTCCGTGCAAACGCAGCACGCACGCGATGAATGACCCAGAAGAGGACGTCAGCAATCGACCTAGCGAGAGCAAAGACTCACCCTCGATTTCGGACCCTATGACGACCACTCCCCTCGACCTAGCCTTGTTGAACTAGGAAGGCGCCTACCGGGCTGCCGGGTTCAATCACAGGCCGGACCGGTTCTATGGGAAGCTCCGGGTCCGTGATGTCATCTATGATGTCATCTGTGTGTTATCACATGGCTACGCCACATACCTTGTATGTCGTGGGAACGTACTATACAGTAGCTTAGATAAGCGGTCTCCTCATGTATATAAGGACCCCAGTAGCGTAGCTCAATCCCCAGTACCTTCAGTCGAAGTACTTGCGTGTGCATCAAGCATCAGCAACCTTGCAGGTAAGTTGTGAGGGCGCACCACTGCGTGGAGCTGCCTGCTCAACAGGTTATGAGCCCTGGTCACTGCCTGAGTACTGCGCCTTACTGGCTGCGTCTCAGTGTGCGCACCAGCTTACCTGTGGCTTCGCCTTAGTGGCTTGAAGCCAGGGGGGGACTATGCGCGTACATCGCTGCAGATCTTAGCGCAACTCTGTTGCTGCTACCCCCAGCACATGCACCATAGCGGTGGTTGCGCCTCTAAGGCTGCACTCGTCATTGAGTAGAGGGCTGACGACATTGTTGTCAGTATTCCCCATTTACCAAGTTTATCACTTCAAACCCTCTACCAATGGCCTCCAACACTCTCTTCACCGCTGTCCCCATCCTCGATGGCTCCAACTACCGCGCCTGGGCTGAATCCATGTCAGCCTTCCTCATGGCGCAGGAGGTCTGGATAATTGTCAATTCGACCTGGCCCCAGCCTACTCTGGACACAGAGAATCCCTCAGTCTACTACGAGTGGCTGCAGCGCGATCAGAAGGCACAGGGGTCGATCCGTCTTCGCCTGACGTCGTCCGTCAAGGCGGCTGTCAAGAACAAGACGACCAGCAAGGCCCTCTGGGACGAGCTGAAGGCGCTCTATGACAAGCAGACCCCCGCCGGTGTTTACAAGGAGTTTAGGACAGCGATCAATGCTCGGATCCCTCCGAACGAGCACCCAAACCCGACGTTCGCTAACATCGCAGCTGCGTTTGACAAGCTTGCGGGCGAAGGGATCGACATCCCCGCTTCACTGCGGGCGATGATAGCGCTCAATGCGCTGCCCTCCCGGTACGACACCGTCGTCACCACGATCCTCCAAGCCAAAGAGCTTACGGAGATGAAGATCGACTACGTCCGGGAGTCTGTCGTCATTGCCTACGAGCAAGGCGGCAAGCAGGCGTCATCTTCGCAGAGCGCGAAGAAGATCTCCGCCGTTAAGCGTAAGCACGGCGAACCAAACTTCAACCAGCAGCAGCAGCGCCAGGATGGCAGCAGCAGCAGCGGTGCGAAGGAAGGTCAAGGCAAGGGCAAAGGCAAGCAGCGCGGTAAACGCAGCGGCAAGCAAGTTAAGTCCCGCGCCAACCAGGGAGATCATACGGACCATGCGCATCTCGCCTCGCAGGCGTCGATAGCGGGTCCTACCACCTCCAAAGTCGTCGAGATAGCGCCTTCGGGCAGCAAGTCTCACACCGTCACCACCCGCCCCGCCAAAACCGGCCACAGCAAGAATGCTCACCGGTGGCTAAAGAGTGCCCTCGAGCTCGCCAAAGACATCGACATCTCTGGCACCTCACAGCGTCTCACGACGTTGTCTGAGGTCGTTGACAATTCCGCTCGGATTGAGGAGTACCTCTCCGACTCGGAGTCAGAGTCTCGGGCGTCCAAACGCTCTCGTCATGGTTCTGAAGTAGGCCATGCGATCGACGCGATCATGGACGGGACGTACAACTCGTACGACGAGGACGAAGGTCCTACGACTCAGGATCCACTTGATTGGGGATCAGACGGTCAGTACGACATCGATGACGAGCTGGCTAACGCCGCCGGCTTAGGGGAGGACTTTGATGCTGGGTCAGTCCTTTCAGCTTCTATTCCCAAGCGACCTACTAACCCTGCGCTTCATACAGCCGCATGTAGTAGTAGACGCACTAGGTCTACTTTAAAGAGACGTAGTATTCGCAGTCGTAGTCGCAGTGTAACGAATGAATATATCAGTAGTTCGTTGCACAAATCAGTTGGTTGTCGGCATTCGCGCGATTTCGCTGCGTGCACCAAATGTAAGGGAAAAGCTAAGGCTTGGCATGAACCAGAGCTGGTTGAGTCGTCAGACTCCTGGATGTTGGACTCTGGAGCATCATTACATTTTTCCAACAATTTAGATGATTTTGCTGAGATTGAGGACCTCAGTGAGCCAATCGTCTTGTCGACCGCAAACGGCTCTGCCGTATGCACAAAGCGTGGGACAGTCTTCTTGAACTTCGAGAATGACGATGGTAGTCATACAACGACCAGATTATTCCCCGTTTATTACTTCCAAGGTCTTCATCAACGTCTCCTATCCATGGGAACGTTCCTCCGTGAAGGAATGACAGTGCGCGGTGGTGCGCAGCACGTCGACCTCTATGAACAAGGAGCGCGTGAACCACTATATGTGTTCAAGCCGCGGCACCCTAGTTCGACGATATTCGAAATACAGTCCTTGCCTTCACAGGACGCAATGAGTATCCATCAGACAGTTTATTCTGTCGACTACCACACTATGCATCGCCGCCTAGGACATCCTTCTAAGGACGTACTACGGCAAGCACAGAAACACACCGAGGGTTTCCCACCTTCGATAGAGTTCCCTAGGGAGGATCCTATATGCCCAGGATGCGCGGAAGGGAAAATGCATAACAAAGCATTCCCGCCATCTACGTTGAGAGCGACAGAGCCCTTCGAGCTCATTCACTCTGATGTGAAGTCGTTTCCCATCGACTCCTACCATAAGTATAGGTACTACATCCTGTACTATGATGACTACACTTCCAATGCATGGACAGTGAATCTGCGCAACAAGAGTGCTGCGATCACGGCCACGCGCCAATTCTTAGCCATGGCCAAAAACCAGTACGGCAAGAAGGTTAAGAAGTGGATGTCAGATGCTGGGGGAGAATACAAGTCCGAAGCATTTGACAAAATGCTGAAAGACGAGGGTATCCAGATCCTGCAAAGTTCGCCGCACACTCCTCAGGAGAATGGCAGAGCTGAGCGACTCAACAGGACTATAATGGACAAAGCTGAGGCCATGCGCCATGAAGCGTGTCTACCTGAATCCTGGTGGGAATTTGCGGTTGAGCACGCTGTTCATCTCTACAACAGGACACCTGTCCGACGTCTCAAATGGCGTACCCCCTATGAGATGTTAAATGGCGAGGCTCCCAGCATCAAGCACCTAAGAATATTTGGGTGCGGCGCATATGTATTCATACCGAAAGATGTGCGCCAGAATACACTATCTCGGAAATCTGAGTTAATGGTGTACCTCGGAGTTGCCCCTGGTGGGCATGGGGCGCGATTCATGCGCAGCCCTAATAATGTGCTTTACACTTCATCGAACGCTCTGTTTGATGAACTCATGTTCCCTAAATGCCCGGACATGAAACGGCGAGGCAACACTAGGTTGCAATCTGCACCTAGACCTGACCAAGCGGGTCGCCAACCCACTTCTCAGGAGAATTATGATAACGATGACAACGATCATCCCTCTCATCACCTTCCAAAGGGAGCGGACAATGAGCGTGACGATGCTCAGGAGCAGCCTAGGGCGCCCAGTCCAGTTCCGCCGCCTCAACCTCCGGAAGAGCCAGCGCGCGATGATGCGCCGCGGCGCTCAGGGAGAGAGCGGAAGCCAGTAACCCGCCCAGGGAATGTCTATGGGGAAAAACGGACCCCCGTAGAAATATACAAAGAGATCGAAAAGAAGGGGCAATGGAAGAAGATTGTCGGAGAAGAGCCGGGTAGCTCCCGCTCTCAACCGCAGTCAAGGCAGCAACCGGTTCCCGGACCTAGTTCTGCGCCTGATCCACAGCCAGACCAACCTTCTGGATCCTCCTCGGGCTCTGACGACGACGAAGTCGAAGAGTTACTCATGGCACAACTATGCCGGGAAGGGGGAGTAGGATTGGTTAACATGCTGCTTGCAAAAGCGCTACCACTAGTTGACCAAGATTCTCCGAAGTCCAGCGTACGCGAATGGACATTCCGTGATATCTCGAAGCTACCTAAAGAGGAGCAAGAGAAGTGGAAAGCTGCATGTCGCGAAGAGTTAGAGGCTCTGCGCAAGCGTGGTGTTTACGAGTTGGTTGACCGTCCTAAGGGACGTAGGGTTACCAAAAACCGCTGGGTCTTCGACGTCAAAACTGACGGACGAAAGAAGGCTAGACTAGTCGCAAAAGGCTACTCCCAGATTGAAGGCCTCGATTACGATCAGGTTTTCTCTCCAGTCGTTCGCTTTGAGACCGTGCGCCTTATACTCGCGCTAGCTGCGCTCGAGGGCATGCACATCTCCGGACTCGACGTCCGTAATGCGTACCTCTATGGTAAACTCGACGAGGAGATTTACATGGAGCAGCCTGAAGGCTTTAAAGTCAAAGGCCAAGAGCACAGAGTCCTCCGGCTATTGCGTGCTCTCTATGGACTCAAACAGGCAGGGTTAGCGTGGTGGCGCACCCTAAATGAGTCTCTCAAGGAACTCGGCTTTACACGCCTTGTATCCGACGCCGGAATTTTCATCTATAAGACGAAAGATGGACGTTTCGTCCTAGTCATAGTCTATGTGGATGATGCCCTATTTTGTGGCAAAGACAAGGCCCTTGTAGCCAAACTCAAGAACCGCTTCATGAAGAAGTGGGAGTGTCGCGACCTAGGCGACGTCAAGGAGTTCTTGCGTATGCGCATTACTCGGAAAGGCGACGAGATTCATCTCGATCAAACTGCCTACCTTGAGACTGTGCTGCAGCGCTGCGGCATGCAGAATGCAAAATCTGCGCCTACTCCACTCCCTGCGGGTTACAAACCTGAGCCACACACTGGCCCAGTTGATCCTGCACTTCGAAGCCGGTATCAGACCGTCATCGGCTCCTTGCTATATATCATGCTCGGAACTCGACCTGACATCTGCTTTGCCGTGACTAAACTCGCGCAACAAGCTGCGAATCCGTCACAGGACCACTTGGACAAAGCGCTATATATCTGCCGCTACCTCGTGGGTACCAAGTCCTATGCGCTTGTATACAGCGGCAAATCTGGACAAGGTGTCTCGGCATGCACAGACTCTGACTGGGCCAATGACCCAGAGATGAGACGGTCTCAGAGTGGCTACTTTATGAAGTTGGCGAACGGAGTGTTCAGTTGGCTGTCTCGACGGCAAAAGACGGTTGCACTGTCTTCAACTGAGGCTGAATACATGTCGCTCAGCGACTGTAGCCGCCAAGTCGTCTGGGTTAAGATGCTCCTCAAGGAGATCGGTTACCTACTTGGCGCACTCCCTATCTGCTCGGATAACCAAGGAGCGATATTCATCGGCTCCAACCCTGTAACTGAGAGGCGGTCGAAGCACATCGACATACGCTACCATTACATCAGGGAACTGATTGAGGAGAAGCAAGTCGAGCTCTTCTACATCAGTACCGATGAAAATCCAGCAGACCTGTTCACCAAGAACTTAGGCCGTGTCAAATTCCTTAAGTTTAGAGGAATGCTCGGACTTAGATTCTATGAATCGTCCTAGAGCACCATCGGCAGCGTTATGCGCCTAGTACGCTTATGTGAGTCTACGACGCACTAAGCGAGGGGGAGTGTTGAACTAGGAAGGCGCCTACCGGGCTGCCGGGTTCAATCACAGGCCGGACCGGTTCTATGGGAAGCTCCGGGTCCGTGATGTCATCTATGATGTCATCTGTGTGTTATCACATGGCTACGCCACATACCTTGTATGTCGTGGGAACGTACTATACAGTAGCTTAGATAAGCGGTCTCCTCATGTATATAAGGACCCCAGTAGCGTAGCTCAATCCCCAGTACCTTCAGTCGAAGTACTTGCGTGTGCATCAAGCATCAGCAACCTTGCAGGTAAGTTGTGAGGGCGCACCACTGCGTGGAGCTGCCTGCTCAACAAGCCTCTCAGCACAGCCTCGACCCTCCGACTAACCCGGCAGTGCTGCAAAAACGGGGATATGACGACGGGACTGGGCTAGCTGGAGAAGGAATAGGACGACTGAGGATAGGGGAGGTGAGACAAGACCGGAAGAAAGTAAGAGTCAGACGGACACTTACCGATAACGCGCGCATACGAACACGGAAGAGCCAAGCAACCGAGAAGATAAGAAGACAGCACGACCGCAAGGCCGCGCGTCGAGCATCAGTGAACGCGACGAAGAGAGGGACGCGCGCGCGCAAGAGGTCGCCACCGAAGGTTGGAGTTACCAACGCAGCGGTAACCAACCAATGGGGCGCGGACTTAACGGTGCAGACGCGCCCGGGCCTGTACAGCTTCGATCACGATCGAGCGCCCGGGGCGGTAGCGCTTGAACCTTGGGCGCGTGCCACGTCAACCGACCTCCCTCCCGCCACCCTCGTTCTTCGTCATGCAGCCTCGACCTCCCTACCTCACTCTGAAGTCCGGACCCTCGGATTTACGAACACGGCCGCCAGGAGACACTTAGCAGGAGCTTTACCAAGAAAGCGAGGACTTAGCGCGACAGGATGGGCTATAGGTGAGCCCCCTACTACGTATATAAGCTCCTCGAATGGACTCGACGGAATCCCCGTCCTCGCCCCGTCTGCCCCGCCTGGCTACGACACGCCCCTCATGTCCGCACCCATCAACATCCCACGTCACACGGTAGGCACCGTCTACACTGACGTCTCGCCCTACGAAGAAGTCGTCCGACCGGACCCTACGCTTCCTCGCGGGTATGTTCACCCGTCCGTGCTCGCTCACCTAATGCGTGAAGACGAGGTGAGCACCGATCGCGTCTACCGTCGTGCATCGTGCGTCCTCGGCAGCCTGCACTGCGTCCAGCGGGGCAGCTTCGAGGACGAACATGGACGCTGCACGATCTTCACGTGCCGCGACAGCTCACTCGCCCTCCAGAACCCGGACGAGCTCGGCACAGGCATCGCACAAGGTGACGCAACCGTCTACTTTCGGCAGGGCGATCGTCGTCCATCTGATCGCTTCCTAACGTCCACCGTCTACGCTCGGGACTCTTCGCCACGCTCTCTGCGCGGGGCTGGCTACACCGACCACCTGGAGCCTCGCCCTCCTCGACCGACTCCCTACTCCCAGCCCAACCTCCCTCCTACGCCAGTCACGCCGCGCAACCACGGACGACGCAACCATGCGCGTCGCGCGGCGCAGTCAATGGTTGCGCCGCGCACCACAACTACCATGCACGCTCCGCACGCGATCGGTGTCGGAGCACCCCCGTACCACACCAGCGCCTTCGACCGATACGCCTACCAGCCGTCAACATTCCCGACCCCTTATAGCTCCACCATCCCGGAACGAACGACAGACCCGCGTATTGCTCTCGCCGAGCGCCGTGCACGCCAAGATCAACTGACCGCCCGGCCTCAACAGCCGTGGTCGTCGTATGTACCTCCACTCCCCTCCCTGACGCGGATGTACCCCTACCACGACGACGTGGCAGTACTGCGTGCTGCGGCTGTCGGCAGCGCTGCTGGCTGCGCGGCTGTCACCTCTTCGTCAACCCTGCCGCACACGTCGCCTGGCCCGGCGGCACCGGCCCCGTCGTCTGCGTCCTCTGCCCTTGCTCGATCAACCTCACCTCGTCTACAGTACCCGCCGAGCCGCGCGGCCAGCCCGTCCACTCCCGCAACATCGCCTCCCCCTCTGCAATCACCATCGCCACTAACTCTACCCTCGGCGCTGCAGCCCATCAAGGCGATCAAGGATGTTACAATGGAGGAAGACGGCTTCGAGTTTCTGGACCCGGCCGAGACGAAAGCCAAGGCCAGGGAGCTTGCAAGGGAGGAAGGTGAGCACTCGCCGACCCCTGAAGAACGCGCACGCTGGGCACGCGCCGACGAACTCGACTCGGACACAATCGTCATCGACGCCGAGGACCTCCCGAACGCGACGCTTCGGAAGGGGAAATCGACGACCTCGTCGCCGCAACCCGACAGCAAGCCGGCCCAGACATTCCGCGAGCTCCTAGCCAAAGTCTCCGAGGAGTACGAGCCTCACAACGAGGCAGACTCGTCTTACGAGACGGACGATGCAATGACGTCCAAGGTACGCCGCTATCCCGACATGGAGATCCTCCTCCATAAACTAACGGATGCGACCACCTCTGCCACACACCCCATGGATCGATATACCATCGACATCGTTCGCATCGCGCTCGTTAAGGCCTACCGCGCGGTACGTGCGCGTGCTCGGCGTGAGGGTCTGGCTGATTTCCGACAGCAGCAGACAGCGAAAAGGACGGGCAAGAAAACATCCAAGAAGCACAACCGCTGCGCCCGCAAACCGTCCGAAGATTCCTTTCGGACCAACCATCTTCTGCACGAGAAGGAACGCGAGGGCTTCGGTGAGCTCCGAGCCTTCTTCTCGGGCCGACGCACCACTGACCCTCAGCGCCAAATCGACGACACCGACACCGTCCTCGCGCTCATCGACGTCGCACTCGCCTTCGACCCGACTCATGAATATGCGCTTGTCCTGCGCTCGCTGTGCATGCGCGGCGACTTCGGCGGCCCAGGCGAGTACCCGGGACACTAAAGTTAGCAAGCTCGAAACTGCCCTTGCTCTCCTGTACGTCGTGACAGGATCTTCGCGGTATCTAGTCACTGACGTTACGGAACAGCGAGTTAGCAGACGGCTAGCCCACCCTCGGAATATTCACGACACACGGCCCCTCAAAAGGCTGGCTCTCCGCCAGCCACCCCCAATAGATGTGCTTTCTGTTTGCCCTCACGTGTATTCATCTATTCATCTTCTGCTGTATCCCTATGCCTCGGTAACGGTCTCGGTCGCTCATCCAGATTTTCGTTCAGATTATATTGGTTTTACTCTACCTACACATGATTCCGGAGCACTGCGACACACGCTAGAGTGTCTCGCAGCGCACGGCATCTTCGTTTCTCGACTCAATTCGATGTGGTTCCTCCCCTATGCTTCCCTCTTTGCTCTTTTGTTCCTGATACGACATGGCCTCTGTACTATAGGTTCTCATCCCAGTCTCTCAATGATAGATTTCCCCCCTGTTACGTTCTCGTTACTGTATTCTCTGCCTTGTGTTCTGCGTGGTGTACGACTTACTGTAGAAAAACCCCCGAAAAGCCCCGAATATAATCCGTATATTCGGTACTTGCTCGGGTGTGATGAGCTAACTCCATCAACAAGAAGCATACAACTACAACGCAAAATCACGCACCCGATCTCTGCTCATTCATACAGCATGAACGAGACTAGTGATTGTCACGTCAGCCAGCCGAATTACTCGCGAAGACATCTAATAACCAACGTACCTTCCACGACCAATATCAGTGTCACGCCTCAAACCTTCGCCCTCGAGCACCGAGCCTGCGCAGGTGCAGGCAATTGCGCGAGCTGGTTCATCACTGGAAACATATCGCCGTCGCGGAACGCAACACTCTGTGGTAGTCGCGGCAGCTTACACATTGTAATCATCGACCGGTCTTGCGATCGTCTCGGCCCACTGGTAAACACAGACGTTAGTACTCAACAAATACTACGCAACGCACCTATGAAACCGGCCCTACACCAACAGCTTCAACCCGAGCGAACCGATGTGTCGGAACGTGAGGCGAGTAGCCAGCGCAACCAATGCGCATTCCCTTGTGACGGGGTTGACGATGAAAAGTACGAGCCAGATGAGATACAAGAGAACACGGGCGCGAAGAAGATGGAGTGCGGAATGTTCGTTGGATTGATCACTCTCAGCGAGGAGGAGGACGAGCGCGACAGCGAGAGCGAGGTCGTGTTGGCCGAAGACCGAGACGCGCTAGCACGTGCGCTGGAGTTAGACGCCGATGAGGAGCTACTTGCCTTCTATGGTAACGACGTACTTGCAGCTTACAAACGCGTCGACCGACGAGTCAAACCCGTCCCCGGTGTATTCCCTGAAGATGCACGCGTTGAACGACGCTTCCCTGAAGACCCACTCGCATCGTTGGCGCCATTAACGATGCATCCGCCCGATTTCAAACCCGGGAAACACCTAACTCGGGAACGTCTTGATGAAATTAACATCAACTCGCAGGGATTTCTCTGGCCAGAAGAAGAGAAGCTATTCGAACATATCCTCCGCCTCAATGAGAACGCACTTGCCTTTGAGGAATCACAACGTGGAACATTCAGAGAGGATTATTTCACACCGTACATCATTCCGGTCGTCCCGCACGAGCCATGGGAATATGCAAACATTCCCATTCCGCCTGGCATCAAGGAAAAGGTCATTGCATTGCTCAAGGAGAAAATCTCAGCTGGTGTATATGAGCCTAGCCAGTCATCATACCGGTCCCGATGGTTCTGTGTTGTCAAGAAGAACGGAAAGTTGCGCATTGTCCACGATCTGCAGCCACTCAACAAAGTAACCATCCGCGATGCTGGTCTACCTCCAAAGGTAGATGAGTTTGTGGAGGACTTTGCGGGACGAAAGTGCTATACTGTCTTTGACTTGTTCTGGGGCTTTGATGCTCGAAAGGTACACCCCATGAGCAGGGACATGACATCGTTTCAGACTCCGCTAGGACTGGTGCGCATCACATCGCTGCCTATGGGGTTCACCAACTCTCCTGCAGAATTCCAGACATGCATGGCCTTCATTCTTCAGGACGAAATCCCTTCCACAGCCAACATATTCATCGATGATCTGCCAATACGAGGACCTGCAACAGACTATCCAGATGAGAACGGAGACCCAGAAGTACTCCATGAGAACCCAGGAATCCGACGGTTTGTCTGGGAACATGCCAATGATGTTCATCACATTATGCACCGAGTGGGACATGCAGGAGCAACATTTGCACCTAGTAAGGCTCAGATCTGTTGCCCTGAAGTGGTCATCGTAGGACAAAAATGTACCCCCGAAGGAAGGCTCCCTGAACCCAACAAGGTTGACAAGATCCTCAACTGGCCAGTACTCAAGAATGTTCACGACATCCGCGCTTTCATGGGCCTATGTGGCACTGTTCGCATATGGATCCACAACTACTCCAAAGTTGCTCGTCCATTGACTCAACTCTTGCACAAAGATGCTGAGTTTGAATGGACTCCGCTCTGCCAGGAAGCCTTTGATGCCCTCAAGACAGCTGTCATCTCAGCACCAGCACTTCGCCCAGTTGACTACAGCACCGACAATCCAGTAGTACTCTCGGTGGATTCCAGCAAGTATGCAGTCGGATTCATCTTGTCACAATATGATGAAGCTGGACGCAAGCGACCTGCCCGGTATGGATCCATACCCATGTCGGAACGGGAATCACGCTATTCGCAGCCAAAGTTGGAACTATATGGCCTGTACCGCGCACTCAGAGCATACCGGCTATATCTCACTGGAGTCAAGAACTTGGAGGTTGAAGTGGATGCTAAGTACATCAAAGGAATGCTGAATGAACCAGACCTACAACCTAATGCCACAATCAACCGATGGATACAAGGTGTTCTCTTGTTCACATTCAAACTCATTCATGTGCCCGCGGAACGACATCGAGGACCCGATGCTCTGTCTCGACGCCCCTTAGGAGAAGGAGAGGAGGTTGAAGAAGATGATGACTCTTGGCTGGACGACATAGCCTTGTATGCGGAGATCCGCGACCGTCAGAACAAATGGAGCAAGCCTCAAGACCAGCCATATGAAGCACTGCTCAGCGCAAGTCATGCTGATGTGTTCATCTCAGCTAATACCAAGGCAGACAAGGTGCTTCATCAATACCAGAAGTTCCTGACAACAGCAGCAATCCCTGAGTTCCCTACTCAACAAGCAAAGCGAAGGTTCATTCAAGGAGCAAGCCGGTACTTTGTTAGGAATGGGAAGCTATATCGACGCAATGGATCACAACCCCCACGTTTGGTGATTCTCAAGGCTGAGAAGCGCCTGGAGATCCTTACTCAGTCACATGAAGGATTAGGCCACCGAGGAGAACAAGCCGTGATGCATACTGTCAAAGAGCGATTCTATTGGCCTAGCATGTGGAACGACATACGACACCATGTACGATCTTGCAAGCAGTGTCAGATCCGCAGTGTGCGCAAGGTAGAAGTACCCCTCATGGTCTCAACCCCAGCAACTATCTTCACGAAAGTCTACCTTGATATCATGGAGATGCCAAAAGCCAATAGCTTCAAATACGTCATTGCTGCCCGAGATGATCTGTCAAGAGCTGGAGAAGGAAGGTCACTGAGGAACAAGAAGGCAAAATCAGTGTCGATCTTCTTCTTTGAGCAGATCCTATGTCGATACGGAGCAGTTGGAGAAGTTGTGACTGACAATGGCCCTGAATTCAAGGAAGCATTCCAGCTTCTGATGAACCGATACAAGTTGCCACAGATCAAGATTTCAGCTTACAACTCGAAGGCCAATGGAGTAGTGGAACGAGGTCATTTCATCATTCGGGAATCAATCCTCAAGTCATGCGAAGGCAACGTGGACAAGTGGCCTGACTATGTTCAGCATGCGTTCTTCACTGATCGTGTCACAGTTAGTCAGTCTACTGGCTTCTCACCGTACTATCTTCTGTATGGTGTAGAACCAGTACTACCATTTGACCTAGCAGAAATGACTTTGTTAGTAGATGGCTTTCACTCGGGAATGTCTACCTCAGACTTGCTCGCACTACGCATTCGCCAACTCATGAAGAAACCGGATGACATAGCTCAAGCTGCAAGCCTCTTGAAGAAGACACGCTTCCGATCCAAGGAAATCTTCGAGCGACGCTATGAACGGAGATTGCGCCGAGAAGTGTACAAGCCAGGAGATCTAGTGCTTGTGCGCAACAAGGCAGTTGAACAGAGTGCTGACCGCAAGCATCATCCGCGCTACTTAGGTCCTTTCCAGGTTGTTCGACAGACCAAAGGAGGATCCTATGTTGTTTCTGAACTAGATGGAGCAATATGGCGACAAGGAGTGGCAGCATTCAGGCTGTTGCCATTCATATCAAGAGAACAAGTTGAGGAGCTTAACTGGATGGATGAAGACGAGGATGATGAGGATGAAGAAGATCTAGAGGATGTTGATTGGAATGAGGAGGAGATTTCCAGCAGCAGCTCTACAGACGATGAAGATCAGGAGGAAGACCTATAGTGGAAACAGTCATCCAGATGTCCCAGGAGTAGGAGGGTGCAACTGGGGACAGTTGCATTTTCTTGTGCCGACCAGATGTCCTGAGCCAAAAGTGTTTGGCTCAAGGAACATGCACAGAGAATAGCCTAGACTCAAGCCCCAAGGATCCTGAATCAGCAAGAGCCCCAGTTTCTAGGAGACGCAGCCACATGGACCCCGATTACCAAGCATTCTAGGTTCACACCCCAAACTCAAGGACTGACTCATGCTGTACAAATGGCTGACTCATGCTGTACAAATGACTGACTCACACGGTGCAACGGCTGACTCATGCTGTCCAATGGCTGACTCATGCTGGTTGACGGATGACTCACACTGTGTCATGGCTGACTCATGCTGTGAAACAGATGACTCATGCTGTGAAATGGATGACTCATGCTGTGAAATGGATGACTCAAGCTGTGCAGATGGATGACTCAGGCTATGTATCCTTGGATGACTCAGGCTGTGTATTGGACGACTAAGGGTTTGTCAGCTCATGTAATTAGTATTAGATCAGCCTGTTCCCCATGTATATAAGGACTCACGGCGCAGGGAGCAGGCAAGCAAGTACGTAGGAGAGCAATCCCCCCGGCAACTCGTGCCCCCTTATTGCCCACCTCACTGAGTAGTTCGCAAGCTGCTCCCTAGCCAAGCAATTTAGTATCGGTAGCCCAAAGTCAACGTGTGACTGTAAGCTTCTGCTAAGTGCTACACTAGTGCTCTTGTTTGGGTAAGCTGTGATCCATAACCAGCAACTTCATTCTCGTCTAGCCACGCTCGTCTCTCAAGTCCAAGATCAGCCTCACGTCAAGAATACTCGCCACGCTCGCCTATTGTCCCAAGATCATTTGAGCAGTCAACCTGCTTGTAGTAAGTACTAACTGTGCCTACTGATCTATCTTTGCAGAACACTATAGTATCTCTTGTGTGTTTCCCCTCCACAACGAACAACTGTGATAGCCCGGTATTACTGCCATACCCGGTGAACCGCAGCAGAAACCATTTCTGACCTGACAGCGGGCGGCTTGATGCTTCTCTGCTGACATAAGGCACAGTTGTGCCAGTCCTCACTGCAAGTCGTGAGCCCTTGTTCGGAAGTCCCGGGCCGAGCGTTCACGTGCAGTGAGGGCGGGAAGGAGTCTGCATCCAGCCACTCTCGTCTCCAACATGCGATGCTCCGCAGTCGTAGGCGGTGCTGCAACGCCATCTGACGCCATTCTGAGCTGCATCTTCGTAACAACCGGCGCTATGAAACTCCCGGGCGCTCGATCCCACACTGCCTCGCTGTCAAAACTGTCATGATCCTTCCGATGGTTCGAAATTGCGTTCACTGCCAACGAATATCAAATCCCGGCTGGCTCGGACTCTGAATCATCCTCGTTAGCGATGAGAATCTAGGACAGCCCCCTAAGAAGCGCACCGGAGATTCCATAGTTCCGGCTTCCTTGCTGGAAAGGGCTGTGTTGCAGCCACGGGGCCCAACCCCAAAACTGCGCTGGGAGTCACGATGGAAGCTGCGGACTGAGTTTGAGTCAGCAGACGGGAACTCCATTCCTCGTGGGGACTGTGAAAGGGGTTACAGCGCGACATAGAACTGTGATATGGCGACATATTTCGGGGGTAGAAGCCCGCGTTTTGGAACCACATGGTCACCTCGGATAATCATATCACAGCCTTCGAACCCCTATGCTCCTCGTGTTGCAGACCGGTGACCGGATCTAGAGCGCTGGGAACAGCATGGCGCATCAGGGTCAAGGCTGTGGAAATCGATAGGCGGTGCAAGTCGAGACACATTTGGGGGATTCAACCGGGAAAATGGGGGTTGCGGACTCACCTCTGAGATCCGCCCGACCACAGCTTCGTCCAGAATGAATAGTACAGCCTCCACAAATAACGGGCAGTTTCATCCGATGATGGTAACCGCTTAGGGGCTGAATATCACAAGGGGGCGGTGTGCTAGACGAACAAGAAGATGCCCCTGACACGGGGACCTCGGTCTGAGAATCGCAACACAGCCGACAACGATTTGACGGTTGACAGCGGAAACAATCAAGGGCTGGAGCACAGGGACATTGTCACGTCGTGATAAGCGCCTGGATAATCGCCTGACGGGCTTGCCAAAAAAGGGCATTGAACAAAAGTTTTGCGTCCTAATACCTGATCAAACAGCGACAGCTGGCGGACGCGGGAGCAAACAAACAAGCGCGGGACGTGTCATGATCACGGTGACCCGCATGGCACGAGAGACAGTACTCCTCCACAGATACGAAGCCAGGGAGACGGAACTGTACTTCTCACTTCGATGCTCCGTTCACAATATACAGCGCTTGGGCAGGCGGTAGGCTAGGATGTCCGAGACGTTCGACTCCTCCTGCAAGTATCCCAACGCGGTACATCGCCAATAGCTGTTGAGATGGACAGATCAATTTTTCCGCGCAATCTAGACATACAAAGACTCACGTTGTGCGCAGCATTCGAATGTTCATACATGCCCCCAAAGAACGCGGCGGTCACGTCTTTTCCGGTATTTTGAGCGAGCAGCTCGGCGCCGCCGGGATGGTCATCAATGAACGAAGACACGTCATGTATATATCCAGATATAAGCAGGAGAGCCCTGCCATGGGCTTCCTTTTGAACTATTCACGCCGTGTCAGTGATGCGACTCGTGAACATTTGACGAGATAGCAAATGCAACGTACATGTATCCCAGGCAACAATTGGAAGCTCTTCTGGTCGCAAGGGCCACTTAAGGGAGTCCTGAATCGTCTTCAGGTCCTTCAGCTTCATGCTAAGGATGCCCTTCTCGATCTCGTTGCTCGGGAACTTTCTGAGATTCGTAGCGAGGCCAAGGACGTTGCATACGGCGATGAACCACTTGGTTGGGTCATACTGGTACCATCGGAAAGCGTTGCGATAATCCATAGGGAATTGATGGTGGAAGTTGTGGTAACCTTCGCCCATGGTGAGTAGCGCGGATAGAAGATGATCGCGTGGCGATAACTTGTCGTCATACGTAGCATCGCCGAGGTAGTGCACGATCGAGTTGATGCAGAAGGTGCTCTAAGGGAAACTCAATTATCAATCAAGTCTTTGTGTAGCGTAAACGTACTTACATGGTGACATGCGGTCATCCTCAATGCGACCGCAAAACAGAAACCCCCACTCCAGTCGCCCCACAGAAGGCCACAGAAAAGCAATGGCACAATACATCCGGAGGCGAGGGCAAGAGGGAAGTACCACCGATGTTGCCATTGCACGAGAGCGTCCTTCTTGAGATCAGAGACGTCAGCCGCACCGGGTCGCAAGTCAGTCCGGAATATCATCCACCCGACGTGGGACCAAAAGAGGCCCCGCTGTACATTGTAGGGGTCCTTGTCCGTGTCCGTGTGGCGATGATGTGATCTGTGGTGGCGGGCCCACCAGTAGCAGGAACCTTGTACGGAAGACGTAGCCGACATCATGAGGACGATTTGTAGCGCGCGGTGGGCCCTGTACGTCCTATGCGACCAAAGCCGATGGTAACCTGAGAACGATGCATCAATGAGAGGTATCGGCGAGATGGCAAAACAGATTGCGGACCCGCAGTAATCCCTGGAAAACGGACGTGAGCCACATTGATACAACAACAGATTTGACAGATTTGACCTAGCATAGACACCGAATACAGGACAAAGGTGCATAAGGCGGTTTCTCTGATTATGGGAACTGAGCATAGACCATACAGCGCGATTCCAGGAGCAACAAGAAGCACTGTTAGATTGAACCATTGCACCCCCTTTACTGCGGGTAAAGCACTCAGTCCCAGACTGATAGCCAACTGAGAAAGCATGAGCGATGGCCCGGGGGATATTCGCCGTACGAAGGTGGGCGAGCTGTTCAGTTATGAGATAGCGCTGTGAGATAGCCCATGGATGGACCGCATCATGCATACATATTGGGAATCATCAAAATTCCGGACGACCTGGAAGTTGCTGAGATTTGAACGCAGAACAAATTCCCGGATGGCGGTGTCGGAATTCTTCATCGGGTATGATCATTGATGCCCACTCACGATATGATTGATTCGATAGTAGATAATATTTTGGTATATAAAGCGTACCGTAGCTCTCATGTACGGTACGAGCTTGGACCGCAATACCCCACCGGTATTTTCCTTTCTACGCGGTTAACATCCCCCCAGCCGCGTCTCTCAACAGATCGCACATTCATTTCGACAGGCGGGGCTATACCACACCAGCGACACTGAATGTACTAGAAGCCGGTGGCACCGATCTATTCCATCACGACTCGCGGACTTAGCCGCGAGAGCGCGCCCGCAGGTAATCAGAAGTCTAGTATGATATGCACTCCTCAATTTTCGGATTGCAACGTATACAGCGTCGGCCCACCTAATGCTAGAGCTGCCGGACGATATCGTCCAAACGGATCGTGCTGTCGATAGAGTCGTGCTCAATCCACCAGCACCACGTCACATCCGTCTAGTACGCACTTATGACTTTGACACTGCAGGATAGTGATGTTGCTGCGAGACTGCAGAATGTCTGCGACCTGGATACGACCGCTTCTGTTCAGTGTTCTTGAGTGCGACCTCTCATGAATTCATCCACTGCTCATGTCATACTTGACTTTCAGTCCGTCTAGATAGGACCTCCTTCTTATAAATGAACAACGCTTCCAGGCCGTTCTGATAAGATGTGGCATCGTGTGTTCCGTAAGTTTCATTATTCTCCACTACTTGGTTCAAGACTTGCTCAGTCATCGTACAGCGTGAGACGTACCACCGAACGGAAAGCTTCCTAGCTTACTATAGTCGTGCAGCTGAGCTTTCTGCGGGCTAAATCGTGCACAGGATGCCTGCGACGACGGCCCAGTTGTAACTCATCAGTGTCTCAGCGGCGAAGTCTATACAATGCCTCGCGCTCAGCCCTTCTCCGAATGAGGCATGCGAATTCACATGCCATAGGGCTGCTACGCGTCTCCTGCGCCGGTGTGTTCCAGAGGTGACCGTTAACATACATCGGGGCGCTCATCGACATTGGTACAGCTCTTCATGGTGCGTGGATCACCTGTTCTCTCGTGCTCTCTGAGCTGAGTTTGCATTCTGATAGAAGTGCATGCCACGGGCGCCGTGTAAGCCTTCTAGCGGAACTCTGGCACCCTCTATCCTGGAGTGGATCTGACTATCCGGTGGTCTATCCGGTGAGTGCGACTCTGTCAGCCGAATGGATGCTACACTGATGTACGCGTCACAGTGCCAATGCCTCCGACAACCGTGTGACGATTGCTCACGTGAGCGTGACGACTCGCGACCATCAGCCGGAATCCGAGAACATCGAACAAGTCCGCAACTGCTGCCTTGACCCGAACCATGTACTTTCGGACTCTCTTATTGGACCGGATTCAAGCTGGTGCTGTGGAAGCCTGTACTACCGCCAGTGACACAGGGGCGCCAGCAATGCGGACTGACAGCTGCACTGCAGATAATATGATACGTCCGAGTCGAGCTCTGCCAGTGGTATGATTATCCCTTGTCCTTGGGGGTAATGCACGTCTCTCCCGACGTCAGCAATTGTCAAATCTGCTATAAAGCTTCTACGTCGACTTCTGTGCGCATTCATCTTGTTGAATACTTCGACGCAGTACCGCGACGTTGCGCCATCCCTCGCTGTTCAGCCTCCCGAAGTTCAAGTATTCGACAACCTCAGGCTCACGGAGGATGCCTATAGCTACTAGCACCCCACCTCTTGATCTCAACTCCACAGTTGGCTGCATGCTCGTCGGTGCACTGTTCTCTGTACTGTATGTTGCTTCGGTGCATAATCTCGAAATGTCCGGCACAGTGACTCCGTTGCAGGTTTTACGGCTTGACGTGCGCTCAAGTCGTGTACTACTCGTCGGCTTACTACAGCAGCGACAAGGCACTCGTAAAGGCATTCGTAAGTTCCATCGTTCTTTTTTGTCCACTCCGAGCCCTTCAATTTACCAAAATTTGAGGTTTATGGCATAACGTTGGTAGAGGAGCTTCATACTCGGTCGTACGGCGTTGACGAGATCGACAAGGGTATTTGACACAATTATCACTGCGTTGGATGTTGCGGTATGTGTCCGTGATATATCCTAGGTCTCGTTTGTTTATTGGACGTAAACACTGGCCATGGGAAGACTGCATGGGCCCTTGTCATCGAGAGTCATGCCAATCCGCCAAGTCTTCTAGGCGTGCCAAGGTATGTATCTGATCGCATTGCTGGTATTGTATCTGACGTAGGACTTCGCATAGAGTGTACCCCGTGAGTGTTGTATCTGTTGTCTCAAGTCTACCCATTGTTCATCTATACCGCCGCAATGTAGGCTGAGTATGTTCTGGCGGTGCGTATCTCTTATCTCTTCTCCAATCACAACCGGACGATGTCAGATGACTGACGTCCGGACAGCGCCTTGTCATATGTGCTGTACAAATGTGCTGAAGTCTCTTGTCGAACATATGAACGCATGTACTTACTGCCATCTTCAGGTTCTATATCCATGGGCTCTGGTCACGTAAGCTATACGCCGCAGATTGTCGTTAACTCACTCTCACCCATTTCAGTGCTCACGTGGTTTGGATCAACGTACAAAGCACGTTTGGCGATCACGGTGCCCCCGGTAGGTCCCCATTTCTGTGCGTCCCAGTATTATATGCGTATCTGAGGGATGTGTCTGTTTCCAGATCTGCCTGTCTCTGGTGGCTCTCGGTGAGTCTCGTACCAAGCAGTATGTCATCAAATGTATGCTGACCATGGCCGGAACGATATTAGTATTTGGCCTCGGTGAGATCCTGGCATAACGTCGAATGGAGCATAGGAGTGGCTGATCAATCTTTTTGCCGGCAGTTGGAGATTACAAACTTGTGTATGTAGGGTTGGACATCGTAACTGTGTATGATCGAATGCTAATATCATCCCAGAACACGGGATTTGAATCACCAGAAGGCACTTTTGGGGTTCGAGGTGTGCCTTCTACACAAACGTGATCCATGGTCATGCATAGACTCTTGACATTCATACAGGTTGAGACTGTAGCCACTCAATGTGGTGCTGCACTGGCAGATCTATGCATATGTGTATCTCTTTGCTGGACGCTGCGCGGCGCACGCTCAGGGTTCAAACGGTGAATTGCCTTACTCTATAGCTCCCCTTACAAAAACTCACCGCGGTCATGCCAAGCACCGACAATATGATCCGTGTACTTACAAATTATATAGTCAATCGCGGAATTCTCTTGACGTGAGTTGCTATTGTTGCACTTGCCTAGATTTCTCACGTGAGGAATGGCTGCCTTCCAGCGCGATGCAGTTCGTAAACTTGGGAGTGGTTCGTCTTCTGGCTCTCAACACTCCACAAGTGACCTGAATTCAAGGTGTTGTGATAGTTCATGTACTGCGTTAAGACTCTTACATTTTCATGGGTTCCATTGTCCTATATTCTGTTGAAAGGTAAGTTACGTCCTGTTTGGTTCATTGCACCATTTCATTAGCACATACTACAGTGTACATCAACTCAATGATGGCTGTGTGAGTCATACGTTCATCTCCTGTATAATCTGCTGAATGATAGTCCTTCACAATCTTTGCAGCCTGAATGCTCGTCGACACCTCATTGCAGGTGAGGTGTCGTATATATCAAGTTTCACGGACGACGTGGCAATATATGTCGTTGGAACCAGCACTAAGGGTGCTCCAATTATAGAGAGCGTTCCGTTGTCAACGTTCAGAACCTAACATGTATTATTTGCTTGCTTGGTAGTAACTGCAGAAGTATTGATCTCCATGTCATGATTTGAGGTCTCACTGTCACTGTCTGAACGCATGAACAAGGCTCGTCTGCCATGCTAACTCGCAGTAGTCATTCCATGAGTCAGTCCAGCAGCGCGAAGGCAGGGTGGCAAATGAGGCATCCAGTAGCGGGGATCGCCCGTGTAGAATGTCTAGTGCATGAAGGATCACCGAAGGCTCGTTACAGGAGGTGTCGCCGTCATAAGCTACCGATCTGCGCGCTCTGTGAAAGGTGTGTTAGTAATCCAATCAGTAGTACAGTATCACTGACGAAGACATAGTACAGCCATTACGCAAAGAGGCGAGATTACCGAAGGAGCAAGGAAGAGTCATTTCACCGTAAGAAACAACAACGTGAACGCGCCTCTGCTTCAAAGTGGCCCGCATAGGTCAAGATGTACGGCTATCCACAGCGGTGTCGACGAGGAGTTTCCCAGCGCGACTACCGCGCTCTAGCGGTTGACATCTCTAGTCATGAAGACGAACATACTCCACACGAATGCAGAATAGACCGGGTGCATCTCATTGAAATATTGACTGGTTATTCAACAATGACCGCGTGCAATACGGTGATAACAGTGATCGAATAATACCACAACAACGGACGAAGCCTGCACGTTACTAGTCGGTACACCTAAGACGGAGTCATTGCAAGGGTTACATATGCGGCACCTGCGGCGGCAATGCCGAACATGTACCAAAGCTTGCCCATGATGGAGCCCCCTCCGTTGCGCGGCGGAAGGCGAGGGTGCAGCAACATGTTCAAGCGCTTCAGCGCCGCCGGCTGGTCATGCACAAATGGTGAGCGACAGTCCACATACGACAGCGGAGAAGCGGCGATTGTATGTGGCGGTACTCACATTGTAGGGCGTGTACCGCGCAGACATTGCAGTGTAGTCGATTCTGAGCCCCAATCAGCGTCGTCCAACATGGTCGCAGCGAAGAAACCAAGCCGCACCAATTGGGGTTGTCGACGGTGCACCTGAAGTGTGTGAAGTCGTCGAATGCTGCCTTGCCGGTCGAGTAGCCATCTGAGGGGTGCTCAGCAGCCACACTTACAGTCGCTGGCGCCAAATCCTCCGAACGGCGCGTCATTGGCTATCGCACGAGATCAACATCGGCAGCGCGTTCAGCGAACGCGAAACAGACCCATGACGTGCAGAATTGTTTCGTTCGTGGACGCGGTACCGCTCTGCGTGTTGTCCATGACTGCGCAGAGTGGTCAGTCGGCAGATACATTCGCTTTGCATCTGTCCGCACCTTTGTTCTTGAACTTGCTGTCGTTCGTAAAGACATAGACACAGAGCGCCTCCTCCCTGCATGCCTCGTGAGTTCCCCGCGTAGCGAGAGCATACGACGACTCACATGCTGTTGATGAAAGCGATGGCGTCGTCGACATCCTTAACAGGCACTACGGGTAGCAATGGCCCAAAGACCCAAAGAGTTCCCTGTGCAGACCGGCCAGTCGCACGCAGAGGAGCGCCACGAGGGAACCAGACTCACTCGCTGAGTCGCTCATGAGCGAATCGTCACGCTTCACGTGTCTGATGAGAGTCGGCGCTACGTATCGAGCCTCTCTGTCGACCTCGCCGCCGAACACGATCGTATCCTTGGTGTTGTCGAGCAAGTTCTTCAGACGGTCGACGTGTCGCTCGTTCACGATCCGACCTAGCATACCGGACTTCTTGGGATCGACGGGGTGAAGCTCGTTGTATCTGCACGCAGAGAGCGCGTCAGAACAGGGTAACAGGACAGAGGAGGAACAGCGACGAACGCGTTCTGGAGCGCCTCCACGAACTCGTCTTGAAAGGACTCTGGCACGAGAATGTAGTCCGGACACAAGCACACCTCCGCTCCTCAATCAGCATCGTCTCCAAGAAGGAAGAGTCGCCGATCTAGGCTTGCATACCTGCCCGCCGTTTACAAGCCTGCCCCACATGATGCGCTTGGCGGCCACTTTGACGTTGCACTCGGGATCTATGACGCAGGGGCACTTGCCTAGACGCGTGTTTGGTCATGACCACCTCCCACTCATAAATTGTCAGAAGACTGACCTCCGAGCTGCGAGGACCAACATTGAGCAACGACCTTCTGTAGCTGAGAGGAAGACATACCTCCAAGGCGACGGGAGTCAGATGTTTAGCTGCCGCCGCGCAGATGATCTTCGCAACACGGTTGTTACCTACACGACACGTCAGAATGCATCCGGGATGCACTCCGTCACCCGCGCATTCTCACCTATGTACAGAACTAGACACCCACACTCAGCGAACGATCACATATCCGGAGCGCGTACACTCAACTATGGTTGAAAGGAAGCTCCAGAATCTGCAGATGCCGCGTCAGTCGGAGATTACGACGCCGAACGCACGCGCCAAATACCTTTGTAATCTCGGGGACCCCACCATTCACGACCCGAACCAGCTCCGGATCGAGGTACTTGGGGATAAGATCAGCTAACAACGACGCCGACGCAGGCGATAGCTCCGAGGGCTTCAGCATCACGGTGTTGCCCGCTGCAATGGCAGCCGCCTAATGGGAGCGTTAGTCACGGCGGTCGCTCCACATGGACGACTACACACCACCGGGCACAGAGTGAGAAAGAAGGGATAGTTGAAGGGGCTGATGACGAGTATCACGCCCTTGGGCTCCTTCCTTGTCGTTGGAGACAACGAGAACCACAAGAGGGAGAACGGCGACTTCTTCGGCGCGGACCACTTTTCTATGTTGTCGTATGTATCTTTGAGCTCGAGCAGTACGCCGTTCATCTCGAGCCTGAGCAGCATTAGCACGCAGATTTTGAGGACGTAGACGGATGGGGGACGTACAACTCTGTCTCAAGGTGCGGTCTCCCAAGATCCGACGAAATCGCCTCAGCTCCTGGTTGTCTTCGACCATGTAGCATAGCTGTAGGAGTTGCTGCTTGCGGTATGCAATGGGCCTCGTTCGTCCAGAGCGGAAGGCGGCTCCTAGCTCGTCTCGGATCTGGAGGCGGAAGTAGAGGGTGAGCGACAGGAGATTCTGTAGCAAGGTGCGCACGCGTGTCACCTTGGGTATCTCCTCGAGCGGCGTGTACCCTGACTGCGTTTGCTCTGCCATCGTACAATGGATGAACGGCGTCGGCTGCCGAGCGAAGGTTGCGGAAGCTCGGTGGAGGGTAATTCTGGCGGACTGAAGCGACGCGTCTCTCAAGAAGCGTGCAGGGCGGTCTGGGGTCCCCTTTACCAGAAATGTTCCTCCGCCGGGGAGAAAGTCGCTGCCGTGCGAAACCTAGAAGGCCGCTGCGCCCATGCCTGCCTAGTGTCCGAATGCTCCGCGCGCTGTGGGTGCACCATCCAGGGTAGATGGTCCGTAAGATGGAACCGCAGGAAGAGGACATCCATCTTATCGCATGCACCTGGCACGTTGCTGGCCCGCACACAGCGACCGACGAGCGTACACAGCGCTGCTCTCCAGACTCCTATCATCAGCTGATTCGTTCCTGCGCGTTGCGCGATGCTCACCTGATGCCTGTTCACAGCAAGCCTGTACGGTACGTACTGTCAGAATTCATGAGACGTCGCAGTACTTGCAACAGAGGCGGTCGTGTCCAGCTCGCAGCGCCTATGCCTACGATGACCGTGTGACAATTGCTCACGTGAATGTGACGACTCGCGATCGACAGCGGAGGCCGAGACAAGTGTAGCTCAGGCTGTCTGCTAACCGCTACGTTCTTGCTAGTCCTAGATCTGTCGTCAGTATAACCCATTCATCGACGATGGTTGTCCTTGCTCTCCCGGACCCGGCTGGACAACATCTTCACACTTTCCAATTTCTAGTCGGCATGCACTCGTGCTGCCAGCGACTTGGACATCAAGGCAACGACGACGAGGCAATAAAAGGATTCGTGCTCCGCGAACTTTCGTTTGTCGCGGAAGTATATCAGCAATGGCGCAACTGAATAATACGACGTACGATAGCGGGATTGCTCGGTATGTATGCGTACGCACCGCACTACTATCGCCTCGGCGACTGACGCGGGCTCTCTTCCCTGAACAGGTGTTCAATATTCCCGCGAGCTCTTACTTAGACACTTACCTACTCTGCCCTCCCTTCTGCAGCCACCAGGTCCACCACGAGAGGATAGGCTGTCCGAATGAGGCCGTGGTCGTCCTAACATATCGCCCTCGCGTCCGACTCCCTTACGCGTGCTCGCCGCCCCTCCCGCTAGCGTACACAGGAACCATAACGCTCCGAGGATGGATGATTACGAGCTTTCTCGCGGTATCGACGAGAAACGTTCGAGTAAGCAACGCGTTTGTGTCTCATGCTACGCCTTGCTCATCCGCGTAGACATAAACGTTGTGTCGACAATGATCACACGAACTGTACGCCTCTACTCGCGAGTTGCTACGTCGGAACCAAGTCTGGACCATGGAGGAACGCTTTGCCATCGAGCCGGTGCGTATTTTCCACCGTATCGTGTCCGAGCTATGCTGACGCTGATGTATTGTCGGTCGTGTGCGCTGTAGGCGAGGAGGTACGCATCACAGGTGGTGAGTCGGATCTGTTCTAGTCTTTTGAGTATATCGCTCTCCTACCTTCCTACATTCAACGGCCCTCCTAAGAATTGCAGATGTCACGTCCTTTGTGTCGACTATTCTAATTCGTCTACAACGCTGTCTGTTCTCTCCCGCCCACGCCTTCACCCTCGCCTAAATGCGCTGCACTGGCCCGACGCGTTGCCCGTTTAGTTCTCAGCCATCGTCGTCATCCGCACCATGGCTCTATGCGCATTGCCACGGCTCGTATATGCCCTCCCATCATCGTACACTGTGCGGAGTCGTGTCCTGTCGTACTTGCTCTCGTCTGTTCGTCATGGTCAATCTTGTTTCCCGCGATTTGCCTTGCTTATGCCTTCTCTCGTCCGCTCTCCCATCTCGTCTCCTCGCGCAGCCCGCGCATAGTTTCCCTCGAGTCATCATGTCTGCCCACCCTCGATCATGCACGACGCACGTCCGCACGACGCGTAGAATGCGTATCGGGCCACCGGGAACGTTGCGGTCGTCAATCATGGGCATCCAGCCCACCAGTACTCACTAAACGTCAGAACTGTATGAAATCCACAAGATTCCCCTACTTAACGACTCGGGACAAAATACATCTATGTAGTCACCGTTATGCTGTTCTACACATCGACGCTCCCCATAAGTCGGCCTCCTGCATGCGAATCCGCATCTGAAGTAACCTCTTGGGAGACGAGGATCCGCGCCGCATATTTCTGTTTCTTTGCGGAGCTACAACGTTGAGCAGGGAACAGTGTCGCAGGATGTGAGCCTCGTCACCAACAGTATCTTATTAGAAGTGCATACCTGCCCGAGCTGCCCGAGCCCTTCTTCACGAGCTCGATTTCCCCGACCCTAACTTCGCCGTTACTTGCTCGAAGCCAGTGGCGAACGTTCAACCTGGTTTCGAGTGCAACCATTCAGTATTTCGGTTACATGCCAACGACTTCAAGTGAGAAGCCCGAGAATCGAGCACTAACATCGCAAGCATAGAGTTCGTATATACTGCATAATAGAAAGCGATGAGTGAGATCCTGTACACGGACCGCATTTCGGAGTAGCTACTCACTCTTCCCTCCTGGAAAATGAAATAGAGCCCAATATAGCTTGAGTGTTGCGGAATGGAAGGTACTAGTATACTGTGAATGCAGAACGTTTTGTCTCCAATGTAAGTGGCAACGGCAATATAGTTTCAAGTAAACGACATACGGTGGCGAAATGCAGGAGCTGCATCAAACTACAAAAGGTGGCCATGCGGGCGACGACGATCAGTTATACTGCAGAGTTCGATGCGGTAAACACCTACGCAGTCAAGATACCGCGGTGTATGGTGAATAGGACAAGCTTCGTGATGACTGATCCCGTTCTG
Organism: Rhodofomes roseus; assembly: GCF_022264815.1. NCBI lineage: Eukaryota > Fungi > Basidiomycota > Agaricomycetes > Polyporales > Fomitopsidaceae > Rhodofomes > Rhodofomes roseus. The sequence goes on along the minus strand of NW_025952960.1, from coordinate 1,565,082 downwards.
TTTAGGCGAGCAAAGCACCGTGGTGTTGAATGTTCATGGAGTGGCGACAGCAGACGGACATTGATCAGTATCGCCCTTACAGTTGACCTGAATTGAACTAGGAAGACGTACCCATAGAATCCCGTCCGCTTTCCTCGCAGAATTATGATCAAAGCCGCAGAGATATACACATCCGTCACAAACGCCGAGATAGTTTGAATCGACCCGTCAACTCTCATCCGAGCCATGCTCACGACCACGTTGGGATTGCGCGATCTGTCATTGGATTGAAGCGGAGGTGTGAGAGGATTTCGAAGCTTGCGCGGACCTTCGGGTCATGCTACTCACCCATCGTACGTCATGCCTAAGGGACAGCTCAGACCGGATTGAATATTGAACTACGAAAAGCTTACCTATACCGGCACCTATGAATAAAGACAAACGAGGTGTCAGGGAAAAGACTATGCCTAGCTGGCGCGGTGCGCATACCCAATGACATCAAGGCAAACATGACCTTATTTCGGCAGGATCGGAGGTAAGTATTGTTCGCACGTGCACACGCGTACTCACCATTGTAGCGGCGATGGTAGTACGATGCCATCGCGGAGCCATGACTGCGTAATCAGTTACATCAATAGAAAATTCCTTGCAGAGGGAAAAACATACAGAGCCATACGCAGTGTATGTAGTATCTTTAGGACCACTATGGCAGAATTGTCGCGGGATAGGTTTGGAAGTTCACTCACAATTGAACAATCAGAACTATCAAGGGCTGCAGCAGTGACGGCCAAGAGTTAGATAAGAACGCATAAAGGAAAAGACCACTGACAGCAAGGAAAATATCAGCCTTGAGTCGTGCGCATCAGCGTCTGTCCAAACAAGACCCCCATATTTGGATGCTCACGATCGCTGTCCTGAGTAGAATTGTATCAGACGTCGTGGTCAGTTCTGGGAAAGCTCGAAAGGACATACTTTGTGAAATTAGCTAAGCCTGAAAGTTGAGCGTGGTTGGTGACAAGGCCCGTCCAAAGGAACTAACGCGATAACAGAGAGATCAATTTACAAGCGCGGTACAACGTCGGAAGACACTCACATGCAAGTCACAGACAGTTCTGGCCGTGTCCAGTAGCCTGAGTAACGTACGATCTGACTGTGAGCGCAGCCCCCGTGTAGTTTCAGCCGCGAGTTCCTACCACAGGATCACGACCTACACGAGTGTGGTGGGTGTCAATGAGACCATCGATCATTCCAAGCAGCGTGAGCTAGCCTCACCAGAGCCTTCTTGTGCCAATGGTCCGTCGAATACTCATGGAAGTAATATTGCGTTTGCGCCAATGAAAGACCGTAAAGGCTGCGTACAGGTCGACCAGATTAGCCGTGTAGTTTTGAACGAATAGAACTGACGCACATCAACTCGAAGAGAATTCCGATGAATTTGCATCCTTCTGTTTCGTTCAAGAAGCTGTTAAGGTTTAATTCAGCCATGGGGAATCCAGCGAGATGACGCGCTGTCGACGATGATATGATACATGGGGAATTATATACTGACAGGCCAGCGCCATATGGACGGTGCGTGGAAGGCACGAACATTAGGACATCACATTGTTACAGGAAGCGAACTTTTGATGAGTTTAAGGGAGCCAGGCGGCATCTGCCAAAACGCAATCATTCCACGTAGAGCTTCACTAGCGACACACACAAAGGACGGAGGTAGGGTTGACAGAACCCCACACCGTGCCACTGCTCCGTCGAAGTGACACAACTGGCTGTGAAGCGTAGCTCTGCGCAAACAAAACATGGATTGAAACCAATGCAGGGACGCCATGAACGCGGAGGGGTGATTGTCATTGGCAACGGATTGACTCGGGGACGCCACGGGCTACATCCTGATATCGCTACTGACGGCGCTCGTCCAGTCAACTTTGATCCGTATCTCCAGTAGTACGCGAAATCAAACCCATGGGTCTTGTTACTTAGGATTTGATGTTGTACAGCGAGTTCTCCGCCGATAATCACCAACCGCAGGCAGATGTGTTTCGCAATAACACGCAGCTCTGGGCCAGTGTGCAGAGGGCGCCCGCCGCGAATGCGGCCTGGAAGAGGCCCGGGGCCTGGCGTGTGGGCGTCGCTCGGACTCGAAGACGGAGGCCACGGAGGCCATGGGCCATGACGGATACCAGGGGGAGGAGCAGGAGGAGAGCCCAATCAGTCACCGAGGCCGCAGGAGGTAGTACGCGTTATCAGTTGAGTACACGGAGAACGAGTAACGAATACCGCGCGGGCGCACGACCGACCGGAGGGACATGATGTCACGTGGCTCGCACCGACACGCGCTTCAGAGCCGCTCAGCGACCACGACCACGACCACCACGACCAGTCACCACAACCACGACCGGTTTCCGGTGCTGTGAGGCTCTACTAGTACCTGGCTCACCGTCGTACTCGCAACGAGGCTTGCTCACCACAACCAGCACACCGTCCTCGCCAACCGCTTCACCGTCCTCACGAATCGCTTGAACGAGCTCCTATCCAATGTCGACGCCCACTCCAATTTATGTCCTTCCTCCATTTCGTCCTCCGGTCTTCCCTCGGCAGCCCCGACGACTGGATAAATGGATACCTCCTCCTACTCCTCCTCCACACTTTTCTCGTCGCTCGCGGCCCGACCAAAGGAATCAAGATTTGTACAATGACTCACTGTCTGAGACGACTGCCCTGGCGCTGCGTGCGCGCACAAGATCAACATTCAGGCGTGCATATCATGTCCCAGCATGCTCGCCCTGTGTGTCGGTTCTGCGCCTGAAGTTGCCAAGTCAGTGGCTTGTTGTGAGGCTGTACCGGTACGGCGCTGGCGCGCAGGGCCATCATGATCTTGTGTGCGATACTGCAGCGTCCAGGCTGGGCGAGCACGCGTACGGTGGGCAAAGTAGGACCGCAGGAAGCCTATCAAGTAGGTATCGCGCAACGCGCAGGAACCATCCGCCAGCAATAGGAGTCTGGAAAGGTCTAAACTCTATATCGAAACGCGGTCGCAGATGGGCCAGCAGCGCTGACTGTACCGTGTACGCTCGACGCTCTCTGTGTGCATGCCAGCAACATGCCAGGTCCATGGGTAAGATGAATGTCGTCTTCCTGCGGTTTCATCTTACGGACGCTCTCCCCTGGACGGTGCGCCGACGCGCGCGGAGCATGACATTGCAGATATGGACGCAACGACCTTCTTAGTTCCGCACGGCAGCGGTACTAGCAAGTGAACGTTGTCGCCGTCAAGAAGTCGAGACGCGCGTGCGCTATCGGTCGGTGGCTAATGGACTCTCCTCCTCTCCGGCGGAGGAACATGCCCACTAATGGGCATTAATCAGTCGGTGAGCGCCGGTTCTGTTCCATCGACTGTAGACAGTAACCGTGACATAGTGCCTTGCAATTGTGTCTGTAGCGAGTATGTTTGAAACAGGCCTCCCGGCGGGAGTGATACGAACCTGTCGCGAGACGGTCATGCACATGTCGCCGTATTCAGGTACGAAGCCAGCTGTTAGAGTTACGTTCACAGATGCATCACAAACTGACATCCCATGATTCCCGCCGGGACTCCAGACTGAGGCTGTCCTGCACGCTTCTTGAGAGCCGCGCCGCTTCCAGTCCGCCAGAACCTCCTCTCCGAGCCTCCCCAACCTTCGCTCGGCGGCTGACGCCATCCATCCATTGCAGACCTCTGACAGCGACGTCATGTTCGCCGCTGTGCTAGTGTTTGGCCTGACACATCGGCGGTAACCATGATGCTGGTTCATGTCCACATACCGATACCTATGTAAGTAGGACAGTATTACGGACGTCGGGCACATGATATGGCGGGGCCATGGTTGCGTCCGACTAGGAGATAGACCTGCCGTTCGGGTTTTTGGGTCGGTTCACGGCCTTGTCCGCACGCGGATGGGACATGTAAGCGCCTTGTCCCGGGTGACGGGTTCCGTCACTGTCAGTCTGTCAGGTTCCGTGGTCTGTGTGGTTCTTTGGGTCGGAAGTTCATATCCGCACAATTGGGTCCTGGAATGATCAACTGTTCGCTTCGATCTCAGCCGTCATATACAGCGTGAAAGCTGAATCCCCTTCGTCCCTTACTCTCGTACAAGGCCCTGCATCATGTCCACTTCCCTGGCCTATACCCCTGTCGATGAGATCCCCCAAGTCAGTCGTCTCTATGTTCTGAGACGAAGCTTATCATATTGATTCTCCCGCCTTCAGATCCACCAAAGCTTGAAGCAGGCCTTCGCTTCAGGGAAGTCTAGGGATATCCACTGGCGCAAGCAGCAGATCCTGAAGCTATGGCATCTTGTCGAGGACAACCTCGACGGCTTCCGCAAGGCCCTCTTTGATGACCTTGGCCGGGCGCCGGAAGAATCGGACGGGTACGGTACCTCTTGTTCGACTGCCCGGTTCATCTACGAACTCATGCGCCTTACTTCAGCACCGAATTGAACTCGCTTCTGCTAGAAATCAAAGCAGCATACAACAACGTGGGGAAATGGTCCCAGACCGAAAAGGCACCCTGGCACTATATGTGGTTTGCCATGTCTCCTGCCACGAGGATCGAGCCCAAGGGTGTCGTGCTCCTCATCACGCCCTTCAACTTCCCACTGTACTTGATTCTTGCCCCATTTGTACGTTCTACATCCCGCTGCACTAGGTGTACGACTGATCACGGATTCGACGTGCCTAACAGGCTGCGGCGATTGCAGCCGGTAACGCTTGCTTGTTGAAACCCTCGGAGGGTGCTCCTGCGTGCTCTTCGCTCCTCGCGGAGTTATTCCCAAAATACATGGACCAAGACTTCTTCCGCGTAGTCAACGGTGCCATACCCGAGACCAGCAAGGTGAGCGCTAGTGCAGATTGAGTGGTGCGGGCCTTGACGAGAGTACGCAGCTCCTTGAGCTTCAATGGGATCACAGTGAGTCTCTTCATCGATACACCGCTTGCAGCCCTCTAAGCGATGGTCTTCTGCATCGAAGTTCTATACACAGGTGAGCACGTACTCGTCCTTTCTCGCGCCCTATTGCCATCTGTATATTTACACGTGCGGTCTGGCAGGAAACGGCACTGTTGCGAGGATTGTGTGCACGGCTGCAGCACAGCATCTGACGCCAGTCACACTCGAGGTGCGTCCAGAGCAAACATGTTACGATCTAGCCTTACTGAAACGTTTCGCAGCTCGGAGGTATGCGTTCTCACTGATTACTGTAACGTGTTGCGCCCTAAGACTAAGTATTGTCCCGCCCGAAGGCAAGAACCCCGCGGTCTTCGACCCGCGAGTCAGCAACCTCAAAGTTGCCGCGAAGCGCTTGATGTGGGGCAAGCTGGCCAACGCCGGGCAGGCAGGTTTCATGCGCTCGATCGAATCCAGATCAGGTGATCTCACCATCCCGTGCCTATTAGATCTGTATGTCGCCGGACTACGCGATCGTGCCGGAGCACTTCCAGGATGCGTTCATCGAGGCGTGTAAGCAGGCATACTATGAGTTGCACCCGAGGGACCCCAAGGAGACGGGGAACATGGCGCGCATCGTGAACGAGCGCCATGCGAAGCGCATCAAGCGGCTGCTCGACAATACCAAGGGCGAGGTTGTCCTAGGAGGCAACATCGATATGGAAACGTACTTTTGCGAGGCAACCATCGTGAAGGACGTCCCGCTCGATGATATCCTTATGAGCGAGTATGTCGTGAAGTCGCGCCGCATGATGTGGAGGCTGAATGTTGCGGTGACAGGGAGATCTTTGGACCGATTCTGCCTATCGTCCCTGTGAAGGACGTCAATGAGGCTATCAAGGTCATCAACAGCCTGTGAGTTGCGACTCGGCATACTTCGTTACCAGAGGGCTCATCCTGGATGCTCTAGGGGTCACGCGCTTGTCCTTCATGTCTTCTCGAGCGACTCGGGATTCAAGAAGAAAGTCTTCGACAACACCCAGAGCGGCCTGGCGATCGCAAACGAGACCCTTCTTCACATTCAGAGTACGTCCCAGCTATGCCGGTATTTCCATACGCCTTCTGACAAATATCTCCAGCCGTGGGTATTCCATTTGGCGGTGTCGGCGCATCCGGACGTAAGTATTTGATTGCTCCTGCTACGTCGATAAACGTGGCTCACTTGTATGTCGTCCAGATGGCGCGACAACTGGGAAAGCGGCGTTTGACGAATTTGTTCACCGGCGGGGCTCTATCGACAGTCCGTTCTGGCTGGACCCTATGATGCTTTTCATGCGCTACCCGCCGTACACAGTGAGTGCCGTCATGTTCGGCGATCTCGACATTGCCGATTGGCTGACAAATGTGTACCTCTCCAGAGCCGGAACACGACGATGCTCAACTTGGTTATGCACCCCAAGCCGCCGGCATAAGCACTAGCCGCATCGCCCTCGGTGGCACCTCTGTAGATGCTTTGTTATACAGGCAAACCGGGGACGGGCATGTTGTTACTATTCGGTCTATTGACGTATTGTATTTCGGGGATGGACTTCTTTGTAGTCGCTCATTCGGGGTTTGTAGTATTGACGCACTCCTTCGCCATTATTTCTGTTGTTTCGTAGGTATTGCACATTCGTGTTGTCAATGCATCGCTGATACCACTGGCAAGGGGGAACATTATCGTGCATTTGGGACTGTCCGTTATTGCTCGATGTAACAGGTAACACGTGCTATAGACCGTGTGTTACTGTCTCACCGTTGAGTCCCGTCAGAAGCCACAAGGTGGGAAGAGGTCCACCGTCAGTTCGCAGACACTCCACCTCCATTACAAGCTTTCGAAGGACATCTGCCGGCTAGGACGTGGATATGAGCTCGCGCTGGTGACCTTGCTGACGAACGCCTTAACGATCTTCATCTCCTTGTAGACTTCGTCGCGGCCGGAAACGTTCTGGCGAGCGTACGTCTCCATGCCAGTTGCAAATGCGCTTCGCTCAGGACAGACGTCAGCGGTTCTGAACTATATAGTTCGCAGGCGCGACCCTCCTTGCGGAGGCGGACACGTTTAGACTCATCAGAGCGGCCCCGGTTGATGCTGACTGAGATGAGTCGGAAGGAATAGTCATCCCGAGATGCTTCGAGACGCATCAAGCTGCAAGAGCGGCCCATCTGTGGTGTTCGCGCGAAGAATCATCGAGGGCGAAGAACAGTCTCAGGCTCATGGTAGTACGTTGCTATGGCGCACTCCCGACTCGTATTCCTGACCAATGTTCCCCTCTCGGACCGTGTCCACACGGTGCTGTTGAGCAGAACGGTGCCTCGCCTATTCGCGTAATGGCTGTACCGTGTCCTCGTAATTGGGCTACCAGCATGGCATCTTTCACAGAGCGCACAGGTCGGTAGCTTATTACGACACTGTGCTGATATTACGGCCATCTTCGGTGATCATTCATCTACTAGACATCCTACATTGGCGATCCCCGCTACTGGATGCCTCATTTGCCACCCTTTCTTCGCACTGCTGGACTGTGTCCGACTGACTCATGAAGCGAGTATTCCGAGTCAGCACAGACGAGGTTTATTCATACGTTATACAGTGAGACCTTAAGCATGACTTGGAGGTAACAACCTTGCAGTCACTACCAGAGGAGGAGATGATACATGTTAGGTTCTCAGGCTGAACGTTGTCAACGGAATGTTCTCTATGATTGTTGCACCCTTAGCGCTGATTCCATCCACATATACTGCCGCGTCGTCCGTGAAACTTGAGATGTAGGACACTCCACCTGCACTGAGGTGTTGACGAGCGTTCAGACTGCAAAGAATGTGAAGGGTCATTATGCATCATGTAAAATAGGATATAAACGAATGACTCACACAGCCATCATTGTGTTGATGTACACTGGAAGATGTGCTGATGAAATGGTGCAACGAAGTAGACATGACGTAACTTACATTTCACCTCAATACAGTTGAATGGAAACCATATAAGCGAGGCAGGCCTGACGCAGTACAATCACTGTCGCAATACCTTGGATTGAGGTCACTGGCGGAGAGTTGAAAGACAGAACACGAACCACTCCCAAGTTTGCGAACTGCATCGCGCTGAAAGGCAGCCATTCCAACCGTGAGAAATGTGGGCAAGCGCAAGGGTAGCAACTCACGTCAAGAGAATCCCGCGATTGACTATATAGCTTGTAAGTACACGTATCATATTGTCGGTGCTTGCAATGACCGCGGTTAGTTCTTATGAGGGGTGCTATAGAGTAAGACAGTTCACCGTTCGAATCCCGATTGTTTTTCGCGCAGTGTCCAGCAAAGAGACACACATATCCATAGGTCTGCCAATGCGGCAGCACAGTAATTGGCTGCGCTCGCAACCTATGTGAATACCAAGAGTCTATGCTTGCCCATGGACCCCAGTTGTATAGAAGGCGCACCTCGTCCACAAGAATCACCTTCTGGATTATCCACTCCTGCGTCCTGGGATCATATTAGCGTGCTGTCATGCACCTTTAGGATGTCCAGCCCTACGTACACAATTTTTTACTCTCCAACTGACGGCACAAAGATTGATCAGCCATTCCTATACTCCATTCGACGTCATGGTAAGATCTCACCGAGGCCAAATACTAGTATAGTTCCCGTGCATGGTCAACATACATTCGATGACGTACTACTTGGTACGAGACCCACCAAAAGCCACCAGGGACAGGCAGATCTATAAAACAGACACATGCCTCCAATACGCATAGAATCCTCGGACGCACAGAAATGGGGACTTACCGGGGGCACCGTGATCGCCGATTTTGCTTTGTACGTTGATCCAAATCGCGTGCGCACTAAAGTGAACGGTGAGCTTGAGTATCAACGACAATCCGCGGCGCATAGCTTACGTGTCCAAAGTCCATGGATATAGAACCTGAGGATAGCAGTACTATAAGTCTATGCGTTCATATGTTCGGCAGAAGATCTCGGCACATTTGTACAGCACATATCACAAAGCGCTGTCCGGACGTCAGCCTGAGTCGTCCGGTTGTTGAGAAGAGATCCGCACCACCAGAAACCACTGAGCCTACATTGCGGCGGATCGCGATGTAGATGAACGATGGGTAGACTTGAACGCGACAAATACACTTACAGCGTATACTCTATGTGAAGTGCTACGTCAGATACGATACCCGCAATGCGATCCCATACATACCTTGGCTCGATCAGACGACTTGGCGGATTGGCATGACCCTCGATGACAAGGGCCCATACAGTCTTCCCATCGCCGGTGTTCTCGTTCAAATCAAACGACACCTAAGATATTTCATGGGCACATACCGCAGCATCCACCGCAGTGATGATTGTGTCCAGTGTCCTTCAATGTCCGAGTCGATCTCGTCAATACCGCACGACCAAGTATGAAGCTGTTCTACCAATATTATGCCATAAACCTCAAATTGGGGTGGTTTTCAGGTATTAGAGTGGACAGAAAACAACGATGAAACTTACAAATGCCTTCATGAGTGCCTTGTCGCTGCTGTAGTAAGCCGACGAGTACTACTATAGTACACAACTTGAGCGCACGTCAAGCCGTAAAACCTGCAACAGATCACTCAGTGTGCCGGACGTTTCGAGATTCCATACAGAAGCGACATACATTGCAGAGAACAGTAAACCGACGAGCGCGCTGCCAACTGTGGGGTTGAGATCAAGAGCTGGGGTACTAATAGCTATAGGCATTCTCCGTGAGCAGTCGTATACTTGAACTTCGGGAGGCTGAACAGCGAGGGATGGCGCAACGTCACAGTACTGCGTCGAAGTATTTAACAAGATGGCTGCGTACAGAAGGACGGCGTGAGAAACTTATAGTAGATTGATGTGTTGCTGATGTCGAACACAGGGACGGAGGAGGAGACTGAGGAGAAGAAGAGGTTCCCATTTAGCCGCAGTGCACAGGTGTTCAAACGTTCACCACACGCAACACCGAATCCCTGCGGATCCGGTGCATCCTGGTGCATCGTTTCTGCGCTGCGGTTCAAATTATCATGATCACCATTGGTACGTCGAGCTGTGGTATGATTATAAATCACTTGTCCGATGAAAGTAAACCAAGTGTCTCACTGACCCTAACTCGCCGCGGCAGGGCGAGGGCATATGTTCCTCTTCTGGGCCAATCAATTCTTACGACTAGTAGTAGTAGCTCCGAGTCGTCCTTGAAAACACCGCCTTGCAGTGACCAGTTAGAAGATGGTCAAGGCAGCTGTGGTTTGTCTCGGCCTCGCTTGTTGATCGCGAGTCGTCACGTCCACGTGAGTGATTGTCACACGGTCGTCGGACTGTGACACTGCGACCTGATAGTCTCCCGTAGCCTGTAGGCAGACCACTGAGATACGACCTCTTTGGAGGGGAGGAGGGCGGTCGTATAGGGCGACCTGGACACGACCGCCTCTAGTAGGCCCTCTAGATCTGTTCTCGAGTGTGGCCTCTCACGGATTCTGACACCAATACGTGCACTACAGGCTTGCTTAACCTCCAGGATTGCAACCATCTGCAACCGAAACTGCGTGGCTTGTACACTGGGCAAGTGTCGCTCTCAGTCATCCGACCCAGAACGCTTTTCGCTCGCGATACTAGCAATTCAGTGCTCAGGCCATACTTGGCCTTCAATACGGCGAGATAGGACGTATAAGTGAACAACTCATCCAGGTCGTTCTGACAAGATGTGCCACCGTGTAGTCCGTCAGTTTCATTATTTTCTACGATTTGTTTCAAGATTCGCTCAATCATTGTACAGCGTGTATCACCGAACGGAAAGCTTCCTAGCCTTCCGGCTGCAATCGAACCTTGCCTGTGATGGGCGCCGGCGGCGTGCAAAGCACACGCATGATACATCGCGGCGGTCAGCTATGCCTCATTCTACTCTTTCCTCCTGCCATCTATCGCTGTCTACCATCTGTCGCCATTTCTTCTGCCCCACAAGTACCCGCGACCCCTCTTCGGCAGGCTCACGAACTTCTGCGGCATGTTCAACGCCGTGCGCGGCAAACAACATCTCAACTTCGAGAGAATGAATACAAAATACTGTCCTATTATGCACTCGGGTAGGCTCTCTTGTGCGCAGCTCCCTGTAGCTCCTGTGACATGCTCCGACAGACCCGAATGTGCCGCTGTCCATAGTGGACACCGATTTGCTTCCCTCCATACCCAGCATGCTACGCGACCTCAGTACGTTTTTTCCACCCTGTTCCACTCTATGAGCTCGAACTGACGGTACACAGTGTGGGATGGGCGCCGCATTTTGAGCAAGCGAGGCCAGTGCACTACCGGGATCAAGAACGGCAGCACATCCTGACCTCATCTGCGCGCGCAACACGCAGGTGCATGTGGAGGCGCTCAAGGTCTGGAACCGCGCATTGCCCACTGCGCCCGTGAAGAAGCACGAGCGGATCGTGATGTCGTCAGGTAGCCCCAGTTGGTTGACCAGCCGAGGGCTGCGGAGGCTGCGTAGAGTGTTTCTCGTGAGTATTCTATGGTAGTCTGTGGTGCCCAGAGGACCATCGCTGATGGGCGTTGCGTAGATTTGACTCCATGGGAGATTTCGCATGAAACGCGATCTCGCGGAAACCATCACTGAACTGAGGTTCGCGTATTCACCACTTCGAGCCCCTTCGACCTTATTCGCGACGGTGACAAGGGCGGTCGATTGAGAACGATGGAAGATGACCTCTTGTACGTAGCCAAGCAAGCTCGAACGCCACTGTCCCAGCCCTGCTCACGCAAGTGAGCAGCGTTCTGAACTTATCGGGGCATGTGCTATGGACCATCCACAAATACGCACTGCACCTTGGCAAGCGCAGTCAGCCAGGATGGATATGACGAGTGACATAGCGAGCTGTACATCATCGAGGATCCCCCATGCGCACCGACGGTAGCTGGAGCATGAGCCGAGCAGGCCACGTGAACCAGTCTCACAGAACTACGAGGGCCTGTGCATGGCGTACGGCCAAGCTACTGGGTCACCGACGTGACAAAGCTCAGTCATCGCTTCCTCACTGCGGACAACCTCAAGCTCTCGGACGAGCTCCGCTGCCACGGCATGTCCCTCATGGTCGCCGTCGTCGTCAACAACATCATGGCTACCTCTACGCGAACACGACTGTGTACCAGCTCACGACCAAGCTCAACCAGGTTCGTGATGCATAGGTTTCGCGTTATATGCGCAAACTCTGACCCTAAACGATGTTAGTTCTGCAACTTCATTGTAAACAGCACGAGCAACTGAGCGTCGACAGAGATGGAGATCCTCACGCAGAGCTACTATGGTCTCGGCTTCCACTAGGGCGACATCTTCACTACCCTGCCGAATATTGGTTCTCTAGTGAGTCATTCAGTCGCTGCACGGTTCTGGAGCTGACTCTGCTCTGCCGATCTAGCCGAAGAACATCACCATCACTGTCTACACATCCTGGGCTGCGTCGAGCGCATGACACCACAACCAGCCTCGCGCACAGGAATAACCTACTCACCACCCGACCACGCCCAAAAATACCTATTACCGAGCCCACCACCGCGCGCACGACTGTACCACGGCCGAGCATGCTCGCGTACTGGTTTGGGCCCTCGAAGCCGCACACATCCGGCGGGTTGAAGAGCGGGTCCGGCATGAAGACCGCGGGCCGGCCGCTCGTGATGTAGTCCATGCAGTCGTGCCGCTGCTCCCGGCGGCGTACTTCTCGCACGAGAGGATCCCGCGAGGGGGTGCGTCAGCTCCAGCCCTGGCTACGAGGGGATCAGACGACTCAGGGTGGCGGCGTGCTTACTCACTAGTGGACTCGACTTTCAGGTTCAATTGTTTACGACAATTGACGTCGGGGTGTTGCATCTCGAGGAGAGGGAGATGGGCTTGTCGTGGTGATGTCCACGCACATGACCTCCGCTGTGACCACCAGTGTTTGGATCTGCATGCACACGATGTATGAGGATGGAGGGTCTCTCGGACAAAACGATATCGAACGCGTCCCTAGTGGACGTTTTTATCACACTTCAGTCGTGCTCCTCTCAGCGCGCGACTGATCAGGTGTTCACAACGAGCCGCCGTAGTCCGTTATGTACCTGCTTGGTTCCCCGGCGCCGCGTGGAAGCACAAAACGAAGCCGTACCACGACACTTTCAAGAGATGCTGCGCGGTTCATTCGAGCCCGTAAAACAGGAGTTTGTATGCGTTCACCGGATAGCTGGTTCATTGGGCGATCATTGTTGAGTGACTGTTTCGTCCACAGGCTGCAGGCGTTGCGCACCCATCATTGACAAAGGTATACCTCGATGAACAAACCCTAGACAAAGAGCAAGAGCATACCATTCAATGGGAAGCACCGGGCATCTACAGCGATACCTCCACTTGGCACTCGATGTCCTGCGCCCCACATTTTGACGGAGCCATACGACAAAGGATTAGCGGCGCCGACACAGTCAGTTCCATGCCCTCTTTCCCCCCCATTTACGTCATATTCACAGACCGTAGCCGTACTCGGGGCCTGCTTTCTAGGCCGGCCCTCGCGCGTCACGTAGAGCAAGAGAAACTGCCTGCCGACGTTCACCGACCGCGAGCGCCTCCCACACAGCGAGGCACCTTACGAAGTCTTGCGCAGGTATGCTGGTGAGCGTGGACACCGTAGTCTGTATTTCCGTCCGATAGCCTTTCTCCCGGGCTCCTCGTATGCAAGACTGCCCCATGCGGCGCGTGAGGGCGACGTGCTCTCCTCCTCATCCCGAAGGGATCGATCGTCAGCACCAGCAACTATTGTACTGACATCTCCCCAGGTGCTTATACAAACTCCCGCTTCATCCCGATATACAAGAACGTTTGCGTACAGAGCTTCCTGCATCCGTCAAGCGAGGTGGCCGTGAACTGACCTACGACGACTTGATGAATGGGACTACTTGCCATATCTCGATGCCGTGACCCTGGCGAAGTACGTGTTGCCAACTTGCACCTAAATGCCATAATGATTCGTATCGCGTCTGGGCCGTGGCATGCGATTTCATACCACTTCATTCATTTCGCTATGTCCACTACCGGCGCGAAGAGCGCAGTCGTAAGGCCTGGCTAGATCGTACGCATCTCCGTGCGAGACGGTATCAACGTTGACAAGGCCATATAGGGCCCGGATCTCACTCATCCTATGCTACCATGGTAGACACTACATCGTTATTAATCGGTATTGGCGCATGAACCGCAACTGTGGCGATTACACAACACGCCTCTGGAAGACGAGCGACGAGCGTACGTGCCAGGACGGTGGGCGACCTCATGCGCGAGCAACCAGCAAATACGCGCCGGCACTTGGGCTCTCGTCAACGAGACGTGGGTCGACGCGCAGCACGGTAGCATGGGTGCGCTCCGTCGGGAGGCTTGGGTTCACGAGCGATATCCCTCTGATTCATATTGCATTTGCGAACTTGATGGCACTGAAGTACTGAACACGTAGCTTCCAATTGCTCACATCCTCTCATTTACAGTAGTCTCCCGTGGGCAGAGTATCCAATTCATTCAACCTCCGCAGGCTCCGGATATTCTTGTCTGACCACCAATTCCCGAGCTTGACATTGCGATGAGGGCACGACCAGAGGGAGAGCGCACGATCAGCTTCTCCGGGGCGACAGGGACGCGCATCTTGTATTCCTCCCATCGGATGGCCGGATTCGGAACGGAGAGGTTCACCGTAGGCAGGATGACGCCCCGCTCAATGATATGGCACACCTTGCAGAGCGACGCCAGGAATGCGGTAATCTCGGTGTGGCTGCGAACAGCGTCAACACGGGATGTGCGGTCTCGATGGAGAATTGTCCTTACCCGATGTTTCCTTTGACGCTCCCAACCAGGAGCTCTGTGTCTCTTCCGAACCGCGCCCCTACCCAGTTTGCTTCTGTCGGATCCCCCGAAGCCGTGCCTGCGCGATGACGTTAACGACGTTAATCGGACAGTAAACACTGGTCGCCAGACACACCGGTCGCATGCAGCTCGATGAAATCCACGTCCTGCGGCGATCGCCGCGCTTGCGCGAAGGCACGCAACATAGCGTCCTGCTGCGCAGAGGCCACGGGCGCATTGACCGGTGCCAACGAACCAGAAGAGTTGACGCCGGTTCCGAGGATCTACTCCCGCCGTGTGAGAAGGGCAGCGCCGGCGATCTCGAAGCAAGATAGTCTCACTGTAGCATATATCTTGTCGTGATCGCGTAGCGCCGCATCCAGAGGCTTCAGCACGATCGAGACGACCGCTTCGCCGCGCCCAAAACTGTGGGTGCATATGTGAGAACTAGCTCATACAATAAGTCGACGAGACACGTTACCCGTCAGCGGAGGCATCGAACGGCTTGCACTTTCCATCGGGAGACAGAATGCCTCCCTGTGAGTACATCAGCCATTCCGTGAACCTATAACGGGTGTCGGTTCATTCACGCTACGTAAAGGTCGCATGCACGCGCACCTGTGATCGACCTGGCAGCCTCCAACAACAGCCGCTTCACATTCGCCATGCCGCGATGCTTGTACGGCCAGATGAGTCGCATAGAGCGTCGAGCTGCACGCCGTGTCGAGCGGAACCGTCGGGCCTCGGAGGTCGAGGTGATAAGAAACACGGTTCGCTACCATAGAAGGACCGCCGGAGAATGCCCCGCGGGCTTCCGTGTCATCCTAACATAGTTATCCCAGCGTGACATCGTACAAAATGCCGTCGTCACCCACATGGCCAGACACCGAGAACATGTCATGGGCAACAGCCGACATATAGCAACCCACGTTGCGTCCTCTATAGTTGATGCCCGATTCGAGCAATGCTAAGAAGGTACTCTCCAGGAGCTTTCGAGTGCCGACATTCATAAGTCGGCCATCCTTGCTCGTGATACCGAACTCGGTAGGGTCGAAGACGTCGATGTTTTTCAAGAATGCACCGGTATCGGTCACTACTTGGCCAACAGCAGAACAAATGAATCTGTCATTAAACTATGAGTATCATACGAGGCAGGAAAGCCTAGAGTCTCACGTGTGTACATTGAAACGGTCAACGGGTATTTTCTCGTAGGCCTCTGCACCATACGAAAGGAAATCACCTAAGGACTTATAGTCAAGGTTTGTCTTGCTCCAACTCCCACTTGGGAGTTCCGCAGAAATGCCAACCTGTTTGTAATCAAATATTTCAGCTCGACAATCAATGGATACTATTCAACGTATTCGGCAACACTGACTCCGGCGATAGGGACGCGAGACTCATCACTGAGAACGGCTTCTGATCGCTCGCGAATGCCGTCGAGGACGGGGTGTTGAAATAAGGTCCCTGTGTGACTTCACGTTCCCTGTGTATACTTCTTAGTGCCCCTGCCTCTGCTATTTCTTTGGGATCCAGTCTCGTAGTACTCGGGACCTCTGTCCGGCTTGCATGATAGTTCCCATGGCGCGAGGGAACCAGTGCTATGCGTTGGAAGCCATGCGGATTGGAAGCAAGGCAAGATCAAGTGCTCGTGGACTTCGTTCCCCGATGCATGATGATATGAGGCGTCAACCTCAGGCTGTCGCACGGAGTAGTATTCCATACCTGGGTCACCGATGCGATGATGTACAAGTGCCATTGTTGAACGGGGAGCGGATATGATGGGCCTTCGATGTATCATTGATACGAGATTCGGCGAGATGTGACTTGGGGGTAGACGGGTGTGATATGCGGCGCTGCAAGTTTGATACCGGTCTTAGGCTTCGTCACTGCTGCCAGCGGCAGAATGTCAGATCGAAGAAACTCCCAACAAAGAACTCCGAGACTGTCCTAAGTTGTCGACCGAGAACTAATATGTCTAAAGCAGGATTATGTCGCGGGTTGCATCGGAAGCTGCCAGAGGAAGGCTCACTACTAGTAAGGCATCTACCGCCGGGGCGGCACCGCTTGGGCGCCAAGCCGCGATCCCGCTTACTGACAGAAACGGACTCATGTAGGTACCACCAGACGCCACCGCCGGGCACTCACGAGAGTAGTCCAGTTCAACTGCTCCGACGAACACCGTTAGTGCAGCGCGCTTTAATGGCATCCAGTCATACGGAGCAGCTGTCAGCCTGAGAAAATTGTAATGAACGAACAGTCACTCCTGTCGTGATACGAACTTACTACGTTTCGATGACCGCCAGCGGGTCATATGTATGAGCCTGAACTTGAAATGTTGCCGCATGGACATCGGGGCGTGGAATGAGGGTGGCCTCCGAAGGCTTTCCGAACAGCTGCCCTGACATTAGATTACGGCGCTGAGAGCATATGTACTAGTATATAGTTGACTCGGATGAGCACGGCACGGCCCATTCGCTACGTGGTACTTAGAATTACCGGTTGCCAGTGCGTACCAAGTGTGAATTTGTGCGAATTCGGCTCAATAAAAACGACGATTGTGTGATGGGATAGAGGTACCGGGACGGAAGTTATCGCCGCAGGGATGGGCGAACTTCGAATCTGAAATTCATCACGATGTTCACTCCATCATATCATCTGACGACCCACAATGTGTTGCCAACCGTTAGATAGATGTCATCCAAGGTGAGGCCTTGAGAAGAGATTCCGATGGGTCGCTGCTAAATCCAGTCCCGTAGAACTCTATCACCTGCCAGGAGCTATGCATCGCCAATAGCATGGCAGTGAGTCACATCGCACTGAACCTTACGTCGCGGCTCGATAGGCGTCCAATACGCAGCACAAATATCCCGCTCTCTCGGTATGTGGCGTATAACGAAGCCCTTTCTACTCCCTCAGGTATGGTCGAAGTTGCCCTTGTCACCGTCAACTTGGCGACAGTAGCCCTGGAAAGTGTCCTCTATGGAATATTCCTCGTCCTCGCTTCGGCTTCCGTATATTTCAATGTATCCCGGTCTGCCTCGGCCAGACGACCTCGAGGCCGTCGATGTTGGCTACTGGACCCAATTTCCGTAGGTTCGGCTCTCATTTCGCTCACGATAACCGGGGTATGTGCTACTAGTAGCGTATGACTATCAAATGCCCTGACATAAACACGTTACTAGCACTGGATCACGACAATCGCCCGGCTCTTTGATGCGTTTGTCAATTGCAACGGTAGTGCGACCCCACTGGAATACTATAGTACCATCTGGCTGTCAAGCGAAGCTGCCCAATCCTCTTTCCTCATCGCCACGCTTATCCTCTGTGATTCTATGCTGGTGTGTGCAATTCATCTACTTACACAGGACGGATATACGGAGTTCACATCGTGTCGCAGATATACCGTTTATGGGTTGTCTGGGGTTACAACTACGTGGTCGCTATATTACCGATGTGCGCTCTGCTAGGATTCTGCGGTAAGTCTCATGTGTAAACCTCGCAGGTGGTCATTCTGATGCGGTATTGCAGTCGCCGGACCAGTCGCTGTTTACGAACAGACACTTATTCGAGGCAGTATTTTCGCTCAGACCGTGGTGCAATGGGTCGACGCAAGCTACGGTTTGACATTTGCGCGAGTTACTCATCAGATGCTGCGACGGAACTGGAAGTCTAACTCTTGTTGTGTAGGACGAACATATATAGCACTTGTAAATGCTCTATATACTGTCATCGCGAATCTAGCTAAGGCTTCGACATTTAGGTGGGATTGCTTATCGTGTCTGGCTGGCACGTAAGGCGATAACTCCCTTCGGTGGCTCGTATCTCATGGTATGCACTATACAATTCAACCAATGCTTGACTGACATTCTACTTCAGGATATCCTCAGCACAATGGTGGAGAGCGCCACTTTATACGCGTACGTGGTCATGATTACTACTTCTCCTCCCTGTATCAAGCCAATATTTTTGCAGGTCGTATGCGATCTTCTTCCTCATCACATATAGGGCGAAAAGCAACGTACAATTCTTCACCATCGACACGCTCTGCCCAGTGACTGGTATAGCATTCATGCTCATCAATGTTCGTGTCGGGTTAGGCTGGGCAGCGCGGGGAGCTTCACTCATTTCAAGTTCACCCTCTGGCTCGAGCTCCCAGGCTGTACGCGGTGGTACTGTGCATTCAGAAATGGCGTTCGCCATGCGTCCAGTAACAGTCGACGTTATAACCGTTATTCATCAAGACATGGGCGATGACTTGGAGGAATCTCGAGTGAAGTCGGATTATAATACTACTGCATTGTAGTAGCTCTATGATCCATCATCCACTAGCAGTGGCCTCAGAATTAAGGCTCCAACAATATAATACACATACCATATATATACGGGTTTTACCCTATACTTTATACATATACATACAGGGTCTGTGTATCTTGTATATATATAGTATATATACAGTATATATGGTTTCAAGTATAGTAATGAAGGAGCTTCAATATTGGTAGAAATTAGCCTACTATTGAGTACAGGGACTCATTATTGCAATGATTTGGTGTCATTGTGGAGAGCATGGATAGCATTGTATTCCTTTTGTCTTCAAACATGTGCTTACAGCATACTAGGGAGTGGAATCCTATTGAGTGAACTACAATGGCCTCCAGCTGATAAGCTGAGGGCTCATGTAGGCTTCTGTTAAGTTATTAGGCTGTTGTTCATGCTCATAAAAACACCTATGACCATTGTGAATGCTATCACAATTGACCTACAATTCAAATTTGCCTAAGGTCAACAGGACAGTGTCCAATGTTGCTTTTTAACAGTCATTAGACTTAGGTTCTCAATGTCATAGATGCTTTTTCAGAGCTAGACACTGATTCTATGGATCAGAGACAGTGAGATTTGGGTCATAAATATCTGGACTTTGTGCAAAGGGGATCCTCAATACATCATGGAGTACATGGCAGAGCTGGTCATATAACATAAACTTTCTTAATTGACTACAGAGGTACTAGATGTGATGACATTTGTCTTTCTGGAAAAAAAAGTCATGACATATGCATGATACATGAGCGATTCTCATGGCATTGCATCAGCCGGTAGGTTGAGTATCTTGGAATCAAACTGGTGTGGGTGTAAGCATGCAGAACAGCACATGTAAAAAAGTATGAGACTGGCATGTCTAAGCTTACTCATAGGCAAGGATTAGGCCTGAGTGTTATTGGTGTGATTGAATCTAGACAGCTACTGGAGCATCATGTTACTAAGTGATGCTACTATGTGATTGAACATCTACAAGAGAAGTGAAGCCACATATAAACCTTTGTGACATCTCATGTGACTTTAGCCAAAATCAGCAAGTACATCATCATTCACTAGTATTAGGATTATGCTACACAGTATTTAGTACAGTATAGATACCCATATCAAGGCTGTACAAACATTCTTCATCATCTTGACCACTAGCATGTACTCTGGTTTATGATGGTTTGAGGATTAAGTAGGGAAACCAAATGACTATTGTAGCTGGAGATCATACTATATAAACTGTATATATACAGTATATATACAATATAATATAGTATACTATATACATACAGGTTTTGTGTATATGTATATTATAGAGTCAGAATTCATTCAATTGCTTTTGATCCTCATCACCCAATCCGCGAAGCTTGACGTCCCTCCGAGTGATTGATTGTACTTGCCCACATACGAGTTGGGCCGCTGTCACAGACATGTAACAAAGTTGATACACGGGCGGCTAGCTACAAATGTTGTCAAGTGATTGCACATCACGGGATGTAAGAAAACCTAGAGGCATCATGATCCGTGCCACATACAAGAATAACTCTGTCAGAGCACCTCGGCTTGACCGAGGCTATGTAGCTTGGAACGCGTGCGCACAGCGGCACTATACATATGTCGGTTTACTTAGTGTGAACACCGCCGGCAGCCGCTCCTCCTGAGACATTGTGTAGTAGGGAACCATCCATTGTCGAGAGATAGTACCACTGCCAGCATGTCTTGGATATTTTGTACTTGTTCACAGGTCGTAAACTCTATATGGGCACATGGGTGTTGGCGTACCTGACCATGAGTGGCGGTGGGCATATACGTGAGTACACATTTGCGGAGGATCATTATATTCAAGATTGGATTCACATCCGAATTGGATATTGAAGGTTCGTGTTACGGCGCTGATCGAACACTCGGATGCTTTCCACAGTACATATGGAGTGCTATTGCAGTTTTGGGCATCTCGGTATCTTCTGTGACGGTCTGTCACTGCAACTAGTACTAGATTGCTTTGCGGTGTCAGGTCAGAAATGGTTTCTGCTGCGGTTCACCGGGTATGGCAGTAATACTGGGCTATCACAGTTGTTTGTTGTGGAGGGGAAACACACAAGAGATACTATAGTGTTCTGCAAAGATAGATCAGTAGGCACAGTTAGTACTTACTACAAGCAGGTTGACTGCTCAAATGATCTTGGGACAATAGGCGAGCGTGGTGAGTATACTTGACGTGAGGCTGATTGTGGACTTGAGAGACGAGCGTGGCTAGACGAGAATGAAGTTGCTGGTTATGGATCACAGCTTACCCAAACAAGAGCACTAGTGTAGCACTTAGCAGAAGCTTACAGTCACACGTTGACTTTGGGCTACCGATACTAAATTGCTTGGCTAGGGAGCAGCTTGCGAACTACTCAGTGAGGTGGGCAATAAGGGGGCACGAGTTGCCGGGGTATTGCTCTCCTATGTACTTGCTTGCCTGCTCCCTGCGCCATGAGTCCTTATATATATGGGGAACAGGCTGATGTAATACTAATTACATGAGCTGACAAACCCTTAGTCGTCCAATACACAGCCTGAGTCATCCAAGGATACATAGCCTGAGTCATCCATCTGCACAGCTTGAGTCATCCATTTCACCGCATGAGTCATCCATTTCACAGCATGAGTCATCTGTTTCACAGCATGAGTCAGTCATAACACAGTGTGAGTCATCCGTCAACCAGCATGAGTCAGCCATTGGACAGCATGAGTCAGTCTTTGCACCGTGTGAGTCAGCCATTTGTACAGCATGAGTCAGTCCTTGAGTTTGGGGTGCGAACCTAGAGTGCTTGGTAATCGGGGTCCATGTGGCTGCGTCTCCTAGAAACTGGGGCTCTCGCTGATCCAGGAACCTGTTGAACTAGGAAGGCGCCTACCGGGCTGCCGGGTTCAATCACAGGCCGGACCGGTTCTATGGGAAGCTCCGGGTCCGTGATGTCATCTATGATGTCATCTGTGTGTTATCACATGGCTACGCCACTTACCTTGTATGTCGTGGGAACGTACTATACAGTAGCTTAGATAAGCGGTCTCCTCATGTATATAAGGACCCCAGTAGCGTAGCTCAATCCCCAGTACCTTCAGTCGAAGTACTTGCGTGTGCATCAAGCATCAGCAACCTTGCAGGTAAGTTGTGAGGGCGCACCACTGCGTGGAGCTGCCTGCTCAACAGGTTATGAGCCCTGGTCACTGCCTGAGTACTGCGCCTCACTGGCTGCGTCTCAGTGTGCGCACCAGCTTACCTGTGGCTTCGCCTTAGTGGCTTGAAGCCAGGGGGGGACTATGCGCGTACATCGCTGCAGGTCTTAGCGCAACTCTGTTGCTGCTACCCCCAGCACATGCACCATAGCGGTGGTTGCGCCTCTAAGGCTGCACTTGTCATTGAGTAGAGGGCTGACGACATTGTTGCAGTATTCCCCATTTACCGAGTTTATCACTTCAAACCCTCTACCAATGGCCTCCAACACCCTCTTCACCGCTGTCCCCATCCTCGATGGCTCCAACTACCGCGCCTGGGCTGAATCCATGTCGGCCTTCCTCATGGCGCAGGAGGTCTGGATCATTGTCAATTCGACCTGGCCCCAGCCTACTCTGGACACAGAGAATCCCTCAGTCTACTACGAGTGGCTGCAGCGCGATCAGAAGGCACAGGGTGTTATGGGTGGGCATCACTATGCTCACTGATTAGATTAGATTATGAACTGATAGTGTACATCTCATCTTATCTCGTTGTACCTAGCCACTTGACTTCCATATTGGGAAGTAATCCATTCTTACTGCTGAACCACCACCTCGTCCGTGTGCGACACCGCGCCGTCCGAGTACGTTCAGCATCCCCTCTCGGCTTGAGCTCCTCGCCTCGCCTAGGACTCCCCCTCGACCTGGCTCCTCGCCAGTTCTAGGACTCACCTCTAGGCGCGGCTCCTCACCCTGCTACGACGACAGCAGCGCTCCTCGCTCTGCTACGACGCCAGCGGGAGCTCCTCGCCTCGCTCACGACCTCACGACGACACTACGACACCTTCCCGGTCGCGCCGCGACCACCAAGCGTCGAGTTCACAGGCAGCCCGGCCCCCGAGTCTAGGGTTCCAGGCCCACGAACTCTAACATTGGTGGACACTCAGGGGACCGGTCCACTGCCCTGTGAACTCCCTCGTATATTTCTATTGCTTCTAAGTTTTATTCTAGCTGTTCTATATTGGTTCTAACCTAATGCCTTCCATGACGTGGCTACCACGGTCCTACTGGGACGCCATGTCACCAATCCGGCAACTCGAGCGCGCGTCCTCGTCGTACAGCGGGCGCGCACACGGTGCCAGCACCTCCTCCTCGACGAGCGCGCCTCGAGGCTACCCGCCACCCCGCTCCGCCACTCCCTGCGACTCGCCAGCACCCGCCGAGCCCTCTGTGCCCGTTCGGAGGCCCGTGGGAACCGCGCGATCGCACGAGCGCCCGAGCGCGTCGAACGCGCGGCCCTCGGCGCTCAACGCTGGCGGCGACCTCCTCTCTCGACCTCCACCACTCTCGCACCCCGGCCGACCCGCGACGCGTCAACCTGCCCCGGCATGCAGCCGTCAAGACAGCAACGAGGGTGAGCGATACCGCCCCCCTCGTATCGCTGGGGCTGCCGCGAGCGAAGACGCGCGCGCGTGCGCGCACACCCAACGCGAAGACGTCCGACCGCCCCGCAGCGCGACGCGCAACGAGACGGCCCACGACCACGCGCAACGCGGCACGCCGTCGACACGCGCGGTCTCGCCGCACCCGCGCGAGCAAGCCCGAACGTGCGCGCGCACCCAACGCGAAGACGACCGCGCCGGCGCGCGCTCCCAGCGCGAAGACCGTCGACCCGCCCGCCACAGCGCGACGCGCAACGGGACGACCCACTTCCACGCGCGACACGACGCACTGACAACACGCGCGGTCTCGCCACACCGCTGGTACGAGCAAGCCCCAACGCGCGCGCACCACACGCGCGAGGCCCAGGACGAGGAACCATCCGCCCGCGCCCTCTCGCCTCGCTCGCACGGGCGCGCCGTCGTACGCGCACACCACGAGCGCGAGGCGCAAGCCGCCAAAGCGGCTTGGCGGGCTCACCAAGCAATATACTCGACAGCGCGACAGCCCGCCGCGCAAGCAGCCCCGCCGCGTTCGACTGGAGGGCCCGCTCGTGCATCCCCGACGAGGAGAGGAGCTGACACGGCGGGAGTACGGGACGGCGCAGCTGCGGTGAGTACTCGTACCTATGCGCCCTCTGGGCCCTCTCCCCCTCCTTTCTCTCCACGCGTCCGTCCTGCGCGTCCGCTCTCGCACGACCCACACGTTCTCGTCGAACGCGCCCGCCGCCCTCCGCCGTCGCCCGCTCCTCCGGCGCACCGCGAGCGCGCCCCGCCTGCCGACTCGCTTCCCCCGTCGCGCCAAGGCGATACGCTCGCGCCCGCTGAGCGCATCCCCCGCCGGCCGGTCTCCCCGTCTTCGTCCGACGCGCATCTGCGCTCGCGCCGCCCGGTTGCCGTCCCATCCCCGTCTAACGGCCTGGCGCCTTCGTCCCGCAAGCGCGACGGCCCGCCTACGCGTCAAGCCGACCCCGAGGGTGTGCGATACCGTGCCCCTCCCGGTTACTCGGCCGCCTCAGGAGACGGGGAACCGCACGCCCGCGCACTCTCGCCGCGCTCGCAAGCGCGAGCTGTCATACGCGCACACCTCGAGAGCGAAACTCTCGCCGCTGTGCAAGCCGCGAGTGCACGCGACTCAGGGTACTCGACGGAGCACGCACCTGCCATGCAAGCTGCTTCGACACGCTCGTCTGGGGGGCCCGCACGCGCATCCACAACAGGGAGAGACGGCAGACCGACGGGTGAGCGGGAGGGGAGCACCGCTATGGGTACGTCCGTCCATCGGCCTTCGCGACTCCTCTCTCCGCCTCCTCCCCGCGCACGTCCCGCGCACCGCCCTCCCTCGCACGACTCGTGCGGGCACGTCGAACGCACCCGCCACCCTCCGCCGTCGCCCGCTCCTCCGGCACATCGCGCGCGCGCCCCGCCTGCCAACGCGATTCAGCCGGGGCGCAGTCCTCGCGCTGGCATGCCTTCGCCTTCGTCTGGCGTACCCGCACCTGTGCCGCGCAAACACGATGGTCCACCAATGTGTCAAGACCCGCACCCGAATGCAGACAGCACGCTCGGCAGGCACGCCCCTCCCTCCGTCGTGTCCTCCGAAGCTCGCGCCTCCCCCGACTCTGCGCGCCTGGCTGCCGCCTCTCGCCCCAGTCTCTCGACTGCACGCAAGACGTCAAGCTCGGATGACTTACGGGATGGCTGCCGGGTTGTGCGAGATCCCCGCTCGCCCGGTAGCCTCCCCTCGTCTGCCTCATCTTGCAGACTGGTGCCGGTGTCTACGCCATGCTTTCGCCATCTGCCCGACACACTCGCGCCCGTCCCTCCGTCCCGCGAGGAGGAGCCAGACTTAGCTGGGTTAGATGCGGAACTCGTGCGCAGGGTTCGGCAGGTCCGCGCGCGTTCGCGCCTCGTCACGGAGGACTCTCCCGAGTCAGCGGCCATTGCAGACAAGGAAGCTGCCCTACGGCGCGAAATCTGGCAGGCTCGAGCCCGTGCGCGCCTCGCTCCACACCTCATCTGAACCCTGGGGGGCACTAGTTGTGGTACCCTCGTCTTGTCCCAGCCCACCCACCCTCAACTTATCTCCGCTATCCTCACTGCAACTCCTTTTTCACGGGAATCTCAAGCCGAAACTCCCTTACTCGGTTCCTTCCGACTTGAGATTGGGGGGCAGGGGGTAGGGGAGGATAGGGTACGGGGGGCAGGTATGCCAGGGCCTAGCCGACCCTAGCCCGAGGGATGCGCAGATCCTCCGCGAGGATGACAGCTAGGGACGCAGTACAGGCAGGAAGTAGCACAGCCTTGCCTAGGGAAGATGGCAAAGCTGCTACAGGTGAGGGAGGTCAGGGGAGCCTGGCCGAGCTTGCGAGGGCTTGACCGACAGAGCCTGTATGCTTTGGCGGATGCACGGCAAGTCTGAATGCTCGGGATGCAGTACTTGCGGGACAGCTCAGCCTCGCGTGGCGGAGCCCAATTTTTTTTTTTTTTCTATTCTCTTTTCTCACCTTCTATTCTATGCTCACTCATACTCTTCATTCGCTCTAATCTGACCCCTCACCTTCACACTATACACTTCATAATGGGGGGCACTGTTATGGGTGGGCATCACTATGCTCACTGATTAGATTAGATTATGAACTGATAGTGTACATCTCATCTTATCTCGTTGTACCTAGCCACTTGACTTCCATATTGGGAAGTAATCCATTCTTACTGCTGAACCACCACCTCGTCCGTGTGCGACACCGCGCCGTCCGAGTACGTTCAGCATCCCCTCTCGGCTTGAGCTCCTCGCCTCGCCTAGGACTCCCCCTCGACCTGGCTCCTCGCCAGTTCTAGGACTCACCTCTAGGCGCGGCTCCTCACCCTGCTACGACGACAGCAGCGCTCCTCGCTCTGCTACGACGCCAGCGGGAGCTCCTCGCCTCGCTCACGACCTCACGACGACACTACGACACCTTCCCGGTCGCGCCGCGACCACCAAGCGTCGAGTTCACAGGCAGCCCGGCCCCCGAGTCTAGGGTTCCAGGCCCACGAACTCTAACACAGGGGTCGATCCGTCTTCGCCTGACGTCGTCCGTCAAGGCGGCTGTCAAGAACAAGACGACCAGCAAGGCCCTCTGGGACGAGCTGAAGGCGCTCTATGACAAGCAGACCCCCGCCGGTGTTTACAAGGAGTTTAGGACAGCGATCAATGCTCGGATCCCTCCGAACGAGCACCCGAACCCGACGTTCGCTAACATCGCAGCTGCGTTTGACAAGCTTGCAGGCGAAGGGATCGACATCCCCGCTCCACTGCGGGCGATGATAGCGCTCAATGCGCTGCCCTCCCGGTACGACACTGTCGTCACCACAATCCTCCAAGCCAAAGAGCTTACGGAGATGAAGATCGACTACGTCCGGGAGTCTGTCGTCATTGCCTACGAGCAAGGCGGCAAGCAGGCGTCATCTTCGCAGAGCGCGAAGAAGATCTCCGCCGTTAAGCGTAAGCACGGCGAACCAAACTTCAACCAGCAGCAGCAGCGCCAGGATGGCAGCAGCAGCAGCGGTGCGAAGGAAGGTCAAGGCAAGGGCAAAGGCAAGCAGCGCGGTAAACGCAGCGGCAAGCAAGTTAAGTCCCGCGCCAACCAAGGAGATCATACGGACCATGCGCATCTCGCCTCGCAGGCGTCGATAGCGGGTCCTACCACCTCCAAAGTCGTCGAGATAGCGCCTTCGGGCAGCAAGTCTCACACCGTCACCACCCGTCCCGCCAAAACCGGCCACAGCAAGAATGCTCACCGGTGGCTCAAGAGTGCCCTCGAGCTCGCCAAAGACATCGACGTCTCTGGCACCTCACAGCGTCTCACGACGTTGTCTGAGGTCGTTGACAATTCCGCTCGGATTGAGGAGTACCTCTCCGACTCGGAGTCAGAGTCTCGGGCGTCCAAACGCTCTCGTCATGGTTCTGAAGTAGGCCATGCGATCGACGTGATCATGGACGGGACGTACAACTCGTACGACGAGGACGAAGGTCCTACGACTCAGGATCCACTTGATTGGGGATCAGACGGTCAGTACGACATCGACGACGAGCTGGCTAACGCCGCCGGCTTAGGAGAGGACTTTGATGCTGGGTCAGTCCCTTCAGCTTCTATTCCCAAGCGACCTACTAACCCTGCGCTTCATACAGCCGCATGTAGTAGTAGACGCACTAGGTCTACTTTAAAGAGACGTAGTATTCGCAGTCGTAGTCGCAGTGTAACGAATGAATATATCAGTAGTTCGTTGCACAAATCAGTTGGTTGTCGGCATTCGCGCGATTTCGCTGCGTGCACCAAATGTAAGGGAAAAGCTAAGGCTTGGCATGAACCAGAGCCGGTTGAGTCGTCAGACTCCTGGATGTTAGACTCTGGAGCATCATTACATTTTTCCAACAATTTAGATGATTTTGCTGAGATTGAGGACCTCAGTGAGCCAATCGTCTTGTCGACCGCAAACGGCTCTGCCGTATGCACAAAGCGTGGGACAGTCTTCTTGAACTTCGAGAATGACGATGGTAGTCATACAACGACCAGATTATTCCCCGTTTATTACTTCCAAGGTCTTCATCAACGTCTCCTATCCATGGGAACGTTCCTCCGTGAAGGAATGACAGTGCGCGGTGGTGCGCAGCACGTCGACCTCTATGAACAAGGAGCGCGTGAACCACTATACGTGTTCAAGCCGCGGCACCCTAGTTCAACGATATTCGAAATACAGTCCTTGCCTTCACAGGACGCAATGAGTATCCATCAGACGGTTTATTCCGTCGATTACCACACTATGCATCGCCGCCTAGGACATCCTTCTAAGGACGTACTACGGCAAGCACAGAAACACACCGAGGGTTTCCCACCTTCGATAGAGTTCCCTAGGGAGGATCCTATATGCCCAGGATGCGCGGAAGGGAAAATGCACAACAAAGCATTTCCGCCATCTACGTTGAGAGCGACAGAGCCCTTCGAGCTCATTCACTCTGATGTGAAGTCGTTTCCCATCGACTCCTACCATAAGTATAGGTACTACATCCTGTACTATGACGACTACACT
Organism: Rhodofomes roseus; assembly: GCF_022264815.1. Taxonomy (NCBI): domain Eukaryota; kingdom Fungi; phylum Basidiomycota; class Agaricomycetes; order Polyporales; family Fomitopsidaceae; genus Rhodofomes; species Rhodofomes roseus. The sequence goes on along the minus strand of NW_025952960.1, from coordinate 1,536,266 downwards.
TCCAATGCGTGGACAGTGAATCTGCGCAACAAGAGTGCTGCGATCACGGCCACGCGCCAATTCTTCGCCATGGCCAAAAACCAGTACGGCAAGAAGGTTAAGAAGTGGATGTCAGATGCTGGGGGAGAATACAAGTCTGAAGTGTTCGACAAAATGCTGAAAGACGAGGGTATCCAGATCCTGCAAAGTTCGCCGCACACTCCTCAGGAGAATGGCAGAGCTGAGCGACTCAACAGGACGATAATGGACAAAGCTGAGGCCATGCGCCATGAAGCGTGTCTACCTGAATCCTGGTGGGAATTTGCGGTTGAGCACGCTGTTCATCTCTACAACAGGACACCTGTCCGACGTCTCAAATGGCGTACCCCCTATGAGATGTTAAATGGCGAGGCTCCCAGCATCAAGCACCTAAGAATATTTGGGTGCGGCGCATATGTATTCATACCGAAAGACGTGCGTCAGAATACACTATCTCGGAAATCTGAGTTAATGGTGTACCTCGGGGTTGCTCCTGGTGGGCATGGGGCGCGATTCATGCGCAGCCCTAATAATGTGCTTTACACTTCATCGAACGCTCTGTTTGATGAACTCATGTTCCCAAAATGCCCGGACATGAAACGGCGAGGCAACACTAGGTTGCAATCTGCACCTAGACCTGACCAAGCGGGTCGCCAACCCACTTCTCAGGAGAATTATGATGACGATGACAACGATCATCCCTCTCATCACCTTCCAAAGGGAGCGGACAATGAGCGTGACGATGCTCAGGAGCAGCCTAGGGCGCCCAGTCCAGTTCCGCCGCCTCAACCTCCGGAAGAGCCAGCGCGCGATGATGCGCCGCGGCGCTCAGGGAGAGAGCGGAAGCCAGTAACCCGCCCAGGGAATGTCTATGGGGAGAAACGGACTCCCGTAGAAATATACAAAGAGATCAAAAAGAAGGGGCAATGGAAAAAGATTGTCGGAGAAGAGCCGGGTAGCTCCCGCTCTCAACCACAGTCAAGGCAGCAACCGGTTCCCGGACCTAGTTCTGCGCCTGATCCACAGCCAGACCAACCTTCTGGATCCTCCTCGGGCTCTGACGACGACGAAGTCGAAGAGTTACTCATGGCACAACTATGCCGGGAAGGGGGAGTAGGATTGGTTAACATGCTGCTTGCAAAAGCGCTACCACTAGTTGACCAAGATTCTCCGAAGTCCAGCGTACGCGAATGGACATTCCGTGATATCTCGAAGCTACCTAAAGAGGAGCAAGAGAAGTGGAAAGCTGCATGTCGCGAAGAGTTAGAGGCTCTGCGCAAGCGTGGTGTTTATGAGTTGGTTGACCGTCCTAAGGGACGTAGGGTTACCAAAAACCGCTGGGTCTTCGACGTCAAAACTGACGGTCGAAAGAAGGCTAGACTAGTCGCAAAAGGCTACTCCCAGATTGAAGGCCTCGATTACGATCAGGTTTTCTCTCCAGTTGTTCGCTTTGAGACCGTGCGCCTTATACTCGCGCTAGCTGCGCTCGAGGGCATGCACATCTCCGGACTCGATGTCCGTAATGCGTACCTCTATGGTAAACTCGACGAGGAGATTTATATGGAGCAGCCTGAAGGCTTTAAAGTCAAAGGCCAAGAGCACAGAGTCCTCCGGCTATTGCGTGCTCTCTATGGACTCAAACAGGCAGGGTTAGCGTGGTGGCGCACCCTTAATGAGTCTCTCAAGGAACTCGGCTTTACACGCCTTGTATCCGACGCCGGAATTTTCATCTATAAGACGAAAGACGGACGTTTCGTCCTAGTCATAGTCTATGTGGATGATGCCCTCTTTTGTGGCAAAGACAAGGCCCTTGTAGCCAAACTCAAGAACCGCTTCATGAAGAAGTGGGAGTGTCGCGACCTAGGCGACGTCAAGGAGTTCTTGCGTATGCGCATTACTCGGAAAGGCGACGAGATTCATCTCGACCAAACTGCCTACCTTGAGACTGTGCTGCAGCGCTGTGGCATGCAGAATGCAAAGTCTGCGCCTACTCCACTCCCTGCGGGTTACAAACCTGAGCCGCACACTGGCCCGGTTGATCCTGCACTTCGAAGCCGGTATCAGACCGTCATCGGCTCCTTGCTATATATCATGCTCGGAACTCGACCTGACATCTGCTTTGCCGTGACTAAACTCGCGCAACAAGCTGCGAATCCGTCACAGGACCACTTGGACAAAGCGCTATATATCTGCCGCTACCTCGTGGGTACCAAGTCCTATGCGCTTGTATACAGCGGCAAATCTGGACAAGGTGTCTCGGCATGCACAGACTCTGACTGGGCCAATGACCCAGAGATGAGACGGTCTCAGAGTGGCTATTTTATGAAGTTGGCGAACGGAGTGTTCAGTTGGCTGTCTCGACGGCAAAAGACGGTTGCACTATCTTCAACTGAGGCTGAATACATGTCACTTAGTGACTGTAGCCGCCAAGTCGTCTGGGTTAAGATGCTCCTCAAGGAGATCGGTTACCTACTTGGCGCACTCCCTATCTGCTCGGATAACCAAGGAGCGATATTCATCGGCTCCAACCCTGTAACTGAGAGGCGGTCGAAGCACATCGACATACGCTACCATTACATCAGGGAACTGATTGAGGAGAAGCAAGTCGAGCTCTTCTACATCAGTACGGATGAAAATCCAGCAGACCTGTTCACCAAGAACTTAGGCCGTGTCAAATTCCTTAAGTTTAGAGGAATGCTCGGACTTAGATTCTATGAATCGTCCTAGAGCACCATCGGCAGCGTTATGCGCCTAGTACGCTTATGTGAGTCTACGACGCACTAAGCGAGGGGGAGTGTTGAACTAGGAAGGCGCCTACCGGGCTGCCGGGTTCAATCACAGGCCGGACCGGTTCTATGGGAAGCTCCGGGTCCGTGATGTCATCTATGATGTCATCTGTGTGTTATCACATGGCTACGCCACTTACCTTGTATGTCGTGGGAACGTACTATACAGTAGCTTAGATAAGCGGTCTCCTCATGTATATAAGGACCCCAGTAGCGTAGCTCAATCCCCAGTACCTTCAGTCGAAGTACTTGCGTGTGCATCAAGCATCAGCAACCTTGCAGGTAAGTTGTGAGGGCGCACCACTGCGTGGAGCTGCCTGCTCAACAGAACCTTGGGGCTTGAGTCTAGGCTATTCTCTGTGCATGTTCCTTGAGCCAAAAGTGTTTGGCTCAGGACATCTGGTCGGCACAAGAAAATGCAACTGTCCCCAGTTGCACCCTCCTACTCCTGGGACATCTGGATGACTGTTTCCGCTATAGGTCTTCCTCCTGATCTTCATCTGTAGAGCTGCTGCTGGAAATCTCATCCTCATTCCAATCAACATCCTCTAGATCTTCTTCATCCTCATCATCCTCATCTTCATCCATCCAGTTAAGCTCCTCAACTTGTTCTCTTGATATGAATGGCAACAGCCTGAATGCTACCACTCCTTGTCGCCATATTGCTCCATCTAGTTCAGAAACAACATAGGATCCTCCTTTGGTCTGTCGAACAACCTGGAAAGGACCTAAGTAGCGCGGATGATGCTTGCGGTCAGCACTCTGTTCAACTGCCTTGTTGCACACAAGCACTAGATCTCCTGGCTTGTACACTTCTCGGCGCAATCTCCGTTCATAGCATCGCTCGAAGATTTCCTTGGATCGGAAGCGTGTCTTCTTCAAGAGGCTTGCAGCTTGAGCTATGTCGTCCGGTTTCTTCATGAGTTGGCGAATGCGTAGTGCGAGCAAGTCTGAGGTAGACATTCCTGAGTGAAAGCCATCTACCAGCAAAGTCATTTCTGCTAGGTCAAATGGTAGTACTGGTTCTACACCATACAGAAGATAGTACGGTGAGAAGCCAGTAGACTGACTAACTGTGACACGATGTGGAGGAGAAATCCGGCCGAGGTCTAGATCGACGCGTAGCGTCACGGTTTTACTACTATTCTCTCTCTTTGCAGTGTTAGCTTATATCATTTCGCATGCAGACGTTACCTACGATAAAAACATCAATCTACTGTACCATCGACTCTACCGGCGCGCTCGCGAGGAACCGGAAGGCGGAGGCGGAGGACCGACCGTAGGGCGAAGGCGGGCGACGTCGAGCAGAGTGCCGCACCTGTCGGGGGCCCAGGTCGTGAACGTCAATAGCACCGCTCCGCCGCTGTCAGCCCTGCGCCGAGACTATGGTCCGCCGTCCGAAGCCGGAAGGGGAACCAACGGACGTCGTCACCCGGGCGGGTGTCTCATACGTTACTTTCCTTATTCGGTAATATTCCTTCCCGATCTGTCAACGATCGCTTGCCTGTCACTCATCACCTTTCCTTTCGAACTTACCTCATCTCCCCTTGCGTCATCCTTTGCTCCTTAGTTCCTTCTCGCTCTCGTTGCGCTGCGTGTACTTATAGAGGGCCGCGTCGCCCGTTCTCGCCAGTTAATCTGATCCCCCAGCTTCTCCCCTCTCGCTCACGCGCACTTCAAGGTTCGGCACGGACGAGCGACTCGACGTCGCGCGTGCACCTCAAGTCGAGTTAGTCGAGTAGTCGAGAAGATAAGATAAGTGTTCATTTGTTTCCGCGCGGCCACACTACTCCACACAGAACATCGCCGCCGTCCTCTCACCAGCCCGAACACCCATCGTCGACTCTACTGAACACCTGCACCCGGAGACGAGTTTGTGTGTGTTGGTCGTCGACGCACGCTTTCTCTCCCACAACGATCAGTGAAGAACGCATGCTGAACATAGTCAGGCCACTTGTCCACATTGCCTTCGCATGACCTGAGGATTGATTCCCGAATGATGAAATGACCTGGTTCCACTACTCCATTGGCCTTTGAGTTGTAAGCTGAAATCTTGATCTGTGGCAACTTGTATCGGTTCATCAGAAGCTGGAATGCTTCCTTGAATTCAGGGCCATTGTCAGTCACAACTTCTCCAACTGCTCCGTATCGGCATAGGATCTGCTCAAAGAAGAAGATCGACACTGATTTTGCCTTCTTGTTCCTCAGTGACCTTCCTTCTCCAGCTCTTGACAGATCATCTCGGGCAGCAATGACGTATTTGAAGCTATTGGCTTTTGGCATCTCCATGATATCAAGGTAGACCTTCGTGAAGATAGTTGCTGGGGTTGAGACCATGAGGGGTACTTCTACCTTGCGCACACTGCGGATCTGACACTGCTTGCAAGATCGTACATGGTGTCGTATGTCGTTCCACATGCTAGGCCAATAGAATCGCTCTTTGACGGTATGCATCACGGCTTGTTCTCCTCGGTGGCCTAATCCTTCATGTGACTGAGTAAGGATCTACAGGCGCTTCTCAGCCTTGAGAATCACCAAATGTGGGGGTTGTGATCCATTGCGTCGATATAGCTTCCCATTCCTAACAAAGTACCGGCTTGCTCCTTGAATGAACCTTCGCTTTGCTTGTTGAGTAGGCAACTCAGGGATTGCTGCTGTTGTCAGGAACTTCTGGTATTGATGAAGCACCTTGTCTGCCTTGGTATTAGCTGAAATGAACACATCAGCATGACTTGCGCTGAGCAGTGCTTCATATGGCCGGTCTTGAGGCTTGCTCCATTTGTTCTGACGGTCGCGGATCTCCGCATACAAGGCTGTGTCATCCAGCCAAGAGTCATCATCTTCTTCAACCTCCTCTCCTTCTCCTAAGGGGCATCGAGACAGAGCATCGGGTCCTCGATGTCGTTCCGCGGGCACATGAATGAGTTTGAATGTGAACAAGAGAACACCTTGTATCCATCGGTTGATTGTGGCATTAGGTTGTAGGTCTGGTTCATTCAGCATTCCTTTGATGTACTTAGCATCCACTTCAACCTCCAAGTTCTTGACTCCAGTGAGATATAGTTGGTATGCTCTGAGTGCGCGGTACAGGCCATATAGTTCCAACTTTGGCTGCGAATAGCGTGATTCTCGTTCCGACATGGGTATTGATCCATACCGAGCAGGTCGCTTGCGTCCAGCTTCATCATATTGTGACAAGATGAATCCGACTGCATACTTGCTGGAATCCACCGAGAGTACTACTGGATTGTCAGTGCTGTAGTCGACTGGGCGAAGTGCTGGTGCTGAGATGACAGCTGTCTTGAGGGCATCGAAGGCTTCTTGGCAGAGCGGAGTCCATTCAAACTCAGCATCTTTGTGCAGGAGCTGAGTCAATGGACGAGCAACTTTGGAGTAGTTGTGGATCCATATGCGAACAGTGCCACATAGGCCCATGAAAGCGCGGATGTCGTGAACATTCTTGAGTACTGGCCAGTTGAGGATCTTGTCAACCTTGTTGGGTTCAGGGAGCCTTCCTTCGGGGGTACATTTTTGTCCTACGATGACCACTTCAGGGCAACAGATCTGAGCCTTACTAGGTGCAAATGTTGCTCCTGCATGTCCCACTCGGTGCATAATGTGATGAACATCATTGGCATGTTCCCAGACAAACCGTCGGATTCCTGGGTTCTCATGGAGTACTTCTGGGTCTCCGTTCTCATCTGGATAGTCTGTTGCAGGTCCTCGTATTGGCAGATCATCGATGAATATGTTGGCTGTGGAAGGGATTTCATCCTGAAGAATGAAGGCCATGCATGTCTGGAATTCTGCAGGAGAGTTGGTGAACCCCATAGGCAGCGATGTGATGCGCACCAGTCCTAGCGGAGTCTGAAACGATGTCATGTCCCTGCTCATGGGGTGTACCTTTCGAGCATCAAAGCCCCAGAACAAGTCAAAGACAGTATAGCACTTTCGTCCCGCAAAGTCCTCCACAAACTCATCTACCTTTGGAGGTAGACCAGCATCGCGGATAGTTACTTTGTTGAGTGGCTGCAGCACCTGGAGCTGGCATACTGATACATAAACCCTTGTAGTTAGAGTACAGCCGTGATACATACACGACTGTGCTCTACAGATGACACCTAATTAGGAATACCGTGATGTATCACAGCTGGAATCTCTCATACATCACAGATCCAAGCCCAATGTGGCACTTACCATATGTTTGGATTACTAATCATGAGATTGCTCTGCTTCTTGCTGTATTGGGCACCCTGCTGCACGTCAAAATGGCACGCAACCGTGCATATAGAGGGCAGCAGTCGTTCAATGGGTCGAAGACTCGACACGCTCTCATCAGTGCCCGCGCAATAGATCGCGCGCCACGATGACAGAACCAGGCGCTGGCGGTTCCGTGATATTCGGGGCGGTCGGGGCCGCGTGGTGGGCGCGCTTGGGGCCGCGTGGTGGGCACGCTCGGGGCCGCGTGGCGGGCGCAGTCAGGCACAGCATGAGCCGGTAGTCTGGGCCACGTGGCGGGCTCGGGCACGGGCCGCACGGCACAAGCCGGCTAGGCGCTGGGCGCCACCGCCAGAGCACCTACCCGATTTGGCAGCATTGTGGCGCGCGCCCTGCAGAAACAACAAACCAATTGTATTCTGGCCGTGGACATAGCAATACCTGACATTAACACACAAAAAACTGATTATATAGCTGTAAAAATTTAAATGAGGATAACATCGCTCAGGAATATGTGCAATGTACGCACAAGGTACGGCCGAAGCGGAACGAGGGATCGCTCAGCCAATCAGGAAGCGAATAACGGTCAGCGCAAATTTTGCAACACTCATTTGGCACTCATAGCGGTTAAATCGCTTCGTTTAGTCATGGAGATGTGTCACATACACTATAATATCCTTACTTGGCTAATATTCGAGTGAAGAATACCAATGGGCAACCAACAGTCAAGGTTTCATGCTCGAACACACTCAATTGTACAATAGGAAGTGCATATCACTACGCCGTCAAGTGGCCCTGACAACACCTCAATCTCCCGATGAGGTTTTTTGAAAATATGACACAGTAATGTAAGACGAGGCTATACCGGGCTCTATTCTGTCGATACAAAGCCCGCACGATCCTACATGTCATGTTTTCTATTGGGAGGGTGGCCCGAACGATGAGCGCTAACGCGATCTGCCGCGATCTACCACGATCTGATGTGATCTACAGCATAACACCTCATTTTGTCGGCACAATGTCGAGAGTGTATATACAGTATGGTAAAACGAAGCTATAAGTGGCTCTATTGTTCAATACAAAGCCTGCCCGACCCTCCATGTCATGTTTTACTGCCCCGAGCGATGGGCGCTAACGCAATCTAAAGCGATCTACCACGATCTACCTCGATCTACCCGCCTCGGCTATACCGAATACGGTAACGGTCAACGGCGCTGCGCGCCACTACACCTCCGTTTGCTCCTCACATTCTAGACCAATGCCTCTGTAAATCCATACTCATCCTTGTTTCTATTAAGCTGGTCGGAATTCCTATATATTAGCAAATACAAGCATTATTGTAAGCAAGATGTCACCGGACGCTTATGTAATATTAATGCCGCGTATAGCCGCATACCGCGTGCTGCCAGTTCAAGCGGTCAAGCCACGTGCATAGCCGGATATAGCCGCATCAGAACCGCGCGCTGTGCGCCGTGCCACTGGCCGTGCGGAATGGGGCAGGCGCATCATACCCGCCAGATCTGTGCCAGATATAGGCATACAAGCGGTGAGTCAGCCACGCGGTGCAAGCACATGCTCACACTGTGCTTTGATACATTACAGCTACATCTGTAATGTATTCTGTGATACATTGACAGGCCTCGTTTGTGCTACAGGCGTACATGTATCACGGCCGTACTGTAATTACAGTCTCCTGATGTATCAATATGACCTTTACGCCTGGCTAGGCTCGTATACACCAGCCGAGATCTTCTCCTTGAGTAGTGCAATGACCTTTTCCTTGATGCCAGGCGGAATGGGAATGTTTGCATATTCCCATGGCTCGTGCGGGACGACCAGAATGATGTACGGTGTGAAATAATCCTCTTTGAATGTTCCACATTGTGATTCCTTAAAGGCAAGTGTGTTCTCATTGAGGTGGAGGATATGTTCGAATAGCTTCTCTTCTTCTGGCCAATGAAATCCCTGCGCGTTGTGGGCATGGCCCACGGTCTACGCACGGAATCGACAACATACGAACGCGTCAGGGCGAGAAATGGGACAGCAATACGGCGCAAGGCATCTCCGAGAAGTACGGACTTGGGGAACACAACACGAACGGGCCAAATAGATTCCAACTAAGCCAAGCACACGGTTACAGAAGGTGCCACGGACGACTACATGGGGTCAGTTGAGCGAAGGGCTTGCGTTACGAACGTTCCCTCCGTCCCCGTTCCTTCCGGACCCTCCAGCCTCTCGGTCAGCAGCAGCATCAGCAACGCTACGCGTGAAGCCCATGGGGCGTGGATTAAGAGCCATCGAACCCCTAGACGTGGCGAAGACTAAACGACGAGGAATTCCGGAATAATCGTCCGGAAGGTACAGCCCGTGTGACAGCTGGTCTTGAATACCTTGGACCGCGGCAGAGAGCGTGGCTAGCCCACCATCGAGCTGGTCAAGGGCGTCGGTGGTCGAACACTGAGCATCACTAAGAGCTTCCAGCTGGTCGGTGACGACGTCCCATCCGACGGAAGAAGCGCGCTGGTTCGATAAAGCGAGCGGACTGTTGCGATAGGAAATGGCCGGGAGTGGAGCACCTTCCTCAGCAATGCTCTGCTCGGCGAGGACGCGGTTAGGCGACCAGGCGATGACGGGGTATGGCTCGGGAAGAGACGACGCGTGCTCGGAAGGAAGGGTGGCGAAGATGGTGTCGAGGTACACTATCAGGGCGTGCACGGATGGTGTCTGGCGGACGGAAGGGAGAGAGATATCCCCGGAGGCTACGGCGATGCTACGAGACTCGAACAGCATGCGCTGGAGTACAGTCAGCGTGGGAGACGACGAGCCCTAGGAAAAGGGCACACCAATAGCCAACGGCTTCCATGGGCCCAGGCCAGCCAGGCAGTCAGATCGTGGGGGAGGAGACGGGGTTCCAGGTCGCGTTCGTGTCGAAGGAGCTCGAGGAGACGGTAGAAGCGGACGACGTATGGGGATTGCCCAGGGAGTGACATGGTGGGCGGAGACGGTGAGGGAAGGAGGCTGGGGCTTCACTGACCAACCGGAAGGCAGGCGTAAAGGTCATATTGATACATCAGGAGACTGTAATTACAGTACGGCCGTGATACATGTACGCCTGTAGCACAAACGAGGCCTGTCAATGTATCACAGAATACATTACAGATGTAGCTGTAATGTATCAAAGCACAGTGTGAGCATGTGCTTGCACCGCGTGGCTGACTCACCGCTTGTATGCCTATATCTGGCACAGATCTGGCGGGTATGATGCGCCTGCCCCATTCCGCACGGCCAGTGGCACGGTGCACAGCGCGCGGTTCTGATGCGGCTATATCCGGCTATGCACGTGGCTTGACCGCTTGAACTGGCAGCACGCGGTATGCGGCTATACGCGGCATTAATATTACATAAGCGTCCGGTGACATCTTGCTTACAATAATGCTTGTATTTGCTAATATATAGGAATTCCGACCAGCTTAATAGAAACAAGGATGAGTATGGATTTACAGAGGCATTGGTCTAGAATGTGAGGAGCAAACGGAGGTGTAGTGGCGCGCAGCGCCGTTGACCGTTACCGTATTCGGTATAGCCGAGGCGGGTAGATCGAGGTAGATCGTGGTAGATCGCTTTAGATTGCGTTAGCGCCCATCGCTCGGGGCAGTAAAACATGACATGGAGGGTCGGGCAGGCTTTGTATTGAACAATAGAGCCACTTATAGCTTCGTTTTACCATACTGTATATACACTCTCGACATTGTGCCGACAAAATGAGGTGTTATGCTGTAGATCACATCAGATCGTGGTAGATCGCGGCAGATCGCGTTAGCGCTCATCGTTCGGGCCACCCTCCCAATAGAAAACATGACATGTAGGATCGTGCGGGCTTTGTATCGACAGAATAGAGCCCGGTATAGCCTCGTCTTACATTACTGTGTCATATTTTCAAAAAACCTCATCGGGAGATTGAGGTGTTGTCAGGGCCACTTGACGGCGTAGTGATATGCACTTCCTATTGTACAATTGAGTGTGTTCGAGCATGAAACCTTGACTGTTGGTTGCCCATTGGTATTCTTCACTCGAATATTAGCCAAGTAAGGATATTATAGTGTATGTGACACATCTCCATGACTAAACGAAGCGATTTAACCGCTATGAGTGCCAAATGAGTGTTGCAAAATTTGCGCTGACCGTTATTCGCTTCCTGATTGGCTGAGCGATCCCTCGTTCCGCTTCGGCCGTACCTTGTGCGTACATTGCACATATTCCTGAGCGATGTTATCCTCATTTAAATTTTTACAGCTATATAATCAGTTTTTTGTGTGTTAATGTCAGGTATTGCTATGTCCACGGCCAGAATACAATTGGTTTGTTGTTTCTGCAGGGCGCGCGCCACAATGCTGCCAAATCGGGTAGGTGCTCTGGCGGTGGCGCCCAGCGCCTAGCCGGCTTGTGCCGTGCGGCCCGTGCCCGAGCCCGCCACGTGGCCCAGACTACCGGCTCATGCTGTGCCTGACTGCGCCCGCCACGCGGCCCCGAGCGTGCCCACCACGCGGCCCCAAGCGCGCCCACCACGCGGCCCCGACCGCCCCGAATATCACGGAACCGCCAGCGCCTGGTTCTGTCATCGTGGCGCGCGATCTATTGCGCGGGCACTGATGAGAGCGTGTCGAGTCTTCGACCCATTGAACGACTGCTGCCCTCTATATGCACGGTTGCGTGCCATTTTGACGTGCAGCAGGGTGCCCAATACAGCAAGAAGCAGAGCAATCTCATGATTAGTAATCCAAACATATGGTAAGTGCCACATTGGGCTTGGATCTGTGATGTATGAGAGATTCCAGCTGTGATACATCACGGTATTCCTAATTAGGTGTCATCTGTAGAGCACAGTCGTGTATGTATCACGGCTGTACTCTAACTACAAGGGTTTATGTATCAGTATGCCAGCTCCAGGTGCGGAAGGAAGGGGGAGTAGGGGAGAGAACGGGGAGAGTCGGGATGTTGAACTTCGACTATTTCAGGTGTTATCACACGGGATAGGACTTATTCTTACCCGTTATGGACTTATGTTCTTCATTGCTACATATTACGTACATTCTTGATGGACTTGATCCAGACCTGTAGCACATGACTTGTTCTAGACCTGTATGGAACATTCCACATGGTTCCATCATATTCCAGATCATTCCTTGATGTTCCATCACATTCCTTGATCACATCACTTCGCATCATTGATCACATCATTGATCTAGGCCTGTCCAGTCCTTTCCAGTGCCTTCCAGCACATTCTATCTATAGTGCCATATCGCATCATCCTGATGTATTCGCTCATTGCACTATATTGCATCATCATGACACGACGTGTGTACGCCTTACTCATCCTGCTACAGGCTTACACATAACGCTTACTTACGCTTACTGTACGATCATGTGATGACTCTCTCATGTGTATATATACTGGGCTGGATGCCCCTGTAAATGTATCGGTCTCTCCTCTTGTCTTACGCCTGCTGAGTCTTCCCTCTCAGTCTCTTGAGACCTTGCAAGCCCTCCATTGACTGCTGTCCTTAACTGGTCTTGTAGTCTGTTAAGTGTTGCCTTCACACTAGCCACTCCCTTTTCACTCCTTGTTCAACACGGGAAGGTTTGAGGGCGTGGGAAGTTGGGAGGGGAAGGACATGGCGTGCTGGCGCGAGGGGAGGAGGACTTACTTACCACCACCACTTCGAGAGCGGACGGTTAGAGGTAACTCCTGCGAACCAGGACAGCTCTGTTTTCTTAGCGGCGTATAAATCTCTCTCTCTCTCTTGCGGATCTGCGGCGACAGCGGCGAGCGTGCGTACAGCGAACTCTGTGTATTTGCATGTCTTTGCGGGAACAGCGGTTCCATCGTTCAGCGGAACGAACATCGGGCAGCGTAGCCTAACCACTTCTCTTCCCCCTTCCTTCCGTGACTGCTAATAGTTACGTCGACATCGTCCGACAACGAAACCCGTCGTTTCTACCGACTATCGACCCCTGCTCCCTGTTACGCGAAGCGTGACACCTAGAGCACTAGCTCTCAACCTAACCCTAAACGTAGGGACCTTAGGTTCTGATCGTCCTTGGATGGGGAGGATGGTCGAAGACGCTGCTAAGTCCGTCTAGCAGGTCGAGCGGGGAGTTTCTGATATCCAAGGAGCTGGTGAAGCTTCAATAGATAACCAGGTCGAACTGAGGTTCGACCGCCATTGTACACTAGTCTTATATACATAGGGAGTTCAGGGCAGGCCCAGGACGAGTCACAACTACCTAGCCAATAGGAGCGCGGGGGAGTGAGTCATGACGAGTCAGGGACCGAGTCATAAACGATGAGTCAGGTATGAGTAAGAGATGAGTCACGACGAGTCATACCGAGTCAGAGATCACGTGAACTGCTCCGGGTTGGACCGGAGCGAACAGCGAAGGAGTCCGAAGACTGGAAGCGTAGCGTCATGGGGTTGGGCCCATGCTGGGATAGTACAATGCTCGAGCACAAATAAGGAAAAACAAACGTTGACGTAACACTCCCTGCCACCTCATACGGCCCCGGGAGACTCGCAACCTACACAGCGCTCGCTGCCAAACCCTTTGCGCTCGCCATCGGTGCTTTCGTGCTCGCTGTCGGCACCTTCAAGCTAGGCTGAGCGTTGTCGGCGCTGTCGGTACGTGATTTCTTCGGCGGCTTAGCAGGTCTCGGGGGAGACTCTGCTGCCCTTTGTTTCTCGGTTGGAATCTTTGGTCTTTTGCTGACGCGGTTCCCACTGGCAGACATGGTGGGGGTTAGGATTGCGGAGCCCTTGAGGGGTGCGAGGCTTTTGGGGTAGCAATGTGACTCAGCTTGATGCTTATGCAAGCATGTAATTTGTACAAATGTGTATTTTATTCTAGCGGGGCCTGGCTTGGTTTGCCGTAAACAGTAAGAGCTGCAGATCAAGATCTGAGTGAGCGGTGAGTCCCCGAAGGCTGACATTGCGACTTTCCATAAAGGGTAATGGCCGGGTACGGGGGTACGGAAATGGCTACCCGTACCCCTACCCTCATGTACCCCTACCCGTGACCCCTGCGGGTTGACCCTACCCCTGCAATGCACTACTCACACGCGACACCTACTATACGTACGATACGTTCTCTTCCTCGCCGAGATCTCGTCGACTCCGCGCCGAGGAGGAGTGTTGAGGTTGCGGCACGTGATCTCGATCTCGGCCACACCGCACGTGACAGACCGCCGGGGGTGGTTCGTCCTCTCGTCCCCTTCCCCTCTCTTCTCTCCTCAGTCGAGTGTTACCCACGACTGAGGTGAGAGTTCCGTGTTCCATACTTACGATAGTTACTCACGTCCTGCATAGCGTCTGACGGCTGTGCAGGTAATCCTAATTCAGTCGAGTGTTACCCACGACTGAGCGTCTGACGGCTGTGCAGTTCCTACAAGGCGGACCGCACTGCACGCGGTCCATGGTGAGTCGGATACGTTCGAACTCACCCGCCATTCCTAACGCTAGGAGCACGTCCCTCAGTTCGTCGAGGTCGCCTCCAGCGTCACGTGCCTTATCTGCGAGGGTCCTTCCCTCCGGATAGGCGTCTTCATTACCGGTAACGTTCTGCATGCTTGTATCACGGGTACCTTTAAACAACATGAAAAATTCGGCGAACGGGTGATCAAGCCGTCGCGCGTAGGTTAACGAAGAATACGAGAGAAAAAGGACTACTCAAAAAATGTGAGGAATCCGGCTTGTCGGCGCGTTGGCGCGGGTGAGCGTAGCGTCGGCGAGGTCGGAAACACACGGGAAGTCGATGGTCGGACGCGAAGGTGAGTAGGCAAGCGTCCTCGTATTGAAGCTTGGGCCTTAAGCCCTCCGTACGTAGAGTATTTATACATGTTCGATCGTAGACCTAATCGAGCGAACCAAAGGTATGACATAAGTGAGAAGAGTCAGAGAACAAAGGAATGAGTGGCAAGCTATGGCACAGGTTACCACTCGGGTGCCACTCCGAGAACAGCCATGAACGGATTAGGAAGGAGTCTAGAACGAGCCGGAGGTGAGTCAGAAAAGAGAATATAAAAGGAAAACAATATGTATATTCGGACGAGCGTCGGGCGCTCGTGCGATGTAGCCCGGCGCCTACGGCGCTACCCTTACACAGAGCTTCCTGCATCCGTCAAGCGAGGTGGTCGTGAACTGACCTACGACGACTTGATGAATGAGTCTACTGGCCATATCTCAATGCCGTGACCCTAAATGCCATAATGATTCGTATCGCGTCTGGGCCGTGGCATGCGATGTCATGCCACTTCATTCATTTCGCTATGTCCACTACCAGCGCGAAGAGCGCAGTCGTAAGGCATGGCTAGAATCCTGGCCAACGATCCCAGGGCATACCGGATTTCCCGGGTTTTGCTGATGCACATAAGCAATGCCATTCAAGCACATAAGTCGATGCATACACCCAGTTCATCATGCCCTGTATCGACCTTCACAAACACAGCTTCGCTATCGCTACGGGTTTCTGCCTAGACGTCGTCCTTGGTGTCGAGGCAGGATTTAGCCTACCCTGCGCCGCTATTCAGCCCGACCGTAGGCTTATCTTCTATCTATGTCTGTGTAGGTACGTCCAGTTCGGTGGCGACATATGTAATGGTCACTCCTGTCGTTTGACGCCTCACAACGCGCCTCTAGGTCAGCCAGCGTGACGTCGGCCAGAAGCTGAAGCTGCGAGATTGGGAGGTACGGTTCCAGGGCATGTGATAATGCTGTGGCTGACAGCGAGTCCAGACCGTAAGTCGTGAGCGGCACATCTGGGGACAGGTCTTCGTGGTCGATGTCGAGTAAGTCGCAGATAATGTCACACAGGTCGCGGTCCGACTTGCTTTCTAACGCACTTTGTGTCTCTGAGGACGAGGCTTGGACTGCGAGGTGATCGAAGAGTGGGGAGGGCCCATTATACTTGCGAACGATATTCCAGTCGAAGTCGGGAATATACTGCCACAGGGGGCCTTCACGAAGCTTCAGCAGCATGTCGCCGATCCTTTCGCAGACCTCTGTGGTCCGGTTTTCATGTCGATATGAGTGTATATCAGTCTATTCACTGCCGACTCACCTTCGCCTGTCATAGCCCAAGCATGCAAGTGCCTAAAGCGCGACCATTGCACACTGTCCGTAGCAGACACGGTGAGGAATGTGCCAGTAAGTATCATTGGTGGGATCATGGTCGCGGCTTTCTTGTAGCGTCTCGTCAGCCCTGTCAATGCGGTGTTCGCGCTGAAATGATATGAGCACGATGATGGGCGATCAACGCAGCTTCATACCTGGAGTAATTCGTCTGTCCAGCATTCCCCAACATCCCTGCGACAGACGAATAGGCAATCATGAAATCCAACGTGTCTATGTCGATGGCCCTCTCGAGAGCATCAAATGCGCCCACTTTTGCGTTGAAGGGTGCTTCGAATGTATCCGGAGTCTGCGTCAGGAAAGTACGGTCGATCAGGACGGCAGTGAGGATCATGCATCCGCCAAGCGGCTTCTTGATTGAAGCCACCAAGTCCTTGGTCTGCTCGACTGATGACGCGTCGACGGCTTCTGTTCGCAGTACCAGATCCTTTCTTGAGCGGAGATACGCCAAGAGCCGCAAAGCCGTGTAGTCGTTTTTGGGCACAAGAGTAGCTGTTCCTGAGCGGGAAGTCAGGATGAGTTCACGCGCTCCGTTCTGTAATACGTCAACAATGTCTCCCGGTAGAAATCATAAGTAGATCCGCACCTCATACATCCACCTGGCGAGGTGCGGGCCAAAACCTCCGATGCCTCCTATCAGCATATACGCCTTCTCTGGGTGGAAGATGGTAGTCTGCAGCGGGACTTCCGCCGGGGGTACTACATTGAGCGCTCGAATCGGAGGAATGAGCGCTTCGTTTGAGTCTGCGTGTACGATGTCCAGCAGCGCGAGCTTCAGTGCATCGCCGATTGTCCATGGGTCATTTGTAAGCACATGAGCCATCCCCGTGCCCGGGTCGTCCCACTGAAATACCCTTCCTGTTTGCAGTCGGGTTACGGTCTCGTCGATGTCGATGTCCATCGTCTTCTCCCTCCCGGAAACGATGAATTTCGGTCGCTGTGAGAGCGCAGCCCTGATCTTTGACACGCTAGCCTGCGATGAAAGGCGTGCTATGTGGAAGCCACGGCCCTCGTAAAGTTGGCATAGACTGCGTCCGATCGTAGTATCCGAGTGTGTCACTAAGATACACGTGTCCTTCAATCGCTGGGGGTCGTTATAATTGGCAGGTCCAACGGCCAGGACGGCAATGATAGCAGCAAGCACACGAGGGCCATGGCCGAGACTCTGAATACCTGTCAGCTGCAGCAAGCTGCCACGATGCGCGACGACGTAGTTGGTCAGCGGGCTGAGTGTGACGCCAAGGTAAATGCTGGGTGAACCATCCACGTATCCAACGAATGCCCAGCACGAAGACATGTTCGAAGATACGCCCATGATGCGGACGAGAACATGATTGGGTGGTACCGTCGGTTTGGACACTTGCGAGAAGGTAGAGCCTTGATATACCCACGGGGCCTCAGGATCGAAAGTCGTGGTCCGCCTAGGAGCAATGGACGGGACAACCCTTGCTACGGTTACCGCCCCGTTGGCTTCTATCAACATTTCTTCCTCCGCCAGTGGAATGGTACAAAGATACCGCGCTGCCGCCTCTTGCTGAGCGATTGGCCATGACGAGGTAAAGACTATGCAATACACTCGCCATGACGGGTGCTCTTTGCGGAGAGACCTCGTGAAACCGAGGACAGCATCACCGTCCCTGCCTGCTGATGCAACGAAACAGACCGAGAGCTTGTCCGAAGGATCGAGATAGCGAATTGTTTGTTGATGATTCAGCTCCTCGCCTCGGTGGTAATGGAGGACCCGCAACGGTGACGATCCAGTTTGAGATGACTGTGATATACTTCCGTTAGTGTGTGACGTGATGATACCGTATGCCTTCTACATACCGCATCGATACTCGCGTCTGTTTCGAAGGCAGTTCCGTCACCGCTTGTCTCAAAAGCTCCTGAGAGGCCGATATCAAGTCGTTGGTACACAATCTCATATCGGTTCTGCACTAGCAGTGGCGTTTTCCCATGAGCGGCCACCTCCAGTCCCTCGATTGTGCATAGCGGCAAGCCGGCCTCGTTCGTGAGTGTGAAGTTATATGTGAGTGCCTCTATGGAGTGTCATCAGTTCACAGCGAACGACATAGGCATGTAAAATATGAACCTGGGGTCCATTTGACGAATACACCGTGCGCGTAGAGTTTCTCAGGGATACCTTGTGCAAGGGCATCGTGGATGATCATTGTGCCCAATTTCGACGGCAGGTAATAGCGTCCCTGGCTGAGCGCACCGGTGATTGTCGGGTGTACAGCAATATGGAGAGCAGCATCAAGTATGGCCGGGTGTAGTCGGTAGTCTGAGACGCTACATGAAAGCTGTCAGGTTTCTCTGAGCACACTTGGTAGACATCACCTACTTATCCAGATCGTTCCCTGCGCCGCGGATTTCTACCAGAAATTCCTCTCGCCCTGATGAGGTGAGTCCATGATAGCAAGACAGCACTCTCCTGTAGGTAGGCCCATAGTTTGTAAACAAATCGAGGCCGCTGTAGAAACCTTTCATCTCCATTTTCTTTAGCCGAGCACGTATATCGTCGAGGGGCAGCACAGGCGTATCTGTATACACCTCGTTATCCATGGAGAGATATCCCGTCGTATGCACGCGATGATACTACCTAGCATGTCAAGTCTCCGCTGTGCAGTATAGACACGTGTACTTACTGTTGGGGGCCATGTACTTGTGAATTCCGCAACGGCTGCACTGCGGACACTCCACTTGGGACCGTCTAGCGCCACGTCAATGGGCGTGGGTCGTTCTGACGCGAGGGACAATATTGAATGGAATTGCACATCCCACAGCCTTTTCGCCCCGAACTCGAGTGCCTGCAGGGTTGTGTATCATGTTGAGTCGTCATAGTAATAACGATATGACAGGACAAACCATCTCCAGGAAACCAGCCGCAGGCATGATCGGTTCGTTCATGATGACGTGGTCTGCTAGACCAGGATGGGTATGAACGTTGATCCGCAATTGAGGGTAGTTCAGTGGACCTCGACGCGCCTGTCTTTGTCGAGCGATCTCGAATGTCGGAGCTACGTATGGGACCTCCTTCCGGGCCAATGGATATGGCGGAATGACCGTTCCTTGGCTAATCGCAGTACCATAAAGCACATCCATATCCACTGTTGAGTAGCCCGCGCAGACCAACCGCCCAATGAAGTCCATGAGTGGTACGAGTTCGCCGGCCACTGAGGACCTGGCTCGTTTCAGCGGAGTGAGTACTGTTGCTGGCTGTCCGAGATTCGCGGTGATATATCCTGAGAGTACCGGATGGGGTCCAATTTCGACGAATATTGCCTGCGGGTGCCGAGAACGGATAGCTATCATAGCAGAATCGAACATGACTGGTCCGAGCGTATTATCCCAGAAATAGCGAGCGTCGTATGGCGTGCTGAGCGCGTCACCGGTGAGCGTCGAAAATGTTTCGACCTTCGTGAGCCCCACAGCGTATTTATTGAACACCTCTCCTACCCGTTGTTCATACTCCCTCTGACAAAGCGTCACCATTGACGAATGGACAGGTGTACGCGTCCGCAGTTGCGTCGCGAGGATCCCAGATGCCTTAGCTAGGCCCACAGCATATACAATATGCTTCGTTGAGCCGGACAATGTGACGGCGTTCGGCGCGTTGTAACAACCAACTTCCAGGGCAGCAGGCCCGAGCTCCGCAATCACCTCAGCAATGAGCTCTTTCGCCCGCGCAGCAGAGCAGGCCACGGCCGCCATGGCTCCGTCGTGTGCCTCCAGTACCTCCATCGCTTGACCTCTCGCAATCGAAAGTTCGACCGCCATCGCCTTTGTGGCTGCGCCCGACGCGTACAGCACTGCGGTCTCGCCTGCAGAGTGACCGACCACTACATCCGGCTTCACGCCGACGGCAGCCAGAGTGTCGACGAGCGCAATTTGCAGAATGGTCAGCGCGGGAAGTGTGATGGAGATCGGCCAGATGTCACCCAGACTGTCGGGTACGCCGGAGTCGTCGAAGAGGCCGATGTCTGTAGTCAGAGACCTGCCGGTCACCTCAGTAAATATTGCGTCAAGCTCTACGACGGTGTCATGGAACGGCACGCAAGTCCTGAACAACTCGCGGCCCACTGTAAGTACAGGTCAGCAAGCGCGAAAGTGATGTGAGATGTGAGGGAGCACTAACTGTTCCAGTGTTGTGGGCCCTGTCCGGAGAAAACGAACACGACCTCCGGCGCAGCCTTCGGCGTAAGCACGGGTTCCGCGAAGAGGGGGATCTGCCCATCGGGAGAGACAGAGTAGGCTTTCCACAGCATTGATCGTGATCGTCGGCCGAGGATACGGCCAATACAGGCACGATCTCGGTCAGCTAGGATAGTCTTGAGCGATTCGCCGACAGCAGAGGCAGAGCGCGGTGACAGGCCGCCTGCGATCAGGAGCAACGGGATTATTGACCTATCGCAGGACCAAAGTCGCGCTACGGCGTCCGTATTGGGAGCATGAGCTTCGATGACGCAGTGGCCATTCGCACCACCGATTCCGGAGCTCGACATTGCAATGAGGGCACGTCCAGAGGAGGACCGGATACTGAGCTTTTCCGGGGTGACAGGCACACGCATGTTGTGGTCTGCCCATCGAATGGCCGGATTTGGGACGGTGAGGTTGACAGTAGGGGGGATGACGCCGTATTCTATGATATGGCAGACCTTACATAGAGACGCGAGGAACGCTGTGATTTCGGTATGCCTGCGCAGAACGTGAACACATAAGACATGAGTTTGACAAATGAGACATACCCAATGTTGCCCTTCACGCTCCCGACGAGCAGCTCCGAGTCTCTCTTGAATTGTACGCCGACCCAGTTGGCCTCCGTTGGGTCTCCGGACGCCGTGCCTGACGGACAAGGTAAGGCGAGTACATCGGACGAATACCTGACGTACCAGTCGCATGCAGCTCGATGAAATCAACGTCCCGGGGAGATCGCCGTGCCTCAGCGAAGGCACGCAGCATAGCTCTCTGTTGCGCTGATGCGACTGGTGCGTTCACTGGGGCAAGCGAGCCTGAGGAGTTGATGCTGGTTCCAAGGATCTACACTTACCGCATCAGTGGCAACGTAAGACTGAAACAACACATGGCATACTGTAGCATAAATTCGATCTCGATCACGGAGCGCCGCGTCGAGTGGCTTGAGAACAATGGAGACTGTGGCTTCGCCTCGTCCGAATCTAGAATGTGTTGAGCACGCGTCATGGAATTTAATAATGAATATTACCCGTTCGCAGTCGCATCAAATGGCTTGCATTTACCATCGGGGGACAGGACACCTCCTTGGGTGTATGTTAACCACTCCGCGAACCTGAGTCCCAGACATCAACCGTCATGCTAGGGATGTAACATAATCCCTGTGAGCAGACTGACCTATGATTGACCTGGCAGCCCCCAACAACAGCCGCTTCGCACTCCCCAGCCCGTAGCGCTTGGACAGCTAGATGAGTGGCGTGAAGCGTTGAGCTGCATGCCGTATCAAGCGGTATGGTCGGACCACGAAGATCGAGATGATAAGAGACGCGGTTCGCGACCATCGCCGGACCACTTGAGAATGACCCGCGAACCTCGGCATCATCCTGATGGTGTCAAACTTAGGACATGAAATGTACTCCGACAGGCATTGGCTTACATGTCCCGACACTGAAGTCATGTCGTGGGCCACAGCCGACATGTAGCAACCGATATCACGCCCCCGGTAGTCAATGCCGGAGTCGAGCAGGGCAAGGAATGTCGCTTCTATCAGCTTCCTTGTGCCTACGCTCATCATTCTGATATCCTTGTTCGTGACACCGAACTCGACCGGATCGAACAGGCCTATGTCTTTGAGAAACGCGCCCGTGTCGGCCGCCAACTGACCAGACGCAGTTCCCTTGAGCCTGGAAATGTTCTCAGTAGCCTCACGGATAGTTATGTTGGGAAGCTCACTTGTGTACATTGAAACGGTCTAGAGGTATGCTCTCGTACGCCTGTCCGCCTTGCAAGAGAAAGTCATAAAACGAACTGTAATCAAGGTTCGATTTGCTCCAATCCCCGCTCGGTAGCTCCGCAGCAATACCGACCTGTGCAAAGTGAGATTCTGTCAGTGCAATAGATTTCACGATGATCATAGAAACACTCACGAGGGCGATGGCCACAGGACTATTCGAAAGCATCACGCAGTAGGACACCGTTCTCTCGTAGGGTCTATCACTCAGGGCTCAAGAGCACAGGCTGGAGGGCGGGGCTAAGGTGATCGATGTGGACAAACGCCCTCATGATACTCATATACTTAGAGCTCGCCCATCGACGTAGGGAGGGGCCGGGGTCCCGCTTTGGAGATCTGTTGCACAGACTAGTACATCCGTGGCCCACGCGGCTAGGTTCGACGGCTGGAACCACATTGGTATGCCGCTTCGAAGCTGTGCTTAACATACCAAATGGAAAGTCCGTCAGTATGGCCTGGCATTCAGTGATGTGCTTACGGCGGCCGTGATGAGCCAGGGGCGTTCGTACCGGGATGAGTGACGCTCTGGCTTTTGCTGAGTCATCAAAATACCACCTCTCACGGCTGTGAGGAAAGACCGCGTGTTTCGGTAGGGATGATCAGCAACGAAGCAACGCAGGAAGACCGGTCATCGAGGAACATTACAGCGCAGTTACAGCGGCAGGTACTAGAGCGCATCATCGTCACAGTCACACAGTCACGCATGTAGTAAATATTCTGTCAAGATACCGTGGGGCGCACGTGCACCTGCGGTCGGTGGCTAAAATGGATTCCTCCTCCTCCTCCTGTCACATCGCTCCTGTGGGTTGGATCATACCCTGCGATTGCCGAATGATGCGTCAGGCTGTGGTCGAGCTCTTCGTCCGGTATAATTCTCTTCGCCACTAATACCGATAGAGCGCACTGACCCACGATGTCCCAGAATCACGCCACGTATCACCGGTCTGTCAAGCTCCGACAGACCGCCGGAAGACGGGGAGCGAATGGTAAGTACACTCAGGCCATCGCTCAGATACACCGTGACAGCCTCAGCGTTCCGATAACTTATCTCTTCCATAGAGTTTGCTACGCCTTCATCCAATAGAAAGCGCTAGCATGGGGTCTGCGAGTACTAAGTTAGGTTCTGCTTAGCCTCTAAGTAGCAGTCGCCCGATCAAGAGAAGGCGGCGGAGTGAAAACACTGTACAGTATCTCACTATTATTGACATATTGTGCACGTGGACGACGGTGTTGATCCTGGATCTAGATCAGGGCAAGGATAGCGTTGTAGCAATTCGGACAGATGTACGGCGTACCATGATGGAGACCGTACAAAGACGCACAGCAAGTCCATTAGCCTCGGAGCGCAGGACGCCGGAGTCGCGGGTGTAATGTGGCACCATAACTGTACGGATCTCGGTCGTCGATGTGACCTCTGGCTCGCATTGCAGTGCTCGCGACTGTCCTTGATTGTGCGAGATGAGTCGCGCACGATCATCCGACCTTCCCATCACTGATGTGACAGGAAATGGAGCGCGAGCATTCGGCGACCGTCTCTACAGTTGCCTTCTGCGTACCCATGAAACTTGAATGTCCGGGATTCTTGTAGGCGACTCCGTAGACTCACAAATAGGCATATACGTGTCTACAGGTCCATCTTGACGTAGAGCTGTGCCTATTAAGGCATAGTATTCTATACCACGTCGAAGTCGAAGCGGTCCCTACACAAGGACTACATTCCCCGGCCGGACCTCGAACCTTATCTGTTGTTCTGTGGCATTACCTGCTGGCGCCGTGCATTGAGTATAAGACGGCCACCTACTAGATAGTCTGGGTGATCTTGTTACTAGTCCTAATGATGGAGCTCGCGTCTCGCCAATACATGCAAGCCGTCGTTATTCGTGAGGTGAGCCACGTCGTCACACACGTTGCCCGTGTGACGAACACAGCACTAACGCGACCTCCGACAGGGTAGAACATTTGCGATACAAGACCATCCCATCCCCTTGATAGATGATAACGATGTCCTCGTAAGGGTGGTTGCTGTTGCACAGAACCCTTCAGATTGGAAATGTGCGAGTTCAGCCCTAGTCTCTCATACCGGTATTGAGCGAACCGTCCGCTGGCAGTCATCGACAGCAGTCAGAACGTTGGCACTATTGTCGGCTGCGATTGGTCTGGACAGGTCGTACAGAGGGGCAAGAACGTGGAGAAACCCGGTCTCGGCGAACACGTCGCAGGCTTTGCGATGGGCGGGACGTTCGTTGACAGCGGTGCCTTCGCAGAATACGTGAAAGCACCTGCAGAGCTCGTGTGGACCGTGCCACAGGGAGTTCTCAGCCACGAACAGGCTGCAACCATGAATGGCGGGTACGTCATATGCAGACTGTGCTCTTCTAACTAATGCACGAATACGTGTCCCAGAGTCTGCACCGCAGCCCAGTGTCTATACCATCCGCAACGTTTAGGGCTTGTAGAGCCACCCGACAGAGCGGATGGTTCGGAATGGGTGCTGATCTATGGAGGGAGCTGTGTGTAAAGCTGTTGCGCGCATACGTGGCCCTAAAATCTTACTGTTCTTCTTTCGTCAGCTTCTGTTGGCCAATACGCCATACAGCTCGCACACCTCTCCGGATACAAGGTGGTTACCACGGCATCTCCGCACAACTTCGAACTCGTCAAATCTCTAGGTGCAGATGCTGTCTACGACTACAACGACCCTGACGTTGTGGCGACCATCAAGCGGGCGACTGGAGACAGCGTACGTTACGCGATTGATACCCAGAGTACGAAGGACACGCAGCAGCTCTGTGCACGCGCAATGGGAGCCAGCGGCGGGAAACTGATCCTCATGTTCCCGCCTACCTTCAAAGCGAAGAAGCTTCGGAAGGATGTCGAGTTCATCCGTACGTCATCAGACACTGCGTACGATTGTGGAGTCTCGGCTGACATGTCACAGCGACACTCGTCTACACCGCACTGGGTCGCCCGTTTGTGCTCGGTCCACAGGCGCAATATGCAGCACAGCCAAAAGACAGGGCGCAAATCGCTAGTTTCTTGAAAAAGATGGCAGATCTCGTGCGGGATGGATTAGTCGTCCCAAACCGTATCAAGTTCTGGGAGGGTGGTATGCAAGCAATACCGGAGGGTCTGCAATACATGCGGGATGGTAAGGTCAGCGGAGAGAAGATAGTGTACCGCTTCTGTGCAGACTCAGATGTATCGTAGGATTGGCAAATTATCTGCATGGACCTATAGAGGATGGATCCCCTAGTTCCGACGCCGGTGGACTTATCCACGCACAGCGTGCATCATACGCTTCCGGTGCGCGCCTGGACGTGTAATGGGAGATAGCCTAACCTCCATGCAGCGACATGCCCCGAGACTTGCTGTCCTATGACTTTGAGCCTCCGCGCGTGACATACTAACTACATGTCCGAGTCGATAATGATTCTAAGATTACGGAACGTATTGTTTAGATCTTGCTGTCGTCCGTAGCACTGTCACAGAAACATCATAAAAGAATGGGAGGTCGGGGTCAATGTGGCGCGAAAAAGCCACGAGAAAGCCACATGGAGCGCACGTTGGCCGCGTGGCAAACCATGTGCGCCCAATCCTTACCACTCTAACGGGCCCGGCGCCTTCCGCTTCCCCGGCGCTTGCGCGGTCCCTGCCCGACGCGTCCCCGACGCGCGCGAAAGGAGCGGCGGGACCTTGAACGGGAAACCCCTTCGGCAAGTCAGGACATTTCAGCGGGTTTCCCGAGGCGTCGCGGCGTGTGTGATGGGCAACGGGCATGATGACGGGAGGTAATGTTGACAGGAAAGCTGCTCTCGGGCGCCCTCCGCTCACCAGTGTATCCTCGCCCGAGGTGTCCCCGGGAAACTTGAGAAACCCATTGGGAAATTTCTTGAGGTGTTCCCGAGGCATCGTGGCGGGTGCGAGGAGGTAAGTACATAACGGGAACCAATATACACACCAGGATATGCCCTCGGGCGCCCTCCGCACTGCAGTTCAAAGGAGTAACATGTAGCATTGAGTACCGGGTACGCCGCCAGCCTGTGGCTCCGCCACAGGCTGGCATGCCAGAGCATCTATTCCAGTAGGTACACAAAGCATTGACTAACGGGTATGCTGCCAGCCTGTGGCGAAGCCGCAGGCTGGCATGCCAAAGCATTTATTACAATATAGTTACATGAAGCATTGAATTTTAAAATTGCCTGCAAGACCCGTGGCTTCGCCACGGGTCGGCAATGCCCAAGAATATAACCTTCATAGTGACACAAAGCACTGAATGAAAGAACTGCCGCCAGACCTGAGGCGAAGCCCAGGTCTGGCATTGCATAAGTATGAAATCTTAAAAGTTACATGAAGCATAGAATGAAAAAATCGCCCCGTAAACCCGTGGCGAAGCCACGGGTTTGCGATGCTCGTAAACCCATTGAATGACGTCGCTGGCTTAGTATACGGCGTCCGAAGGGCGCACTTGTATGTATGCTGCACGAAATTGCAGACTTAAATACGATGGATCTACATTACACTACTATTTGTGTGCTTGGGGCGAGGCCATCTAGACCCGCTGCGTCCTTTTCCGACGAGCCACCAAGCTCCGGGCTGTCGCAATGCATGCCGCTCCAGCAAACATGATTATCTACAGGACTGTAGTCAGCGAACATTCTGTAGGCTTCAACGAATACAAACGACTCACAGTACAGAACACGATCGGTTTGTACCACTGGTCGCCGTCGTCAAAGAGCGCGCCGGCGATGGGTGTCCCAGTGAGCATGGCAAACGAGCTCACGAAGTACCCTATCCCGAGGCGAATTCTGTCCCGATGTTAATCCCGCAACCTCGAGCACAATGGAAAGGAACACACCCAATCTCATGGAGTCCGTTTGCGAGCGTCGCCGCTGCCGGCGGCATCAATGAGATCACTGTGGACGCATATGAGACGGGCATTGGAAGGGCGGGAGATGTAGGACGCACTGGCTCCCGAGAAGAACCCGTACAATATCGAGAAAATAACGACAGCCCCGGTGGACTTCACCCCGAACATCGCGAGCACGAGCGCGCTGGTGATCAGTGCGACGGGGCCGAGAACGTTAAACGGCCCGATGCGATCCGCGAGCATGTTCGGGAGGGTGCGTCCGAAGATTGAAGCAGCATTGAGGATGGCGATCTGTTCTATGTGTTTATGACAAGCAGCGTACAAGTGGCATTGAACTTACTGTGTAAAACGCAAGATTACCGGGGAGGCCGTGCAGGTTGACCCAGAGTTGGAGATAGAAGTCTGCGTCACCAACGTTAGGTTGGTTGAGTACGTTGCACCTGCCGCGCCTACTCACAAGGGAAGAACATTCCCCAGAGAACCAGAAACAGCCTACATGACCGGCAGGTCTCAGAACTCCCTTCAGTACTCCAGAGGTCTCGGCTACGCACCCCAACACATACAGCCAGTAGGGACCATCCGTCATGATTGCCTTCATGTCGGGTTTGGTACCCGGTCCTCGTTGCCTAGCGTTTGGCAGGCGAGTCGTCATGATAGCATTGGCGATAGCGAGCAGGCCGAGGGTGAGGAATGCGGTCGCACGCACGCCCCAGGCGAAGCCTGCACTGCCTGTCACGAGCCTGTTGAGCATAATGGGGTAAATCACTCCGCCGACACCGGAGCCTGTCAACAGAAAAGTTGCGTCAGTCGTATTGTTATGAGGAATAATGTGATAGAGCAGTGCGGGTGAACTACTCACCGGTCATGACAATGCCCATCGCTAGCGAGCGACGTAAGCGCCAGTGATGTGTTTGAACAGAAATGGCGGGGACAAGCATTAGGCCACTCCCGATGCCCATACCGACACCCTGCGAGAGCACAAGTTGGTAGTATTTGTGCGGGTCCGCGATCGAAAGCATAAACATGCTGTAGGTGGCTTAGATGCCGCCACTGGGAACAGGAGTGAGACAGGCGACGAACCAGAAGACGTAAAGAAGGCTGCCGAAACCAACGACTTGATGGAAATAGCCCTGGTCAAAGAGCTTACCCGCTGGTAGACCCATGAAGAACATAAAGAACAGCTGGTATGGGAACAATGAGTGACTGGGAAACCAATGGAATTGCGTGCGCACTTGTATTGACCCAATCCAGCTGATATTTGACGGGGACGACGCGCCTGCTAGGACGTAGTAGTCCTGGTATACCCCGAACGAGTTGGAATAGCCGAATGTAGTCGTGCAGACTATAAACCTTTAGATGAACGGTCAGATGCATAAGTCATGTAACACGCTACCAGAGAGAGCCATACCCTCCAAGTACAGAGAGCCATGCTTGAACGCCGCCGTCGGGCACATTGATCACGGATTGTGGGACATCCTCGATGTCCATTGCCTCCGGTGGTGCGTATTCGCCTTTCAGTGCTTGTTCGACCTCGGATGAAGGCCTGCCGGAGGTTGCGGACATGTTCATGGACTGCGCAGGCGCGCACAATGGTCGCAGTTAGAGCCCGCCCGGAGCAGGCATGTCGGGATATATACGGGATACAGTACAGGTTTAGGCTCGAGCGGAGGTGGAAACCCTTTCCCAGGGCTGAGTTCGTCTATGGTGCCAAAGCAAACATCGGGCGGTCCGGGACAGAGGCTATACTGCGGAGCATCACATGTGAGCAATGCAGTAAGTAGCATACCGTGACAGAGAACAATCGGGTGAGACGTTTCGAATTTGCGCACCGATGCTGTGCATCATCAACCGGAAGGACAGTGCGGCAGATGCAAGTTGAACCTTGTAAGCACTACTGAAGCGCCCCAGTCCTTGACCTTAGTAATATCTTCAGTGAAACGAGGAACGTGCCCACATTCCGAAAAGATTTGGGCTGTACATCTGGTACTTGAAATATTGCCGACAGGAAGACGTCAACATGCTGTACGGAGGAGGCAATATTAGGACACACCTGTTCCGTACCCACTGGCAGTGTACACGCGCATTCCCGCCGCGTGCTTCGCCGCGAAATCGCACGAGGCGGTTGTGGTTGCGTGCGAGTCGTCTCTCGCGGCGGCGTTATGGCTGAACGTTATCTCTGCATTGCGGCGCTACGAAGCACAGATGGAAGGCAGAAGCGAGGAGGAGGTCACATATGCGAATTTGAACGTTCAAACATTGCCGCTCGGACCTTCAGATCTTCAGATTCAGTTCACATGTCACGTCCGTCGACCGCGTTACTCTTACGTAATCCACCTACCCGCGAACCTTGTTGGTATTACGCAATACGGCCCAGTCAGTCAGCGTATGTCTGAATCGCCCGCATACTTCGAGATCGCACCCTGTCTGTACCCCTCCTCCTCCTCCAGTCTGCCACGGCTTATTCTCTTCGTATAGTACTGTCTCATGGAGCGTAATGTGATCACTGTAACAGCGCCTTGATCTTGGTATTGAAGTCCCTTGGCAATTTTCTGCGTTCGTCGTCAGGGCAGACTAGAAATCGCCCACATGTCCCCGCGTTCGATCTATCAGAAGCATTGTCAACGGCCAAGTCAAACACTTCGGGGGTTCGATAAGTTAGGTTACGTACGCCTCGCTGCTATCAGTTCATTCCGACGATGAGTCCATCACGGCGAATGACAGAACTTGGACCGATAGAGCTTCGCCGAGGAGCCCCAGTGGCATACAATTTCAACAATCAGGCAAGCAAATTGAGACTGTTCAGTCACATCTAACCATATTTGTACAAGTTCAAAGTGCTCCGGACGTGTGGGGCGGAGCACCCTATCGGCGCACCGGCTTTAGACCGCTGGATGCTTGGTGCATACTAGTATGTGTCCCTACTACCGTATCCTGAGGAGGACAAGTATAGACTCAATCATATGTAGCGATAGGTCCAGCGCACGAACAAGTCGGAGCAAAGCTTCTCCGATGCGTACGCCCTGTGAATAGGCAGCCGACTGCAGCCAAATCTGACGTTTCCTATCGGAGCTCGACATTAGGAGGCTCACCAGAGTTTGGGTCTTCTGCTTGTCTTGTGCTTGTTTGCGATGCAACCAACCGCGCTATGATACGATCCTGCGCTCGGTCCCCAAATTATGTATCATAAATCAGTCACGGATGGACGACTGGGCCATATAGCAGCGCTTATGCGACAGGCCCTGCCCGATGACCGTGCGTTTTTAGAGAGATGGGAACAGTCGTACGGTATAGCGGAAGGTTTGTGGCGCATGTCGGAAGATATGATCAACGTGAAGGGCATCTGTTTACACTGTATGATCGCAGTCCAGTCTTGAGTTACAACATCTACTCTTGACTGCGTTCGTGGAGCTTGAGCGAGCATATTACTAGGCGTCTTGTTTCCTAAGGCCTGAGCAGCCTGGTCACCGCCATATGGTCCTTCCGATGTCACTGGTGCTGTAGTTGTGTACTCCACATCGCATGCTGAACCTTGTGTCAGTGCGGAGAGTCCTTGAACCTAAAGTCCAAGATTAACCACCATTAGATTACTGTTGACGTACCGGAGTCCGTCCTCACGCCTCAAGGCCTCAAGCCTCGGGACTGGCGAAAGGGTCATCGCTGTCACTACAAAAATTGCGATGTGTATAGTGATCGCGCAGCGGCGGCAGCGTCTCATACCCACGCCCTATCAGATGGAGGAGTCCATCTTTACCGTCTAGTCCCGATGATACAGGACCATACATAGCACTTGTGGAGTAACAGTCCGGAGGATGACGTATTTGAATACGGCATAATGGCAGTCGCCTTACTGGAAATTCGAAGTATGAGTAGTACGTGTCGATGGTACCTGGCTTACTTGCGCCACGCAGCTGATAGTGGCTCAATTTTTGTGATGTATCAAGGGTCAAGAGCCAGTGTGGACGTAAGTTGTCATGCTGTTTCGGCCACCTCTGAGCACAACTGCGACAGAATGCAGTGAGCACGACGCGCGAAGCCTTCGACCTGATGATGCGGCAAGAAAGTGTTATCGGAATGACTTTACTATCGCTCGGCGCTGTTGAGGACGTCACAGCTGGTATCCTGCACCAATAGTTTTGGGAGCAAACTCAGACGTAGAGCACGTCCTCCGTGCCACTGGCACTGTCATCATGCGAGGCGGAGTCAGCAAGTATTGCCATTCAACATTGGAGAATTAATATCAAAGTCAAAACGATCCCCGAATCTTGGAAAGCGCATTGCCGTGTACTCGTGTGGACAGTCATAGGGTTTCTCGGAGTGTAAGAGGCAGCTTGGTTCGTCCACTCGTGTACATACAATATTGCATCAGCGCAAACCGCATCAGCCTCTGTCACGCCCTTGTGACGCCTACCGGGCGAGCGCTGACGTCGACGTGACATTGGTCTTCCTTCCCCTACTCGAACAACTTAGTACCAGCTGTAGAAGACGCTTGACTAGCGAACATTCACTTGCATTCAATCAGCATGATGGCGTGCAGATGTTGTCAATAACGCACCGCATGCAGCATAACATTTCACTCCCTCACGGAACGGCGCTTCGCAGACTCGGACTCAGAGTACGTCTACTTAAGCAACTGATTTAGTCGCCGTAGGATCCTCTACCTGTGCCCAAGAGATCGCCATGTCGGTGTCCATGAGCGACTTTCGGTCCTTGGAGGCAACTAGATACCTCTCAGGTGAGAGTGATCGTCTCCTCACGCAGCCTAGCTGATGTTGTGACGACGACCCAGGTACTGCGATTACGCTCGCGCTGTACGACCACTTCCTCAACCTGCCGAAGGAAATTCAATATGTATGGCATCAGCCACCCCTCTTCCTGGCGGTATGCGTTCTTTTCGACGTATATCTTAGGGAGGCGGGTCTCCTGTATTTTGCAGTTGGTACGTAACACCGTGATGTACTCGAAACTGGACTTTGACCATCTGAGCGTGTTATTTATATCAGTCATGAGCGGATTTGCCCCCTTAGACAAGCAGGTGAGCTTATGGTCTCACCGACCCATGAACTGCTTAAATGGTCATTGATGTATTGAATCTCAGAGGTAAGGCGAGAACAGTACACTTCGCACGGAGCTCGTTAACATCCTTCACAGTTGTATCTCCTTCACGATATTTGCCGTGGTCTATGGTTTCGTCAGCAATGCATCAGTACATTGTAAGCGTTCTACGAGCCCATGTCACGTTTGACCTGTATGCTGACTTGTGGGCGACAGCCTATATTCTCTTCCGCTTGTATCGACTATGGGACAACCGTAGGTTTGTGAGCTATGTACTTGGAGGAGCTTTCGTCATATGCATGATCGCAACCATCATATCGGACGTATTCCTGCTGAGACAGATACTGTGTAGGGCACAACATCACAGCTCTCCCTGCGCGCAGCTAACGCGGAGGTCGTGCTTGCAGCTGAGGTTCAGTATGCGGAGCTCCACGGAATCCAAGCTTTCATCGAGACATGCATGTTTACTAAGAAGTCTTGGTACTTCGTCGGGTCATGGGCACCGATGGTATGTGTTCTATAACCTGTGTTATGGATGGAGGCATCTTCAATTACCCTTCTCCGCAGGTGGCGTTCGATCTGATCGCGCTCGCACTGGTGGCTTGGAGCACGCTGATGACTCCACGCAGACAAGAGACCGCCATAGTAGGGATCCTGTACAAGCAGGGATTCTACACGTTCCTTGTGCGTCGCGGGTTCCTTTCCGCTCTTTGCGATCATATCTGATAGACATCCATACCTAGGCGTTCCTCCGTGAGTCACACTGTCCTTCTTATTCACGAGCCCTGTTATAATTGCCGCTAGTGTTACGACTATCGCGATTACTGTCGAGTGTATTCGGTTCAGTAAGTCTCTTACGTTGTTATCTCAGTTGGATATTAACGTGCGTTTAGGCCGCAGATACAACACTCATGCCTCCGTGAGTACCAATGTAACGTCTACCGTGGTGCGGCGGATCATATAACAACATGTAGGGTGACATGGGCACTGGACGGTATTCTGAGTTACCGCCTCTTCCTCACAATCAAAGAGATGGAGTATGGCTCAAGACGCAACTGGTCCAAATATGACGCAGGTCCGCGAACGCGCGGAAACCCACAAGTCGGCCGACAAGCGACGACAATCCTTGTATTTGAGGAGATCGAAATGGATTCCAAGTAGACTCAGTCACGTCTGATTCTGCAATGCAAAGGGCCACGTACCACGTATCCCATGCGATTGAATGTATAATACTTCCTGATATTTATGCCTATGTGGACGGCGCAGGTCCCTAGTCGTCTAACTACATCGCTGTGCACAGGTTGGAATCGACCAGCGTACAGCTCTTTACGTCTCACGAGCGGGCGCAATTAAACTACTTCAAATTCGTCTCTATCTCCTCGTACACAAGTATACTCGTCGCTCTTATCCCCTGCTGACCATAATGCATGCTACCCACGGAAGCATAAGTGTTGTGTCCGTGAACCGAGTGTGAATTGATTGTCCGTTGAGAGTAATGGCGCAGTCACCGAATCGATGATGTTCACCGTCAATAGCCTCACCAGCCGTAGCATTAGCACATTACGTCAATGAACTCCCATTCATAGTATACTGTGTGCGCGTTACGAAGGAACGCACAGCTCCTCAAGTTGCTGTTCATTATAGCTGCATTTAATGAACGAAAAAGTACCTGCGACGCACAGGAAATGTGTAGAGTCCTTGCGTGTATGAGATCCCCACCAGAGCGATCTCGCTCTTTTGCGGAGTCACAAAGGATGTCCAAAAAGTTACCAGTGCTACATAGGTACGTATATGTCTGCAACTAGCTCGTGGTACCGTGCCATGATCCGTGTAGGAGGCTATCTTAAGGGATGCGTATTAAGCGCCTGGATACATCGCACGAGCGCCCGACGCTTAAATGGACCCCTCTCCTCCTCCTTCGTACGAATAAACATATTGTGTTCCTTTTATATTCTCTTTTCTGACTCGCCTCCAGCTCATTCTAGACTCCTTCCTATTCCGTTCATGGCTGTTCTCGGAGTGGCACACGAGTGGTAACCTGTGCTACAGCTTCTTTATTCTCTTACTCATCTCGCTTACATTTTACACGATTGTTCGCTCGATTCCGTCTATGTTCGTTCTCGAATGGAGGACGCTTGACTACTCACCTCCGCGCCCGACGTTCGACTTCCCGCGTGTTACCGACCTCGCCAACGCTACGCTCACCCGCGCCAACGCGCCGACGAGCCCGTTTCCTCACACTATCGCATGTGATCGAAAGCCCAGTAGCGCCGCGTGCCACCGTGCGCTCTCTCGAAGTCAGCTTGTGTGTTCTGCCCGGGCTCGTGTGCGTATTCTGTGGTTTGCGTGCGATGTGCGTGTTCTGCGGTTCATGTGCGCGTTCTGCGGTTTGTGTGCGCATTCTGTATTCAGCGCTCGTGCTTCGCGGCCCATCCGTGCGTTCTACGATCGACGCGTATACACATTCTGCGGTTTGCGTTTACGTTGTTTTGATGGAGTTTAGGGAAAGATTTGGAGTCCCCAGTAAACTTCCGTGAAAGCCAATTGACGACTCAAGCCGCGTGAACACGAAGTCCGGAAAGCCGAAGATACGTCTGATCGGACGTCCCTAGCACCCGGCAACCTTGTCAGTGCTCACAGCACAGCCCTCGAGGATTCACGGCACAGCGCGCCCTCGGCTCGTCAACCAACTGGGCTACCCGATGAATCACGACCGGCTCGTACTTCTTCACGGATGCGGTGGTGAATGCGCGGTTCCAGACCTTGAGCGCCTTCGCATGCACCTGTGTGTTGGGGGCGCGCTGATGAGGTCAGGATGAGGTTACCGTTCATAATTACCGGCAGTGCGCTGGTCCCGCTTGCTCAAGATGCGGTGCCCATCCCGCACTGTGTACCGTCAGGTCGAGCTTATCGAGGGGAACGAGGTGGACAAGGCGTACTGGGGCCGCGTGACACGCTGAGTATGGAGGGAAGCAATCAATGTCCACTATGGACAGTACATTCGAGCCTGTCGGACCATGTCAGAGGAGCTACAGGGAACTGCGCACAAGAGAGTTTATCCAAGTGCACAATAGGACCGTATCTTGCATACGTTCTCTTGACGTTGAGATGTTGTGTGCCGGCCACGGCGATGAACATGCCGCGGAACTCCGTGAGCCTGCCAAGGAGGGGTGCCCAGGTACTTGTGGGGCAGATGAAAGGGCGACAGACGGTAGACAGTGACGGGCAGTAGGAGGAGTAGAATGGCGCGTAGCTGACCGTCGCGATGTATCATGTGGATGCTTTGCACGTCACCGGTGTCACAGGCAAGGTTCAATTGCAGCCGGAAGGCTATACGACAGGAATGCGCTCAACTTCCATCGCCGCGATGCAACTACTTATGGCCGAGGGTCGGCCGAGGGTCTGGGTGACGTGTTGATGAGTACAGGCAAAAGTAGCATTCGCATGCGCTGCGTTGTTCGTAATCTGACATGGACGGGACCGGGGTAAAGTGACAGCAGAACTTACCAGGTCTGTCACAGCTGGGCAACTGGGCCGTCGTCACAGGCATCCTGTGCACGATTTAGATCGCGGAAAGCTCAGCTGCACGAGTTTATTCAGAAAGATAGAAAGCTTTCCGTTCGGTGATACACGCTGTACGGTGACTGAGCGAATCTTGAACCAAGTAGTAGAAGAAAATGAAACTTACGGAATACACGATGGCACATTTGATCAGAACGGCCTAGAAGCGTGGTTCATTTATGGGAAGGAGGTCCTATCTCGACGGACTGAAAGCCAAGTATGGCATGAGCAGTGAATGAATTCATGAGTCATCGCACTCGGGGACAGAGGCGATCGTATCTACTTAGGTTGCGGTCGGACAACCGTTGGACAACCGTGTGACGATCGCTCACGTGAGCGTGACGACTCGCGAACAACTCGCGAACTGCAGGAGTCCGAGGCAAGTCTACAGCTGCTGCCTTGACCATCTTACCGAACCATGTACATTGACTCATTCACTGGACCTGATTCAAGGCGGTGCCTTGGAAGCCTGTACTACCGCCGGTACGCAGGAGCGCCAGCACTACGAAGTGACAGCTGCACTGTAATTCAACTCATCATGATCATGAAACCACGTCGAGCTCTGCCAAATGTATGGTTATCACTTGTCTCTTGAACGACGTAACCCACGACTCTCACTGACGCTAACTCGGATGGTGTACCTAGTGAGCGCTGTCACCGTCAAGACGCCGGGACGCCCGTCCGCTACTTCGGCCGGTGGCTAAATGGACCCCTCCTCCTCCTCCTCCTCCGCGGCAGCAATGCTTACGAAGCAGCGATGCACCGGATCCCTGTTGGTGTTGCATGTGGTTAACACTTGTCCACTACGCTCACTTTTTTCCCTCCTCCTCAGTGAAACAGAGTCTTGTAAAGGCCGAGCGCCGGCAAACTTCATGTCCGTTCTGGGTTTATGTTGACCATGAGGCTATGTATGTCGTTGCTCTGAGTCGGTGAGTCGGCGCGCTCGGAAATACGTCTCATGAAACCATTGATGACACAGGAATGTGGGGCATCTATCGAACATCCGCGGTTACGATGTCCTCCTGTGCCTGGTTACATTGGGTAATAGTGCGCCCGCTAACATACTTGCGGCGTTCACTGTGATGATGACCTAAGAGAGAGGTGCAGCATTGGGCAACCAGGCGTCCTAAGTTGGCGCCAGAATTGCTGGATTCTAGCATATATCAACATTTCGGACTCGAGCGACAAGAGAGAGACCACTACCATACATTATCCCTACCGGTTTGATCATGCTGTTCCATCTGCTGGTTGTCACAACCTTCTCGATTGTCTCGGGCGTACACTCAGCGCAAACGTCCTCGTCTCTCGTGACTCTTCCATATGGTCAATTCGAAGGGGTAGTCAACGGGAGTGTAACATCTTTCTTAGGCATTCCATATGCACAGCCTCCGTGAGTGACGCATACGCTGCTCGACTTGTGTCTGGAGTCTAACCGAACCTTGTGCCCTTCTACCAAGTTTGGGCGCTCTGCGCTTTGCACTCCCTCAGGCGCCTCAACAGCTATCCGAAATTCAGTTAGCAACGAACTACGGAGCGGCGTGTCCTCAACAAGCATCAGCTATACCGAATGTGTTGCCATTCCCCATTCCCCAAGCCCCCCCGCTGAATGTATCCGAAGACTGTACGTACGCATGACGGTCTTGTCTGAGCACTACTAGTAGGAAGCTGATATGCAAGGATGCACTGGCGTATATAGGTCTCTTCGTGAATGTCATCAAGCCGTCCACCATTCCTTCAACTCAGAAGCTACCGGTACTGTTTGTAGGTCCTACACATTGTATGATCCTATATGTTCGATGATCATGCTGATGATCTAAACCGCTGATCAGTGGATCTACGGGGGTACGCAGTGTATTCTGCGATCAAATATCGGCCGGAAAGCTCAGCGCCGCACCTCTGTATTTAGGTGGTTTCGAGACAGGGGACACATCCCTCCACGACGGCAGACCATTGGTGGAGCGCTCCCTTGCTCTCAATGAACCGGTCATCTTTGTCTCTGCAAATTATCGATTGAACGGTATGGCACTGTTTACTTTCAGTGCACTACCCTGCGTCGAAGCTTATTCGCAATTCACGTTCTCGCGTGTATAGCATTCGGGTTCCTGGCAAGTACAGAAGTGCAATCCGCTAAAGCAACAAACGTCGGATTGAGAGATCGTATGTACTCTCCAATTTTGGCATTAGACTGTTGACGAAGTGCAATTATCTCCTAGAGCGGTTCGCCATGGAATGGGTTCAGAAGTACATCACACATTTTGGCGGCGATTCCACTAAAGTCATTATGTGAGTGAGAGTATACTAGTTGTCCCAATCTTCGGGCTTGCTAACCTCATGATCGTCATGAGCTGGGGAGAAAGCGCAGGAGCGTTATCCGTAGGTTTGCATCTTGTGATAAATCATGGGAACACAAACGGACTCTTTCGCGGTGCCTTCATGGTAGGCATTACGTCGTTCAATTGCGTGGAGTACATACATGATCATTCTCTCCAGGAATCGGGTTCACCTTATGCTCTTCGGGACGTCTCAGCTGGTCAGCCGTTCTACGATCAGCTGGTGCAGTACACCGGGTGCACAGCCCAGCTCAACACGCTGGACTGTCTCCGACAGGTGCCATTGGACACGTTGATGGATGCCATAAACACGACTCCGGGTTTATACAACTACACAAACCTCAATCTGGCATGGCAGCCAAGGCTGGACTACGATCTATTCTCGCGCAACCCTCAACGGTCCATCGCAATGGGCAATTGGGCTCAGGTAATGCATATGTAGCAGCCACCATGTATCACTATTTGACTTCGAAATAGGTTCCAACTGTCTCTGGAGATTGTGACGACGAGGGAACCGTTTTCTCCCTAGGAAACACCAACATTACGTATGTCGTACCACAAAAGTTAACACTAATGCACCTCTGCTAACTAACGAACACATCCTAGGACTGACGCTGAATTTGCCGAATACGTGCAAACGAAGTGAGAGCGTATGAGCACGTGTCTCAGAAAGAAGCTGAATACAGCTAGTTACATCCCAGTCGCATCTAATTCACAGATAACAGCAATCTCTCAGGATTATCCCAGTGATTTCGCTCTTGTGAGACCGTTTCTTCGCGGCCTGAGTGCAATTGCTGACATTGATTGTGAGCCAGGGTTCGCCATTTGGGACCGGAGACGCATACAATCTGACGTAGGGACCGCAGAGCAATGACCAGTGTAATCCCGAGCTCACGCCTCGTCTCGTCAGGGCTCAGTACAAGCGTCTCGCGGCTTTCCAAGGCGATTGGGAGTTCCAGGCGCCACGCCGCTTATTCCAGATGACTGTAACGCCTCAGTGCAGTACTTGGGGCTTCTGTAAGCTATTGTCTCGAATGTTCGAGAGTCTTGCTAACACTTCTACAGTGTATAAGCGGGACAAATCGACGCCATACCTCGGTTCATATCATTCCACTGATCTTGTGGAGTTCTTCGGTGTGGGCGATTACATCGGAGCCGACGCACTGAGTGGGTGTCCAGTTCCATTTCAAGCGACACCGTACTGAACGTGATCGTGCAGTCAACTTTCAGTGATGTCAGTTAAAGTGACTCTATTTTGATTCATTAATGTATTTTTTTCTGTATTAACTTGATTCAAAAATGTATCCATGTTGAGTCAGTATTAATACACTGGCCAATCCATGTCCCGAATTGGGTGACTTTAATGCAGTGATGACTTAATACACTTTTGATACACTGACTAAGCCACCTGACTCAGATCTCTTAATACACTTGTAAGACACCTGTAAGACACTCCTTAGCCATTGTCTAAGTTGCATGTTACACCATTAAAACAAATAGATACAGTCCTACTGCATACATATATGTGGTCCTGAGTCACTGGATTAAGTAAAATCAAGGGAGATTGGATTTTAAAAAAAAGGGCACAAGTGGGGTTTGAACCCCAGACATCAGCAAAGGTCACATAATCACACAATTAACTCGGACACCAGCATCACTAACCACTACACCATAGGTCTGTTAGAATCTAGGTAACACAATGTGATATGACACAATGCTGGAATGCTGGACTTAGACATATTTTGGATGCTGGCACAGGGTGCCCTGTATCAGTGGTGACTTAACCAGGTGCATTAGAGGTGACTTAACCAGGTGTATTAGAGGTGAATCAACATAGTGTATGAGTGCTAGCCAGACAGGTGACTCAATAGTGACTTAACCAACAATGGATGCTAGATGTCAAATTTGTCAGGTCAAAGGTTAAAGTCACTATTGAGTCACCTGTCTGGCTAACATTAATACACTATGTGACTCAATAGTGACTTTAACCTTTGACCTGACAAATTTGACATCTAGCATCCATTGTTGGTTAAGTCACTATTGAGTCACCTGTCTGGCTAGCACTCATACACTATGTTGATTCACCTCTAATACACCTGGTTAAGTCACCTCTAATGCACCTGGTTAAGTCACCACTGATACAGGGCACCCTGTGCCAGCATCCAAAATATGTCTAAGTCCAGCATTCCAGCATTGTGTCATATCACATTGTGTTACCTAGATTCTAACAGACCTATGGTGTAGTGGTTAGTGATGCTGGTGTCCGAGTTAATTGTGTGATTATGTGACCTTTGCTGATGTCTGGGGTTCAAACCCCACTTGTGCCCTTTTTTTTAAAATCCAATCTCCCTTGATTTTACTTAATCCAGTGACTCAGGACCACATATATGTATGCAGTAGGACTGTATCTATTTGTTTTAATGGTGTAACATGCAACTTAGACAATGGCTAAGGAGTGTCTTACAGGTGTCTTACAAGTGTATTAAGAGATCTGAGTCAGGTGGCTTAGTCAGTGTATCAAAAGTGTATTAAGTCATCACTGCATTAAAGTCACCCAATTCGGGACATGGATTGGCCAGTGTATTAATACTGACTCAACATGGATACATTTTTGAATCAAGTTAATACAGAAAAAAATACATTAATGAATCAAAATAGAGTCACTTTAACTGACAAAGATGCAACTTTGCCTACAATCTGAATCCCAATGCACCGCCAGACGTCCCAGCGAATGTCAGCTATCTCGCCAACATACAATGGCCTACGTGGAATTCGCAGTCGCCGCAGTTGTTGACTTTTGTAGATCCTGCTCCGTCACTGGGTTTCACCGAGGATAGCTATCGTGCTACCGGGATGTCACTCATCGGGGAGTTGTCCTTGGCATTCCCATGATTTTGGGAGTCATTACGATGTGAAATACTGCAGCCCAATGCATACTCAGGCTACTGATATTACATTGATTCTAGCTACTGACGTCCGTCACGCTGGCTTGCGCGCGCATATGACATTGTTCTGTAATTCTGCGTTCGGCGAGGTCTGCCACTCGTTCTCCATCTTGTCCATCATCAAATCGAAATCTGCTTCCGAACCGACATGCCCGAAACCCCCAGCCTTGAGTACAGGAGTCTT
The DNA here is from genome assembly GCF_022264815.1 of Rhodofomes roseus. NCBI lineage: Eukaryota > Fungi > Basidiomycota > Agaricomycetes > Polyporales > Fomitopsidaceae > Rhodofomes > Rhodofomes roseus. The sequence continues at coordinate 1,495,140 of NW_025952960.1, read as the reverse complement.
CACTCCGCGAAAGGCGCCCATCCAGTTCTTGCGAGCGTCAGCGGCGAGCTCTCCTCCGTTGCTACCCAGCGGGATCAACGTGGGCTCAACGCTTATCTGCGTGAACCCGGCTTGGCGAAGCATATCAGGGATGAGGGCGGCACAGTCAAGTACCAGGCCTCTCGCTCAGGCGTAAAGGGCGTTCCTATACATAAATATACTGTTGTTGTAGTCCAGGACTCATACATGAGTGCTGTGACTGCAGATGGCCAGCGGCAGCAAGCCTTGATGCATAACTCATACATCTGTCTGATGTATAGATTGTCCCGCGGTGTATGACTCATGCATCGCACCGCAGACGTCTGATGTATAAACCCTCCCGCGATGTATGGCTCATACATCGCCCCGGACGCCTCATGTATAAATTGTCCCGCGACTCATCCATCGCGTCTCAGCGTCCGATGTATCACCCGTCCCGCAATGTATAGCTCATACATTGCCCCGGACACCTCATGTATGAACTATCCCGCGACTCATACATCGCGTCTCGAAGTCCGATGTATCATCCGTCCCGCGACTCATACATCCCGCGATGTATCATGTACATCGGGAAAACCCCCTTTTGGAAATTCGTGAGAAGTTATGAATATTGCGCAGAACAAAGATAACGTAGACACATTCTACGGAACATAGCTAACAATCAATACATTGCCCAGTATTGTTAGAATGAGCGAGGGATTACTGAGAATGCCATTGAGGGGCTGTACATGATATAGTATTATCTGTCTTGGTGTCGAACAAGCGATATGGGCCAAAACATTGATAAAATTGTATCAATTCTACGAATCGGTGTACATTACATGAGTATCATAGTCGTTTGTACTTCGACAGCGCAGACTAATCTAGTTTCCTCCACCAAAGGCGCAGGGCCGCGGGATAAGGGACATCCTGCGTGGCTCTGCGAATGCGGCACGACTGCGTCTGTGCCCGCCGGTCGCTGGCCCCCCTCACCACTCGCCCATCCCTACTGTCCGGCCTTCCTCCCCGCTCACTCACCCTCGCGCCCGCCTAGTCTTGCCGTGCACTGGCCCTGCCCGCTGCCGCGGGCTCATTCTCGCCCACTGCCCTTCACAAGTTGCCCTCGCCCGTTCTTTCCTCGTGCATATGCAGTTCATTGGTTGTGTTAGCGTGCTGGGCATTCGCCCTGCACGCTCATCGTCGCCGTGCGTGTCGTCGTCGCGCGTGTGCCTGCCCTCTGTCCTGCTTGCTTGTTTGCGTGCACGTGCGTTTGGCAGCCAGGTATGCGTGCTGGCAGCCCTCCTCCTTGCACGTTGAACTGTAATAATACTATTAGTGAATTGCAGGGGTAAACCCCCGGGTGTCCGGGAGCTTACCCGTACCCGTACCCACGGGGGTCAGATACCTGCCCGGCGGGTACGGGTTGTCCGCGGGTCTCGCGGGTTTCGACGGGTGCGGGTACCGGTGAAGGGTCAGGCGGGCAAGGAGGTGGGGGATGGGCTTGCGAACGTGCGAGTACGCGGGTGCAGCGGGCGATCGTGCGTGCACGCGGGTGCGGCGGGCGATCGTGCGTGCACGCGATCATGCATGCAGGTGGGCGACGAGTTACCACGCGCGCAAGGGGTGATCGTGCGGGCAAGGGGCGATCATGCGGGGCGAGCAATCATGGTCGTGCGGGAGGGAAGGTGAATGGTCGTGCAACGAGCGATCATGGTGGTGGGTGGATGGGTACGTACGCTGGCGTGAGCAGGCTGGGCGAGCAGCTGGGACACACGGAGGTGGGCGGGGATACACGCGAACGCGCAGGATGAGGACGGTGTAATCGCAGGAAGTGTTACTCACCTGCGGCATCTGCTCACCGCCGGCAGCCCTCTCTCGACCTCGCCCCCATGCATTGCTCGCGTTTGAGACGCGAGCGCGCAGGGCTGTTGTAGCAGGTGGGCGGCGCAGTCTCGCGCCGGTCTCTTGCGCGTCGCGTCGCCAGCTGCTCGTTCTTCGCGTTGAGCGCGGGAACAGCGACGTTCCTCTGTCGCATCCGCGAAGGCTGGGAAGCAGCGAGGTCGCGCTGCCTCGCCGTCGACAGCACCGCGGATGCGACGCGCTGGCAGCGGTGGCGGTGGCGGGGAGATTGATGAATGCGGCGGGCGTCCAATTTGGGACGTGGCGCGGCCGCGGGATGCTGCTGGGACGGTGAAGGCGGTGCACGGATTGAGGACTGAGGTGGAGGGAGGATCGACGCGAGAGTCGCGCGCAGAGCAAGTCCTAAACGCCCACTTCGGGATCTTCCGATGCAGGCCGCATAAGGCAAGTCCGACAGCGCTTGCGTCCGTCCTGCCAGCGCGCAAGTGCTGACCCTCCCTTCACTCCCTCCTCCACGGCCTTGCTCTGTGCCGCTCGACCGCCACTCGTCCGCGCCTCAAGATCATGAAAGGCGGCCATTACATGAAGAGACAGGCCTACCATGGGCCTGTCAGAGGTACAGGTACGCCGCGGCATGTTCGAGACGTCAACGCGCGTCCAACCCAACAAGTCAGCAGTACATAACAGCACCAGCGACGCTGCAAAAGCGTCGCCAGTGTGCTCACGAAGGATGCGGCGGGTGCAGAGTAGAGTGGGCTAGCGCGGCTGAGATGCTGCATGAATTGTACGTGTATGTCCTATTCCCTCTCTTGGCCTTCCTCACTGCCTAACCCACCACCTGGGTGCGCGGGGCGTCTCCCTCCTCTACGCTTCTGGTGACGGCGGTGTGTCCGGCAACCAGGCATCCAGCAACTTCTGCACGAAGTTCGTGTCTGTCTTCCCTACAAGCTGTCCCTAGTACGTGCGCCCCAGCTTCGTCCTTCTTCCTCTGACCTCTTCTGATGTGACCACCGTCGGGGCGACGACCGAGCAGCCCACAGAGATCGGAGCGAGCTTCTCCGGGGGCGGCTCCTCGAACTGCTTCGCACAGTCTGCCTACCAGTCTGCCGCCATCGCCTCGTACCTCAGCGCGCTTGGGTCGAACTCGAGCGGGCTCTTGAGCGCGACCGGCCGCGCGTACCCGGACGTATCGGCGTACGGCACGCGGTACGACATCAAGTCCAGCGCGGTGTCGCTCATCGTGAGTGGGACGAGCTGCTCTACCTCTACGCCGACGTTCGCGGTGATCGTCACGCTGCTGAATGACCAGCTGCTCAGCGCGGGCAAGAGCATACTCGGGTTCTTGAACCCGCGGCTGTGTAGCACCGCGGCGGGTATGGGTGTGCTGAACGATGTCGTGGGCGAGAACAACCTCGCGTGCAGTGGGGGTACGACTGGGTTCTACGCCGCGCAGGGATGGGATCCTGTGAGTGTTGTACTGTGTTGTGTGCGTTGTGCGGTTCTGACGATGACGATGATGGCTCTCGCAGGTTACGGGGCTTGGCACGCCGAACTTCGCCATACTCGCATCTGCGGCGGGCCTCTGAGCCGTGGAACATTGTTTGAAACCTTGACTTCGTCTCTAACCTTGCATTCAAGCTTCTGTCGCGCATGTTGCATGTTCTCTACGGGACTTCCAGCTTACATACATGTTCTTCGTCACGGACACTGGGACACAGAATTGAATCAAGGCTTGCTAATAGTACTTTGTTTGTTCATCACATGTACTCGCTCCATCTAGACAGTAGTACTACCTCGCAATTCATCTAATGTTCTTAAAATATCTGTCTGTGTGAGGCTTCTGACGACATGAGAACATGAATAATGATGAATCATATGTACTATATTCTTCAATCTGTGACACATAATATTGAGGTAGGTACTCATAATGCACTCAAATACTCAATATATTGTCTGAAATTCGTACAGGAATTCGGGGGGGTAGCTAATTCTCTACAATATTCCGAACAGGCGAATAGTTGTAATTGTTCATTGTTCTGTACAATACTCTGTAATTTGATGTATTCTCAAGTGAGGCTTTTCCTGATGTATAAACCCTCCCTCTCGACTCATACATCGCGTATCGGCGTCCGATGTATCACCCGTCCCGCGATGTATAGCTCATACATCGCGTCTCGACGTCCGATGTACCACCCGTCCGACCCGCGACTCATACATCCCGCGATGTATAAACCCTCCCTATAACTTGAAGTATAAGTCTCTCGCGAGTACGCATAAGCGAGCCGGACGGGAAAGGCCGGTATGTTGAGCGCTCCGGATACTTACATAAGTCAGACAGCACACTTCCGGGTAGCGTTGGCGCCTAGCTTTGCTGGCTGCGCTTTCCTCCACCACCACCACCCTGCCACCGTTCTCCATGCTCGGCGAGCGCAGGGTCGACCTCCTTACGACGGGACACCCTCGTCCAAGCCCAGGGTCGACCTCCTTACGACGGGACACCCTCGTCCAAGCCCAGGGTCGACCTCCTTACGACTGGACACCCTCGTCCCAGCCCAGGTTCGACCTCCTTACGACTGGACACCCTCGTCCCAGCCCAGGGTCGACCTTGCGACGTCGACTTCCCTACGACGGGACACCCTCGACCCATGGCTTTGGTACGTTGATCACCATTTCTACGTCGCTGATTGCTCATTCTGATGATGCCCACCCTCCTGTCTGTAGGCCATCCTCAATCGGGGCTTTTGAGAGGGACGGATGCTCTGAGTGCGACGCGAGTCCTCGAGGTGGTCCTCGAGGGCTGTCCTTGGTGAGTGATTCGTTCCTTTGCTATTGAACATATGACTGAGGCTGCTTGTCGCTCGGATAGAGTCTATCGGCGTCCACGTGTACCTGTCGACCATTCCCAACGCTGCACGTCAACAATGCCTCAAGCTTTGCTCGATTTGCTCGGCAAGGCATGAAGTGCAGGTTCATGACTCAACATTCAAAGCCTGCAGTCTGGTGTACAAGGTATGTGTCCTGCTGTATGAAGCCTGCAGCTCGATGTATGAGGCCTGTGGGTCGACGTTCGAGGCCTGTGCAGCGCCATGTATGGGGCGTCCGGCCCTGCGCGGCGCGATGTATCAGGCCGCCGGCGCGACGTTGTAGGCCTGCGCTGCACGATGTATGAGGTATCGAGGCGCGATGTATGAGGCGTTGAGGCGCGATGTATGAGGCGTCGAGCACGATGTATGAGGCGTCGAGCGCGATGTATGAGGCGTCGAGCACGATGTATGAGGCGTCGAGCACGATGTATGAGGCGTCGAGCACGATGTATGAGGCGTCGAGCACGATGTATGAGGCGTCGAGCACGATGTATGAGGCCCGCGGCGTGATGTGGCGCGTTGCACGAGGCCGGGCCACGATGTTCCGCGGCTCAATGTATGGAGTCTGTGGCGCGACGTTCAAGGCTTGCGCGGCGCGATGTATGAGGCCTATGCCGCGATGTGTGAGGTCCGTGGCGTGATGTGGTGCGCTGCATGAGGCCGGGACACGATGTCCCGCGCCTCCATGTATGAAGCCTGTGGCACGATGTATGAGTCGGGTGGCGTGATGTATGGGACGGTTGGCGCAACGTTCAAGGCTTGCGCGGCGCGATGTATGAGGCCCGCGGCGTGATGCAGCGCGCTGCATGAGGCGGGGACACGATATCCCGTGGCTCGGTGTATGAAGCCTGCGGCACAATGTATGAGGCTCGGGAGCCGGTGCTTGAGGTCCGTGACACGATGTATAAGGCCCCAGGGCTCGATGTCTAAGGCCTACGTCAATGATGTATGGGTCCTGCCTGCGATGTATGACGCCTCTGACGCGATGTGTAAGAGTCTGCCGCGATGTATAAGGGTCCGTGGCTCGGTGCTGGAAGCCCCAGAGGTGATGTATGAAGCCCGCAGCATGGGATATGGCATCCATTGATGCGATGTGCAAGGCCCACGTCACGATGTCAGAGGGCTGCAACACTTTGTATATAGCCTGAAGCTTGATGTACGAAACCTCCATTGTATACTAGTCCATTAGCTATCATTACAATGCAATGTGATACAAAGTCCAGGTGCTACGTTTGTGCGTGAATAATGCCTGATATGTCTGGTCTATTCCTACAGAGTCGGATGAACTCAGGAACGTTCCTCCAAGCATGCGTACAGTAGTCATAGAGTGCACGTCGTAAGTCTGCCTGCCTGAGTGCGTATGCTCGACGACCCTGGGCATGCTCTGCCGTACGCCCTACAGCAGCATCCCAGTCTTCTTGGACCTGGTCCGTCCACCAGTCTGCCTGCCACTTGAAGAAGGCGCCGACTCGTCGCATCTCCTCGTTAAGGAGATCGCATTCTTCGTCCCAGCGCATTGCGCGCGCGCGTGCTTTGCACCACTCGATGCGTACAGCTAAAGCAAGCATGTCAGTGACGGTTTTACATTCATACAGGAACAAGGTCACCTTCTTGGTCGTCCTCGTCATCGTCGTGACCTACTGTCCCGCTCGTCCGCCATATCCATGAAAGGGTCTTGCGGCCCTCGGTCTCGTGGTCAAGGCCTTGGTGCATTGCGCGGATATCGCTCCGATTGAGTGAACGGAGGGCCTTCTGCCACTGTCCGCTATCCTCGGGATCTATGGTATAGAGAGCAGCATGCGCTCGGCGATAACGCTCAGCGTCGGCGTCAATCTTTGCTTGTATTGTATCGATGTATGCGCGGGACCGGGTGTTGTAGCGTTGGCCCCTCACGTCTCGATCCTTGATGTTGAAGAGCTTCGTGCGGGCACGAAGATGACGCCGCATCTGGTCAAGAGAGTCGTTAGCCTGGGCTAGGCGCATACGTCGCTCAATGTCAAGCAAACCGGGCGCCGGCGGGACTTGAGGGTGATTGTAGACGTCAGATGGGAGGTAGAGTGCGGCGTTCTCGGCGAGGACTGCGGCTACTGAGGCTTCTGCGGCTTGGTTACGCAGTGTTGCTACACCTGGCATGTAGAGAAGCTGAATCTCTCGCCAGGCGTCGATGCGAATTTGCAGATTGTTGCGGCGGCGGATAAGGTGCGCGCGTTGCATCAGGAAACTGTGCAATCTCTGATGGTATGTGCATCTGAGAGCTGGCCTTCAGAGGCATCAGCACACTTCAGACATCAAATTTATCAGAACATCTCAGTTAGCCTCAGCTAGTACCAGACAGTGCCAGATAGCACAGTGCATCAGATAGCATATGTCCTCGAATTGGCATGGCCCGGTGCCTCACAAAAGAAGGCCGAAAACACAATATATTTGGAGACTACTACAATCTGTAGTATAATACATGTCTACAGTGCACGAATGGGGCGGCGTCTTTGCACGTGGTCTCGTCGGGTTCGTGCACCTCATCTCCTGCATTCTCTCCACATCCACAGCTGCACCATCCCGTACCTACTCCCCGTGCTCGCTCTCGATGCGCGCCAGCTTGTCTACAGCCACGCATGCTAGCCGTCCACCGTCTTGCCATGTCGAGATTGTAGGGCACGCCGCGAAGCGTGAGGAGGCAGTTGATGGACACGTTTTGCGCTTGCGCGTGCTGGTCCGCGTCCAGGCAGATGTTGCACAGCGTGCAAAACGTCCAGTGGAAGACGTGCTTGTGCTCACCGAGGAGGCCGAGCGGCGGCAGAAGAGCCCAGTCCCGTCCGGGGCAGGATACGTCGGAGGGGCATGGGCAGTGAAGGGTTAGGGAGCCTGAGCGCACCTTGTGCACGAGCTGGCCGTTCCTGCGCGCAAGCTGCACGGGGAGCTGCACAGGTCGTCGGGATGCCCAGAGCATGCATCACCTCGGGGCAGGGTGACTAGCGGATAGAGAAGCACAGCACCGCGGTCCGCGAGCCCGTCTGCAAACCGCGCGAAATTGGGCAGATGGACGGCCGAGTGAGGGAGTGAGGTGAGCAGACAGCTGAGCGAGGCGCATGGACAGCTGAGCGAGGCGTGGCAGTCGAGCGAGGCGTGCGGATGACTGGGCAGGCGGCGGGTGGCTGATCGGGCGAACGGGCAATTGGGCAAGCCGCGAGCAGGCGGGCAAGTACGACACAGGAGAATGGACAGAGGAGCGGGTACGCCACTGTCAGGTGGCTCAATGAGTGGGTAAGCATGTAGGTATGTGAGCGAGCGGGTGTATATACTCGCTGGCACGGGCACAGAAAAGTTAATGGCGTACCTTTGAACATATCCAAGATATGTCCTGTATCCTCTACTTCCGTATTGCACTCGCTTCTCCATCGCAAAACGGCCGTACCGGTGCATTAACAAGCCATCGCAGCTCGGCGTCGCACTGCGTCTCCGATGGCTGGATGCACCTGTCAAACATGTGCGATGGTGAGTGATGTACGGTGAACGGGCCAGTGTTCGTAGCTGGTCGACATCCCGCTGCGTGCGCAAAGGGTGCCAAAGGCAGGTGCTGCGCAAATAGTTCGTGCTGTAGGTAAGCCGGGAGGACGCAGTTGGGTATGAGCTGTGCCAGTGGCTTGACCGCCGCACGCGGCACGAGGACGTAGGGCGAAGATGATGACCGGCGAGCTGCTGGCCTTGCGAACGCGAGCATCGTTCGTTGCGTGCGTGAAACTCGGGTCAACAGGTATGTGAGTGAGGCTGTGCAGTGTGTCGTGCGCGCGCAAGGTATCGAGCTTTGCTGACCGTTGACGTGGCTGGTGGAGGCGGTAGTGAGGAGTTCAAGTCCTAAGCGCCTTGGCGGCCCGACCCGTCAAGCGCGCTTACCGGTTTTCCTCTCGCTCTCACTGGTCTTCCCCTCCGATCCCTCGTGTCCGCCCTACCTCCTCTCGTCCCCGCATCTCACATCTACGTCCTCACCTGTCCTCGCCCTCCTGCCATTGACCTCCAGAAGCCATACGCTGGCCTGTCAAGAGCTGACGTGGACGATTAGTCAGCCACGATTCTCAAGATCGAGTGCCATGCAACCGCAACGAGATTCAAGGACGTGCGAGAAGCAGCGGCGATGGAGGCCTGCGAGAGATGGGCGGCGGTCACAGTATCTGGTGAGTACGCGTCTGCTTATGAATGATGTCACACAGACGACCTCGGCCAGCGAATACCTCCCAAGGACAATCCAACAAAGACGAACATGGGGGATACAACCCCAGTGCGCGTGTGCTCATGCAACAAGGGCGAGCACAGCGAAGGTGAGCCCGACATGTTCGTGCACCGCTAACATCAGCTCTGTAAGTGTACATCAAACGGTTCTTAAGGTGACGCGAGACGTCGGCACGTAAATCGACGTGTGACGCACCCCACGATCCGAGCATGGCCCAACGGCCGTAACAAACTCCAGCGATGAACACCGGGGCGCGACGGATGGGCACGAAGGAAGGAAAAGATGAGTACATCGTCCTCATCTCACCCAACACCAGAGCCTCTGATGTTCGGCGTGCCGCCCATGCTCTACGATCCCGCGCAGTCAGCGCAGCAGCAGGATCAGTGTGGCATAGCATAGCAGACTACAACGCGTGGGCTGAGAGCTTCGCCCAAGGCGGGCAGTACGCAAACGCCGGTGCTACTGGCTACGCGCAGGCCGGCAGCATGCCCCATCTCGAGTATGGGCAGCAGCAGCAGTCGATGCAGGGTAAGTATGGCCATCTCAATGGACCAGGGACACGGCCAGTACGGATATCAGCAGTACGCGCCATAGACTCACGACCACTATAACCCGGCGTATCCCCAACAAACACCCACGAACACGTCCTTCAGTCGCCCACAACATAGCCTCCCGCGGTCGTCGCGGCTACGCGAGCGTGACATCACCGAATATGTCTATGCCCGACAGCACGGCTTTCACTCGCAGCCATCGCAGGCGCAGCCACAAGCTCCCGCGCAACCAGGCATGCAGACGAGATCATCCGTGCAGTCGGTCCCAACCGCGAACGCGATCCCCCAGCAGCGCTTCCAGCTCGCAGAGTATCGCCATCCGGACCAGCTCGTTGCGCCCGCGCCCGTGCCGTCGTCGTACACCGCGACGGGCAGCACGCCGACGAGCGACATCAACAGCTTCTCGTCCTCACCCGTTTCGTGGGGTGCAGACCGGAGCCAAGGCGAGCCCAGTGCGACGCAGACGCAGAGCACAACACGGAAGCAGGGGAGTGCGACGAAGCCTGAAGACGCGTGAGCACAACGGATGACCTGCACGCGCCGAGCAAGTAGCGGGGCTTGTGTGAGCTCATGGATTAGTGCTCGACAAATAGAGTCTCGATGCGCATGGGCCCACCGGGTAGGCGGGTGCGAGCTTACTGCGAGTATCGCCACTGAGTGCTGTTCGTGTTCCTTGGTTCGTCTTCTTGTGCACTCCCCATGTATATACAGTAGTATGCCATCAGACCTGTCTATAGTGACCGAAATATACCGTTTTTGAGCATATGTCATCTGGAATCACTGAGAGTCTGACGTGTCTGACATGTTATCTGACCACTCTGGACCACTCTGACACTCTCTGATGCTCTCTGAAAATTCTCTCTGACAACAACAATTCGCAAAAAGTCGAGTTCTTGAGGGCTGGCCGTATGAGCGGTTCTGATGCAATCTGAAGCATTCTGAACGCTTATGAAGCCCCTGACAGGGCCCGTCAGAGGAATTGCACGAAAAGCTGATGTGATCATCCGGAGAGTGGGCACTGAGTTCGGCAGCGTCTGAACGTAGACGCCGTCTGAGGAAGTGTGTGTGTGTGAACGTTGCGAAAATTAAGGGCTCGAAGCGGCTCGGATCACTTACTGATGGTCCTCTAGCTCAAGTCCCGCCGTTATCAACGCGCTTGGGGAGACCTTCTCATGCAGAGGTATGAGGGTCCCGTTGGCGATGCCTGCGGACTCCTCTTCAGCGAGCTCGCGCCGAACGGCTGCAAGAGTGATAGCTGCACAACGGAATCTCATGAGTCATGTTTGATTGCAGGGCATAACGAAAGCGATACTCACGATGACGTGTGGCTACAAACGGATTAAAATCCGCTCCCTCCTCCCACGCTTCGACTTGCTGCATCCACTCCGTGACGCGCGTTCGATCAGTCACCGCGGTAAGTTCTTCGAAGATCACGGTTTGCTCCGCGCTTTCTATGACAGCGCTCTTCATGCGGTCCAAGAGCGTTCTCGCTAAATAGCAGTCAGTCATGGTAAGGGTGAGGTGGCATCATGACGCACCGAGGTGAGTGACCTTTCTCCAATTGTAATCTCCGAAGGCATCGTCGAGCACATCTCGACGAGAGCCAGGCCCCATTTCCTTCGTGCTGCCAGAAAACCCGTTGACCGCGGCCCAGCCACGTTCCACGCCCTCGCCATCGGTCCGGCCAACACCCTTGACGTAGTTGAACGAATACTTCGTCTGGCAGCTATCTTGATGGGCCGGTAAGTGGAACTTCGGGATGAGAAACGTGATGGTGCGAGCGTCGTAGTTCCATCGCGGGTCGTAACGGAGCATCCTGCTCCATAGATTGGTGCTCCATTGACATGCGATGTCGTACGAGACGACGAGACTAGTGCCGAGCACGGGTATACCCATGGGTACCCCGAGCTATACCCGGACCCTTACCCGGGCGGGTACGGACCCGTCCGCACGGGTCCGGGTATTGCGCGGGTTAGCGCGGGTCACGGCGGGTACGGCGGGTAGCAGCGGGTATTGGGCATGAAGGTACATCGACGGTTGCATTTCGTTCATTGTGGTACTACCAATAAACACTGTAGTTACTTAGTCTACCTCGATCGGCGCAGCTGCAACGCGCACAGAAGTCTTCGCACCATCATCTGCCTCCTTCGTGACAACATCAACATCCTCGTCCCGGATGAAGCCCTTCTTACTCCAGTCGCCCAAGCACAGAAGAGCGCGGATTGACCGCGCTGACATCCCATTGCGGATATGGGGCAGAAGCAAGCGGCCCCGGCTAAATATCCTCTCAACGTCAACAGACGTCGCTACTTTCATGCATGAGCACTGTCACTGACCACGCATTCAACCACAAGACATACCTGGGATGGTTAGATAGCTTATAGCCATCCGTGAGAGGGTCGGGTACGTGCGACAATTATCATGCCACCAGGCGATTGGGTCTTGGACGGCCTCGACCTTCGACGTCAGGTAGGCGTCAAGCTCGTCAGTGACTTTGATGGGCTTTGGCGGCGCAAGCGCAGGTATATTGTCAAAAATGTTCTTTGACTGCTGTAAGTTGAGCTCAGCCTTCATCGCGAACAAGATCAGACGACGTCTTGTACGCACCTTGGTACCCTTGCCGTCATCTCCGCTACCACCCGCTTCGCTGCTAGACGAACCGTCAGTTGAGGCGCTGCCCGTCTTGCGATGGCGCTCAAGCCAATCCTTGTGCTCGTCGCGGACGAGTTGTTCGGCGCTCTTGATCCACCCGTCTTGCCATCTCGCCTTCTCAAAGTATTGAAGCTTGTGACGTGGATGAAGCACTGTATGACAATCAGTAGGTAGCTCGTGCAAATGATAAGCCAATGCATACTCACCCATTGCGATGCGATATGCGTTCGACTCATCAGTCTTACCATAGTACCGGTTCAACGTCTTCTTCGCAAGATTGACGCCTGCACGGATTGAAGGTAAAAGACTCGCGTCGAGGGAGAAATCAGTCATGCGTTCATCGAGTAGGTCCATCGCCGGGATGACGGTCGCAAGGTTGGGGACAGCGCGAGAGAAGAACTTCGTCCCGTCCCAGAATACCTATCAGGCGCACGTGGCGGGAGTTGAGTGGTGACAAAATGTAACAGTATGTGACGAACCTTCAGAATGTCACACAACTGGCTCACGATCTTCCACTCGCCATCGTCCAACTCCAATCGCCGCAAGTCCATAGCGCGGTCCCCGGTGAGTGCATCAATAGCTTCTCGGAACTCCAGGGCGAACTGAAGCATCTCATACGTTGAATTCCAGCGCGTACGAACGTCACGCGGCATGTTCTCGGACGGCATTTCAAGCTGCAAGAGCTTCTCGCGCCATGCAGGGAGTAGCTTTGTGGTCGAGTTGATCACGCCATGAGCGAACTTGCGGAGCTGTGTACATGGTGAGTGTCAATGCCATATCATTCAAGGTGTATTAACAGACTTTCGCGAGCACGAGCTTGACGGGGCGCGTAGTCGTCTCAAGCTCGGCCACCTCCTCTTCCGTCAAGTCCAGCCGCTCATCGACCCAGCCCTCGACATCGTCGAGATCGACGGCATCCATATCCCACTCACTCCCGTCATCATCGTCATCATCGACCTCGATGTCTTCAAGATCAGCCGCAAGATCGCGCAAGGCAGCCTCTGCTGCATCCAGAGCGACGTCGCGCGCGTTCTTTTTCTTCACCGGGGTGACATCAAACTGACGCAGTAAAGTCTTGACCACTAGGTTCAAGATGTGGTCAAAACAGCGAACGCGCGTTGCTTGGCCACGGAACGAATCGACGAGCTCGTCGAGCTCGTCGATCATCACATCATTTGCCGATGCGTTATCTGCGGTGACAGCGAGTATCTACACAAACAGTGAGTACTTCATTCTTTTCAATCGAGGCTTCAGACTCATACCTTGGTGTCAATACCGAGATCCTTCAGCAAACTTGTGAAGACAACGGCCAGGTTGATACCTGAGTGCGCCTTTGCAAGTTCGACAACGTCGAGAACGAGCTGCACAGGTGCGCCGTTCTGTTCGAAGTGCACTGCAAAGGCGACCATTGCCTTGTGATTCGGGGAGGTCCAACAGTCGGTGGTGAAGTTGAGTTCACCATCGAACTCCTGTTGGAAACGTAAGGTATGTCCCAAAGAATCACTTGCATCGATGTGTACTCACCTGCAGCATTTTCGCAATGCGGGCGCGTGTACGCGTGAAGACGTTCTGGACATCGCGGGCGACGGTCCATCGCGATGGGAGCCAGTATTCGGGACGACCCGTCTTCATCAAACTCTGGAACGCGCGATCATTGACGATGGAGAACGGGCGCATACTCTCGGCAACCCAGCGGACGATTTCCGCTCTGATGGGTGAGCAGATGAGTCTTGATGATAAGGTGTGAGTTACTGATACTTACCTTGTCTCGTTGCGCGTGTGCTGGCGTACCGAGTACGTAATTTTACCTTTGCCGGTACGTTTGAACGAGACAGTAAGATCGCCTGACCGTAAGTATTTCTTCACACCCTCACGAGCCCTCTTCGCTGACCCGAGAGCGTCTGCGGATGCTAGAGCTTCCTCACTAAAGCATTTCTTCACATGTTTCCGAAGATTGCTCGTCGAGTTTCGGTCTTGCTTGTCGAGCCAGCGTTTGATGGTTGTTGAGCAGCCTCGATTGGCGCATGCAAACAGGTGCGCTCGCTTCCCCTTCTCGTCAACCTTGATAGTAACTTCCGTCTTGTAGAAAGCGTACACTGGCGCTGACCACTCTTTGCTCAGTCGTTCTAATAATGTGTAAGTGCTGTATTGTCCCCTGTGTTGTGAAGTGCTCACCGAGCTCCTCTTCAGGGGTCTCTTCCTTTAGAGCTGCAGCCTTCTTGCGGCGCCCGTTTTCATCAACCTCAACAACATCATCATCGTCACCTGAGGACTTCGACCCATCACTGCTGTCGACAACACGGCGACGACGATCACGGTTTGCCTTTGCGGCTGACGGCGCAGGTTCTGGGTCAGCCTAAGTTGGGTTCAGAATATAAGTCTATATAAATCAAGAGCCTTTCAGACCTGTGCAGTGGACTTCTCCGGCGCAACGTCCGGCTCGGTGTCTGTGGCCTCGGGCTGTTTAGGCTTCGATGCATGCTTCTCGCTGATGGCTGCCTGTGCCTTTTCCGTGAGGAAGCGCGTGCGCTTCCCTGCAGGCGGTGAAGATTCGGGGCTTGCAACAACACGTTTCGGAGCCATGTGGACGGATTGATGTGGACGTGACCAACTGGCAGCGATTCTGAGTCTCATGCACGGCATGTAGCCTGTCACATTACTGTACAGTTTTTAATAATATTTCAAGCCACTGTCAGCCACCAAGGGCAGCCTCGCGCGCCACCCTAACTTCCCAAAGGGGAACTATACCCACGGGTACCAAGGCGGGTACCGGGGTCCACAAAAACATACCCGAACCCGGACCGCGGTGTACCCGTACCCGGTACCCGGGCGGGTTCCCACGACCCGTGCTCTGCACTAGACGAGACGGATCTTGTCCACTCCGGGGGTAGTGTGCTGGATGCTGCTCGCAAATAGGTAGTCCATGTTGACATACCTATATCACGATGAGTACAGGGAATCTACATCCACTACAGTCATTACTTGCCTTTCACCCTTCTGCAGGTCGCCAACGGAGCATGGGCGCTTCATGTCATGCCGAACGCACTCGACCGTTGCGACGCCACTAGCCGCCGTACCATGACTTCCCCGCATGTTCGCGAGCTTGACCGCGTCATGGTTGTTGCACGTGCTGGTGTCCTCAATGTCGTGCTTGTCGTGCTTGTCCAAATGCTCCTTGTACGCGCGTTCCTCCACAAAATAGGCGATCCCATTGTTAAAGCCGGGATCTGCTGAATCTGACGACACTTTCTTCCGTTTCAACCGGAAGTTAGCGTCTATTCCAACGAACAGACGATACAGCCAGCTAAGCTCATCGTCAGTTGCTAACTGCTCAAGATAGTTCATCCGAAGTCTCACCTTCGTTCCGGGGGAGCTGAAGCCCAGTCTGCGGGTAGGTTGATACCGGGTTGCGGGCATGCAGGACAAAGCACCGCGCAAGAGCCCGGAGCTGTCGCCTTCGCCCCGCGTGGATCATGGCCACGGGCAAATCGCTTGAGGAGCTTGAGGTGGTACCACATGCGCGCCATTCGCATGAAGCTGGTGTACCGAGACTGTGGCATTCTGTGAGGCTCCGAACAATTCTTGACGTCAACAAGACGGCGTACCTTGATTTCGCAAGTTCCTGTATTATCGGTCCGACGAGTGAGCGTGTTGTAGAACTCAAACCCGGAGACCTTCGATTGGTTATGTAGAAGGTGGTAGAACTCCATTAGACGGAATGTGGCGGCGGTCTTCGGATCAACGCCAGTTGCTGGGACAAGCCGGGAGCGAAGCAACTGGATCGATTTGGCTTGCGCCGTTTCGCATCCGCAGTAGTCGACGGCGACCTCGTTCACGCCAGAGACGTCCAGGACGATGAAATCGTCCGCAAACGCCTTGACCGGGTTGCGGCATCGTTCTCCGGGCGGGTGGCCAAGCTGAATGCGGAAGCCTATTTTCTTCAACGTCGTCCTTCGGAAGTGCGTCCCGGACCAGCACTAACCAATGACGCAAGTTGAGTAATGTTAGATCTCATCATCGAAGAAGTGGCTCACCTGTAAGCGATGGAACGGATTGCAAAGGTGCCGCTCTATGGCACACTCCTGGCAGTACAACTGTAGGTCGTTACAGTCGTCGCACCGGTACTCCGCACGACCTTCGCTGCAGCTTGCACACGCCTCGTCAAGAAACCCACATCGCCCCTCCAAACGCAACACCTCCGCGAGCCACTCGTCGATGTGGTGCTGTCGCCAATCTTCGAGGGGATTATCCTGTACTTGGGTCAGTTTTCCTTCAGTAATGGCTACATGTCGTACTTACACTGGCCGTGCGATTCCGTGGTCTGTCTACAAACTCGAGCATGTCGTTGATGTTGTCGAAGAAGTCGTGCGGAAGCGTCTCGAATGCTTCGAGTGACTCGTCGGGGGGACCATCAGCCGCATCCCTTCGATTGGGAAGACCATTGTCGTCCACAGGGATGCTCGGAGGCACTGGGTTAGCGGCTGCAACCGCAGAGGCCCTCATCACGACAGACTGCTGCGTTGAGGCGACAGATACATGTCGGTGGGCCGGCAGGATGTAGGTGTTATTGCCTATGGTGTGGTATGTGACATCTGCGCCACGGCGGCGGCGTTTCTGTGCGGGTGGTGCCATCTGAGGACGAGGGACCAGGTGTTGTTGCTGGAGGGAAAGGCGGCATAGTCGGAAGAACACATCCCGTTGTCGGCCGACGTGGCGCGCTGGTACGATGCGTTGACATTTGTCAGCCGAAGTCCGAATGGCTAGGAATCTTTCGAACTTACAGAGGAACCGCTAGACCGATACATCGGCCTCCCGCCAAGGCTCACACATGTAAAGCTGCCGGTTGCACAGGGACCTGACAACAGCATTCCATCAGTTTCTTCGCTGATTATGGTGGACCTATATGCGCGTATCAATCTGAACGAGGGCTGTGAACATACCTGAACGTTGAATCTGGCCTCGGCAGGCGCATCGGACGAGAGATCCTAAGCATGCTGGCAAGTTAATAGGGATCAGTTTGATGAGTGTGCAGGCAACGCACTGCATTGACGCACCAAGATACGGCCCATCGTGTCCCTTGCGTGTGCCTATCACGTTTTGGAGCTGTTCGGAAGTTTTTGCGCGCGACACGCGAACCGAGTCCCGACCCAATGAGGGCGGCGGACGAAAGTAGTACTTGACTCGGCGCGTGCAATATTGTCATGCCTGGCTCATCCTATTAGCAGCTGCGATGGTCGTTGAGTACCACATGCGTACAAGATGTGGCCCGGCTGCCAAGGCGAGTCATGGCACTGGTGGACGGTTAAGGACCTAGGCAGGACTCAGCAGTGAGACAAGGTAGTGTTTAGTGGTTCTTACCTAGGCGTGCTAGGCACGACAGTTGCATCATCGGATGGGCATCGATGATGAGCAGATGAGGAGGAGAAGGGCTGGGACGATAGCGCAGAGCAGCGAGGCGTACCTTCCAAATTAGGTGTTGGGCGCTCAAAGTTCAACCATCTCTCCAACCAATCAGGGCACAGATAACGGTCAGCCTGGTGCCTAATGCCAGCTTATCCTCGTCTTAGAGCAGGTTGTGTAGGGTTTCTACGGCGCAAAAGTGTAAGAGGGTCAACAAAAGTGCTAGCTACGTCCTATTCATACATAATATTCAGAGGGACCATGACAAACACATGGGTGTCAGTAGTTGTCGAGGGACCACCGTACTGCTAGCAGCCATCGATCGTTACTCCAAGTCGTGCTACACAATGTACTCAGACTCGGTGAATGCACAAGTACCACAACAATCTTTTAGCTGACTTCGTGAACAGCTCCCGGACTTAGGCTCCTTATTAGCCACGTCGGACCTCACAGCGACTCGGAGATAATTCAGGTTGTGATTCGTGTGGCACAGCGGTCAAGTGCGCACTATTCCCTGGCGTCCGATTTGAAGCAGTAATCCCATTGTCCCCAATCTGTCGATGCAATCGCTCACTGAACTGATTGTCCTAGTTGAAGCTAGGGTACAAACACTGCCATGGCAAGGACTTGGCCAGTGAAGCCCGTTCGTACATACTTCGCCCCGACTTCGCGAGCTGTAACTCTAAGGCTAGACAACAGATGATCCTCGCGGCCCATTTAGTACCAACGTCTTGTACAACACCAGCCTGTGTTGACATATCACTCGACTCTGTGTCCTCCCAGCTCTGCAAGCGTTGCACGAGCTCTTCGTCCAACCTTCGCAACAGTGCCTCGCCTTCTGACTTGGTACTAGAGTTGAACAACGCATAGTGTTCACGCCCTTTGTCTTCCAGCAACAAGAACTGTTGCATGTTCAACGCCTGCTTGAGCTCGTCCAGCACGTAGTCTGTGTCTGAAAATAGCTCATCGTACTCCGAGAAGGGCGTGGAGTAACACGCAGGAACGACGAGCTTGTATGGCCATGTATAGAGGCCTAGACTCGGATCTGGAAGGTCCAGCGATGAATCTGGCAGGATTTGAAATGAACTGCGGGCATGCGCAACGATACCCGCGTGTATGCCTTCGATCTGCTCCGGGAAAGGAGGAATATCTCCACGATGGGACAGGTGCTCCCCATGAATCTGCGGGCGCCGCGTTGCCTTCCCACTGTAAGGCGGCGGCTTAGCGATGTAAATACGTCAGAATGCCGAAGATGGTACGGTACCGATCTGTAGCTCTGTACTTCGCCTGCTGAGATCGCTTGGCTTCGCGTTTCTCAGCGAGAGTGAGATACTTTGCCCGTCGACCCATATCCGAGGGACGACGTGCACTGGGTATCACAAGAACGGGCGATTTCGAGGGCGTGCAAGTGAGATTCGGAGTGGGGGTTTACTGCGTCGACCACGAAGTACATACAAAGCGGTACAAGGTAATATGAAAAGGGGTATCACGACACGAGGTACGAGGGACACATGACAGCAGTGGGGTAAATCAAGATGCCACTGATCCGACCTCCAGTCCAGACTACGCTACTACGCTATGATGCCAACGTGGCCTCTGTCCACTGCGCCCATAAACGACGCGAGCGCAGCGCTGAACGTGGGGTATCGTGAATACATCGCACCCGGCACGTTGAGCACCAAAGGTCCGACGATCGCCCTAGGCAGAGATGTTGTCAGTGTGCTGCTACGTAAACGCAAATGTTCCTTACCAGTCACAAAAGACGCCGATTGCTTTCCCTTTCGTGATGGAGTACCACCTTAATTTACCAGTACTGCTCCCAGGACCCACGTCCTCGGCATAGCGATCATAACCGCCGCAGTTGCCACAGCAACCGCCGCAGAGTCCAACGCCGGTGTTGCCGCTGCCGTTGCCGATAACGGGGGCCGCCGGTACACGAGACGTGCCTTGAGGACCACTAGGCACCCGCGGGGCAGGCGAAGGGGGACGTACAGGAGGTGCGAAGTCGGCCGGGCCTGCGCAGCCACTGTGCCCACCTTGCGCGACAGTTCCTGGCGCGCGGCCGCTGTGCCCGCCTTGCGCAACCGTTCCCGCTCCCGGCGTGTGGCCGCTGGGCCCGCCTGGTGCAAGAGCGCCCGCTCCCGGCGCATGGCTGCTGGGCCCGCCTTGCGTGACGGTGCCCGCTCCCGGAGGATTACCTCCACTTCCTGATGCCGGGAGGTCTGATGTCACTGTGGACAATGAGCTAGACAGGTAAAGGGCAACGGGGAATACTTACTCGGGTGGCTGGGATCGTCCACATCTCGCCACATCTGGCGTTCCGCTACAGACATCGTGAGTTAGCTGAACGAAGCAACAGCCTAGCAGAACGTACCTTCTTGCTCGGACACGAGGCGAAGTGCCTCCAATAACTGCTGCAATTGGTCCAGACTGAACCGCTGCTCGCTGTCGGGAGCAGAACGGTCAACGTTCTTGCCCTCTCTCGCCATGGTGACGACGTTGGCGCGGGGGAATAGCGGTAGCGGGTGGGGAGCGAGGGGAGATGATCCCGCTGGATGGGGCCTAGGACTCGGAGCTTGCTCTCTTATTCGTCGTCGAACGAGAGGCGTATCGCGTGGCGGGCAACACCCCAAAAACCATCAGATTCGCAATCTGAATATGACACCACTTACCTGGTGGCACAGGCTGCACAGGTCTTGTTCTTGGCTAGAGGGAATTCCATGCGGAACGCCCCATGAATTTGAGGGTTTGTGTATGCTTCTGATGGACGGCCCGTGGAGCCACCATGCGAGTCGCTGTGTTTCAAACAGCCGGCAGATGACGAGCAGCGCAGGAAGCAACCAGGCGCGCGCGGCGCACACCCATTTTGGCTTGCGACCGACGACTAGCGCGACCATACCGGATTTGCACTTGTTGCGCTCGGCAAATCGTCAGGTTGAACGGCCGCAATTCTAGGATTAATATGAGGATATGTGGCAGCAGATTGAGTCCCTCCTCTCCGACATACAGGCTTACCTTCATGCCCGCACGCCGCTGGACGACCGATGCGGAACTTGAGTACTTGCAGACAAAGCTGGACTCCTTCCGATCGCATCAGCTCGCGCACACGCTCCATCGATTTTGGCCAGATATCTACCGCGAATGGTTCTTGAAATTCCCGGAGAGACCGAGGGTCCTTCCAAACGTCGACGGGGATTTATCAGAAGCAGAGGATAAGCAGCTGCAGGAAGCCATCATAAATCGTAAACGGGTACGTACACAGCTCTCAGAGCAGCAGACCATCTCCTGATTTTGCAGCAGAAAGTCTACAACTGGTTCAACAATCAGAACTGTCAGCAGACTCGCAAGGCGAAGGCAACGCACGTGAACTTGAGCCTTCTCAAGCCGAAGAACCGACGGAACTTGAAGGAAACCGAGGTCTACTCACGCAAGTACTACGACGAGCGGATCAAGCCTCAGGTGCAGGAGGAGTTGTCCGGGCGCGTCGTAACGAAGGAAGAGAGGCTTGGGATCATCAAGAGGGTCACGAAGGAGCTTTACGACAGAGAGGACGAGGAGATCAAGAAAGAGATTCGCGATGAAGTCGACGTCCTTCGGGCGGCAAGAGGGACTCCAGGGAAGCGAGGCGCGTCCGAAGGCACGGACGGTTCCGACGCACCAGCGGAGGCTACCGATGAGCATGCCATTCTGGCTGTGGTTTGTCAATCGTACGTACATCGATCCTGAGTTACACGTGTGAGACTGAGCTGTCCAACCATAGCGTGCTCGACGACATGCCTGCCATTTTTCGGCAGCTGTTCCTCGAGCTGCACCGTCAGACTGGCTGGTACTTCATGGTCATGGCAGCTGGTGTAGCACCCGGTTCTGATGGCGGAATTGGGAGTATGGTGTGAGTCACACTCTTCCCCGTCGGTATCGTGGTCGAACTTACAATACCACTGTAGCTTTCACCAAGAAGGGGACGACCCCGAGCACAACATCGGGAGGTTGAGCAACTTTGTGTCGCAATTCGTCCGGCCATTCGTCGAGTATGTCAAAGAAGAGATAGGTGAGTCGTCTGAGCAGGATAATATGTACATTGTTTTCTCACTTACAGTGCAGCAATTGCTCGCTCCGAAAAGCTATCGCAGCCGAGTACGAGCTCGCCTGCCCCGGCGGCTGCTCCTCAAGGTCCTGCCGCGCCTGCAACACCAGCAACATCTACCCAGGAGGCGAGTGGAGCGCCGCAGGCAACGTCCAGTGTAGAGTCGTCGGAGCAGGTCGGCTTGGAGCAGTCGCCATCCACCAGCACCGCGCCTACGACGCCCGCGGCCAGTGGTGCATCCAGCCAAAAGGAGCAGGCGGCTCCTACCGTGACGTCGCTCGCGGCTGTTGGCGCGTCGAGTCGGGAGCAACAGATCGAACCTGCATCGACATCGCCCGCGTCTGTTCGTGAGCCAAGCCGAGAGGAGCAGTCTGCTCCGGCGTCCGAGTTGTCCTCGACTGCTGTGGTTGCTCCTGACTCGGACAATACAGCCTCCTCGTTGCTGGACTCCATCCCATCTCCCCGCTTTGCTGCCGACGCACCTCTGCGCCCCGTTCAAGACCCTGTACGTTTAAACACCGTAACATCGAGCACAGGTGTGCATCAGCCTCAAACGGATGGCGCGAGCGGCCCAATGAACGCACCTGTACCAACGTCCCGCGTGTCTGGTGCGATGTCATCTGCGCCTGGTATGCTGTCTGCACCTAGCCCGTCTCTCCCCGAGTTCGTGGATGACATCGACTACTCCCTTCTCGCCTCCGAATACGCTGCAACAAACCCAGGTCCCGTCGACCTCCTCAATGCCCACCGCTTGCTGCCAATGAGTTCTCAGTGGCCAGCGAGCGGCAGCGAACAGTCCTGGACCGGCTTGAACCCCATGCCAGCGCCGCCATCGTTTTCGATGTACCAGCCCGATCTGTTGCCGATGGCGATGCCATTCTCGACGAATACCCCTCCCTCGTTCGCAAACAGCACCTTTTCATCCAACTTCCCAGCTTCTTCAGCAAATCTACCATCGTCCTCTACGACCTTCACTAATCCGACATACAACTTCCCACCGACGTTTTCCACTTGGGACCCCATCCCGCCACACCTTCAGCCGATGACATCCGGGCCACACATGCCTGAGCCAAGCACGTCGGCAGGTGTGATGCCCATAGGTGTACCGTTACCCGGCACGCCTTTAGGTACCAGCGCTCAGCCCTCGTCCGCATCAGTCTCTCGGCCGTCGCAGCCATTTCTTCAGCATTCCACCACGGCAGGCGGGACTACACCTGGAGGGGCAGTGGGCGCACCACCGCAGGGTTCAAGCTCGGCACCGGAGGCCGTACAGCGAGCCGACCGTCAGTCCTCGCTCGCTCCAAATGCGCAGCGCGCCGCCGACAAGTCTTCGGATGAGCTGGGACCTCCTATTGGAGCATCGAACGCACCCTCTGTACATTCAACCTCTCCACTGCCGCAGTCTGTGTCTGTACCATCCCCGCCCTCCGTGCTTCCCCCTCACCACATCCCACCCAGCTCGCATGCACCAAGTCCGCCTGGTGGACGCCGCGATCCGTCAGTCACGAACAATGCTTCTACAGCAGGAGCCGCGGAGGCAGCGACGACAGGAGCCGTGGAGGCAGCGTCTGCGACGACAGGAGCCGAGGAGGCAGCGTCTGCGACGGCAGGGCAGCCCGACACTCTTGCCGATGGTGATGGTGATGGTCGAGGTCGGCCCAAGCGCCGACGGCGCGCACCAGCACGTCCCGACAAGTCCCCTGTTACACCAGTTAAGAGAAAGGCTTCGCCAGCGAGCGCGGAGTCGGATGCTGCAGCAAAGAAAAGGCGACCTGCGCCGGGCAAACAAAAGGCTGCAAAGAAGTGAGTAGGCGAATACTGAAGCTCGTCACATTTCATAATATCATGTACATAAACTCTGGGTTACTACGTAGCGTACCTTCTTCTTAATGCACGAATTTGCGGGTGGTCGCTCGGGGGATCGGGTTCTACGAAACAAAGCCATAATGTATTAATGGTATAGCTACAGTGTCACCGCCAAGTAGCATAGGTGCCCGCAGCTGCGAAAGAACTGTCTGTCAAGACGCACAATCAAACGTGTGGCAGATGCTTACCGGTCAGCTCTACACCCAAGCCCGTGTCCTCCACCTCCTATGTGTCGCAACCCAAATCCAAATCGCCGGCCTTAGTGGCCCATCAGACTTCCGAGTCTACCTATCTGCGAATGATCGTAGAGCGCGACATGGCGTTCATGTCGCGCGTGGTTCAGTAGAAGCCTGACGAGGCGCAGGGCAAGCGTACGTCGGAGTCATGTGAGTATGTCGGCCACGGCTTCTTGGGGCACCGCGCAAGGCTTGCCGGCGGTGATGGGTGGGAGCGAGGGCGACTAGCAGGTGGCGCCGCGGCGCTGAAGACCCAAGCCGGTTGGGAACAACGAGCCAGAGGGGTATGGGGGGTCAGCACTCGTCCCGGCAGGGCCAGAGTGAAGCCCAATCTCCATACCAACGCACCGGTGGGCGTTGACCCAGAGCTGGGAGGCGCAGCGACGGCGACGAGGAGGGGAAGGAGGAGGAGTGGCCCAGAGGTGGGAGGCGCAGTGGCGGTGACGAGAGAGGCTCGCTGCGCATCGGCGCTGAGGGCGCGACCGCCCAGCCGGTTCCCACGGTTCGGGCGCTCGCCGCCAGCGCGCCCAGCGCAAGACCTGGCCCGTTGCCTAGCTCCTGCACCGCGCAGAGTCACTTTTCGGTAAAGGTTTTGTATGCAAGTACCTCTGAAGAGCGTCGCGCCCTCTGCAGGGCGGGAGCCTGGCGACTGAGCATGGCAGAGACAACGACCACCGTCCGCCACTGTACATCACGGGACGCCGGCGCACGGTGCACGTGGATGAGTCGTGGCCGCGCGATGTATGAGCCATACATCGCGGGACTGTTCACACATCCGGTATCGACGCCAAGCCGACGCGCGATGTATGAGTCGCGGAACTGTTTATACATTGTGTGATGTATGAATTGCGGGTCGCCGACGGTGCACGTGTATGAGTCGCAGTCGCGCGATGTATGAGCCATTGAGTCATACATCGCCGCGGGGATGGTTCATACATCCGGTGTCGACGCGCGATGTATGAGTCGTGGAACGTTTGATACATTGAGTGATGTATGAGTCGCGGGACGGCTGATATATCGGACACCGATACGCGATGTATGAGCCACGGGAGGGTTCGCCCCGGGCGATGTTAGGGCGATGTATGGGAGCATGTATGAGAGTATGTATGAGGGCTATGCTGGATGTATGAGTATGTATGAGAGCCACGGACAATGTATATGGGGCACAGAACATTTATATATGAGGCTGTAGGCCAGGGCAGTCTGTGAACTACAACATTCATGTATGGGATCTGGACTACAGTCTCAAGGGTCTATGTATGGGTCTGCCAGTGAGAGGTGGTGGCGGAGGACCTGGGGGACCGCG
Organism: Rhodofomes roseus; assembly: GCF_022264815.1. Lineage (NCBI taxonomy): Eukaryota > Fungi > Basidiomycota > Agaricomycetes > Polyporales > Fomitopsidaceae > Rhodofomes > Rhodofomes roseus. The sequence continues at coordinate 1,470,099 of NW_025952960.1, read as the reverse complement.
TGCGGTGGATCGAGCCCGAAGACGCGACTCATGACTTCTTTACTGCGGCGTGGCATGAGCCGGAGCGGACGGACACGCTCAAGGAGGTTGCGAAGTGGTTGGCGGGGCTGTGAGCGGGAGGCGTGCAGATGACGGTGGATGCCCTTGTTGCGAGAGCGCGTTTTCCGTCATACGAACGACTGAGTGAACGAGTTGCGTTTATGTCGCATTTCCTAACCTTGTTCTTGGTCACTGTTGTCATCGCTCTTTATTGTCCTTCTGTGCTCTGCGGTTCCGTGATCTGGCATGACGCCCGTGTGACAACCACTCACGTGAACGTGACGACTCGCGATCAATAGCCGGAGTCTGAGACAGGTGCAACGGTCTGCTAATGGCCACGTTCTTGCTAGTCCTCTGCCGCCAATCTAACTCGTTCATCGCCGAGTGTTGCTCTTGCTGTCCGGGACCCGGCTGGGCAACATCTTCACACTTTCCGAATTCCAGTCAACATGTAGTCGTGCTGTCGGCAACTTCCTATGCGAGCGTACCACGAATAAATTACACATACCGAAGACCGAGGGTGGCTATGCTAGATACTCTGCGCTCTTCACATCACTATTCACCTTACTGACCCACTGCGCGAACGCCTCATACCCCTGGGTGCGTTCGGGCTCGTGCCACGCCTCCGTCAGCACGATATGCGTCGTGTCCGGCAGCTCGACATACGCCACCGCGTCCCTCCCGTTGTCCTCCACCAGCCGGTCCCGCAGCACCTTCTGCTCGTCCAGCGTGTACTCCGCACCCCCGGCCATGATCAGCGTCGGCGGCATCCCCGCGAACTGCCCCTCCACACGCGGCACGCGCGCCCCGGCCGGCGAGATCCACGAATTCGTGAAGGCCTCCTCCAAAGGCATGTTCCCCAGCAGCGCCCGCACCCCGTAGCCTTTGAGGAACCACTGCACGTAGTCCGAGTCGTCGTTCTTCTCCACCGACGACCCCGCGCCGAAGTACGTCCGCCCCAAGTCGCTCGTTGGCGACAGTAGGAACAGCGCTCCCGGCGGCGACAGCGTGGGCAAGCGGCTCTGCACGAGGTACCGCGTGAGGGCGAACGCGAGGGCCCCGCCCGCGGACTCGCCCGAGACGAGAATGTTGGCGGGCTTGAAGCCGACGACGTTTACGAGGTAGTTGTAGCCCGTGATCGCGTCGATGAGCGCCGCGGGGAACCCGTTCTTCGCCGGGAACGGGGCCGCCTGCGCCAGCCTGTACTCGATCTGCAGCGCCCGCGCGTACCCGTCCGCGTACTTGATCATCTCGTCGCACATGTACGCGCTGTCCCAGCTCCGCGTCGCGTTCCCGATCTACACGCCAACGGTCAGCAATGCGGATGCTGCAAGGCACACGGCGGGACACTGACCACCCATCCACCGCCTGCGGTGAACAAGACGTTAGTCAGAGTGGGTCCTTGGCAAGCACGGGAAGGACTGACCATGAAGTTCATAGATGACCTTCTCGTCCGGCCCCGCTTGCTGGCCTACCCGCCCGTCAGGGCCCCTCTGGCCGTACCACACTCCGCCGATGCGGGCGGGCTCTACGTCGTTGATCTTCGCCGCCGCCTTGATCTCGCCGCCGATGAGCGTTGGGTCGGGCTCGATCCACACGAAGCCGACCTCGGCTGCGGACTTTGCGAGTTGCTCTGAGTCGGCGAGGAAGATCCCGATGGAGGTCTGGAAGGCGATTCGGAGGACCTCACGGATGGTGTTGACCTTGAGGACGCGAGAAAGGGGCCAGGACCTCCTCGGGCGCCATGCTGGGAGGAGGTTCGTGATGACCCAGTACGGCGTGCGGACGACGAATAGGACGAGGGCGGCGTAGACGATGTAGAGGGCCTTGAGGGGCTGGTGCCGGTACGTGAAGTAGGCGACTTGAGGTTCCGCCATGGTTTGAGGATCCGAATAGGCGGCGACGCTTAAGACCTTCGAGGGAAGTTCTTCTCTTCGTCCGCGATGACTGTGCCTGTCAAGGCTGCGCAGGAAGATGGGAATCACTGACCTGCTTCAGCCTGCTTCTCCCAGGATGGCGCGAAGCTCGTAGAGTTGTTCGACATGGATCACAACACGCCGCACAAGGACAGCGTCCGTTGATCATCGACGTCCGTGATAAGCCACGCACCTTTCCGAACAGCTGTGAGTCACTCTTTCACGACCATCGTCGCACGATTTCCCATCTGCATCAACAGTCGCACTTTCCGCGCTGTATGAATGGAGAAGTCCCTGCCACGACGTTTGGCACTTACGCACGCAGTCGGTCACAAGCACCGACAACAGACGCGCAGTGTCCAGACATCCCACCGAGGCAGTCCAGAACACGCAGGGGACTTCGCTGTCAGGATTGGCAGACAAGCTTCTGTCAGGCAGAACGAGCGGGATATGTGGTTCCGTTGCGCAAGAATGGAACAAGTAGGAACACCGCCTCCGCCCCCCGAGAGTGACTTCTTCTCTTACTGTAATTGAGCATCTCGAGCTTCGAGCATGCACACGGGCCGTCGAGACCACAGCCTCGTGGGTAGACTCAGGGTAGACTCATCAAGGGGTAGTACTACTAGTTCGCTTCCGCCTCCCACCATACGGCCATGGGCGCGATGGGCGACCAGGTGCTACTAGGTACCGCCGGTAGAGTGTCGACAAGTTGAGGTCGCCGTGCATCATGGTCCACCAGTGTCCGTCGCACCCAGGGAAGGCTAGCTTGAGCAGGCTGCACGATTGTCCTGTCGTCTGTAAGGAGTCAGATCTCAAATCTCAGACGGAGCAGAGGATGTTTGAGTGCATCATCGGAGCTCGAAATACCGGGACCCGACGGCGCTGCCGCGGCATCGCCAGGTGCTCACATGATCAGGTTCTCTAATGTCAGGCGCTATGCGCATCCCTCGAACGAAGTCAGAACGACGCTACTTACAGACAGTAACAGCGCATAATGTAGAGCAGACGAGAAATCTCCCTTCGAGTTTCAATATCCATCTTTGTGGATTCAAAGGGACAGCTGTCCTACGCCTGGCTCATCACGATTATGCCATTTTCTTTCTCTGCTCGGTGTCTCCCGTTCTCTGCTCCCGCTGAATGATCCTGTCTATTGAACAGAGTCTCCTACACAACAATAAATCGTCAATGTACTGTATGCTGGATTTTACCGGCGCGTTCGAGGTGAACCGGAAGGCAGAGGCCGACTGTAGGGCGAACTTGAAGGCGGGCGCCGTCGAGCTGAGTACGTGCATCTGTCGGATATTCGGGTCGCGCAAGTGAATAGCAGCGCTCCCCGCAGTGCGACAAAAACTGGTACACCGTACATACATTCACATCGTACAGAAACGAGATTTCCAGATACTGTCCCGCAGATCCTCGCAGCCTCCCAACCCCCAACCTACCATCTATCCGCATGTCACGCCAGCGCGGCCTCAGGGCGAGTACTTTGCCTTCATGTCGTCGAGCACGTACGCATCCGTGCTCAGATCCGTCGTCGTCTCGTGCGTCTGCAGGATCCCGGCGTGCCCGCGAGGGTTCGCGGCGAACTGGGGCGCGCTGAGCGATTGCGACGTGCCGTTCGCGTACGTCGTCGTCTTGATCCCGCCATGGGTGATCCGCATCCCGACCCTCACCACGATGAGCAGCGGGGTCATCGTCTGCCACAGACACATCAGCTCACCCCCCTCGCAGTCGCCTCCGAGCCGGACTCACCGCGAACTGCACTACGACGCTGATGCCCATGATCGCGGGCAGCTCCGTGGGCGTGTTCAGGTAGAGCACGACGATCGTGAACGTCGCCGCGGCGAACATCGCCCCGGACTCGACGACGATGAACAGGATGCCCATGTACGCCGACCGGGCGCCGTGGCCCGTGCGCGAGCTGATGCTCGCGACATCTCGCCCGGCGCGCCAGAGCTTGTACGCGATCGCGCACGTCACGCCGATGTTGACGATGAGGTCCATAACCCACCCCGTCACGGACGTCGCCCGCACCCTCTCGCCGCTGTAGCCGGCGCCGATGTACGTCTCGACCGAGGATGCCATTGCGACACCTGTGAGAGACAAGATGTGCGCACGTCAGTGGCGAATTAAATCCTGATCACTCGATGACCTGCCTATATGCACGCATTCGAAGATGAGCTGTGGTAACGCAAGTCAATCAGCGCCGCGGGACGCGTTGTACGCGGATTATGAATACGACACACGCACCGGAACGACGATGATTTGCCAGTTGCTGCCGTACACGGCGTACATGCGCCAGATCTATCACAGCCACGTCAGGCAGCGTCGCGGGTGAAGATGGGCAACCGGCGCTCACGAGCACAAGGTCCTGCACGAACACCTGCGAACGTTCGCGTCAGACAAGAGCGAGCGTGGCACGGGGCCGGCACAGCAGACGTACAGTGACAACGTACAGCACCAGCTTGGCGAACAACAGCGAACTTTGCTGGTTGAGCAAGTAGAGGGGGGCATCAGCGGGGTTGTTGTAGACAAAGGCCTGCAATTGCTGCGCGAGCGATATCGCGACGTGAGCGGTGGCAAGCCCGAACAGCAGCATTGACGTCGCCAACAGGTACCTGTGTCGAGCGATGCGGCGGGGGGGGGGCACGTCGGTCGGGATAGGTCGGTTGAGTGTACTCCCGCCGACCAAAATACCTTGCACTCACAGTTGAGAAGCGGCGGATTGCTTGCGGCGAAATATAAGCACCCAAACCGCACCGACGAAGACGATGATACTGCGGGAGGCGGGTCTCTGTGAGTACACACGAAGAACGCTACCCGAGTCGCGGGCGGTCTGCTCACTTTGCGCCTGCGGGAGCGGCAGTGAGCCGTCAGCGTTTGCGTCGCTCGTCAGATCGTATACTTACCGTATACCAAGGTCTCGATCCACACGCTGACCATGGTCATTTTAGTGATCGGGGGCAGGACGAGGGCCGCGGTCGACATGGTGGTACGCGCAGTTTCTGAAACAGTGAGTCCAATGGGGTGGGGGCGAGGGCGATTCTGTATCTTGGAGACGATTCGAGTGGGTTACTTGAACGACGAATGATTGTTCAGAGTTCGGCGCTGATCCATGTTACTCACTCACCCGTCAGAAGCAATGCGATATCCTCCCTTCCTGTGACTTGGACCGGATTCACACTGGCATATACGGAATACTACGCCTAGTGCCAGTGCGGCGCCCGATGCACCTGTCATGCAGATAAGAGCTCAGACTCCTGCATAGATTGATCGTTGACAGATCAGGCCCAGGCGTCAGGCGTTAAACCTGAGGTGGAAGTACCGGTCGCCACTGGACCTCACTGGACAACACCTGTATTCCAGGTGGATACAAATTCGCAGACAGGTTGGCGTACTAGGCGGTAGACTCTGATACATATGGACAGTTTGACTGCAACACGGATAGCCTCCAGTTCATAGGCCCCTTCTGTCGTAAACCCGTCGATCAGCAACTTAACGCAAAGCCAATAGCGATGCAACCGCACCCGGCGTAAACTCGATCAGGAGGACTCGGATGTTGCCATACAAGCATCATTGAGGACCGGTGATCATATCATAGAACGAGCACTCGAATGTATTTTTGACTGTCAGTGGATCCATCGAGCGTGAGGACGGCGCTGTCGGACGTGGAAATCAGTGTCATGAATAGTCTAATAGATCCCGGAAATTGTTCGTACCTGACATGTCCCGGAGAACGGTCCACATATATGGCTGGCATCGTGTCCCATTAGAAAGGATAGGACAGCATCGTCGCTTTTGGGCCGCGTACCTACGAACGACGGATTTCTCGGATTTCTTGGGGATACCACCTGTAACGCCGCCTAGCTGTGTGTAAAATCTAGATTCAAGTAGCCGCCGAGCATGATGTGAGTCTCCGGCTTCCTGGGTGGTATCAGAGCTTGCGCAGGCCGTCTACTGGGATGCAGAGGCATCAAGGCACATCCCTTCCTCAGTGACAAGTGGCAATTATGGCCGTCACGGTACAGTCGTCAATAGAACGGATATGCCGTGTCAGTATCCAGGCCGGTGTAGTTGATGAATGTACGGCGCAGACGTACGATTCGATGCCTCGCCTCTATGAATAGTCACCAGCAGTCGAGAAGCGCCACTGGTGGTTCGTCGCACGACTGGCAGATGGAACGGACGAGTGTGTTCCAGGGAAGATATGTCGTGCGGAGATTGGCTGAGGCCATACTATACACGAATAACTTGATAGGGATGCAGGAAGATGCGGAGGTCACCTATTACAACTATGTAGTCAGTAGTAGCACGCTCTGTGATCATCAGAGAAAACTGTACACGCGGCGCGGATATGCAATGACACTTGACAGGTCTTAGCAGGATGATCTACACCGTGGCGGTGGATGAGATCGACAGAGTATCGTCACGCTGTTGCGCATTCGATCAGATGTGCGCCGACAGCTACTTAGATGATGGATGAGCTTTATGAACATTGTGCTATCCCAACGTTGAACACGCACCATCCTGAGCTTGCACAACGAGCGCCGTGTAGTTGACATCAGCAACTTGAAGTACGAACTTGATGCACAGCTATTTCAGTCGCATTTCTACTACTGAAACCGATGAAGAAGTGTTCGTGTTCGGAGTTAAACCATTGGGCTCGGAGTCCACCTGAGGGATGTGCCTGAAGAGCGGACATTCATGCCGGCCGCCTGGCGCTCGCGATCTCCATTCTTCCAACCCAAGTCTGAGATACGGCGAACACATACATCACCATCAAGGTCAGTGTTGATGAACCTCGAAGACGCAGGCAGTTGGTAGAAGAGAGCAATATTCATGCCTGAGTCGGCGCTTTCACACACCTCGGGTTAATTTAGTCGGAGAGGTCAGTTTGCCGCATCAATGTTCAATTGAGCATCTTCGTGGCGTCGGACGGATCATAGGGTAGATGTGCACACCTTAGAGGAAATGGTGGCCCCCAGACACACGTATAGCGGCGTGGCACTTGTCCGAGCCAAGGGACCATCTGACAGTGCCCCTCTCATATTGGGACATTGAAGGCAATCACTGCGATGTGCATCAGTTTCTGAACCAAGGGTAATATGTTTACTACCTAGTAGTGATGACTTCGTGCAGGCCAAACTGACTGAGTAGCTATTAAGTAGTAATGCTATTAAGTAGCTGCTAAGGAACCCAACACGCTCTTTTTCTCACGCTCTTGCCGTTGCCGAGCCGAACACCACGCTTCGGAGACGGCCTCCCTTCCGGATCCCGACCTCCTCGAGCTCCTTCTGTGGACTTCACGAAGTTTCCTCGCCGTATGCCCAAGTCGCTTGAGTGCAGCATCCGGGATACAAGAACTCGAGAACGGGAACAATCGCGACTCGACACACAATAACGATAAGTGGCAAAGTACACAATATTAAATCTACATTCATCGCATCCCTACTGCCTGCCAGTGACTCATGGTATCTATTCTGCCGCTAGGTGTGACAGTACTGCCATGCTACGCAACGCGACCTTGTTCACCTTCCCGTTGCTGGAAGAGTGTCAGTGTACGTGGCTATCGTTTACGACAGCCTCAGTAACGTACCATGTCAGCGGGATCGTGTCCAAGGCCTTGAGCTTTGTCGGTACGGCATATTTCGGTTGCATGCGGGCCGTGGCTGCTCTCACGTCGCCTGGCGAGACATCACCTGGGCTGAAGAACCCCCACAGCTCGCCGTCGACGAGCAGCGCGCACGCTGCATCGACTCCAGGACAGGTCCGCATCGCCGCAGACACGCCGTCTAGCTCTAGCCTGAAGCCCTGCGACGCGACAATCAGCTTGCTTTGCCCTCGGTCCTTGGTGAGGCTAACCCACCTGGATCTTGACCTGGTCATCAATGCGGCCGAGGTGGTCGAGCTCGCCGTCGTCTCTCAGCCGCCCGATGTCCCCCGTGTTGTACATGAGCGACCTACGTGTGTAGCCCTGAGCACCGACGGTACCACCATTTTCGCGGGACGCAAGACTCACCCGGGCGTGCCGAAGGGATCGGGTTTGAACTTGCTCGCCGTGAGGTCTGCGCGGTTCAGGTACCCCTGCGAGACGCAGAGCCCACCAGCCCACATGAGGCCCACGGCTCCGCGAGGCACAGGCCGCAGGTCGTCGTCGAGGACGTACACCGCATTGTTCGGCGTGGGCGCCCCGACCGTCAGAGGGCTTCCGGGAGAGTGGCGGTGCATGGTGTTCACGATGGTCACCTCGGTAGGCCGTCAGTCGTTCGTCCGGGCCGTCGAGAGCGCCTCGAGAGCTCACCTCTGTCGGCCCGCAGGAATTGTAGAACGTCGCCTGTCTCGCCCACCTGTCCGCCAGGGCGACGGGGCAGGGCTCCCCCGCGGTGGCGACGACGCGGATGTTGGGATAGTCGGCGGGGTCGTGCTGCGCGAGTATTGAGGGCGTCGAGATGACGACGTGCACCGTCCGGAGGACCTGCAGCCAGTCTGCGCGACGCGGCCCGCGCAGGTGGAGCGTGCCGCCGTTCATGAGGCACCCAAGGGTCTCCCAGACGCACATGTCGAACGCTACGTTCAGGAGCTGCGCGACGTGCACCCCGGGGGCGATCCCGAGGTTCCCGGGGCTGAGGCATAGCACTTTCTCTCCGATGAGTACGATGCAGCGATGGAGGGAACGTTCTACTGCTCACAGTTGGTGACGTTACGATGGGACACTTTGACGCCCTTCGGCACTCCAGTTGTCCCTGAGGTGCGGTGAGTACACGTACGTCTAAGGGGTGTTCCTTTGCTCACCTGACGTGAATATTATGTATGCGCAATCAGATGGGTCTGCAATGTCTGTGATACCCTGCGAGGATGTGGGCTGTTCGTGCGCGTCCAGAATGTCCTCCAGAAAACAGTGGACACCGTTGATTTGGGCTGCGCGATGAACGCAAGCCCTCGACAAGAGGGTGCATGTAGGTTGTGCGTCGTGAATCACGGCTTGCAATGACTGGTCCGTGATCGAGTCACCGTCCAACGGGATATATGCGGCACCGAGGCGAAGGACCGCGAGGATGGCGACTATAGGGGGGATGGATCGCTGAATGACTAGACAGACTCTTGATCCCTTTCCAACGCCGTGCGCACGGAGAGTCTGCGCCACACGCAGGGACGTCTCTGCGAGCTCTCCGTAGGTTATGGTCTCACCGGTATGAGCGGTGACCGCTATGGCGGATGGATCACGGGCGGCATGCGCTAGGATAGCGTGGTGGATGCAGCGATAGGGTACCGGACGTTCCTCCCCAACGACAATGCTCGAAGAGGCGGATGAAGCCCTAGGAAGGTCAGCTAGACCTTTCTCCAACACGCTCTGTGGAACGTCTGTCTCCGCAGACGCCGAGGGGACGTCAGGCCACCGCCACAGCAGCATGGAGACGGTCCAGTCGACCCATGAACGATACACACAAAGCAAGTGCCCGAAGAGTAGTTTCATGTGCAGCAAACCTATGTCTGGAGCTGCGGCGAGGTTATTGGGGGGCGGAGACTCTGCGGGCTAGTATCGAACGAGGCGGTATAAAAGATCATGTACTTGATCTGTATACGCAGGTCTGTATCCCTCACAGAGGTCTCATACCCGTCGCCCTTCAGAACCCGCAGAAGCCAAGCTTGATGATATCCCGATGCGCAAGAGAACAAATGTTGCGGGCGAAGCTATGTCAGGGCACCACTGGTACTTGATAGGGCCTTCGTTTCGCGGCTCGATGGTGGGGCGCACGCTCACGGAGATACATGTCAACGAGGAACGTATAGATCAGCGGATTACTCTCCGTGGCATAATCGCCCGGCTTCCTCATCGAAGCTTTCATCAACCTGTAGGCTGTGACCGTGACGCACATACAGCCTTTGTGGCCGTCGACACATCGTCCGTCGTGCGTGGGCCACAAAATGAATCAATGTCAGATCATCGCCTTCATGGGAGGCATTTGTACCACTTCGGCGAGGGTTGTGTCAAGTTCGCTTGACAAAGCTCCGCCACTCGAGTCCCGAGGGACCGGCCCATATCTACTTGTACGTTCATTCGCTAAGAATTCTCGGACGTCTTGCAGAGCCGCTGCGAGTCCGTGAGCATGCATGCCGGCGATAGATCGAATCACCATGTGGTTCGGTGGTGGACTTGCCAAGGAGAAGTCACGCTGTGAGCTGGCGTGTCATTCAGGGTGTTATCGACGGGCCAACGACTATGTTGAGAATTGCGACACAGATCTTGACGTCGGCAGTTGATCGGAGTCGAGGGAGCGCAGCCGGCACAGTGCAGATGTCAGAATGGCGGATGTCAAATAGTAGTAGTGACAACACGAGACAGCGGCGGTTGTCAAGCGGCTCATTAGCATCATACATACAGTGTACACTCTCGATCAGATATTTCTGTTCACGGTCATCACTATTCCCTTCAGGTACAGCGGATCTACGGTCCAACTCAAGGAGTTTTGCCGCACAGCAGGCCCGTGAACACTGAAAGGAGGTTGTCAACGATTGCAGCGGAACGGCATCGGCGGTCCACCAGCCGATTGACGTCAGAACGTTTACTGCGTGATCGTTATACACTGGTTGTCGTCTGCCTTGGGTGTTCTGCCAGTGCTCGACATATTCCACTGGCAGGCTTTCTGCAGGATGAGTTGGAATCGGAGTCGATGCTACATTCTCGCCGGCAAGATGGAAACCCAATCTGCGCGAGTACTGCCAAAGTCGGCACATCGTATGCAAATGTCGGAAATCACGCATCATGCATCATGCATCACGCATCATGTTCGAGCCGCACCACATCATGTCGATTGCGCGGACTATTCTATTGGTCAATTCGATTACCATTTCCCAAAATAAGAATATGAAGGCCGGGACACAGCTTGCAACTCTTGGACGGCATCTATGCGACACTGGCAGTAGAGATCAAGCGCACGAACTCGAGAATCCTGCTCCCAAACTGCTCAAGCTGGCTCGAGTCCCAGACGTCAGCGCCCTGCATGCAAATCTTCAGCGTCAGACAGCGGTGAAGGACCCGTGAGCGAAACCTTACCCGTATCTGCATGTGCAGGCGTCCCTTGATCGTCCACGCATGCACGATCCTGCTGCACCGTCAGCGACTGCTCCTCCTGCGGGAGGAATGCGACTCACGGGCGGTGTGTTTCCCCTACACTATGACAGAATATCATATCGTCCACCGCGACGAGCGGATGCGCGTCGCCGGGGTGCTCGTAATAGTCAAGTTTGGCTATGCGGTCGATCACGCCGATGTTCGTCAGGATGTTCGCGGACTTGTTCGGCCACAGGGTAGGCGGCGCGACGCGCAGCGGCACCATCTGCGCCACGCGCGCGGTGAGATGCGGGAGGTGAGGGCTGGACAGGTACACGGCGTATTGGTCGCGCAGATGGCCCATGATCAGACAGAGCCTCTTCGCCGCGTCGTCTTCTGTGCGGAACACGCTGTAGGGCACCTTGATCCAGACCAGTCCAGAGCACGAGACGATGTGCGTGGCCGGCTCGTACGGGGGCACGAGGTGCTTCATCAAGGATATGCTGTATGCGAAACTCAGCGTGAGCAGGCAAACACGGACGCGGCGTGCACTCACAAGCAGAGGTCCAGGGTGACGTGCGCCTCCTCTGGCGACGCGACGTCGGGGTTCTCCGCGAAGAGCGCGAGGATCGTCGCGGCCTCGACGAGCTGCGTCACCGTGTGGCCCGTACGCTTGAGGGCGGCGAGGACCGACCTGGTCACGTCGGGCTCGAGTGTCTGCACAACGCGGTGCACTGTGGTGACGTCCTGGATGGCCGGCCGGCGTGGCTTCAAGCCGTGCATGGGCTATATGCGGTATCGATTACTCCGGGCGATATGAAAGATTTGCATTCACACTTACCACGGGACTCGTCATCTGGCTCTGCATGAACTGGACCAGCTTCATGCCCTCGTCGTCCCAGCCCTCCCGCGGCCCGGTCGCGATGATAGGATCAGCACAGAGGTTGCGCCACTCTTCTCCCCAGGCAAGGCTGCGGATGAATTCATCATCATGCGGTTGGACGATTTCGTCCAGCAAAGTCTGGAGCATCTTGAGCGTCGGGTGGGCGTCGAAGAGCGCGTGCGTGCCGTGGGCGAACAGCCCGATCGGGCCGGCGGCGTCCCGCAGGAGGAAGAGCTTCCAGTACTGGGTCTTCCCGTCGGAGAGGGTGTAGGGGAGGGGTGTTGTGACTGCGTGGTTGACGAAGTCGTTGGGAGATGTTGTGGTCTCGACCACGGACAGCGTGTCCGCGGCCCAGCGGCGCACCTCGTCGATCCCGGAGGCAGGAGTGTACACCCATGATCCCAGCTCCGGGTCGTGGATACCCTTCTCAATGGTGCCTCCGAGGAGGGGTGCGACGAATCTATAGGAGAATAAGTGTCATAATCAATAGCGATGTCGTATCGTGCTCCCTACCTGAGATAACATAGGCCATTCTTCAGTCTCTCTTCAACAGTGCCGATGCTGAGGCTTGTGTTGAGCGTGAAGCCGTGACAGACGTCGCCTAGACTATAACATCCTCCTGTCAGCAATGCCAGGTACTTCGTCTCGGAAAGCTACTATACCCGTCGCCAAACTCGCGCCAGGAAAAGATCCAAGACTCGGAGCCAACCATCGGTCTGCGAGAGTCGCCTTAGTATAGACCTCCATCTCTAAATGTCGTAGTATCGGACATACCTCGTGTACTGTACGCGAGAAGACCGCTGCAGCGGCGTCCACCCTCCATTTTCTGGAGCAGCCTTGAGCATGCCGGACACATCTGGAACTGTGCGAGGAGATGGGATTGTGGCTACGGGTGACCCTGGCATTCTCGAAGGCTTGTATGGTGGTGCAGGGTGACAGGGAATACCTGAGGCTAGTCATCCATGGCGATCCATCTCTTTGTACCCGGGTCCCAAGTACTGCAACTTTCGAGCAATGCCGTGTAGGTGAGACGACACGACCACAGCCTCAGAATCATGCCATGTGTCCTATCGTGTTCGCCACGCCGTGTCAAGGTCGCTGTCTGAACATGCCACGGGTCCCACGTCGAACGAAGATTGATGCGACGAGCCGGCGGAAGCAAACACAGCCATTGTGGTTGTGGATCAAAGTCATCAGACGCCCACGCGCCCATACCGCCATCAAGATCCGTCGGTGGCACGGTGCTGCAGAGCACAGGCGCCAGCAGATCAAGATCGCTCCGGCATCGTAGTACGCATCCTCCTCCGACAGACGAGGCTGGCGGATCCTCTCCCTGTCTGCACAGTGATGACCCTTGATCTTGATACTTCCGCTCAGGTGCGACCATCAGTGATATTACTCGAGATCTTAGAGCTTGGACATACGAGGCGGCACGATCATGTCTCGTTGGGTTGGACACCATTAGTGTCGTCTTGAGTGGCAGATGAGCTGGGGCACACTTGGGTCGAGGCGGTGTCTAAGAAGAACATTTTGGGGACATCCATCGGCAGACATGGCATGACAATGCCCAGAATCACGTCCTCAGATACAGTGCGGAGCTACGTACACAGTGAGCAATCGGACCATCTCCCTGAGTCGGCGAACGCAGCTGTTGTGCGGTGTCTATACCGTTGGCATGCGTCGCTCATCTGCGCCCTGGGACCTGATCCTGGATATCCGAGTCCAGAAGCCATGCAACATCAGATCCCTACCCATGTCCTGTCATCACCGGCGAAATGCTTGAGAACATGATCTGCAGACACACATCGATTGCCAGCTTGATCAGACAGCTGTGTGAGGCACATAAGCTGAGATACCGCGTCCTTTGTCGGGTATTAGCGACCACATGCGGTGTCTCGGACCCCGAGGTCCCATAATACAGTACGGAGCATAGCTGACCGTTCGGCAAACGTCCGCGGACAGATCGATGCCTGGGTCGGATACATCAATTGTAAGTGTGCGGCGGAACGACAGTATATTTCTGAAGACCCGGAACAGCGATCCATAGGTTCCGCGAACCTGGGAAATCCTTGACTAGAGAAGGGGGTCTGACACGATAAGAGAGCGTGCCTTCTGTGCCTCATCATACCCCTGTTTTTTGATGGATGTCGCGTCCGTCCGAGAAGTCGAGGACCGTGTGTAGACCTCTCAGCGGGGTGGTCCATGTCTAAGTATACTATGCATCAACCTATGTGGCGTGCATTGCCATCTCCGAGTCTGGTCGCGGTGCGAAACGCACAGTTACTAGTATCACTGGCAAACACGATGCCTGGCAAGTGACGATTCGCTTGCCGGGACCGTCGTCTGGATCGAAAGTCGTTAGCTGATTCATCACGGGACACACACGCAGACAATTATGGTAGTAGACTAGAGCGCTGTCAGAGATGATTTACGCAGTTGTTAGATTGGGGGAAACCAACGCCGCGATTGCTACAAATTTCAATTCCCGTACATAGTGACATCAAGCCGAGCCGGTATTAATCTGGTTGAATGTCATGAGAGTCACCGAGCATTAGTCAGCATATCCACCCTGGGTAAGTACCAGTGCCAGTCTTGACCGCGCTACAATATTTCGTCTACGCTTCAAATTGGACCTGCGCTAGAACGACTGCGTGGACGAGGGCGGGCGTGCGCGTGAAGCGGGCCAATTAAAGCGGATGTATATTTGACGGCTTGCGCGACGCACAACGTTGCTCCACAGGGCAGCGGCCGAATGCTGACAAACCGGTTTTTAGCATCATTTCCAGCGACGGTACCCAGGGGACACATGAACACCCAGTTCAACACGAACGGTCCAGAAAAACATACACACCACAACGTATCGCGTACAGAGAGATCTTGCCCAAAAGAAAGCGACGACTCCGAGTCAGTGCCATTGACGAAGACCACTCAGACCAAGCATCATTTCTGAGCCGCCAACCCGTCCACCCAGCGCGCGAACGCCTCGTAGCCTTGGGTGCGCTCGGGCTCGTGCCACGCCTCCGTTAGCACGATATGCGTCGTATCCGGCAGCTCGACATACGCCACCGCGTCCCTCCCGTTGTCCTCCACCAGCCGGTCCCGCAGCACCTTCTGCTCGTCCAGCGTGTACTCCGCACCCCCGGCCATGATCAGCGTCGGCGGCATTCCCGCAAACTCGCCTGCAACACGCGGCACGCGGGCCCCGGCCGGCGAGATCCACGAATTTGTGAAGGCCTCCTCCAGCGACATGTTCCCCAGCAGCGCCCGCACCCCGTAGCCCTTGAAGAACCACTGCACGTAGTCCGAGTCGTTGTTCTTCTCCACCGATGACCCCGCGCCGACGTACGTCCGCCCGAAGTCGCCCGACGGCGACAGCAGGAACAGCGCTCCCGGCGGCGGGAGCATGGGCAAGCGGCTCTGGACGAGGTACCGCGTGAGGGCGAACGCGAGGGTGCCGCCCGCGGACTCGCCCGAGACGAGGATGTTGGCGGGCTTGAAGCCGACGACGTTCACGAGGTAGTTGTAGCCCGCGATCGCGTCGATGAGCGCCGCGGGGAACCCGTTCTTCGCTGGGAACGGCGCCGTCTGCGCCAGCCTGTACTCGATCTGCAGCGCCCGCGCGTACCCGTCCGCGTACTTGAGCATCTCGTCGCACATGTACGCGCTGTCCCAGCTCCGCGTCGCGTTCCCGATCTACACGCCAGAAAGAACGCGGTCAGCAATGCGGATGCTGCAAGGCGCACGACCGGATACTGACCACCCATCCACCGCCTGCGGTGAACAAAACGTTCGTCAGCGCGGGTCCTTGACCAGCACCGGACGGACTGACCATGCAGTTCAAAAATGACTCTTTCGTCCGGCCCCGCCCGCTGGCCGACCCGCCCGTCAGGGCCCCTCTGGCCGTACCACACTCCGCCGATGCGGGCGGGCTCTACGTCGTTGATCTTCGCCGCCGCCTTGATCTCGCCGCCAATGAGCGTCGGGTCGGGCTCGATCCACACGAAGCCGACGGACTTTGCGAGCTGCTTTGAGTCGGCCAGGAAGATGCCGATGGAGGTCTGGAAGGAGATTCGGAGGACCTCACGGATGGTGTTGACCTTGAGGACGCGGGAAAGGGGCCAGGACCTCCTCGGGCGCCATGCTGGGAGGAGGTTCGTGACGGCCCAGTACGGCGTGCGGACGAGGAACAGGACGAGGGCGGCGTAGACGATGTAGAGGGCCTTGAGGGGCTGGTGGCGATACGTGAAGTACGCTGCCTGAGGCGGCGACATGGCGAGCAAGGCTTCGTGGCGCTTGAAGCCGACGGCGGTGCGCAAGGTCCAGAGTTAAGCGACCCCGACATTCGCACCGCCTGCTCTCCCTGGGTGCGCCTTTGACGTGCGAAGATGCCTGTGATTACTGTCAAACCATAATCCGGATATAGGCATCTCATGCTGCCACGCGCAGACAGACCTGGGTTCAACGAATGAGATCCAGCGGCTTGAAGGCGTGGATAGGGCATGGAAGCAGAATGGCTATTCTAGGCTTGCACCATATCCGTGAAGCATCTGTTGGGATCAATTCACGCGTGAGGCACAGCAGATCGACTTACGCTTCGAGAGAACGCACTGAGCGTGTACCTGATGCCACAGTCGCTGATCGGGTTTCCTCCGGAAGGTTGACTCGAGCATTCTGGATATGGTTCGTAGCGACAAGGGTCTGTCAGTGTGGTTCTCATTGATCCGAAAACAGGAAGGTGTCACGATATAGAATGGTGCAGCAGGGACAATTGCGCAAAGACCTGGCAGAGCGCGAGAGGTGGGAGAGGCTTAGCTAGGTGCTGAGCACTGAACAGCCTGAGGTGTGTGGACCTTGACCATTCATTGGTCTCGTACTACCCATCCGTGTGGAGGTGGTGGGATGCGTCCACACGGATGGGTACGAGACCACCATTCATGCACTACAAGACACTGGTTTCGGATCGGCTATCAGTGTGAGGGTCAGATACGTATGAGGACCAGAACCTCTGCCTCGACGTTGGATGAGGTGAACGGTGCCAGTGCGCGAGGGTGCTTGCCCTTGATACAATCCTCGCACTTCCCCTTCGGCATGCCTCCCACTATGTCCATCCCCGTCACAGCTCCGGACTTGGACATTTCGAGTACAGTCCGAATCATACTACTAGACTGGCACCAGGCCGCTGGGAGGGTTCCTCACTTTTTGCTCATCATCAGCCCAGAAACGAGAAACGAGATGACCCAGGAATCGACGTAGGCAAGAAGAATCACGTGCCTCTGAGACCCGGATCGCGCGCCTGTGCGTAATAACCGCATCTCAGATTCTCTTGCTTGGGCTGCGAAGTGCAGCGGTGGACTCTCCCTCATGGCTTCTACCAGCGGCGCGCAGGTAGATGTGCTGGACCAGATCTTTCAGGGCCTAAGGAGCAAGAGTCACGATGTCCGATTGCGGTCCGCGATCGACCTGCAACGTTATGTGAGTATACTCCCCCGCGAGGGCTGCATCCCGGGCTGCTCACAGCTCCTAGGTATCGAACTCGGTCCACGACGCGTCCTCGGATGCTTCTGCCAAACTCTGGGAGGAGACGATCAATAGACGACTGTTTGACTTGGTTCATAGTCAGAACAATGTGGAGAAACTTGGTGGCATCCTGGCTATTGGTGAGTACGTGTTCCCTCGTCTAGCGACCTCTGACCAATTGCATCAGACTACCTCCTCAATGCCGAGGGCGAGGGTGCACTCGAGGCTCAACGGAATTTGTATCGCTTCTACAACTATGTCAAAACCCTCCTCCCGAATTCCGACATCAACGTTATGCTTGCCGCCTCTAAGACACTGGGTCACATTGCTGCTGTGGGCGGAGCTACATTCGGCGACCGCTGGCTCGACTATGAAGTCCAGGCTGCCATCGCATTGTTGCAAGCCGAGAAACAAGAGGCTGGAAGATACGCTGGTGTGCTTATCCTCAAGGAGCTCGCGCGCAATAGTCCGGCCTACTTCCACGGCTACATCGGGGATGTCTTCGACAAGATCCTTGTCCCTCTCCGCGACACGCGCGTCATCGTCAGGGAAAGCGCCGCTGAACTACTTGCGGCATGCCTGGAAATCATCACTTTACGGGAGCGACAGGCACGAAGTCCTTTCTTGGTGCGGATCTTGCAGGACGCTCAGATGGGTATCAAAATGGCTCAACCGGAGATCATCCATGGTTCGCTCTTGACGTACAGAGAGTTGCTCTTGCACGGAGGCATGGTCAGCGTGACTGCTTATACCGTAATCAACCTCATGTATGTACTGAATCCTTCCAATCACACAGTTTATGAAGGAGAACTTCCTCGATGCTGCTGCTTTGATTCTGGGTTTCAAGACCCATCGAGATGCCCTCGTCCGCAAGATGGTCATTACGCTCATTCCCACTCTTGCGGTATACGACCCACATACATTCTCGGAGCATCATCTACACCAAGCGATGGCTCATTTACTCACGCAACTGGACAAGCCTAATGAACGTTCAGTTGGTACATTACCGTTTTTTACAGTCGACTTCACAGAGCCCTCATGTTTCGGTAGCCTTCATTGCGATTGGACATGTCGCAACTGCAATGGGCAGCGAAATGAAGCCCTTCCTTGAGTCCATCATGCACCATATCAGACAGGGTTTGCAAATGCGTGGGTGCGTACATCGACATCGCTCTTCGTGATTTGGGACCGCTATCTCACTCATGCGAGCAGCAAGAAGAACGCCCCGTCAGAGGAGCCAATCTTCCAATGTGTTGGCATGCTTGCATCTGCAGTCGGACCAAACCTCACCAAGCTCCTGCATGACCAACTGGACCTCATGTTCAATTGTGGCCCCAGTGAACCGTTGAGACAGGCCCTCACCGCTATCGCCACCCACATCCCACCCCTTCTCAAGACCATTCAAGGTATCGTCACCCGCTCCCTGCTACTTCCAATGGTTGCTGACATACGTGAAGATCGGCTTTTGGATATGCTTTCCATGCTACTTAGTGGACAGCACTACAAACCACTCGGCGCACCCGCGTCTATCCTTCGGACCGAGTCTGGCTCAAAGGATGTCATTACCGCGGATGTGAGTGAACGTGTGAACGCAAAGATGTAGCGACGCCTAACCTGTTCCAGGGCGCGTCCGTTCAGAAGACTCCCGAACTCATCACGGTTGCCTTGGTTACGCTGCGGGACTTCGACTTCAGTGGTGCGTACGCTGGCAATGCCCGAGACGCTTGTTTGATGCCCTGGGTGTTCTAGGTCATACATTGAATGAGTTCGTGCGTGACTGCGTTCTACCATACTTGGGCGAGGACAACTCGGAGGTGCGGCGAGCAGCAGCAGAGACTTGCTGTCGTCTCTTCGTCCGGGACCCTATCGTCTACCAGGCGAGCAACCACTCCATCGAGATCATCAGCGACGTGATCGACAAGTTGCTCACGCTAGGAATCGCAGACCCAGGTACGTTATGTTCTGCGATAATGCATCTTTTCGAACCCTGAAGTCTTCGGATAGACCCGACCATCAGGCAGACTGTGCTTTCCTCCCTGCATGAGAGGTTCGACAAGCATCTCGCTCAGGCGGAGAACGTCCGCGCTCTCTTCATTGCTGTCAATGACGAGGTGTTCGAGAACAGAGTCACTGCCGTTGGATTGATTGGCCGCCTTGCAATGCACAATCCTGCCTACGTGATGCCGTCCCTCCGAAAGACGCTCATCCAACTGCTGACTGAACTAGAGTACTCGACCGTTTCGTAAGTGCTTTGTCAATACTGCATTATACTGGATTCACCTTTGTGCACAGTCGTGGTAGGGAGGAGTGCACACGGCTGCTAACGCTTCTCGTCGCCGCTACTAACCGCCTGATCAAGCCTTACGCAATCCCGATGCTCAAGGTGCTCTTGCCGAAGGCGAATGACCCGAACCCGACCGTTGCTGCAAACATTCTCATGTCCCTCGGAGAGCTGACGCGGGTCGGGGGCGAGGAAGTCCTTCCTCACGTTCCCGAGCTTATGCAGGTCATCATGTCAAGACTAGCAGACGCATCCCTACCGAAGCGTGACGCAGCGTTGCACACGCTCGGTCAAGTCTGCTCGAGCACCGGCTATGTCGTGTCGCCCCTCATTGATTACCCGCAACTCCTGCAAATCCTCAGTAGGATCCTTAGGACGGAGACGAAGCAGACCGTCAGGAGAGAGATCATCAAAGTCCTTGGTATACTTGGTGCTCTGGACCCGTATCGGCGCAAGGTAAGGATAGGCGGTGCCCTTGTTGCTCCTTGACTTGTTGAAACCATCCATAGATCAAGCCGGACGAGGAGGCAGTGACGTCGGAGTTGACGTCCTCCAACCTCGTCAACGCCGTTACAAGAAACTATATTGGGGTCAGCAATGGGACGGATGACTACTATCAGACCGTTGCGATCAATGCGCTTCTCGACATCCTGAAGGATCAACAGGCGGCGGATCGACATCACAAAGTCATTGAGGCGATAATGTCGATTTTCAAGACGCAGGGCTTGAAGTGTGCCACGTTCCTGCCTCAGGTAAGTGTAACGTGAATCTGCCTCTAGAGCGGGCCTCGATGATACTATCTAGATCATCCCCGCGTTCGCTGCTGTTGCAAGGACATCCGTCTCTCGAATCCAGGTCTTCCACCTAGAGCAGTTGGCTATCCTCGTCGGCATCATCAAGCAGCATGTCCGCAACTACATGCCTGACATCTTCGCGCTGATTACGGACCTTTGGGACAATGCTTCGTTGCATCTTCCTCTGGTGTCCCTCATCGAAGCACTGGGGAAGGCCCTCGATGCAGAGTTCAGACCATTCTTGCCCACCATATTGCCCTTGCTGCTCAAAGTTTTCGACAGCGAGCTGACTGAGAAGACCATGAGCACGCAGACCAAGATCTTCGATGCATTCCTCACCTTTGGCTCCAATATTGAAGAGTATCTGCAACTTGTAATCCCAATAATCGTGAGGACCCACGAGCGAACAGATGCATCTACATCGCTGCGCAAGAGAGCGATACAGACGATTGACGGGCTATCGAGGAAGGTCAACTTCTCCGACCATGCATCTCGTATCATCCATCCTCTCGTCCGTGTGCTGTCGAATGCGGAGCTGCGCAACACCGTCATGGAGGCACTCTGCTCGCTGGTCACACAACTCGGTTCAGACTTTGCTGTGTTTGTGCCCACTGTGAACAAGGTACGCGTCGACGCCATTCATGTAACGTGGTCCTGATGGCAATCGCTCGCAGAGCCTCATACATCATCGCATTCAGCATGCTCGCTACGACAACTTGATCTCCAAGCTCCTCAGTGGCGACAGACTTCCACAAGAAGCAGGGATACTGGAGGCAACGTTTGTCTTCCGTTCATCTTATCGGATAGGACAGTCGAGAATTCCATATACAGGGACAGCACGAAGGCGGTCGAGTTCACCGCGCCTGCAGAGGCAACTAAGATGGCCGTCAACCAGCAACATCTCAAACAAGCTTGGGATGTATCGCAGATAGCTGCAAGGGAAGACTGGAACGAATGGATGCATCGAATCACGGTGGAGTTCATGAAGGAGTCGCCTTCCCATGCTCTACGTGCATGCATGAGCCTGGTCGATGTTCATGCTCCTCTTGCGAAGGAGTTGTTCAATGCGGCATTCATCTCGTGCTGGGGAGAGCTCTATGATCAATATCAGGTTATTATCACCTTGAATTTCTCAATCTTATATTGACACGCTGGTCTTTGCAGGAAGATCTGGTCCGCTCCATTGAGTGCGCTATCACATCGCCCATTGCTCCCGCGGAGATCGTACATCGTCTATTGAACCTCGCCGAGTTCATGGAACATGAGGAGAAGGCCCTCCCGATCGAGAACCGGACGCTGGGTGAATATGCCATGAAGTTCCACGCATATGCCAAAGCGCTGCACTACAAGGAACTCGAGTTCTTTACCGAGACGTCTCCCACGATCATAGAGGCGCTGCTGAGCATCAACTCCAAGCTTCAACAGCACGATGCTGCGTGGGGCACTCTGCTGATAGCTCGCGAGCAGTACGATGTCAGCAAGCACGAAGAATGGTACGAGCGACTCGGGCGATGGACAGAGGCTCTCGGCACGTACGAGAAGAAAGCACGAGACGACCCGGACAACCTTGATGTCGCCATCGGTAGGATGCGGTGTCTGCACGCGCTCGGTGAATGGAAGGAGCTCGCGGAGCAAGTCGAAGAGAACTGGGCAAAGGCGACTCACGAAGACCGCAGGGAGATCGCGCCCATGGCCGCCGCCGCCGCTTGGTCCTTGAACGATTGGGATGCCATGGAGGATTACATTGCAACGATGAGACCCGACTCGGGCGACAGACCGTTCTATCGTGCAATTCTTTCAGTCCACCAGAATCAGTTCCCGAAAGCTATGCAACAGATCGCAAAGGCGCGTGATCAGTTAGACCCGGAACTCATGTCGCTTGTGGGCGAGGGCTACGGTCGCTCTTACAAGTAAGTCGCCAAGCATCGCTCAGTCCTCGTTCCTGAGACTGTATACAGCACCATGGTACGGGCACAAATGTTGTCCGAGCTCGAGGAGATCATCACGTACAAGCAATATGCCGACCAACCAGAGCGCCAGGCGTCCATGAGGAGAACTTGGATGAAACGGTAAGTTTTGATTCACATCCACGACGCAGCATCGCTCATGCTGCGTGCGCAGGCTGCAGGGGTGCCAGCCAGACGTAGAGGTCTGGCAACGCATTCTGCAGATCAGAGCCCTGGTCCTTACCCCGGATGAAGACCCAATCATGTGGATCAAGTTCGCCAACTTGTGTCGCAAGTCTGATCGCATGGTGCTTGCGGACAAGTCCATCAACTCACTCCTCTCTTCCGACAGGGTTCGTATGCATATCCTGTGATTGCTATTCACATCTGATATTGAACAGTCGTACCGTGAACAAATGAAGGCTCCGAACGCAGTCGTATATGCCCAGCTCAAGTACATATGGGCGACCGGCGCCCGAGAAGAAAGTTTGAGCTATCTACGCTCGTTCTGCGGGAATCTCGAGAGGGGTCTGCAAAACGGCGCCAACGGTCACACTCCAGATCTCATGAGGCTGAAGCCGAACGAGAAGCTGGACGAGATCTCCAGGTTACTCGCACGTTGCTATCTCAAATTGGGTGAATGGCAAGTGGCACTTAGGGACGATTGGGGTTCTGTGTGTCTCCTCGCTTTGTTCACGAACTGAGCACATGCTTACATCCGTTTAGCGAAACATCAAGGACATCCTGCACTCCTATTACCTTGCCACCCACTACGACCCAACATGGTACAAGGCGCATCATACTTGGGCTCTAGCTCATTTCGACGTCGTCGGTTACTTAGAAAGCCAGACAGAGGGTAGGACTTCAGAAGCACCGTCTGACAATATGGCTCTGCACATTACGCAGGCCATCAAGGGTACGTCGTATTCGCGCCCCATCCCAGACCACAGTCTCATGATGTGTGTACAGGATTCTTCACTTCCATCAACTTGCGGAATGAGAATATTCTTCAGGATACTCTGCGACTACTCACGCTTTGGTTCAAGTATGGCATACATCCCGATGTTAGCCAAGCAATGAGCTCTGGCTTCATAACCGTCGAGGTGGACACCTGGCTGGAAGTCATCCCCCAGGTGCGTGTAGTTGCCTATCATAAGTCACTCATCTAACTTCGGACCAGATCATCGCTCGCATCCAAACACCTATCGTGGCAATTCGTCGGAACATCAGTCGACTTCTCACCGACGTCGGGAAACACCATCCGCAAGCCTTGGTGTACCCGCTGACCGTGGCGTCCAAGTCCTCTAGCACAACACGCAAGAGTGCGGCAGAGTCTATCATGAATAACATGAGAGAGCATAGCGAGGAGATCGTCCAACAGGTATGTACCGTGCGTACCGTGCATTTATCATCGTATCAAGATTCATGTGCGCAGGCGAACATCGTCAGTCACGAACTTATCCGAGTTGCGATTCTCTGGCACGAGATGTGGCATGAAGGCCTTGAGGAAGCGTCAAGGCTCTACTTCACGAACAAGGATCCGGAGGGCATGATTGTGTTCCTGGAGCCGTTGCATAAGATGATCGAGGATGTGAGTAGCATGCTGTCTTGCTGTGACCGTCAGCTTAACGGGGTACGGCCAGGGTCCTCAAACGGCGCGCGAGACGTCCTTCCACCAGGTGTTCGGCCGTGATCTCCAGGATGCTCGTGAAGCGTGCAAACGGTGGCGAGTCTTCGGCGAGCAGAGGGACCTCGACAGGGCCTGGGAGATCTACTACTCTGTAAGTGAGCCCGCTCCCGATCACAGGATAGTGCTGATGTCGTCCACAGGTCTTCAAGAAGATCGAGAAGCAGCTGCAGAATTTGACGACGCTCGACCTGCAGTTCGTCTCTCCCGCACTGCTAAAGTCTCGAGACCTGCAGTTGGCGGTGCCGGGCGCCTATCAAGCAGGGCGACCGGTCATCACTATCGTCAACTTTGCCACGAAGCTAGTTGTCATCCAGTCCAAGCAACGGCCACGACGTCTCTCGCTCAGGGGTAGCGATGGCAAGGACTATCAATATCTTTTGAAAGGTACGTATTTGTCCGTGATATGCACTCGATGTTGCTCATCACCCTCCAGGACACGAGGACCTGCGTCAAGACGAGCGTGTCATGCAGCTGTTCAGTCTCGTCAACAACTTGCTTTCTGTGGATACGGACTGCTTCAAGAGGCATCTTCACATTCAGCGATTTCCGGTTATGCCGCTCGCTCCCAACGCAGGCCTGTTGGGCTGGGTCAAGGATAGTGACACGCTCCACGTCTTGGTCAAGGACTACCGCGAATCGCGCAAGATCCTGCTGAACATTGAGTATCGCCTGATACTAAACGTGAGTGAAGTCTGTGTGGTGTATTCTACCCATGCTGATGCACTTCGCAGATGGCGCCGGACTATGAGAACCTCATACTGCTGCAGAAGATCGAAGTCTTCGAGTACGCGCTCGAGAATACCACCGGCCAGGACCTCTACCGTGTACTATGGCTCAAGAGCGCGAGCTCCGAGCACTGGCTCGAGCGCCGCGCTACATACACGCGCTCGCTCGCGGTGAACAGCATGGTCGGCCACATCCTCGGGCTGGGCGATCGGCATCCATCCAACCTGATGCTCGAGCGGAACACAGGGAAGGTGGTGCACATCGACTTCGGCGACTGCTTCGAGGTGGCAATGCACCGAGAGAAGTTCCCCGAGAAGATTCCGTTCCGGTTGACGCGGATGCTCACGCATGCAATGGAAGTCAGCGGGATTGAGGGCAGCTTCAGGAACACGTGCGAGATCAGCATGAAGGTCCTGCGAGACAACAAGGAGTCTTTGATGGCTGTGCTCGAGGCCTTCGTATATGACCCTCTCATCAACTGGAGGTTGATGCAGGCTGATACTGTGGATGTCAGACGACCAGAGGGTATGCATGTCATATTTTTCGGCAACATGAATATCTGATCCTAGCATCTGTTCCAGAACCTGCCAGAGAAACGACGCGTACATCAGCATATCCTCAAGCCCCGATACGGAGGTTGCAGGCCGATGAAAATGACATCTTCAATGGTGCGTAACTGCTGATCGATACGAAACTTCAGACTTAGACTTTGGTACAGAGCACCAGGAGATTCGCAACGAACGAGCATTGTTCGTGTACAACCGTGTCCAGCACAAGTTGACAGGCAAGTCGCATACGTCTCGATTCATCGGGCCGACTAAACTCTATGCCAGGTCGTGACTTCAATCCGGACGTCTCACTTTCGGTTGCTGCGCAAGTCGACAAGCTCATCATACAGGCTACCTCGCTCGAAAATCTATGCCAATGCTTCTCAGGATGGTCCGTACATTCATCTTTCGCTGTCACACTACCGACGCTCACATCGCTGACTCTCTTCAATAGGTGTGCTTTCTGGTGATTGACTATAGGAGAAGTATTCGACATGTATCCCTAGGCTGGTGTGCTCTCTCGTCTCTAGGCTTGTCGCGCTGTTATTACGCTATGAATCATGGAAGTTCTTGTACCACCGTCTCTCTCACCCGCGTGCCTTACGTTGTTCCTGCATCTTTTCACGCCTGTCACAGACATGTAGCGTTCGCAGTGAGCGGAGTCAGGGTAGACTGGGACCGACAGAGAACCAGCTTCCCCAACCCGTCATGCGCGATGGTGTGCCGTACCCCGTACAGTTGCGTATTCCGGGCGCAGTTCGCATTGTCAACCTTATCGTTGGAGGATCATGTACTATGGTACGCGATGCCACACCAGGATATCGATCGCTTGTCGGCGTTGACCAGAGCAAAGCCATGCTGGAAGGCGACCGCATGTCGCCTTGCACATCATGGCCCACGCAGAGCGCGACGCATGCATCGGGCGTATGTCGATATTCTGCCGACGCAGGAGACCGCGACCGACCTGAGCACGGATGCGTACGCTTTTGAGGACATGAAGGCGACGTATGCAACATGATGGCAGGCTGGTATCCGTGTGGGAATAGTGGGCGACGAGTGGGACAGAGTCCACGCCTTGCAGTTTACAGGTTCTGTGGGCACGATGCACTGAGCACTGATAATCCATTACCGGGGCGTGAGGAATTCGAGTTTAAGTGTCCTGATCCAGGGGAGAACCCGCTCCCATTGGGTTCCGGAGGGATCTGGGAGAGTGTCGACCTATAGGACGAATGTGAAGACTGTGTAGCGTTACGTAAGCGAGAACGTGTAACACCGCGGAGAGCACAATTGAGCTGTCGTGCACTACCAGCCTTCTAAGCTGCTAGCTCGTAGGGCATACGGAGTGACTTTCTACTCTCTGACCTCTTGGCTTCCCGCGTTGTCATATCCAACAAGCTTCAGGCATGCTTGGGACACTGATCACAGTTCACCGTCCGCTATTCGATAGCAGTCCAACTCTCCGCCAGTAGGCGATCCACTTCCGAACATCGTCTTCGCCAACCTGCCGTACGTTCGGGTCGCTCAACGACGGAGACGCCCCCATAGCATTCGTCATCGCCAGATCCTGAGACCCTATGGCACCCGGCTTGATGATCGTCTTGAAGAACGGAAGCAAGCGCAACGCGGGGAGTGTGCGAAGCATCTCCACCTCATCGCAACCCGGATGTGTCGTGGCGGTGTTTCCCTTTTGCTCGAGCTTCGCAAGCCATACATCGAATGCGATGAGACCGACGCGGAGCTCTGCAGCAACGACTGCGGCGATAGAGTCCCACGGCACCGGGCGCGGATGTACGAGGTGAAGAAACCCGACCGGCGAGGTAGTCGTACAGAATTCTGCCACGGCTGTGGCTGCTACGTCGAGCGGTATCCAATCGACTGTCTGCAGTGTACTGATCAGATGCACATTAGCTTTGACATTCGTACGGCCACATACTCTGTCGTCTCTCGGGAAGCACCTCAGTATCTCCGCGCTCTGCACCAAGGCCGGGAACCACTCGTTGGAGTTCCATGACCCATCGATACCGCCGCATAGCTGACCGACGCGAACGCTCAGCGTCTGTAGCGACGTCTCCTTGCGAGCCCGGTATAGCATCTCTTCCGCCACCCATTTTGACTCCGAATAGCCGCTGCCTGCCGCGACCTCCGGCTCGATATGCCCTTCTTCGTGAGAACTGTCTGCGCGGACGTCTTTCTCATTATAAGCTGTGCAGTCCCTGTTATATAATCTGGGCACGTACCGCGCAAGACACCGATACTGCTCATGAACGTTAGCCGTGGCGGTTGGTGCATACCGCTCGATAAGGCGAAGTCGACAAGGCCGCGCAGACCCTTGATGTTGCTTTCGAAGGAAGTGAGGGATACATTGAAATCGACACGCCAAGCTAGAAAGCAACTGCTGAGTAGGCGCATCTCCGCGACAATACTGCCGCGCTCACCATTATGGACGATGTGCGTGACACTGTTCCTCATCTGCCACGGGTCAGGCCCAAGCAAATGGAGGTGCGACTGGAACACACCTCTTCGTACAGCGTGCCACTCGTCCCGAACTGCTGGGCGGCTAAATCGACCTCCAGCAGGATTGCTTTGTCGCCGAGGACGTCTGTCGGCAACCCGCGCTCGATCAAGGCCGCATTCTGGCGTTCACGCAGACTGATCCCGTCCTTCGAAGGCCTGTTGAGTGCGAATACCCTCGAGACATGCGGGTCAGAAACCAAGCGGTGCAGAATGTGGCACCCAAAGCTTCCAGTCGTCCCCGTGAGCAGGAAAACGCTCTTGTCCGCGTGAGTGTCATGATGACTGCGCCCCGTGCCTGGCTGATGTCGCGGAAAGGCTTCGCTGTAGGCTCGAGCCATGGCCCGCATTGCAGCCACACGAGCCTGCTCGGATGTATCGGTGTCGTTCGTAGACCCGGCGGCCAGCCCGGAGACATATACGGAGAGGGCTACGACGGTAGGGTGTTCATAAACAAAATCCCTGGTAATCTCTCTCGTCTCCAGCTTGGCTGAGTCCCGCAGCCCGCGCAGTATCGAGTTCCGGATCCATGTCGCCTGTAGGCTGCGCAGGCGACATCAGATATGCCAACTCCTTGTGACGATATACACACTGCACCTATCACAACCGTTTTGAAAGAAATCATCTGTGTCTCCTACGGCGTGCACCAGAACACGGCCAACAACGCGGCGCACAAAGTCAGTTGTCGAAAGGAGGTCCCACGTCAGAGGCGCGGGGATGTCCGACTGGGTGCTGTCATGGACAATCTCATATAGCCTTTCTATCTCCTGCGAGTAGTCGCGTAGGACTGGTTGGCGGCGCGGTGTCCCCTTTGCAGTGTAGGTGAATGGCTTCGCAAGGTCCGTGACCATGATCATCTACAGCCGTCTGTCAGCAGGCTGCCACCCACATCCGTAGAGCGTGAACTCATGCTGTACCTCCTTGAATAGCCGTGAGTGCTGCGGCGCGAAAGCATTCATTTGGGTGACGGTCGGCCTGATGACGTACAGTACGGCGTTGTGAGAAATTGCTAGGAAGATCGCATACTGAGACCTACCAGATTTTGTCCCGAAACTCGGCCAACTGCCTCTCGTCCAACGGCAGGGGTCTGTGATCCAGCACAGGATCGACAAGGACTCCCGCCTGGAACTGACCCCTACCAAACATGACGCACGACGCGATATGCGGATCTTGGTTCAATATGCTCTCTGCAACGCGTCATCAACCGCGCGTCCTTGAGCGGTCAACTCACTCACCGAGCGGCCCTGGATTCGTCTACCATTAACCGCGTCAGCGCTGCGAGGCAAACATTGATCCGTGTGCGCACCTTTTCTCCGGTACTGTGAATGATCTGTTCGTCCGTCCGTCCGTACACTTTCCAGAGTCCGGGCGTCGTTGAATGTGGGACGAGAAGATCGGACGTGGCATACGCGTCATGCCCATCGACCTGGGTGTTGATCACGCATGGATGACAGAACTCATTGGCCTAGCATGCGTCTTATGAGTTTCCACGCTCAGGGGGCTGATTCGATGCTTACGATGACTACGATCTCATAAGCATTATCACCAGATGGCACCATCCTCGTGTGGAGGAAAGACGATAGCTCGAAGTAGTCCCAGTCGTGGTTGCCTTTCTCTGTCGGAACATGAGCACGCGAGGACGAATAGCACAGCAGCCTCGTACCTGGAACAATAGGAGTGAGGGCGCCCACTTCCGTCCTGGCATGCAAATCGTCAATGACAGCCCCACTGGTAGTGGGTGAGCCCAAGACGTACGAGCCGTAGACAACCGCGATATCAACTCCCTGAGATCGCAGGTACTCTCCAACGTGCGGGTTCAAGGGGCCTCCGCTGTATAGCTAGTGCGACGAGTTAACACTGGTGCCAGTAGCGTTGCATGTGACGTACCGCGCCATCGCGCCCGGCTAGCCAGTTGACAGCCTCCTGGTTGCGGGACCAGGCCTGTGCACATCCAACATCAGTCGCGGTGATTGTCTCCCGTTGGGTGGCATACCTCGAGAACGGCAGGTAATGAACAGATGATATCGCTGCCAGAGGCTCTCGCAGCCTCGAAGTGTCCTTCCGGAGTTGCAAGCGCGATGGGTACCCCGGGCTCGAATGCACTCAAGACCATTCCGCACGACGCCTGCGCATGTCGAGTCAGTTCTCGTGCGATTGTCCAACACGAAACTCACCGCCCAGCAGATCATTTGGAAACCCATGGCATGGAACATGGGCAACACATGCACGGAGATGATCTTCCCGGTCAAATCGCGCTTGCCGAAGTAGGGTATCAAGCACACCTCCGCGAGTCGTCGGTTGGTGAATATGATGGGCTTTGGAAACGCCGTGGAACCTATGCAGTTGGGTGAGTATCCTCGTGAACTTTATACCCCTCTACCACTATACCTGATGAGTGTAGTATCAATGTATGCGCCTCCGGATTGGTGCCCTCGTCGTTATATGCAACCCAGTCCCTTTGGGGCGGTCGCTCCGCGTCGAATGAGAACAGCTCGTCATAGGACAGCAAAGAAGAGACACTCGGAAGAGGCGAAGAAACACCGCGTTCTCGAATCATTGCGAGCGCTTCCTGGACGAGGTGCACCATAGATTGCTCTCTCCCGACCAATATATGCTGTACGTGGGCGTGCTCTACCAAATGGGCAACTGCAGCCGCAGAGTTTCGCGGCGATATCGGAAAGACCACGTAGCCTGCACGCATGATGCTCAGTTCGTTGATGCAGTAGGGTATGTTGTCTAGCGCAGAGCTCGTCGTAAGCCAAACGGTGCCACATGCATTCTCGATGACATACCTGAGGGCGCGATAATCGCAATGACGTCGCGGGCAGTCCCCGAAGTCCATCCCAGGCGATCCCTGATGATCTGGCTACCGACATTCATAGCTGCAACGACTTCGGACCATGGGATTGTGCGGATGCGTCCATCGCCTCTGGCACACACGAACAAGGGGTGCATCGAGTTGTTCACTCCATTCCACTCGAAGAGTTCCGGCAACGAGAGACAATCGTCAAGTGGAGGTGGCCGAAAAGTCGTACTGGACCGAGCTTGCGTCTGCGGTATGACAGGAAACGCACTGTGACGTGGCATCGCTCGTAGTGGTGGTCTGCCCTCGAGTCTGTGGCTTGTATATGCAGCTCAGCACGCACGAGCTGGGATAGGGTGATTCCGAGTTGGACAGGTCGCACAGACAGAAGCTTTTGCTATCTTCTCTTGATACTGCAATTGATCTTCCGTCGAGGGAAAGGCTGTGTAGTCCTACTCCAGTTCCTAGATCATGAGGCCATCTATTTCACGCGTCTGTCTGATGGAGTTTAGAAGAGACGTACTGTGCAGCTTACTTGTCATAGATCTCGGCAGTACATAGGGCGCTCGCATGCGACAGTGCAAATAGTATGGCTTTCTGGGTCGGGGGTGTTTGAATTCATTGCGCGTCGTCTGACGCGTCGTTGGAAGAGGGAATACTTGAGCATGTGTATGGGCCGTTCACGATGTCTGGTGGGCCTAATTCCGACCATGGCATGCCCTGGTAGTGCCGCGCTGTAGCCTTTCGGACAAGACTCTCATACCTCCGCGAGTGCTTCGGAAGGAAGCTTACCATGGGAGGCCGGAGCAATGATAGCAAATGGGGCATACCCCATCACACGCAAGCTCCCAAGCTCCCAATGCCGATGCCCAGTGAACGCACTGCTGTCGTGATATACACAGGCTGGTGCGACGGCTGGTGAGAGGGAGGGCCGCCACGTCGCGAACACCCATGTTTTTGTGGTTTGCGACGGGAATGGCTCCTGCGGCAAGCCGAAACATACTCTAGAGGGAAATTGGCGACTCAGAGCGCGGCGAAGACACAGAACGGAAGCAGATGCTCGGATTCTAATTTCTGTCTCCGAGCTCTGGTTTGAGGTCCAGGCGCCCGGGCCGGGGCCCCGGCGCGCTGACTGTGAAAGTCACGAGGTGTTATGAGTGTGACACGACGCGTCGCCGTGACACGGCCTCCTCTTCGTCCTCACTGTCATACTTATTAATGTCGACTCCATGCAAGTACTATCTTCGTTGCTTACTACTGAATAGATACACCCTCATCCATGCACTGACTTAACGCTCGAGGGCACTGCGCCGATCCGAAAGGCTCAAGCTTGAGGCTGCACGTACTGTGATCACATCGATTGTTGAACTTGAAGCATTTTGGGTACCTTAGGCTGTTTCCACAACTGCGTGTTGTGTCGTGACGGAGGACCGGGTAAGCAGTGAGTGTCGGTTTCACCCGTGAAAATAAGTCGCGTTAATGCGTGTATCAGGCCTAGACAGGTAACAGGTTGAGGCCTTGAGGTAGAGAGCGCTGGCAGTGCCGCGCTGAACGGTACCGCTCTGAACTGATTTGACCCTCGCTCGCGTGTGCCTGGCAACTGAGGACATGCCGCTGGTATGGTGTATGTACGATAGGTGCCTCCGAACGTATCATGTTGACTGATGTTTCCTCGTGTTTCTGTCGCGCAGACATGTGCCCGATGCCAACGACCGGTGTTCTCGAAGAGTCGAAGTATCAAACCGCCGCCGCCCGTGTACACACTTGCACACATCACAACACGTTACACCTGCAATCGGTGTTCTCGTCGCTACACGAATCTGGCATGCCCACATGCCCTCACGGATCACTTGTTGCGTGATCAAAGGCTCGATATCCACAAGTGAATGGCGATGAACGGGCTTCCACTCCACCACATATCTCGATAGCACAAGCTCGTATAGTGTTGCCTCGATGGCTCCCATTCGCAATGCCCGCGTCCTCTTCAACTCGATCCCTGCTCCCAACACGTACCCCGAACCCGGTAAGACGACTGTATATGATGACTCGCGCACGATCGATCTGGAGACTGTCCCGCTCGATGGCGGGTTCCTCGTCAAGACTCTCGTCTTCAGCATCGATCCGTACATGCGTGGCAGGATGCGCGAGCCCAGCGCCCAGGACTCTTACTCCGTACGTACCGAAAGCCAAAGTTTGCCTCTATCTGCGCTGACCCCGCTGTACATGTAGCCTCCCTTCACTCTAGGCGAACCGTACGTACCTCACTCCTCGCTCGTGTGTACCCTTTTTGACGCGCGACAGGCTCGCAAACTTCGCAGTCGGGCTCGTTGTCCGCTCAGAACACTCCGCCGTCAAGATGGGCGACCATATCTACGGCTTCCTCCCGTTCCAGGAATACACAGTTGTCCCCGACCCTGCTCATATCCGTCCCGACATTTTTCGAATACTCGAGGCGAAGGAGGGAGTACCGTGGAGCGCCTATGTCGGAGTGTGCGGCATGGCAGGTATGTAGACCTTGTCGGAAAGCTATGTAGCCTTGTGTCACGGGGCGATACTGGCGTGTCGTTACGCGTCGCCCAGCACTTCACGGGCAGATACTTCGCTCCCTCGTGAAACTGGCCAAATGGAGCGCCCCCTGGCTTCAAACACCACGCTATGATCCGGCCAGCCTTTGGTGGATCTGGCCCTCCCATGGTTCAGGAGTCTGCATGAGATGCAACTCAAGTCTGCCTTCGGACATCTGCAATCCGCTGCAGTTTGTGCTTTGCGGACTCCAGCCTCAGGTCGGCGCCATATGAAGCACTACCTCATTTCTGCTCTGTTCCGGCGCCTCGTAAGGCGTAAAGTCGAACACTACAGTTCTTGCTAACCATTTCCGACCCGCACAGGCTCAACTGCACATCACGGCTGGCACGAGTACGCCCACGCCAAGCCTGGCGAAACCGTTTTCGTGACCTCCGCAGCGGGCCCCGTCGGCGGGTACGTATATCACACTATATCCGTTCTCTGGCGCTATAATAACCTCGCGGGCCACACAGAACGGTCGTCCAGCTGGCGAAGGCGGACGGTCTCAAGGTAATAGCGAGCGCGGGGTCAGACGAAAAGGTCTCTTTCGTCGAGTCGCTGGGCGCGGATGTCGTGTTCAACTACAAGAAAGAGGACACGAGGACGGTGCTGCAGCGCGAAGGCGGGATTGACATGTTCGTTCATAACATGACTAGATGTCCTATCCTAATTGGCGATGTGTTCTATCTAGTTACTGGGACAACGTTGGTGGGCATATACTCGAGGCCGCTCTTGATGCGGCGCACAACAAGGCACGGTTCATTGTGAGTGGGCGCACTCTTTCAGTTCTACGGGGCTGTGACAGCGTGTTGACCATTACCGTCTGCGTGGTAGGAATGCGGGATGATCAGCGCATACAACGGAGAGCCCTATGGGCCGAAGAACCTGACTCACATCATCTCGAAGGAACTCAAGATCAACGGGTTTGTTGTCAGGAACCTGTATCCCAAGGTGGGCCTCGTCGCGCTCGTCGCCGCCTTCCTTGCTCACGGCCATGACCTCTTCAATTGCATATTCACGCCCTTTGTCGGCATTGCTCGTCTGCTCTCTGTGGCATGGATGCCCTTCCATCTGCTC
The DNA here is from genome assembly GCF_022264815.1 of Rhodofomes roseus. Lineage (NCBI taxonomy): Eukaryota > Fungi > Basidiomycota > Agaricomycetes > Polyporales > Fomitopsidaceae > Rhodofomes > Rhodofomes roseus. Next base: position 1,435,751 of record NW_025952960.1, on the reverse strand, counting down.
GACCTTCGCTGCGTTGACGACCATCTCCGCATGTAGTACCGGGACCAATTCTACAAGGAGATCCCGCCGATGGTCGCCTCTGGCCAGGTCAAGTACATGGAAGATCGCTCGTACGGCCTCGAGTCTGTCGGCGAGGCGATCGTGTCCGTCCAGAAGGGCACGAACAAAGGGAAGAAGGTCGTCATCGTTACCGAGAACAAGTGAGTCCAATTGCGGCCCCGAGGCTTGGAGCATCTACAAGAAGATATACGTTGTATGACATTCACAATTGTGTTTGTCTGCGGATAATGATGTGGAATCTAGCATTGGCAAGCTCGGAAAGGATGGGTGGAACGTCTGAGCACACAGTACCTTCCTTTACTTCGCGATAGCAGCTTGAGCGCTGGCGCTGCAGCTGTCTCGCAGAGTTGGTTTGCGTGGCCTGGTCGCCTAGCCTTCATGATGCGTTCGTCGAGCAGCGTCTCCTACGTTTCTGTCAGCATGCTTTCGGCTGTCATGCCTTTTGGATTCCGATGCGCCGAGAGGGCGCTCCGGCGCATTTGCATTCGAGGTCAAACACATAGTACACACCGAGTACTCGAAGAGCCAGCGAGGGTGCGGGAATCGCCGCCGCATATGTCACACACAGAAGGATGTTGCGCTCAGCCTGCAGAGTCGGGTGCTGTGCGGAGTCTAGACGCGTAGTCGGCGGATTGTGGAATGACAATGACCAAGGCCTCTGTGCGGTCATATGTTTGCTGCCGCGAAGACAGGCGGCTATCATCAGTCAACCCGAAGTCAACCGCCGACTCGGACAAACCGCACAACAGAACTCTGTTCTCGGAAGCAAGAGATGCAGGCGCGGAGACGATATCCATTCCCTACGGACGGAACTGAAGTGAGCCGTTCTCTCGCCTCGATCGGTGTGCTTTGCACGCCGCGCTAGCCAGCGTCACAGACAAGGTTAGATCGCAGCCCATCCAGAAGGCGATGCGATAAGAATGCACCCAGCTTCCATCGCCGCGATGCAACTATCATGGCCGAGGGTCTCGGTGACGTGTCAACGAGTACGTGCTGTATTTGCGTTGTTCGTGATTTGACATGGCCGAGACCGATAAGTGAATACAGGAACAACAGACCTGGACAAGTGCAATCAGTGTCGGATCGTTCTCAGAGGAACGCTGCACGTCCGCAGCCACTTGCTTTCCCAAGTGTGACAAGAGGAGTGAACCTACCACAATAGAAGCTATGCATCCAGAACAACCCAACTGCGTGCATTATGTCATGACGAGCCAGAGCGGGTAAACGTACGACATTGATATCTACGACTGTACGAAGTAAGCGCGGTCTACAGCAGTAGTAGCGACGGGATCATGACTCGTTTGCGGACGGCAGGCTAAACCTTGCGATCCAATTCACGAGACAGAACTTGATCGCTAACATCCCCGTCTAGGATCGCTGACGGGTCTTTGACGGTCACGTCAGAGGTCCTATCCGGTGCATACTGCACGCTCGGCGCCGCTCTTGACTCGAGCAGAACGTTCTCCGCGCTGTGGAAAATCCGTGCGTTGGTATCAGTTGACCAAGCGTTCCCTTTGGTCAGGCGCAAGATAATCAGAAAGGCAGAGACAGCCTGCGGCAAGCGCCGGGGGCCCGCCGTTAGCACAACCGCGAAAGAAACCTGAGCAAAGCCGGACGGACCTGCGTGGAATTGACGAAGTTAATGAACACATTTGACACGGCGCTGTCGACGCCGAAAGACACAAGGAAGGCGAAGGCGAAGACGGCGTAGAGCACCGCAGATTCTACTATGATGGCTGCGGTGTTGGCGTAAGACGCTGCATGGTGAGAGCCGAGGAGCCTCGCGATGTGGTGTCGGTGGGCGAGTAGACGTGCCGCAATCATGATTGTGACGAGGATGTTGAGAGCGAGCGAGATGGTGTAGTAGGAGAGCGTGAGGTCTGCGACCGCAAACGGCGTCGAGTTGGACGTGCCAGCCTGAGCCATCGCCGCTATATCCCTTAGCACGATACTGCCGAGGACTGCAACAGACCGAAAGACGAATAAGGAAGCAGCCAGGAAGTATATTTGATCATGCACGTACTGATAGACGCGAGTAGCATTAGGCAAGGGATGGCGAACATCGCGCGGTACCATGGTCTGACATCGCTATATATGACGATGAATCGCCAAACCTACGTACGACACACTGTTCAACATTCACGTTCGACTTTGAGAGCAGTGCAGAGACCTACCAGGAATCCGTCGAGAAGCCAGTTGCTCACCACCCATGAAACACTGTTCGTCAATCCGACAGTGTTGGCGAACATGGCATTGAGATATGCTCCCGGTCCTCCTGGAAAGTTTCGATATTCGATGAAGGCTTGCTGAGTGAATAGAGAATTCGTGATCATATAGACAGTTCCCAATCCGAAGATGATCGTGATGAATGTCATGAGAAATACGTGTCGCCTGAAGTTCGAGTGGTCCATGTTCTGCACCAGCGCAACGAAGCATGTGACGAAAAGCGCAAGCTCTACACCATACGGTATGTTCTGCAGGATGTTCGCCTGCAGCCATATCTTCTCGGCGTAGATCTGGTAGTCCGTCTCATTCGGAGCCCATGCGCTTGACATCGTCTGTGCGGGTACGCGACCTGAGTGTGAGTGACGCGATGGGGGTACTGGAGAGACTTACTACTGAGCTGAACGCGCGAAAGCACAGTCGGAACAGGGTGGCTGCCTACGCCTATATGGCAGGTAATACGGCGGCGGCGCAGGAGAGATGAGCTTACGTCGCCCAAAAGACTAAGGTTTGTAATCCGGCATCCGGCATTCTGCTTGTCGCTGCGTCTCGATAGGCATGCGTGTGGTGAGAAATGTCAGGTCTTCGAGTTATCGATGCTTGAATATGGAAGCCCGCCCTCGAAGTGATGAAAGAGCGGACATTCACGCGGGAACGAGACGGAAACGGGTGTGTACATAATGGCCGGTGATTTCGTGGAGGTGTCACTCACCGAACAGCTTCGATGGCCGAGGCCCATTTCAATGGACGCGGCGGCCGCTCGGTAGATAATCCATCGTTGACGTTGAATCAGGGGCGATTCGGGAGACCCAAGGTCCACTTCAGCGGGCAGTATAGACCGAATGCAGGAGGCCATGACGTTCTCACTGCGATGTGCTAGCTCGATCGTTCTACGTAGATACCGCAACGGACCGGCCCTTGACTCCATGCGAAGAGATACACGCCTTGACAGCGGCCTCTTGCACTAGATACAAAACTTCAATCAACGCTGCGTCGTGTGTTTGTGAATACTGGGCTATGAATACGTTACCTAAAGTCGTCCCAGTCGGGGCCTCACAGAGAGGCCTTGGCAGCCGTGAATTCGTGGCCTTCTGTGGTCTGGGTCCAAACTTTAGGTGATTCTCACTGTCACACATCTGTGTGTATGAACCTACGAGCACAGGTATGAGTCCTGAAGTAGAGAGAATGATGCTGATAGGCAAGCGCTCCAGTGGTTCAAATCTCACACCTGATACAATACTCCGAGACGATCATTGGGTGGGCCGTGCGTCGCGCTGAAGCTTGATCCATTGCGTGGCTATTGGAAGTTGCAATATCCCCATATGTCCATGTACGCGGGCCTTTATGGCGTCATGAAAGGACTGTCCACTGTGAGACCAAAGTAATTAGAGTTAGACTCTGCGCTCCTCCGTGGTTCGCGACAGAACTTACATAATCACAGTGCACCGGAGGGGTGCTGCAGCCTGCAGCACAAATACTTACATCCGATACATACGTGAGGCCCATCTGTGTCGAACCTATCTGACCATCGAGTCAAATTAGAGCAACTTGAACGGGCCGAGCCTCAGACTCACTCAGTGAGCTCGAGGGGAGGCGTTCCGAGTCCCGAATCAAGGTTTTGTTCGTCAAGAACCCGGCTCCCGTATATTCGTATGTGCGCACGCATGATGGATAGACCTGATGCAAGACGACGCCCGTAGTGGATTTCATTTTGCGACCGCAAGGTTTCTAGTATCTACGTGTTAGGACCTTCTTGTTGCGGTTTATTTGGCACCAGCGTCCAAATGCAGTCATCCTCATGCCAAATTCGGCAAGTGAGCGCTGTCACGTACCGCGTGCTATGCGCGTGCTGCGTGGCCAAATGGATCCCCCCTCTCCTCCCGACAGCAAGTCGCGCAATGTGAGTTGACAACGAAACCAATCTGTCACGAACTAGACGCTATCTGCAAGCTTTGTCGTCCGGCTAAACAGACCTCGGGTGTTATTCCGAGTTGGTTCAATAATAGCTTACTACAATGCTCGGGAACATATGGAACGAGGCGCTGCTGGGCTATTCTCTGGACCACTGGCTGACAGGTGGGCTGGCGCTGGATTCTTGATGGCGTTACATCTCATCGATTCATCCGTCGAACGCTCAGGCTGACCACATAACTATCAGAAGTCACGAACTTGTGCCTGGGTTTTGCACGACGGGACTGACGTGGCCAAGCACGTCTTAAACAACATACAGGGACGTTCAAGGGCGTCGAGTCACTGCGATAGTGCTCTGAATCTTCTAGAGGTGAGCCCACTGGCAGTACATCGTCAATGTGTCAGGCTGTTCTTGAAGACATGTGCGGTACGAGAGGATGTCGACTTCTTCTCGCTGTGTGCATCTGGCAATGGTAGCGTGTGCGGTGGTGCAATCTATGCATCGTGAGAGGCGCAGCTTCTTTTATTTTTACCAAGGCCGCTCTATGAAGACAGGTGTAGCATGTCTGGCGTATCATACGAAGCACGACAGCCGCTGAGCTTCCTTTGGCATGATGAAACAGATGGTCAAACTCATCGGCGACTCGGGTCTCGTAGAGCGGCGAAATTGGTTCAATGATACAGTATCTGCATTGATCAACAAACGATTCCTGTTCCTGGCTCCATCTACGCCGGCTGTTGATGATGTCCCTTCCAGAGTTGTATATCTATCACTCCGGACATTGACGACACAGCCGTCCCCCTCGCTCACGCCCGAGCCGGTCACTGCACGCAATCAGCTAGGTAGTGAGTCAATTCTCTGCCACACAGTATCGCAGGTACTTAACTGCAATACAGACAATGTCGAGCTCGTGGGCACCCAACCAAACGGACTCCGAGATCTATAATGAGAAGATATGGCTACAGGCGATGATCCTGGAGAACATACCCTACGGCGTTGAGCTTACGCTCTTCGTCATGTGCTTCGTCACCCTGCTCGAGAACCTCAATCGGTTCAATCTGAGGCGACAGATATTTCTCCTCACGTTCATCACCATTGTTTTCGGATTGGGGACGGTCTACATGGTTACGAATTCCCTGACCGCTCAGCAAGCCTTCATCGAATACCGCAACTACCCCGGAGGGCCTTCGGCGTACCTAAGCGCCATGTTCGCTAACACTGTCGGATTGACGAACAGTGTGTCTTGGGTAGTAAGCAACTGGCTCCTCGACATGTTCTTGGTATGTCATTTAGTCCGACCCTTTTATGGCGCTGAACGGCTTCGGACGTAGGTTTGGCGATTTCTCGTCATCTACAGAGACTTTAATCGGTCATGGATGCGGATACTGTTATGTTTTCCCGGCCTTATGGTCTGTACGTCCATTGGTACGTGGATGAACGGCACAATTTATATCAGTCACTCACCTACTTGCCTTTCTATTTTCAGGCATGTCCATTGACGTCCTCAAGAGCATTGCCCAAGCCGACGGCTCGTCGAACTCCACACCCTTCCTAGTTGCGAACATCACACTCTCGTTCTACGTCATCTCGCTTGCGGCGAATATCATTGTGACGATTCTGATTGCGGGTCGTCTGCTCGTCTATCGACACCGTATACAGAGCGTTCTCGGGGCGCACCACGCGACATTCTATGCCAACATCGCGACCATCCTCGTGGAATCAGCGGTGCTCTACTCCGCCTTCGCCCTCACCTTCCTCATCACTTTCGGGATGAACAATCCCGTTGCCGACTTCTTCATCAATTATGTGAACTCCGTCCAGGTGTGTGTTTGTGCCTAGACCTCTGTGATATTGGTGCTGAGTGCATCGTTGGGATTCGTAATGGTTGCCACTAGGCGATCTGTTCCTTCCTCATCATATTCCGTGTCGCGACGGGGAAAGCTTGGACCGAAGACACCACCACGCGGATCATGGACAGTACGCAAAGCAATGTAGTCAGGCTCAAGCCCGCCACGAGCATTCAGTTCGCTCCGAATGCATCTACGGACATTACGGACTCGATGCCAACTTCGCGGAAGGAGATGGGTATCATCATCTCGGAGGAAGCCGGGCAAAACAAAACAGATAACTACAGTGTATAGTAGCGGCCGAAATTCATCGCGAGCGTGTGGCTGGTTCAGTCACAAGATGTATGTACTACTATCGGGATGTTTGGAATATGTTTTCCGCGCCGACAGAGATGAGCGGCTAGTACCTCCCGGTATGCTGCTCTTGTCAGAGATGTCGGCTCATTGCGCTATACGATACACCACCTATCAATTTCACTTCCTCCGAGTCCTGGTTGCAGGAACCGCGCGAGCGCGAGATTGGATGGGAGGAGGACGTTCAACGTTCAACGTCAAATTGACTCGGATGTACGGGACCATCCTACTACTAGTACTGTCACAGTGACACTCAGTAGTACTTAAATCCGTCACACTACTTATATGTCACACAGGCCGCTAGCACCAAACGCTCAGGCTGCGCTCGCCGCTGGACGCTACCGCGTCGCTCAGTGACTAGATTGATCCTCTCCCTCCTCCTCCGCCATTGTCGTTACTTGCAGCGAAGGTCAAACGAAGGTTCCAACATACTGCGAGAGGCACCGCTGACGAGCATGGAGTGCCAATTCAAGGTCAGCCTGAAAGGCGAAATCAATCCACCGTTTCCATTCGCCCGGAAGGAGCTGCCACATCATAAATAACTTACCGGCAGAGTAGTGTCAGACGTTCGAGGTCACACGGCAGCAACAACGTCGAAACGGGCCTCTCAACATCCCGCAGCTACGCATCAACACGAAGACGCACCCCGAGCTGGCCCATCCGAGTCCCATGCGACCTGAACGCGGAGGTCCCGCCGACGTCGCATGGTCTGGAGGAGTCCCGAGTCGGTACGGCGGCCCCATCACATGCGCTGCGCGATGCCCTTGCAATCAACTAGATCCAACTCCTGTCGGTCTCACAGTGGTGGCTGGGGCGGGCTGGGGCACTACGGGAAGGGCTTCGTGCTGTGCGAGCCGGTGTAGGAGGTGACGGAGAGCCGAGGTGGGTCGTCCTCGTCACGGGTACTTCCACATTACGGTGCGATTCTTACATGGCTCACAATTCGAGAACATCTAAGTTACATGTTTGTCAGAAAACCCGTGTACGCAGCCTATCAAACAGCGAAGGCAAGATGGCGCTGGAGTCGAAGGGCCTAGACATGGCTGTCGTGGAGATGGCCATGTTCACCGTGCTTGAAGATGACGTTCTCGCCTACCAAGTTACAATTCGGCTTGGGTGCAAAATTGGTACGGAGGGCCACGCATAGTCTCTATCTTGCTGCGCACTTCTAACATTCGCTCACCTTCGGGTACCGTTGATACTGATTCTTGTCCACATAGCCTGGCCGATCTACTCGGATATATCGCTCTCAAACTTCGAATCCGCTCTCGCTAATCTCCGCAAACTGCTCGATTTCTCGGCGGCCTCCTGCGCGCAGTCCAGAATACGCCTGCTATTCGCTCGCACAGCGGGCATATTTCGACGTGAGCGAGTGTATTGACTACCTGCGCATATTGCTTTGTTTGACCGGCCTTACCTTACCTCTCAGATGTCACTTCGGGATCCTGTTTCCGAGGAGCTCGAGGGCAACCCTTCCGTTGTCGGAGAGAAAGCGTGCGCGTCGACGACCAACACACACAACACGATCTCCTGGAGCAGGCGTTTGGGGCGAGTCGAGATACGGGCGATCGGGCTGGGGACTGGACGACGGGCGAGGATCTGTGTAGAGTAATGGGGCCGCGCGGAATATAAACGAATACTTATCTTATCTTCTCGACTACTCGACTAACTCGACTTGAGGTGCACGCGCGACGTCGAGTCGCTCGTCCGTGCCGAACCTTGAAGTGCGCGTGAGCGAGAGGGGAGAAGCTGGGGGATCTGATAACTGGCGAGAACGGGCGACGCGGCCCTCTACAAATACAGTGCCAGACCGAAGCACGAGAGAAGGGTAAAAAACTAGGAGAGAGCAGTGGACATAGAAGAAACGCGTGACTGGTTCGAATGGAAACGTGATGTGTGAAGTACCAACGGTCGACTGCCGAATCGGGAAGGAATAATACCTAATATGGATGTACCGTATGGAACGAATCAGGAGCACCCGCCCGGGTGTCGACGTACGTTGGTCCCCCTTCCGGCATCGACGGCGGACCGTTGTCTCGGTGCGGGGCTGACAGCGGACGAGCGGTGCTATTGACGTTCGCGACCTGGCCCCCACAGGTGCGGCACTCTACTCGTCGACCCGCCTTCGTCCTACGGTAGGTCTTTCGCCTCTGCCTTCCAGAGCGCCTCGGACGCGTCGGTAGTGTCGAGATGGTACAGTAGTAGATCGCGGTCGTAATGTATGAATGTCTAATGCGAAGTGCGTGAGTCAAGAATAACAGAAGCTTGAATCGATCAAGAATTGAAAGGTGACATATCTATGACGCGTCGCGTCGGTCTAGCCTCCGGCCGGCTTTCTCTTCCACACTGTGGCTATTGGTACATTTGCGATGTCGTACGGCTCGGTTAGCCCGGCCTGGGTGCGAATGGCGCGTGGTGAGCGGTGGACAAGTGGATCCCGCTCATGGTCCGGGCGAGTCTTGCGCTCGGTTGCCTTCCTGACGATTGTGGTGACGCCATCTGGGTCCCTCCACTGCTGTGATCAACACACCCATGCGCGCCCTCCGCATCCAGAGCCCACGCCCCGTCCCCTGAAACTCGGTGATTGGCAGAACGTCTTGTCTGGAGTCAGCCTCCCGTTTGGACTGTATCCACCTGCATCGTATCCAGAATGGTGTGCCCGGCCCGAGTCCGGTCTGTTGTTCACGTAGGACGTGTCTTCGATGCAGTACCTCGAGCGTGGTCCGCGGCTGTTCGAGAATCGAGATCCTCCGTCTCCCTGACACCTGTCCTCACCGACCCGGCAAATCCGCGGCCAGATATTCGACCTCAATTTGTTCCTCACTGGAGCATAGCAAATCTTTTCCCGCTTGTCTAGTCACTGCAAACAAAGTCGACAGCGGGCGCATCGTGAAGACACACGACTCAGGCTCTTGTATCGCAGTGGTGCAGTTGACCTGTGTATTGAACCGGAAAATAGGTGCTGTAGACGTTGCTCAAAATACATATTCCTACACCATGTACTTCCTGATGACTACTGTGCTTTGGCAAAGTATGTAAGTAAACCGTACTAGTAGCTTATGGCAAACACATTCCAAGCCTTTGAAAGATTACACACGTACACCCTGGAACAGTGACATCGGCCAAGATTGGGGTACGTATGTACCGTAAATATAGACCCCACTACACATTGTGATCACCTCTTTTATCTTGCTCAATTTTTGCTGAAATCACGATACCCAAATCTTTGCTCGAGATCTGCATCGAGTCTGTGATGTCCGCAGAGGTGTTGTGAGCAAATTGAATGCTCGTGGGGGGCCTTAGCTTGATTGAGTTGCTGCGGGTACTTCCCATGATCTGCACGTCGGTGGTGTGTTCGGTCCATGCTTTCCCCGTCGCAACTCGATATATGATGAGGAAAGAACTGATCGCCTAGCAGTCACCGTACGCAAAGCTGCACTGAGCACTTTCGTCAGAGGTACCAGGTTCAGAACATACCTGGATGTTGTTCACGTAGTTGAGAAAAAAGTCGGAGACTTGATTGTTCAACCCGAATGTAATGAGGAATGTCAACGCGAAGACCGAGTAAAGCACCGCAGATTCGACGAAGATCGCCACGACGTTGGCGTAGAAGTTTGCGTGGTGCGCGCCGAGAACGTTCTTCACGTGGTGTCGATAGACAAGCAGACGGCCCGCAATCAAGATCGTCACGATGATGTTCGCTGCAAGCGAGATCACGTAGAACGAAAGAGTGAGGTTCGCAACTACGAATGGTGTGGAGTTCGATGAGTCATTGGCTTGGGCCATGTCCTTGAGGACGACAATGGAAATGCCTGCGAGACGCAAAGGCAAGGTGAATGGGACATATAGAACACACTTGTGTATCCACATACCGATTGACGTCAAAACCATGATACCGGGAAACAGTAGCAGCACCCGCAGCCATGACCGGTTGAAGTCTCCGTAGATGATGAGGAATCTCCAGATCTGCATCCGGAGCTGTTCAGTCTCGTCGAAGAGCGGAGGAAAAACGACCTACCAAGAATAAGTCCAGGAGCCAATTACTCACTACCCAAGACACGCTGTTCACCAATCCGACGGTGTCGGAAAACATGGCGCTTAAGAACGCGCCCGGTCCTCCCGGGAAGTTTCGGTATTCGATGAAGGCTTCATCAGGAAAAACGTTCGTGTCTTAAGTGGTCTTGTGGAGAGCCAAAAGTGACATTATGTGTCACTATGTGCCACAAGAGCCTTAAGGTAAGTCGATTTCTTAAATTGTCTTACTTAAGTTCCATTAAGTAACCAAAGTAAACACTCATTCCAAGCAAGAATGATGTTTTTTCATCATTACTGGGGTGACTTCTCTCATGATTCTGCTGTGTTTGTGCATATGCTGTCATAACAGGCATCCCAGATGCAAAAATGTCGCCCAAAATAATCTGCCATTTCCTAGAATTGAACCCCTGACCTGCTGAACTAATTTCCCACACTCTCAGCACAAACTTGTGACCACTACACCATAGGTCCCTGTGCTTGTTCCCTTCTACAATAACCTATATTGACTATCTTTCTGGACTTAGAGAAATCTGCAATTGCTGCCCCCTGTTAGCCCAGCCCCTGTGCATCCCTGGGCTCTCAGACTGGCCTCATTTCTTCTTGGCACTATCTGTTGCCTTGCAGACATTGTGTAGACTCATAATTTGCTCAAGGGCAGGCTTCTTGTCTCACTTTGCATGCTTAAGTGTTCTTTTGCTGTCTCTCAACCTTAACAGGTCAAATATGTCCAAATCCCTGACAATATGACTTTGACCACAGCATCTGTTGTAAGTAGGGTAATATACTCATAATCACAGGGAAAAACAAATAATCTTTATTTGTACCCCATTACTGTTGCCAGATATAGTATGTGTTAACTTGTCAGGTGAAATCTTGGTGAAGTCTTCATATTGAGCAATCTGACATCTCATCATGCATATTTTCTAGTTAAGAGGTCATTTTCCAACTAAGGTGTACTTATGTGTCTTAATCTGCAGAACTAAAGTTGCATATCTTCCAACTTGGGCACAAGACAAATTTCTCAAAGGTACTATAATGAACTTCAGCAGTCTTCATGCACATGGTGCACTTAATTGAGGAACACAAGTTGTGAAAGATTGAATAAGATCAGGTGTTCTTCATTCAAGACTGCTGAAGTTAGAAGTGTTTTTCCTGATGTTGCTGGGTGAGCAAAGAGTCCGTGATCATGAAGACCGTTCCCAATCCGAAAATGACTGTGATGAACGTCAACAGGTAAAGTTGTCGCCTCAAGTTGGACCGGTCCAGGTTCTGAAGTAGGGTGATGGCGCACATGGCGAAGAGCGTTAGCTCAACGCCGTAAGGCAGGGTTTCCATGATGCTTGCTTGAAGCCATATCTTCTCCATGTCCATCTGATAGTGCGTTTCGTTTGGAGCCCATGAACTCGACATCGTCTGCGTTGCGCTTCAGTACCTGAAAGAACCCATAGTCAATCGACTTACAACCAGCTGATCGGGCGCAATGGCCAACTTGAACGCGAGAGAGGGCGGTCGTCTACGTTGCCAACGATCAGAGAGATAGTAGATATACGTTCTCAAAGAGCTGATTAACAAAAGGCGGCGTATTTATGACGGGAGATGGGTTGTGGCAGTTCTCAACAACAACTACCCGTGTCAGGAGCAAAATCATCGATAGCGACTTCTTGAGTCAGTCCACTGCTCTACAGAGACCAAAGGTGAGTATGGAGATCACCTGTTTCGGCGTATGAGAGGCATCCTAGCTTATAAGTTGCCTCGTACTATGATACAGCACTGAACGTGCAGCATCATGATCATATCAAAGAAGCAAAGATGCTGCTGCGCCTCTCACGAGGCATATAGGACGCCGCTAGTGGGTACATCTGCCAATGAAACGAAATTCAATGTCAAGTCCTGTCATAAAGACCATAACACATCAACGACGCATTGAGCTCACCAGTGGCACCTGCAGAGGGTTTGGACCATCTCGTGGCCCAAGGTTCTTGCATGCCTCAGGCACCGCTCGGACAGTGCCTCATTCCGCGCGTTCCCGAATGTGAAGCAATTAGAGGAGCCCAAGATAGCTCCCAAGGTCTGAGGAATCAGGAAGCGGAGGCCATGCTTCTATACTACCGTCTACATTGATCGCGGAGACGACAGAGCATCTCCCTGGCCAGTGAGTGTTGAAGAAAGAGGTTTTAGGCTTAGTAAGCCCAGTGGCAGTGAAGGACTAATGAGTGAGTGAACAGACCAGTCCCAAAGGGAAGATCCTATGCTGGCAGGCAGAGGAGAGGACGAAGGATCGTTATCATTACAGGGCAAACCAGCCCAGTATATATACACATTTGATACAGGTCACATGCTGTATCAGTGGTTCATCAGTAAGCACTAAGTCCGAGGTTTTGGGGATATGAGTAAGCTGATAAGCAGCATGAGTAAGCCAAAACTCGGAGTTTGATGTGGAGAGATATATGAAACGTGATGGAACATCAGGAATAATATGAGACATGATGGAACATCAAAGAGTAATATAAGACGTGATGGGACATCAAGGAATGATATGGAACGTCATGGAACATCAAGGAATGTCGTGGAATATCATGGAATGATCCAGACTAAAGTCACATGATGTGATCTAGGCAAAGTCCATCAAAGAACGTATGTAATCTGACATCGCAGAATATAAGTCCATATCCGTACATAACTGATAAGATAAGAACACTGAAAACTCGGAAGTTCAACACTCCCACTTGTTCAAGATGTCGAGTATCTCATCATGCCAACCGAAGACCTGAATTTCTCGATTCCGCTGAAGGGAACATTCTTGGTCAAGGCATCAGCAAGTTGGTCTTCACTTGCGACAAAATAGATGTCCATCTCCCCACGTTCGTAGAACTCTCGAATGTAGTGATACCGGATTTCTATGTGCTTGGTGCGGCGATCCACAGCGGGGTTCACCGCAAGGAAAATGTTGCCTTGGTTGTCAAGACAAAGTGGAGTTGGATGAGACATGTTGTCTCCCAGTTCTTCTCCAAAATGACGCAGCCAAGCCATCTGACGACAGCAGTCGGAGCTGGCCTTATACTCTGCTTCGGTTGAAGACAAAGATACCGTTGGTTGGCGTCTTGACACCCAAGAAACGACACAATTGCCCATGAGGAAAACAAAGCCAGATGTAGAGTGCCTATCATCACGGTCTTCAGCCCAGTCTGAGTCTGAGTAGGCGATCAGACCAGAGTTTGAGCCTCCATCGTAGCAAAGTGCAAGTTCCTTTGTCCCTTGAAGATATCTCAGGACATAGTACGCAAACTTCATATGCTCTTTAGACGGATTTGAAGAAAACTTCGCCAGACGCGTGACCGCGAACGAGATGTCTGGGCGAGTACCAAGCATAGCATACATGATGCTGCCAATGATGCTCTGGTAACGGGTTCGGAAAATTTCAGATGCAGTGTCGGTGTTCTTCTCTAATACTGCTCCAGCGGGAAGAGGCGTCCTTGCAGACTTGCAGTTGGACATTTGGAACCTCTCCAAAACAGACTGAATATAGTCTTCCTGGTCAACGAAGATACGACGTGCAAGACGTTCTCGACGAATGTGTAGACCAAGGAAACGCTGGACAGCTCCCAGATCAGTCATCTGGTATTCCAAAGACAGTCTCTGCTTGATGTTGTCGATGAACAATTTCGAGTCGCCCATGAGGAGCAAGTCGTCGACATACAATATGATTAAGCAGGTGTGTCCTTCAGATTCACGAGAGAAGACATAAATTCCGGCATCCGAATACGTCCGTTTAAACCCTAAGTCAAGGAGAGACTTGTGGATCTTAGCGTTCCATTGACGAGACGCTTGCTTCAAGCCATAAATGGCCTTCTTGAGCAGACAGACCCAGTTCTCCTTCCCAGGTACAGCCCATCCTTCGGGCTGTTCCATGTAGATTTCCTCGTCAAGGTCACCGTTAAGGAATGCCGTCTTGACATCCATAGACTCAATCTCCCAATCTTCAAGTGCTGCATGCGCCAATAGATAGCGTACGGATTCAAACCGTGCAACAGGAGAAAAAGTCTCGGTATAGTCTTGACCCCATACTTGGGTAAATCCCTTTGCAACAACACGCGCTTTGTAGCGACCATCGTGTTTAATCGCATAAACCCACCGGCACTTGATAACCTTTCGGTTTTTAGGCCGTGGAACTAGAACCCAAGTCTTGTTGTCCATAAGCGACTTGTATTCAGAACCTTCAGATGCATGCCATTTAGCCTTGTCTTGAGACTCCATAGCTTCCCTGTGACTCTGGGGAACGCCATGGTTTGCTTCTGCTAGCATCCGCACAAACATGAGAGTTTCAGCCTCAGATTGTTGACGACCTTGAGCATCGGTACGACGATCAATATTCGCAGGTGGCTCGTCACCATAGGCATTGTCCTTGTTCCTCTTAGGATTTTGTCCAGCACCTTGACGACGTGGACGTTCGTACTGAGGTTGCGGAGGAGGTACAGGATCAGGTTGCGGTTGTGGAATGTCTCCCACTGGCTCTGGATGGTCTTCAGGTTCAGGTTCATGTTCTGGGATAGGAACAGGAATAGGTAAATCCTCAGAATCAGAATCCTCCGAGTTCGCATCCTCAGGAGGTTCATCAAACGGCTTATCCAGGGATTTCGGATTATTGCCTAAATCTTTACGTGCAGGAAATGTCTCTTCATCGAAGGTCACATCACGAGACACAACGATACTTCGAGTGGCCGGGTTCCAGAAACGATACCCTTTGGAACCTAACTCATAGCCAACAAAGATCATCTCGACAGCCTTCTTGTTGAGCTTCCCAGCTCTTTGTTCCTTCTGCACATGCACATATGCCTTGCACCCAAATACCCTAAAATACGAAATGTCCGGGACTGTGCTATCCCAGAGAGTAATGGGGCATTGCCAGTTAAGGCGTCGCATTGGTTGCCGATTATAAATGTGAACCGCAGCGTCAACAGCCAATTGCCAGAAACCATGGCTTAGTCCAGCATGATGAAGCATAGACATAGCCTTCTCGAGAATGGTCCGATTCCAGCGCTCAGCTCTCCCATTCTGTTGAGGAGAGTATGGCATCGTCTTCTGATGTTCAATGCCAAATTTGCGCAAATGTTCGGTAAATTCTGCAGAGGTATATTCTCCCCCTCGATCCGAGCGTACAGCTTTGATTTTCTCGTCAGTTTGGTTCTCAGCCCATGCCTTGAAATCATCGAACGCTTGGGTCGAATCATTCTTATGTTTGAGGAAATAGGCGCGGCCAAGACCGGAGTAGTCGTCGAGAAAGCTGATGAAGTAGCGCCATCCACCAATAGCGGTGGTACGCATAGGACCATCTTCGTCGGTATGAACAATTTCAAGAGGTTTTGAAGCTCTCTTGTCCGACGCGGGAAATGGAGCACGATGAGACTTGCCCCATTGACAACCTGCACAAGGAGACTTGTCCTTGTCACCGATAGAATCCACACCTTTGGTGTGCTTGGGTAGTTGACGGATAACTTCTTCAGACGAATGTCCGAAGCGTTGATGCCAAAGGCGAAAATTTGACTTGTCCGCAGACTTAGCCAATTGCGGTTTCATAATTTCCATGTGCAACATATAGAGATTGTTGAAGGGCGTGTGATGCGCCTCCATGATCTTGTTACCACGGATTCGGTCAGAACCATGCAAAATAGGTTGGTCAAAAATGACCATACGGCCTCCACCTTGAACAAGGGTGAAACCTGAACGTTCAATAACTCCAGTTGAAAATAGGCGACTAGACGCGGCAGGGATATATGCGACATTGGTGATAGTCGACACAATATGTTTCCCTTCAACATGCACAACGCCTTTGATAGTGCCTTCACCGTAAGCTGCAATCTTACTCTTGCCGGCTGTGCTAAAAATCATGGGCTCCTCGTAAGGAGTGTAATCCCAAAAATCAGCCATGTCGTTGGTGATCGTCTTGGATGCACCAGAATCCATAATCCAATCAGTCGTTCTTCCTGACGCGGTGTTAGCCGCAGTATACCAAGAAGCAGTCATAGTATTTGCAGACGATGAGGAGGATTCTACAGTTACAACATTCGAAGAGTCCGACGCAGATGCAGTGTTAGAAGTACCAGAACTAGATTGACCATTTCCTCCGTTCTTTCCCTTTCCTTTGCCCTTGCCCTTGCCCTTGTTGTTCTTCCCCTTTCCGCCACCTTTATTCTGAGGGCGGAGATGCGGGTACTTGGACCAACAATTCTCGCTACCATGGGCCCCACCGCAGTGATCGCAGGGGTCCTTGGATTTATGCTTGACCTGGGACGTCTTAGACGCAGACTGTCCCATACCGGACCGGCGAAGTGATTCCTCGGCAAGAATTTTGCTCTGGACCGAGTCGACCTTTAGATCTTTGAGGGTCTGCGTCGCCAGGAGCGCAGAGATCATCGACTGGTATGACTCTGGCAGCTTCGACAGAAGGAGAAGAGCCTGAGTCGAGTCACCGAGCGTAATTCCGCCACCACTAATCTCCTTAAGCCGGGTAACCAGCTTGTTGATCTGATCCTGCATTGGCTTGGAGTCAGACATTTCCGGAGATTTGATTAACGACTGGAAGAGAGACCAGACGTATGCCGTGTCGGGGGTGCCAAAAGCGGTTTTGAGCGAGTTCCACATGTCCTTCGCATCCTTGAGATCACCGGTGTCTTTCTCGAGCAGATGATGCATCGAGCGATCGGTTCTCATAAATAGAACACCCTGGGCACGGGCATTCTGAGTGGCGAAGTCCGCTGCGGGTGTGCCAGTTGCAGTAACGGCGGGCCAGGCTTGGATAAAAACCAAATAGCCGCGCATGGCGGCTGACCAATCAGCGTATTGGGACGCTGAGGAAAGCTTGGGGACATTGTCAGGCTTGACGTCACCCATGGTTGCGGATAGGAGGATAAATTCGTCTTGTGAGACGGATGGTAGTTCTGGAGTAAAAACTTCGAAGGGTAATTCCTCGAAGAATGGAGATTGAGGTCTCGACTCAGGGAGCGGGACTAAGTGTTCAGGATATGGAGGTAACTCCGAAAATTCACTAGCAAATAGGAAATTCTCCTGCCAAGGAGTGACCGATATTCCAGTTGAAAATCCTTCTGGAACTGGACCTAGAGGTTGATCGTAGCGATGTGAGCAACTAGCGTCGTCGCAGTTGATCCACTGATCTTCTTCGACGTCAAAATGATAATCGAAGTTCTCCTCGTAGTCGTAGAGATGATGATGGTCGGTGCAATCGTACGGTGGAATTACTCCGTTCGATGCTTCACTATTTGAGTCTCGGTCAAATGTCTCTTCTTGAGACGAAGCCACAATGTGATGCTTAAATTCTAGGGACGAAGATATACAGAAAAAATGCGACTACAATCGCTTATCTACCCAGTACAAGTAGTTGTTCTTGTACAAGTCCCCTATGTCCTTGATAATGCGGCCGAAATTCTGGCTAAGATTTATGAAGGAAATCTTCGCAATCAGCTCGCAGACAGAACAGATGTCGTTCAATTCGACTGCAGACCACGTGGTTCCTTCCTCCTCGATATTCGTCAGCACCCAGTTGAAACGCCTGCCAAAATCGTCCAAGTTATCCAACAAGGGAAGACGGGCGTAGAGGCGGTTACGGTGGCGATAGAGGGGCTGAAGGCGCTTCTGGACGGCAAGGAGACGCTTGCACAGGATTTCGACTTTGTCAGCGGTTGACTTCTTGCGGAAGTCGGACAGGAAGATAGGCTTTAGAGCCGTGGGAACGATGGGAGTTTCTCCGCTAAGACGCTCAATGAGCGAAGCCTTGGTCTCGGCAGCAGCGGCACTAGCGGCACGAGCAGCAGCGAGTTCGGCTCGGCGAGTCTCGGCGAGAGCTTCGGCAACGTCCGCTTTCTTCTGCAAATACAAGAGGTGCTGCTCCGGCGAGGTGCGGCAGGACTCCTTGGGAGGAATGGACGTGTCTACGCGGCCAGAGGCTTGGCGGCGACGACGAGGGGTAGGAGCGAGGATAATGTCGATCTGGCGACGGACGGGTAGATGACCATACAAATGCCGATGACGTACGGCGATGACGTTAGAGTCGTCTTCGTCAACGTCGTTTCTCTCACGACGAGACGGATGATAAATTTCGTAATTGCCTTTTCGGGCTGCCCTAGAGATGCGCTCAGACAAGGCCTTTGGCACTATGTCACGCAGCGACTTAAAAATAGTCCAACAAAGGACAAGAATTGCCAACTCACTCTTTCAAGAGTTGGGCTTTAGAGCGCGCAAAGAGGGATGCAGGTGATCAAAGAATCAGAGCGCAGGGCTCATAACCTGTTGAAGAAAGAGGTTTTAGGCTTAGTAAGCCCAGTGGCAGTGAAGGACTAATGAGTGAGTGAACAGACCAGTCCCAAAGGGAAGATCCTATGCTGGCAGGCAGAGGAGAGGACGAAGGATCGTTATCATTACAGGGCAAACCAGCCCAGTATATATACACATTTGATACAGGTCACATGCTGTATCAGTGGTTCATCAGTAAGCACTAAGTCCGAGGTTTTGGGGATATGAGTAAGCTGATAAGCAGCATGAGTAAGCCAAAACTCGGAGTTTGATGTGGAGAGATATATGAAACGTGATGGAACATCAGGAATAATATGAGACATGATGGAACATCAAAGAGTAATATAAGACGTGATGGGACATCAAGGAATGATATGGAACGTCATGGAACATCAAGGAATGTCGTGGAATATCATGGAATGATCCAGACTAAAGTCACATGATGTGATCTAGGCAAAGTCCATCAAAGAACGTATGTAATCTGACATCGCAGAATATAAGTCCATATCCGTACATAACTGATAAGATAAGAACACTGAAAACTCGGAAGTTCAACAGTGAGAGTACGCGCATGACCGCCGTGATAGTTCTGAGGTCAAATTCATAAGCGGGCTTCGTTCGTCTCCTACACATGTGGAAGGGAACTCACGCTATACCATTGAGACCCGTTGTGGAAGAGAAAGCCGGCCGGAGGCTAGACCGACGCGACGCGTCATAGATATGTCACCTTTCAATTCTTGATCGATTCCAGCTTCTGTTATTCTTGACTCACGCACTTCGCATTAGACATTCATACATTACGGCCGCGATCTACTACTGTACCATCTCGACACTACCGACGCGTCCGAGGCGATCTGGAAGGCAGAGGCGAAAGACCTACCGTAGGACGAAGGCGGGTCGACGAGCAGAGTGCCGCACCTGTGGGGGCCAGGTCGCGAACGTCAATAGCACCGCTCGTCCGCTGTCAGCCCCGTACCGAGACAACGGTCCGCCGTCAATGCCGGAAGGGGGACCAACGTACGTCGACACCCGGGCGGGTGCTCCAGATTCGTTCCATACGGTACATCCAAATTAGGTATTATTCTTTCCCAATCCGGCAGTCGATCGCTGGTACTTCACATATCACGTTTCCATTCGAACCAGTCACGCGTTCCTTCTGTGTCCAACGCTCTCTCCTAGTTTTTTACACTTCTCTGGTGCTTCGGTCTCGCACTGTATTTGTAGAGGGCTGCGTCGCCCGTTCTCGCCAGTTATCAGATCCCCCAGCTTCTCCCCTCTCGCTCACGCGCACTTCAAGGTTCGGCACGGACGAGCGACTCGACGTCGCGCGTGCACCTCAAGTCGAGTTAGTCGAGTAGTCGAGAAGATAAGATAAGTATCCGTTTATATTCTGCGCGGCCCTATTACCCTACACAGATCCTCGCCCGTCGTCCAGTCACCAGCCCGATCACCCGTATCTCGACTCGCTCCAAACGCCTGCTCCAGGAGATCGTATTGTGTGTGTGTTGGTCGTCGACGCGCACGTTCTCTCTCCGACAAGTGGTGACCACCGCAGGGGGTTTTTCATTGCACACTGGTACGTGTGCAGAGTCTCGGGTGCGCTAATTGTTCTATTTCAGGACGGCGCCCAAGAAAGAACCGAAAAGCGCGACCAGCGCACCGCGGCCCAACACAGGCGAACCATCTCGAGGACGCCCAGAACTCCGCCGTACTACTCGATTGGCTACTGACGTTTCGCTAGAACAAGCAGCATCCAGGAAAGGCAAGCAACTACAGAAGAACCCTAAGATCGACAAGGACGTCGATCAGGAACTAGATATCTCGGTTCTCCCTACGTCATCCGCAGACGTACTCACCCCGCTAAGCACTTTCTCGTCTACCTCACTCTCCTCGTTCCCCTCAGGCTCAGTCACGCCAACTACCCCGAAAACACCATTCACACCGGTGTTTACTCCCGCGGTTTCCCCTATATCCCAGTACCAGAATCCTACTGACAAACAATCAGCAGACATGTCAGCGCCAGGAGCAATGTCCGACTCAACCGTTTTGATCGCACCACCACCGTCTCGTATCGCGATGCCACCACCAACTTCGAAATATTCGCCCCGGTTTGACGGCAAGCGTCTCCGGAGCTTCCTCAATGTATTCGAGAACCTCGCGAACGCCGCAATGCTCTCGGACGGCGAGAAATGCCGTATGGTGCTGGAATATTGCACCGAGGACGTAAGTGCTATGCTATCGTGCATGACCCAGTTTGCAGGTAGTGATTGGGCGAAAGCCAAGGAACGAATGGTCTTCTGCTTCGGCGAAGGCACGGTAAAGGATCAAGGTTCAGCTGACAAGCTACGAGCGTTCAGCAAGAAGTATAGGAAGAAGCATATGATCCGGAACTTGGACGGATACTACAAGTACCTTCATGGGTTCCTCAAGTGCGCGGGCAATCAAATTGAGCTCGGCGGGATCACCGAAGCTGAGCATGATTATCTATTCTTCCGGGGACTGAACTCGCGCGTCAGACTGGCAATCGTGCCGAAGCTCGAGAAGGTGATGGGAAAGACGCCCACACACAAGGAGCCAGCGCCCTTCGAGCAGTGCGCGAACGAGGTTCGCAAGTATTTTACTGATAACGATTATCACAAGGACGCACTGGACTCGTCTAGTGACGAGTCCGAAGACGGCGACTCGTCAGACGACGAGACTGACTCAGATGCTGACTCCTCCGACAGTGACAGCGACGACGACAGGAAGAAGAAGCGGAAGAAGAAGGTCAGCAAGAAGGCAGATAAGAAGAAGGGTAAGAAGAAGGGTAAGCGTACGAAAGACAAGGACGACGTCGATGAGTTAGCAGAACGGCTCGATAAGCTGCTAGCGGCGCGGCGTGCGAAGGCGACAGTAAACTCAACATCGCAGGCTACGGCCAACGCGGCTCAGCTCGGGCAGTCCCCACGTTGTTGCTACATGTGCGACAAAGAGGAAGGTAAGGATCTGGATCATCGCATCGGCATCATCAGGAAAAACACTTCTAACTTCAGCAGTCTTGAATGAAGAACACCTGATCTCATTCAATCTTTCACAACTTGTGTTCCTCAATTAAGTGCACCATGTGCATGAAGACTGCTGAAGTTAACTATAGTATCTTTGAGAAATTTGTCTTGTCCCCAAGTTGGAAGATATGCAACTTTAGTTCTACAGATTAAGACACATAAGTACACATTAGTTGGCAAATGACCTCTTAACTAAAAAATATGCATGATGAGATGTCAGATTGCTCAATATGAAGACTTCACCAAGATTTCACCTGACAAGTTAACACATACTATATCTGGCAACAGTAATGGGGTACAAATAAAGATCATTTGTTTTTCCCTGGGATTATGAGTATATTACCCTACTTACAACAGATGCTGTGGTCAAAGTCATATTGTCAGGGATTTGGACATATTTGACCTGTTAAGGTTGAGAGACAGCAAAAGAACACTTAAGCATGCAAAGTGAGACAAGAAGCCTGCCCTTGAGCAAATTATGAGTCTACACAAGGTCTGCAAGGCAACAGATAGTGCCAAGAAGAAATGAGGCCAGTCTGAGAGCCCAGGGATGCACAGGGGCTGGGCTAACAGGGGGCAGCAATTGCAGATTTCTCTAAGTCCAGAAAGATAGTCAATATAGGTTATTGTAGAAGGGAACAAGCACAGGGACCTATGGTGTAGTGGTCACAAGTTTGTGCTGGGAGTGTGGGAAATTAGTTTAGCAGGTCAGGGGTTCAATTCTGGGAAATGGCAGATTATTTTGGGCGACATTTTTGCATCTGGGATGCCTGTTATGACAGCATATGCACAAACACAGCAGAATCATGAGAGAAGTCACCCCAGTAATGATGAAAAAACATCATTCTTGCTTGGAACGAGTGTTTACTTTGGTTACTTAATGGAACTTAAGTAAGACAATTTAAGAAATCGACTTACCTTAAGGCTCTTGTGGCACATAGTGACACATAATGTCACTTTTGGCTCTCCACAAGACCACTTAAGACACAAATGTTTTTCCTGATGATGGGCCACTGCGGTTTCACGAAGAAATGGATTGCAGACGGTACGATCATGTATAGCCCCCAAGGCAGGCTAACGTTTGCAGATGGCTCAGACTTGCCGAACGGACGAGGTATTCCGGGAGGCATTTCGACGCTGATTCAGCAACGGATCGATCAGCTCAAAGGGAAAGCACGCGATACGCCACCACACTTGTCGTGCAGTTCGATCGAGGTGTTACATGACGATGAGCCAGTACTAAGCGGTGATGTTTACGCTTTATCATCCGAAGACGTTTACTCGTTTCCTGTCACTAGATCGCAAGGGAAAGCTCAGGACCAGCCTGTAGCCGCACCGAGTCAGCCTAGAAAGGTACGTTTCGATTACAAGCATTCTAGCGCTGATGAGCCAGAGGGCGGGTCGACTCGTAAGTCATCCCCTCCCACGCAAGTTCGACAGCCTGCAGAGCCGACGCGATTCACGAAGGACAAATCGAAGGCGGCTGAAGACGCGAAGGCCGACCCGCCGAAGGTCAACACGGAACAAGGATGGAGGGACCGTGAAGCGCAGAAGAAGCAGCAGCGGAAGACATACCCAAACGAGCATGTAGGTCAGACACGATCAGACAAGACTCATGTGCGTTTTACGTCAGACATACAAGACATGGTATCAGCCGATCAAGTCATGGAGAAGGCTCTCAACACGATGCTCACGATCCCGCTCAAGACGCTCATAGCAATGTCGCCTGAGATGCAGAAGCGTTTCGCGACTATGACAAAAACTCGACGCGAAGTCAATGCGACAATCGTAGAAGAGGTAAGCGAGGAAGAGGACACTGACGACGGCACGAGAACAGCTAACGACAATGTTGGTTCCGTCGGAGCGGCGTCGGTTACAATCCGCGACGAGGAGCATCTCGCACAAGTTATCGACAGCTACGCAGCAGCACTGGCGATTGGGCGACGGCGATTCGTCGCTATGGCATGCGGACTCGTACAGGGCAAGTTCGGGACTGAGCCGGTAACATACCTCATTGACTCGGGCTCGGAACTAAACCTGATCGCGCAACGGGTGTACGAGCAAGCGGGGGTCGAGCTAGACGGTGATGGGTCGAGATGGACGCTCAGAGGCATACACGGAGCTCCGGTGTCGCTGGTTGGATGTTGCAGAGACGCGCCAGTAGAGGTGAACGGTGTCAGGTTCGACCACCACTTCTTCGTGCATCCGCAGGAACTCGGTAGGCATGACGCGATACTCGGACAGCCGTGGTTGCAGTGGTTCTCGTCGCGGCTCGAGTATGCGCGTGGTGGGGGGCAGGATCTCGTAGTCTTCCCTGACGGGGATATTGACAATGTGCCGATGAGAATTCGGATTGCAGGGCTATCAGACCGCCGAAACGTGGACAAATTGGTCCAGTCGGCGGAGGCTGCAGAGGATTTTTAGGAGGGGACGCTTACATCGAGCCAGCCTCGTTTGCGGGGCAGGCGTCCCTAGAGATACCTAGGCTCAGAAGATCGTTACAGGCTTTAGCCGGCGATCGGAAGTTCTTGGACTCGGATAACGTGCATGTGCTCGCTCAATTGAATCCGCCTCGCGCGTTCGACGCGCTTCTCCGTTCCATTTCTCTCTCTTCGTCCGATTGCAAGCAGCCAGTTCACTCACCTTGGACAGATCGAGCACTCGGACAACAGGAAGCTTCCTCAAACGCGGCGCGACGATACAAACCAGTCGCACGCAAGGTAAGACCTGTCCCCACGTATATGCCTAATCCGTCTGCACAGAAGCTTGTTCCAATCGAAGTCCCGACACCGCCTCCGTTACCAACGAATCCATCACCACGCGCGCAATTCGTGCCGACGCAGCGGCTGACTCGAGAGCGCCTAGATTCAATCCTCAGGTCCATCCCGGAGGGATTTCTCACAGAATCGGAAATCGACCTCATGGTACATGTTCTCGCCATCAATCAGCAAGCGCTCGCATGGACTGAGGAGGAGCGAGGTACGTTCTCACCAAAGTATTTCCCGGACTATGAGATCCCCGTTATAGAACACGTGCCATGGACGCGACCGCCGATCAAAGTACCGAAGGCCCTCGAGGACAAGGTCCGCGCGGTAGTGCAAGACCAGATTGATGCGGGTAACTATGAGCACTCAACTGCTTCATATCGAGCAGCTTCCTT
Organism: Rhodofomes roseus; assembly: GCF_022264815.1. Taxonomy (NCBI): domain Eukaryota; kingdom Fungi; phylum Basidiomycota; class Agaricomycetes; order Polyporales; family Fomitopsidaceae; genus Rhodofomes; species Rhodofomes roseus. The sequence goes on along the minus strand of NW_025952960.1, from coordinate 1,410,812 downwards.
CCCAGTCCTAAAGAAGAACGGGGAACCGAGAATGGTGATCAATCTCGAGGACCTCAACGCGGTTACGATCCGTGACTCGGCTCTGCCGCCCCGCGCGGATGAGTTCGCTGAGAGTTTCGTTGGGCATCAGGTATACGCGATACTTGACTTGTTTTCAGGCTACAACGGTATCCGACTACACGAAGGGTCGCGCGATCTAACGACATTCCACTCAGTATGCGGCGCGCTCAGGAATGCGACAATGCCTCAAGGATTCACGAACGCGATGCAGTGTTTCATGCGCTGGATATTGCACGTACTCGGTCCCATGTACCCCTTGTTAGCTGACGTGTTTGTAGACGACAACAGAGTGAAAGGACCTGTGTCACGATACAATGACGAACCAATAGACGGCAACCGAGATATCCGCCGCTTCATTTTCGAGTTCGCAAATACGCTGAATGTGCTGTTTCACAGATTCCGCGAAGCTGGCGTGACGGCTTCGGGGGCGAAGCTTATTCTTGCCACCCCAAGGGTACAGATCGTTGGCTCAGTAGTATCCGCGAACGGCTGGGAACCTGAGCACGGTCTTGTCAGCAAGATTATCAAATGGCCGTACTGCGAGTCGGTCAGTGAAGTCCGCGGGTTCCTTGGCACGGCAGGCGTCGGGCGTCGTTGGATCAGGAACTTTTCATTGATCGCTAAGCCCTTATCAGCTCTATGCCGTATCACTGACGCTCCGTTCGAGTTTGGTGAAGCAGAGCGCCAGGCTATGGACGAACTCAAAGCGCTGATCACGCGTGCTCCGGTACTTAGGAAGGTCGACTACTCTCTTGCAGCGACGATCGTTCGGGCTCCACGAACATCGGACCATGGACTCGTCGTCCTCGCGGTTGACTCGTCGATCCACGGAGCAGGGTGGGTCATCTATCAATATAACGAGACTGACAAGCATCCAGCTATATTCGGATCGTGCACGTTCAACGCAGTCGAGTCAAGATACTCGCAGCCCAAAGCCGAGCTGTACGGCGTGTTTCGAGCGATCAAGGAATGCCGACACCGCATATGGGGCATTCATTTCCGGCTTGACGTCGATGCAAGCTACCTCAAGCAGATGATACACGAGCCGGATCTGCCAAACGCGCCAATGACGCGATGGGTATCGTACATACAACTGTTTGACTTCGAACTGAATCACGTGCCTGCAGCGAAGCACAAGGCTGAAGATGGTCTATCACGTCGACCACCCGCAAACGAGGACTCTAGCGAATCCGACGGAGAAGAAGAACTCAACCGCCATATAGGCCATGTCAGCAGCCGACCACGCCTGAAACACTTCAACGCGTTCACCCTCGCAATGGCTGAGCAAAACCGCTCAACAGCAGCAGCGGCCCAGGTCGGGTTCGACTACGAAATATCAACAGACGGAATCGCGCAAGTGGCAACGGTCGCCGCCATGGGTGAGTTCGAGTCGCACAAGGCTAACCGTATAGCAGAGTGGGTCTACCTCGTCGGCAGCGCGGTCCTAAGTGGAAACGCTCGGCCGCACAACGCGAACATCATCGATTTCATCTACCCAAGGTGGTATACGTATCATCATCGTCTCTTTCCGTCTATACCTCAGTGCAGACCTAACTGGGATAGCTCGCAGAACAATCCACGGACTGGGCGGGAATACTGGGCACCAATCGAGGAACCAGGCAACATGAGCCCGTTCCATCCGAGTTTGCTGCGAAACGAGGACGACGCGACATACATCGGCAACGAATTCATGGTGCGTAGCTTCGCACGCGAACAGGAAGCTGAGTTTCTCGTAGGCGACGAAGTCGTGACGCTCGCGTATACTGAGTATCGACCAGCGTACATTATCTCCGAGCTAACCACCCCAGATCAACTCGACGCGATCCAAGACCATGTCGATAAGGCCAACCGCCGACATGGGTCGCATTGGCAGGCCGGCAGCACAACCTGGGACGCGCATCCGGAAGAGACAAGAATGCGTTATGCATACATGCCGCCGCCAACAGGCATGCATGATATTCGGTGCGCTTCGCACGAGCATAAAGGGGCTGACACGTCTTCCACCCAGCTGTTCGAAGAAATCAGGACGTACATAAGTGACGGGACACTTCCTGAACGATGCGTACTGGACCGAAACGAACTGAAGAACTTGAAGCGACGCGCTCAGGGTTTCATTGTGCACGATGGCCGCCTGTGGAAGACCAGCAAGCGTAATGTGCCGCGGTTAGTGGTGCTCGATGAAGGTAGGCGACGGGAGTTGATTGCGGAGGCTCATAACGACTGTGGACATCGGGGCCGTGACCCGACGTATACGAAGCTTGCAGACAGGTACTACTGGCCGTCTATGTACGACGAGATTGCGTACTTCGTGCGATCTTGCAACAGCTGCCAGTATAGGTCGCGGACGCGCACGATTACGCCACTCAGCATCACGCTCGCACCGTCGATCCTTAGACGATGGGTCTTCGACACGGTATACATGCCAAAGGGGGAGCACGGCGAGAGGTACCTACTCCATGGATCAGATGCGCTTGGCAAGTGGGTCGAAGCATGGGCGGTAAGAAAGAACAACTCGCGCACTTGGGCTGACTTTCTGTGGATGATTATATGTCGTTTCGGTTGCTTGCCCATAGTCGGGTGCGACGGAGGACCAGAGTTCAAGGGAGCAGTTCGAATATTGCTCGAAGAGCACGGCGTCGCGATAATACTCAGCACACCGTATCATCCTCAAGGGAACGGTATCGCGGAACGTGATGGCCAGACGCTTATGCGGGTCCTCCTTCGGTCAAGCGGAGACAAACCTCAACAGTGGCCTCGACACCTCGGCGCTGCGCTGTTGGCGATCAGGACGACTGTATCTCGCGCAACAGGGTTTACGCCCTACTTCCTACTCTACGGCAAGCATTGTTTGTTCCCGTTCGATCTTCATCAGGAAAAAAGAGGTTTGCAAAGTAGACCAATATTGTCTACATAGTAGTCATTGCAGTCTTAGCATACCCCCTCATACACAGCTACACATAGTTGTCATTGTAGTGTCTGTAGCACACTGTAGCACACTGTAGTCACCAGGACTTACTAGATAGTGACATATGATACTCAGCCCAGATGGCATTGTATGACATAGCTCATTACACATACAGCTATTGTACCATAGCTGATCATCATACTTTGTGTTCAGTCATTGATATCATTTCTGAGAGACTATTACATGGATACAGTATACTAATCACTGCCACGCTCGCCGTCGCCACTGTGGAGTCCTAGGGCCGACGGGTATGTCGAGCTCACCCCATACCTGTACCCACCTGGGTACACCATAACAGAATTGTTTCCTCTGTCAGCACCCATCAGAAAATAAACACAGTGTATTAGCGAGCAGACGCACCTCGCACGGGTGCGCCGTCGTCCATGAACTCGAACTTGGTGATGGCCTCGCTCTCGTTGTACTGGTTCGAAGGGTGCCGGTCGTCTTGCGGGGAATGATGGAGAGCCCCTCAATTGCTGTCGGGAGGCATGCGGAAGGAGTGCACCCATAGCTCCTCCTACTTTGTCACGTCCACTGTTCGTCGTGACATCGTCATGCCTACGAGGTATCTGTGGAACACATCGTATCAGCCCAGAGGTCAGAAGACAGTGCACCGGAGCTTACACTGATCCCCTAGTAACTCTCGTGCTGCTTCTCCACGTTCTTGAAGAGGAAGTCAAACGTCTGTGCCGCACGCATCTCCGCCGGGGCCGCGAGCTCCTGCGACGACGAGAGGAACTCGTGGCGCCTGCGGTCGTAGTATAGCTCTGATAGTCTCATTTGCCATCATGCTCCCTTGATGACTGAGAGACACAACGCACCTATGCTGCCAATGAATACCAGTGACCTTGAAACCCTCATGCGCGAGCCGCTTCCCATCGTGCACACATACCGTAACCTAGGACGCGCGGTCAGATGTCTGTGAGTGGGTGTGCGATACGCGTGGACGCACCTGCCCCGTGATGGCGTCGCCGTCATAGTACACCGAACATGACACGGCGCGCTCCTTCTCAGCTTGAGGTCCTCCTTCTCGAGCTTGAGGTCCACTTTCTTGCGCGCGTTTTCGGCCTCGAGCTTGATGTCCACGTCTACCGGTGATGCGAGAAAGGACGCCGCCATGGCTGCTTAGTCTTGAGTGGGCTTGATGCGTATGGACGCGCCACCATCACGGATTGCGGCGGGGCTTGACGCGGACGTGCCAGAGAGGCCGTCAAGGCGTGTGGAAGCTGGAGGAAGGTCAAGCAGGAGTCGAGTGCGGAAAACTGCACGCTCAGCGTGCTTATGGACGGAGGGTATAGCGGCGTGGAGGGAGGTGTTCAGCAGCGGAGAGGGGAGCGAGACGATGACCAGACGACGAGTCCGACTGTCGACTGTGAAGAGGATGTAGTAACTGCAGGAGATGGAGCGACGAGATGAGCGCCTGTTTCGGAAATTCCCGACGTGGGCCGCGCGAGTCCAAGTCAATCTACTTAATAACTATGCACTGGCAACCACCCCCTGCCTCCTGGATCTTGTAGCTCACTGACTGCAAACCACTCTCCTTGCGCGCTTTCGATGGACTTCCCACCCCTGTAGGTTCCGGTGAGCCTCGAGTTGCTCATGCGGCCCGCATCGGAAGATCCCGGCCTGAGCGCTTGAAACTTCGCGCTCGCTGCTCGCGCCGCGTCAGCCTCGCGCTCTTGCGTCCTGCCCTTGCTCTCGCACTCTCGCGTTCTACTCTCGCGCTCATACCCTCCTGGCCCGTCGCGCACCCACTTTAAAGCTTGGTAAGCACCACACAACACTTGCAAATGCTCAGAATGCAGGCACGGCCAACGAACACATGCCACGTGTGCAACGTGTGCAAGGTCGAGCGCAAGTGAACGGCGTGCATGAGGTCGAGAGAGCAGGCCGGTGGTGAACAGAGGGTCCAGCGAGTAAGTGTCAAGATTCTACGCGCCGCATCATCTCGCTCACACATCTGTCGACCGCCACCGGTCGTCTTTTCGACCTCGCCCTATATCCTGGCGCAGCCAGTGCGACGGTGATGCCGCCCTCCTCACTTCCAGTTTCTCCCGTTCAAACAGTATTCCCAGAGCCTCTCCCGGCCTGTTACGCCCTTTCCCGCCGACGGCGCTGGCTAGCGTCAGCACCAACCGACACCTGAACGCGCGCGCGAGCGTGCGGAAGGCTAGCTTGCGAGAATCACGCGCCGCGCCGCCATGTATCGAATGTGATGTACTACACGAGCTGGTCAGTGCCGTCCGTTGTCCTTGAACACAGACATTGACCTTGTTTCAGAACTCAATGTCTGCCCGGCCCTTGGGCACAGCGCGGCGTCATCCAGTCCCGCCTAGGCCCTACCCTCACTTCGACGCGACAGTCACTGACTGCTGCAGTGCACGAGGTTGCTGCTGTTCATCGCAGTGACGAGAGATGGTTCGCGGATGTACAGGCGAACAGCGCGCATGACGCGTTTCGCGCTCATCTGTGCGTCTGTGCGCGAATCAATAGTATACTGTTAGATACGGATTCCGAAAATATATCTTGTCATGTCATCTGTGTGCAATGTCCTATTTTGTGAGATCTGGCTTAGTCCCACAGCACAGAACAGAAGCAGAAAGAAATCAAAGGATTGGATGTATTTGACAGTGTATGTATAAGAGCAAGCTATGTAGAGCAACCCTATTGCAGCCACTGCCAGCCAGTACATAGTGGCACTATGGCAGTCACTTGTATCTACCCTGTGCAATGGTGTGCAACATTGCCACCACTCAGATCTACAGTGGCTATGGGACCTATGTGGTCCATGTAGTCTTGGCTGTGTGCAATGGGCCAGATTTTTTTCCCCTGATGTTACTGACAGGACGTGGTACAGGCTCGCATGGGACGAAGTCAAGACAACCGAAGACCTGCTCGCCATCCGCGTACAACAGATCGAGCGTCGCGACAAGGTGCTCGGGGAGGCGACAGAGCACCTCCGGCAAAGCCGACAGCGGGCGATCGACGACTTCATGCGCAAGTACGCTCGGCAGATCGAGCTCGGCGACTACGCGCCCGGGACATGGGTCGTTGTCCATGAGACGTGGCTCGATGCGCAGCACGGTAACAAGGGCGCGCTCCGTTGGGCAGGGCCGTACATAGTACACGAGCGGTATCCCTCTGGTTCTTACTGTATCCGCGAGCTTGATGGCACCGTTCTGAAGGAGCATGTCGCGGCGAGTCGCTTACGGCTTTTCTTCTACAGGGCGGACCATCAAACAATGTCCACGGTACTCGCACTCGATCCTGCAGACGACCCGCGCCTGGAAGACGTACCGCACTACATGTGGAGGACGAGCTGCGGAACGCTCGGACTTCTGAAGCAGAACGCGGCGGAGCTACCGGAGGGTGTGTGGGACGTTATCGACACGCGGAGGTGGGACATGGCGGGCACGTACGAGATGACAAACGCGGTGGAGATGTTCGCACTCGTTGACCAGTACTACACACCGTGGTGCTAGGACGGTCTTGAGGTCAAGACTGAAGTCATCCCCTCTTGTGGAAGAGAAAGCCGGCCGGAGGCTAGACCGACGCGACGCGTCATAGATATGTCACCTTTCAATTCTTGATCGATTCCAGCTTCTGTTATTCTTGACTCACGCACTTCGCATTAGACATTCATACATTACGGCCGCGATCTACTACTGTACCATCTCGACACTACCGACGCGTCCGAGGCGATCTGGAAGGCAGAGGCGAAAGACCTACCGTAGGACGAAGGCGGGTCAACGAGCAGAGTGCCGCACCTGTGGGGGCCAGGTCGCGAACGTCAATAGCACCGCTCGTCCGCTGTCAGCCCCGTACCGAGACAACGGTCCGCCGTCAATGCCGGAAGGGGGACCAACGTACGTCGACACCCGGGCGGGTGCTCCAGATTCGTTCCATACGGTACATCCAAATTAGGTATTATTCTTTCCCAATCCGGCAGTCGATCGCTGGTACTTCACATATCACGTTTCCATTCGAACCAGTCACGCGTTCCTTCTGTGTCCAACGCTCTCTCCTAGTTTTTTACACTTCTCTGGTGCTTCGGTCTCGCACTGTATTTGTAGAGGGCTGCGTCGCCCGTTCTCGCCAGTTATCAGATCCCCCAGCTTCTCCCCTCTCGCTCACGCGCACTTCAAGGTTCGGCACGGACGAGCGACTCGACGTCGCGCGTGCACCTCAAGTCGAGTTAGTCGAGTAGTCGAGAAGATAAGATAAGTATCCGTTTATATTCTGCGCGGCCCTATTACCCTACACAGATCCTCGCCCGTCGTCCAGTCACCAGCCCGATCACCCGTATCTCGACTCGCTCCAAACGCCTGCTCCAGGAGATCGTATTGTGTGTGTGTTGGTCGTCGACGCGCACGTTCTCTCTCCGACACCGTGTGAGCCTGCGAAGGGCTCGAGGAAGGCTCTGTACCGAGAACGCCCCTGGGTCTTCTGGCAAGGTACAATCTGGCCGGACGGGTGCAGTATTTGGATATGATATAGTCTGATTTTGCTGCTTGAACGACAGATTTGGCTGACAGATGATGGAGATGTGTTCGACTGCGTGATGGATGTTCAGGTCAACTGTTCAATGTTGTGAGCAACGGAAAAGTGAGAACCGCAATGCAGCGCCGGTGACATGACCGCGATAGTATACGTGCTTATGCAACCAGTAGTATGATCTTACAGTACCACTGGTGTTTGCGTCGGCTGCAGAGCCTTTTGCTTGTCCCTGTCCAGAGTTATCAAGATTAGAAGGCGGGAATGCTGAATTAGATAAATAGGGAGGGATTACGTCGCGCGTTCAGCGAAGGGAGGAGCTGGGAGGAGTCCATTGAGCCACCGGCCGATAGCGCACCGTGGGAACGAACAAACTGTACCGCCGCAGTACTTGCGGGAGGAGCGTCACAAACGACCATGTGCCTCTGGAACGACTGTGATCGCTGTGAATTCGTAGTCCTGGTCTCGTATCACGACCGTCCATGCTGCAGGCGCACGGACGCGAGAGGGTCCGTAATCAGATCTTGGTTATCGGTACTGATGTATCAGGCTCCTTTTACAGTGAATTTGAACTCAATCAAAGTCATTCTGAGTTCGAACATGCGAGATGTAAGTTCTCCTGTTTTGCTCGCGATGGAACGCTCAACGTTGTATCTACCACTAGTAGCGACGCGGGGCCTACATACTAGACAAGATCGCCCCCAGAAGATTCACGAACGAGGGTGGCAAACTCGGCACACTTGAGTCCCTTTCTGCCTTGTCCTCGCTTGGATATCCGCCATAGCATCCTTTGTGGCTCAAAGAAGAGCTCCCGTGACAGATGAAAGTTGAGCATCGCCAAGACAGGGCATTGCTCATCGCACGTATACCTATCGAGACAGCGGCGAGCGGGGTGCCACGTATCGCCT